>NC_090387.1:34209623-34809623 GCF_036365525.1 Heterodontus francisci | reverse complement strand
CTCTGATTATCTTATATGTCTCTATTAAGTCACCTCTCCTCCTCCTTCTCTCTAACGAAAATAACCTCAAGTCCCTCAGCCTTTCCTCGTAAGACCTTCCCTCCATACCAGGCAACATCCTAGTAAATCTCCTCTGCACCCTTTCCATAGCTTCCACATCCTTCCTATAATGCGGTGACCAGAACTGCACGCAATACCCCAGGTGCGGTCTCACCAGAGTTTTGTACAGCTGCAGCATGACCTCGTGGCTCCGAAACTCGATCCCCCTACTAATAAAAGATAACACACCATATGCCTTCTTAACAGCCCTATTAACCTGGTTAGCAACCTTCAGGGATTTATGTCACTTCTCTTGTAAACAACTCCCATAGTCAGAAGGCACCTGTTGTTTTCTTAGCTGTAAACATGTGACATCCAGTAAATGTTGTTATTCAACAGAGCCCTTCCAGTGACCCTTTTTTAAAAAAAAAAGTCCAGCATCTATGGAATCACTTCAGTCCTTCAATTCTAAAACATGAGTCCTCAAAAAAAAAAAATTAAAAATGGAAGCACTTTCATAATACCTCCATCCTTGGAGGAATGAACTACCATTTTTAAATTGTTTCATTACAAAGAGTGGGGAAAAAAGATGAAAAATATTAAAACACATTTACACATTCATTCTCATTCCCTCTTCACTTCCTCAGACCGCATGGATCGGTTGGAGCATGCAAGTGGCAGAAAGCGTCATAGACAGGAGTTTTAGGGAAGTGGTTACACCCAAGGTGCAGGCAGATAGATGGGTGACCGCTAGAAGGGGCAGGCAGTCAGTGCAGGAATCCCCTGTGGCTATCCCCTTCTCTAACAAGTATATGTTTTGGATACTGTTGGGGGGATGGCCTTTCAGAGGAAAACAGCAGCAGCCAGCGCAGTGGAACCACGGCTGGCACTGTTCAGCAGGGGGGACAAAGCGCAGAAGAGCAATAGTTATAGGGGATTCTACAGTCAGGGGCACAGATAGGCGCTTCAGTGGACGTGAGACTCCAGGATGGTATGTTGCCTCCCTGGTGCCAGAGTCAAGGATGTCTCTGAACGGACAGGGGGCATTCTGAAGGGAGAGGGTGAACAGCCAGAGATTGTGGTACACATCGGTACCAATGACATAGGCAGGAAGAGTGACGAGGTCCTGCAGGGGGTGTTTAGGGATTTAGGTAGAAAGTTAAAAGACAGGACCTCTAGGGTTGTAATCTCGGGATTGCTCCCTGTGCCACGTGCCAGTGAGGCTAGAAATAGGAAGATAGTGCAGCTAAACACGTGACTGAACAGCTGATGTAGAAGGGAGGGTTTCAGATATCTGGACCATTGGGATCTCTTCAGTGACAGATGGAACCTGCTCAAGAAGGACGGGTTGCATCTAAAGTGGAGGGGCACAAATATCCTGGCTGCGAGGTTTGCTAGCGTCACTTGGGAGGGTTTAAACTAGTGTGGCAGGGGGGGGTGGGAACCAGAGCAGTAGGACAGCAAGTGAAATAAATGAGGGGGAACTAGTAAATAAGGCCAGTAAGACTAAGAGGAAGAGCAGGCAGGGAGATGTTGCGGAGAACAGCGGGACTGGAGGTCTGAAGTGCATTTGTTTCAATGCAAGAAGTATAACAGGTAAGGCAGATGAACGTAGAGCTTGGATTAGTACTTGGAACTATGATGTTGTTGCTATTACAGAGACTTGGTTGAGGGAAGGACAGGATTGGCAGCTAAATGTTCCAGGATTTAGAAGCTTCAGGCGGGATAGAGGGGGATGTAAAAGGAGTGGGGGAGTTGCATTACTGGTTAAGGAGAATATCACAGCTGTACTGCGGGAGGACACCTCGGAGGGGTCATGCATCGAGGCAATATGGGTGGAGCTCAGGAATAGGAAGGGTGCAGTCACGATGTTGGGGGTTTTCTACAGGCCTCCCAAGAGCCAGCAGGAGGTAGAGGAGCAGATATGTAGACAGATTTTGGAAAGATGTAAAGGTAACAGGGTTGTAGTGGTGGGTGATTTTAACTTCCCCTATATTGACTGGGACTCACTTAGTGCGAGGGGCTTCGATGGGGCAGAATTTGTAAAGAGCATCCAGGAGTGCTTCTTGAAACAATATGTAGATAGTCCAACTAGGGATGGGGCCATATTGGACCTGGTATTGGGGAATGAGCCCGGCCAGGTGGTTGAACTTTCAGTAGGGGAGCATTTCGGGAACAGTGACCATAAGTTTTAAGGTACTTGTGGATAAGGATAAGAGTAGTCCTCGGGTGAAGCTGCTAAATTGGGGGAAGCCTAATTATAACAATATTAGGCAGGAACTGAAGAATTTAGATTGGGGGCGGCTGTTTGAGGGTAAATCAACATCTGACATGTGGGAGTCTTTCAAATGTCAGTTGATGAGAATCCAGGACCGGCATGTTCCTGTGAGGAAGAAGGATACGTTTGGCAAGTTTCGGGAACCTTGAATAACGTGGGATATTGTGAGCCTAGTCAAAAAGAAAAAGGAAGCATTCGTAAGGGCTGGAAGGCTAGGAACAGACGAAGCACTTGAGGAATATAAAGACAGTAGGAAGGAACTTAAGCAAGGAGTTAGGAGGGCGAAAAGGGGTCATGAAAAGTCATTGGCAAACAGGATTAAGAAAACTCCCAAGGCTTTTTATACGTATATAAAGAGCAAGAGGGTAACCAGGGAAAGAGTTGGCCCACTCAAGGACAGAGAATGGAATCTATGTGTGGAGCCAGAGGAAATGGGAGAGGTACAAAATGAGTACTTTGCATCAGTATTCACCAAAGAGAAGGACTTGGTGGATGATGAGCCTAGGGAAGGGAGTGTAGATAGTCTCAGTCATCTCATTATCAAAAAGGAGGAGGTGTTGGGTGTCTTGCAAAGCATTAAGGTAGATAAGTCCCCAGGGCCTGATGGGATCTACCCCAGAATACTGAGGGAGGCAAGGGAAGAAATTGCTGGGGTCTTGACAGAAATCTTTGCATCCTCATTGGCTACAGGTGAGGTCCCAGAGGACTGGAGAATAGCCAATGTTGTTCCTTTGTTTAAGAAGGGTAGCAAGGATAATCCAGGAAATTATAGGCCGGTGAGCCTTACGTCAGTGGTAGGGAAATTATTAGAGAGGATTCTTCGGGACAGGATTTACTCCCATTTGGAAACAAACGAACGTATTAGTGAGAGGCAGCATGGTTTTGTGAAGGGGAGGTCGTGTCTCACTAATTTGCTTGAGTTTTTTGAGGAAGTGATGGAGATGATTGATGAAGGAAGGGCAGTGGATATTATCTATATGGACTTCAGTAAAACCTTTGACAAGGTCCCTCATGGCAGACTGGTACAAAAGGTGAAGTCACATGGGATCAGAGGTGGGCTGGCAAGATGGATACAGAACTGGCTCTGTCATAGAAGATAGAGGGTAGCAGTGGAAGGGTGCTTTTCTGAATGGAGGGATGTGACTAGTGGTGTTACGCAGGGATCAGTGCTGGGACCTTTGCTGCTTGTAGTATATATAAATGATTTGGAGGAAAATGTAGCTGGTCTGATTAGTAAGTTTGCGGACGACACAAAGGTTGGAGGAGTTGCGGACAGTGATGAGGATTGTCAGAGGATACAGCAGGAGATAGATCGGTTGGAGACTTGGACGGAGAAATGGCAGATGGAGTTTAATCCGGACAAATGTGAGGTAATGCATTTTGGAAGGTCTAATGCAGGTGGGAGGCATGGACAGAGTGGATAATCAAGCTTTTTCCCAGGGTGGAAGAGTCAGTTACTAGGGGACATAGGTTTAAGATGAGAGGGGCAAAGTTTAGATGGGATGTGCGAGGCAAGTTCTTTACACAGAGGGTGGTGAGTGCCTGGAACTTGCTGCCGGGGGAGGTCATGGAAGCAGGTACGATAGCGATGTTTAAGAGGCATCTTGACAAATACATGAATAGGATGGGAATAGAGGGATAAGGTCCCTGGAAGTGCAGAAGGTTTTAGTTTAGGCAGGCATCAAGATCGGCGCAGGCTTGGAGGGCCGAATGGCCTGTTCCTGTGCTGTACTGTTCTTTGTTCTTTGTAACCAGTACAGTTCTGCTTTGTGCCATCTTTGTACTCATAACTCTAAACAAAGTTAAATTCTAAACAAAGCATCAGCAATTACATTATTTTTCCGCGCAATATGGATAATCTTTGTGATTGGGCTGCAGTAGTAAATTCCATTGAAATAGTCTGGCATTCTGGTTTTTGAATTTTGCAACAAAGGTTCGGGGGTTATAATCTGTATATACCAATGTGTCTCTGTAGTCATGGCGGACGTAGACTTCAAAATGCTTAAGACGAGTAATAAGCCCAGGGTTTCTTTTTCTACTGTTGAGTGTATCTTTTGGTGTCGATTTAGCTTTTTGCAAAAGTATCCCACTGGCCTTTCTATGCCTGATTCATCATCCTGTAACGGGACTGCACTGCCCCCTCAGGTCACTGGTATCAATTGCTACCTTGAAGGGCTTTGTGAAATTTGGGGCAGCCAACACTGGTTTATCATTCAAAATGGCTTTCAGCCTCTCAAAGGATGCTTGGCACTCTTCTGGCCACACTATTTTGGCTTCTTTAATGTAGCAAATCCATTAGTGGAGCAACTATAGTGCTAAAATTTGGTACAAACTTGTGGTAGAAACCACACATCCCCCAAAACCTTATGATTTCTTGTTTAGTCTTAGGGGTAGGGAACTCCATCAATGCTTGTAATTTTGCTGTTCTTGGTGACATTTATCCTTGCCCTACTATATGCCCTAAGTAGGTTGCCTGCGCTTTTACAAATTCACTTTTGGCAAGGTATATCACTAAATCAGCCAACTGTAATTTTCTAAACAGAGCTTTCAGTTGTTCCAGTTGTTCCTTCCAAGTGTCATGTATACCAGCACATTATCAAGGTAAACCAAACAGTTAGGAACACTTGCTACCACTTGGTTCATTAGTCTCTGAAAAGTTGCTGGGGCATTTTTTTAGCCCGAATGGCATCACTTGGCATTGGAAAATACCGTCTGGTGTGACAAAGAACAAAGAAAATTACAGCACAGGAACAGGCCCTTCGGCCCTCCAAGCCTGCGCCGATCCAGATCCTCTATCTAAACATGTCGCCTATTTTCTAAGGGTCTGTATCTCTTTACTTCCTGCCTATTCATGTATCTGTCTAGATACATCTTAAAAGACGCTATCGTGCCCGCGTCTACCACCTCCGCTGGCAACGCGTTCCAGGCACCCACCACCCTCTGCGTAAAGAACTTTCCACACATATCCCCCCTAAACTTTTCCCCTCTTACTTTGAACTCGTGACCCCTAGTAATTGAATCCCCCACTCTGGGAAAAAGCTTCTTGCTATCCACCCTGTCTATACCTCTCATGATTTTGTACACCTCAATCAGGTCCCCCCTCAGCCTCCGTCTTTCTAATGAAAATAATCCTAATCTGCTCAACCTCTCTTCATAGCTAGCGCCCTCCATACCAGGCAACATCCTGGTGAACCTCCTCTGCACCCTCTCCAAAGCATCTACATCCTTTTGGTAATGTGGCGACCAGAACTGCACACAGTATTCCAAATGTGGCCGAACCAAAGTCTTATACAACTGTAACATGGCCTGTCAACCCTTGTACTCAATACCCGTCCGATGAAGGAAAGCATGCCGTATGCCTTCTTGACCACTCTATTGACCTGCGTTGCCACCTTCAGGGAACAATGGACCTGAACACCCAAATCTCTCTGTACATCAATTTTCCCCAGGACTTTTCCATTTACTGTATAATTCACTCTTGAATTGGACCTTCCAAAATGCATCACCTCGCATTTGCCCTGATTGAACTCCATCTGCCATTTCTCTGCCCAACTCTCCAATCTATCTATATTCTGCTGTATTCTCTGACAGTCCCCTTCACTGTCTGCTACTCCACCAATCTTAGTGTCGTCTGCAAACTTGCTAATCAGACCACCTATACTTTCCTCCAAATCATTTATGTATATCACAAACAACAGTGGTCCCAGCACGGATCCCTGTGGAACACCACTGGTCACACGTCTCCATTTTGAGAAACTCCCTTCCACTGCTACTCTCTGTCTCCTGTTGCCCAGCCAGTTCTTTATCCATCTAGCTAGTACACCCTGGACCCCATGTGACTTCACTTTCTCCATCAGCCTACCATGGGGAACCTTATCAAACGCCTTACTGAAGTCCATGTATATGACATCTACAGCCCTTCCCTCATCAATCAACTTTGTCACTTCCTCAAAGAATTCTATTAAGTTGGTAAGACATGACCTTCCCTGCACAAAACCATGTTGCCTATCACTGATAAGCCCATTTTCTTCCAAATGGGAATAGATCCTATCCCTCAGTATCTTCTCCAGCAGCTTCCCTACCACTGACGTCAGGCTCACCGATCTATAATTACCTGGATTATCCCTGCTACCCTTCTTAAACAAGGGGACAACATTAGCAATTCTCCAGTCCTCCGGGACTTCACCTGTTTTTAAGGATGCTGCAAAGATATCTGTTAAGGCCCCAGCTATTTCCTCTTTCGCTTCCCTCAGTAACCTGGGATAGATCCCATCCGGACATGGGGACTTGTCCACCATAATGCCTTTTAGAATACCCAACACTTCCTCCCTCCTTATGCTGACTTGACCTAGAGTAATCAAACATCTGTCCCTAACCTCAACATCCGTCATGTCCCTGTCCTCGGTGAATACCGATGCAAAGTACTCATTTAGAATCTCACCCATTTTCTCTGACTCCACGCATAACTTTCCTCCTTTGTCCTTGAGTGGGCCAATCCTTTCTCTAGTTACCCTCTTGCTCCTTATATATGAATAAAAGGCTTTGGGATTTTCCTTAACCCTGTTTGCTAAAGATATTTCATGACCCCTTTTAGCCCTCTTAATTCCTCGTTTCAGATTGGTCCTACATTCCCGATATTCTTTCAAAGCTTCGTCTTTCTTCAGCCTCCTAGACCTTATGTATGCTTCCTTTTTCCTCTTAGCTAGTCTCACAATTTCACCTGTCATCCATGGTTCCCTAATCTTGCCATTTCTATCCCTCATTTTCACAGGAACATGTCTCTCCTGCATGCTAATCAACCTCTCTTTAAAAGCCTCCCACATATCAAATGTGGATTTACCTTCAAACAGCTGCTCCCAATCTACATTCCCCAGCTCTTGCCGAATTTTGGTATAGTTGGCCTTCCCCCAATTTAGCACTCTTCCTTTGGGACCACTCTCGTCTTTGTCCATGAGTATTCTAAAACTTACGGAATTGTGATCACTATTCCCAAAGTAGTCCCCTACTGAAACTTCAACCACCTGGCCGGGCTCATTCCCCAACACCAGGTCCAGTATGGCCCCTTCCCGAGTTGGACTATTTACATACTGCTCTGGAAAACCCTCCTGGATGCTCCTTACAAATTCTGCTCCATCTAGACCTCTAACACTAAGTGAATCCCAGTCAATGTTGGGAAAATTACAATCTCCTATCACCACCACCCTGTTGCTCCTACATCTTTCCATAATCTGCTGACATATTTGTACCTCTATCTCACGCTCGCTGTTGGGAGGCCTGTAGTACAGCCCCAACATTGTTACCGCACCCTTCCTATTTCTGAGTTCTGCCCATATTGCCTCACTGCTCGAGTCCTCCATAGTGCCCTCCTTCAGCACATCTGTGATATCCTCTTTGACCAGTAATGCAACTCCTCCACCCCTTTTACCTCCCTCTCTATCCCGCCGGAAGCATCGATATCCTGGGATATTTAGTTGCCAATCATGCCCTTCCCTCAACCAAGTCTCAGTAGTAGCAATAACATCATACTCCCAGGTACTAATCCAGGCCCTAAGTTCATCTGCCTTACCTACTACACTTCTTGCATTAAAACAAATGCACCTCAGACCACCGGTCCCTTTGCGTTCATCATCTGCTCCCTGTCTACTCTTCCCCTTAGTCACGCTGACTTCATTATCTAGTTCCTTACAGGCTTTAGTTACTCCCTGCTTACTGTCCACTGACCTCATTTGGTTCCCATCCCCCTGCCACATTAGTTTAAACCCTCCCCAACAGCGTTAGCAAAAGCACCCCCAAGGACATTGGTTCCAGTCCGGCCCAGGTGTAGACCGTCCAATTTGTAATAGTCCCACCAGAACCGGTCCCAATGTCCTAAAAATCTGAACCCGTCCCTCCTGCACCATCTCTCAAGCCACGCATTCATCCTGACTATTCTTTCATTTCTACTCTGACTATCACGTGGCACTGGTAGCAATCCTGAGATTACTACCTCTGAGGTCCTACTTTTTAACTTGGCTCCTAACTCCCTAAATTCTGCTTGTAGGACCTCATCCCGTTTTTTACCTATATCATTGGTGCCTATGTGCACAACGACAACTGGCTGTTCACCCTCCCCTTTCAGAATGTTCTGCTGCCGATCTGAGACATCCCTGACCCGTGCACCTGGGAGGCAACATACCATTCGGGAGTCTCGTTTTTGACCACAGAACCGCCTATCTACTCCCCTTACAATCGAATCCCCGATGACTATAGCCCTTCCACTCTTTTTCCCGCCCTTCCGAACAGCAGAGCCAGCCACGGTGCCATGAACCTGGCTACTGCTGCCTTCCCCTGGTGAGCCATCGCCCCCAACAGTATCCAAAACGGTATACCTGTTTTGGAGGGAGATGACCGCGGGGGACACCTGCGCTGCCTTCCTGCTCTTTCTCTGCCTTTTGGTCACCCATTGCCTTTCACCCTCAGCAATGCTAATCTGCGGTGTGACCAATTCGCTAAACGTGCAATCCACGACCTCCTCAGCATCGCGGATGCTCCAAAGTGAGTCCATCCGCAGCTCCAGAGCCGTCATGCGGTCTAACAAGAGCTGCAGCTGGACACACTTCCAGCACGTGAAGGAGTCAGGGACATCAGCCGTGTCCCTGAGCTCCCACATTGAGCAAAAGGAGCATAACACGGGTCTGAGATCTCCTCCCATTTTCAATCTTAAGCTTAAGTTAGTCTTAACTTAGATAAACGAAAAAGGAACGAAAAGTTTTTACCAGTCACACGGAAAAAAAAATAAATAGAGAAAGCCTTACCTTATCTGCACACCACCGAGTCCTTTTTTTTTGGTTAGAGGAGGAGGGCGGGTGGGAGACACTACAGGTGTAGTGTCTCGGGTTCAGCCGCTGCCCAAATATATAGGACTTACTTACCCGGCTGCCACCTCGCTCTCCCTGTCGCCGCTGCAAAAAGAAACCGCCAAAACAAAAGATGACAAAGGCTGATATTTCTTTAGCTCGGGGTGTTAAAGGAACCTGGTAATGTCCATTTAATAAATCTATCTTGGTAAGAAACATGGCACTGCCAACTCTGTCAATACAGTCTTCCAAGAGCAGAATTGAGTAGGCCTGCTTTTGTTACTGCCTTTCTGTAGTCTTTACAAAACCTAGTTAAACCGTCAGGTTTAGGCAATAACACCACTGGGGAACTGCAGCTGCTTTGACTGGGTTCAGTTAGGTGGTTTTCCCACATGTATTGGATTTCTGCTTTCACCTGTGCCTGTTTCTCTGGTCTTAAGCAATAAGGACACTGTTTTATAGGAGAGGATTCTCCTACGTCTACATCATGGATGGCTAAAGGTTGTACATCCTGGTTTATCCCTACAGGCACCTTTAAATTCTGTGAGTAGCCTTGTTAGGTCTTCTCGTTGTTTTGCATCTTAATATGAAAGCATCGTACTAATCTCCCTAACAATTCAGTATTAGCTAACCAGATAGCATGAGGTTCAATTTGGGAATTGTCTAGGCCTCCTCACTATCCCTTTCATCCTTCACTGTCTCTACTACCTGACATAACTATTCTTTCTTATCTATCTCCCGGCAGTGATATTGTTTCAACATATTGATGTGATGCAGCCGATTTTTTTTCAGGCGATCTGGGGTGTCAATCAGATGATTTACTTTACCAACCCTTTTGATAACTCTATGTGGACCACTGAACTGTGCTTTCAACGGTTCACCCTGTAAAGGCAGTAATACACCTCTTCCCCTGATTGAAATGTTCGGGTCTTGGAATGCTTATCTGCCCATTTTTTCATGGTTGTTTGGGAAGCTTTCAGGTGTTCCTGAGACACTTTGCAAGCTCTCATGAGCCATTCCCGGAACACGGATACATAATCTAACACAAAAGATTTGTCCCTCTGTTTGAAAAACTTTTCTTTGGTTAATTTAAGAGGACCTCTTACCTTATGTCCATACACTAATTCAAAAGGACTAAAACTGCTAGACTCATTAGGTGAATCCCTGGTGACAAACTAAAGAAATTCTAGCCCTTTATCCCAATCATGGGGATATTGATGACAGTATGCCCTGATCATCCTTTTGAGGGTCTGATGGTACCTTTCTAAAGCCCCTTGTGTCTGTGGATGGTATACTGAAGACTTTATCTGTGTTACACCCAGATTACTCATAACTTCCTGAAAAATTTTAGACGTAAAATTGGAACCTTGATCCGACTGGATCTAAATCGGTAATCCACATTGAGTGAAGAACTGGGTTAACTTTTCAACCACTACCTTAGCAGAAATGGTTCTCAAGGGAATGGCCTCTGGGAACCGAATAGCGATATCCATGATAGTGAGAATATAATGGTGTCCCACTTTTGTTTTCGGTAAAGGTCCGACAGAGTTTGTCAACACCCTACTAAATGGTTCCCCAAAAACTGGTTTGGGAATTAGAGGTGCCAGTTTTATGACCGGTTGTGGTTTTCCCACAATCTGGCACGCGTTACAACTGAGGCAGGAGGAGTGCACTGTTCAAGCTAAAGTTTTTCCATTTCCTGTTCCTGCTCAAGCTGCTTCATCTGTAACTGAATTTTAGCTAATTCAACTGCACTACCCTCTGGTTTGCTTTCTTCTTCCAATTGCAAATTTTGTACTATTACTTCAATTATGTCTGCTTTCTCAGCTGCTGGTTTTAACTTTAACACCAACAGTTCTGCCAAATCCTTTAGTTTTACCTTGGTTAAGTGTCTCAAATCACTCGGATACATCCTCCTTCCCCAGAAAAGTCGCAGCCGGTAGAGTAAACTTTAATCTATATGTACATGCGGTATACGAAAGACCAAAGCCCGCATCAGACAGTGGCTTGACTGGCCAAAACTCCACAAAGGTGTGGTGGAGTACTGCAGGAGTTGTTACACGTACCAGGTTGAGGGGAAACCTCAACCTACAGTGAAACCTGCACCCCCCAGTCCTGTACCGGTATTAGGAGGACCCACCAGCAGAGGGTTGGTGAACTGTAAGGGACCCCCACTGAGAACAAAAGGGGACAGGCAGGCACACGGCTGGGAAAAGTTTAGAAAGAGAAGGGGAGAAAGTGACCAAGAGTTCAGGTTAAAGGAAGTCTAGGAAGAATCCCGGATGAAAACCCCTACTGTCTGGTCAATCAACCCCAAAAAATGTGAAAAGTTAAGACGCCACATCCTCCTAAGTGTATACAGACTCTAGAAACACCCCACCAGAGTTGCTAACAGCATTTACAGAAACCTGCAGAGACAAAGAGAGATCTCTAGGGGGTAGAGAAACAGTGAGGGTGATGCCTCAACTAGTCAAAGTGCCACAGGAGAGTGCAGCCAAGTCTGCACAAATGCCTGCAGGTAGGAGTTTCCCAGAGAACAAAGGGGTGAGTAACAAAGACTGCTTCCCACATAGTCCGAGGAAAAGGGAACCACCCACCCCCTGAAGTCAAAAGTCTTTGTAAAGCAGCCCTGGCCCCCAGAACAGACCATTTTTAAGAAGCTTTAAGATTGGTGAATGAATGGAAATGAATGAGAGCAGTGCATGGCTTTTCTTTCTGTATCTTATATTTTTCTCAAACTCTGTAATGAATTGCGCCTTTTTCTTCAAATCGCATTTCATTTCCCTGGGTGTGGAGGTGTCAGGCAAGCCCCCCCCCACCTACCAAGACTGAGGCCCACGTTATTTCACCACATGAACAGTAAAACTTAAAATTGCAAGCCACTGACTGGAAAGACGTTTGCATAGTAACAGAGAGTGTTGGATTAATGAGAAACCTGTCCCTGCCCCAGTACACAGAAGAGACCTGGTCAAACCAGTCGGTCATATTACCATCTGCTGGCCAACTAGGGGAGTTTTAAATTGGAAAAACAGAATTTGAATTCAGAAAGCTCTTGGTTTGAGAACATCTCTCTCCTGTCTGCTCTCATCTCTCTCACACCAGCATCGGAAATCTTATGAAAACACGTGAACCTCAAAGAGAGAAAAGTCTCCTACGTGAACGAGGTTTAAGAAGAACACTGGGCCCCGAAGAACAGCAAGACTACCTACAATCAAGTGAGCTCGAAGTAAACAAGAAACTCTTCTAATATTGCCTCAAACCCCTCTCTACTACATATTCCTCTCCCCTTTTCTGTCCCAACTTGCATGCATGTATCGCATGTGCATGCTAGCGTGGGCGTGTTGTACATCCATAGGCGTGAACCATATTAGAGTTTAAGTAAGTTTAATAAATTCCACTTTTATCTTTTAAACTGAAGAAAGCCTGTTTATGCTCATTTCTTTTGCCTTATAATTAGAAAGCTGTGAACAAGGATTCACAAAGGGGGAGCTCAAAACACAGAATGTTTAAAATTGAACCCTGTTACAGTAAGACCAGCTTAAGACAGTAAAAGACTCCTAGACACCTTTCGCACCTGGTCGTAACACAGCCTACTGATGTTGAAAAATATGATGTGTTCTTCCTTTTGTATCATTCGGTGTCTGAATTCAGTGAGTCCAGTCATAGCTATGGTTCTGTATGTCCATCTCCCTGTGAAATTATTGATCGTATTGAATGGCGCAGCAGGCTCGATGGGCTGAATGGCCTACTCCTGCTCCGATGTTTCTATGTCTGCTTTTGAAGAGATTGGAAAAAAATTACACATTTTAGTGGCAAGTGTATACAGTTTAAGTGATAAGGGAATATTATTGTTTGACTTTTTGGTTACGCTGTGTGCAAGTAGATGTAGAGCGGTATGAGTCAAATCCCATATGACACTCAGATCACTTATGCAAGAGACTGACGCTACTGAATCTGAAAAGTTATCTATGGCAGACCTGAATATGCAACACAGACTTGTTAACTGAAGAAACAGATTGCTAGTAGTCTTAATAGTCTGCATTGCCGGGTTTGAGTTCCAGTGACTTATGTTTCTACCAAACTTGAATCACTCAAGTGAATGTCAGATGTAGACTTGAGGGCTGTGGAAAGCCAGAGTGCTGAATAGTTTTCATCTCATCCCTTTATAATATTTACTTTTTATGATCAATTCCTGATGATCTAAGTTAGCCTCCGTCCACCTTCCATATGCCATCTTTTGCAACGCTGGAAAAAGGATTAAGTAATTTGTGTTTTACCGGGTAGTTTTTCCTTCTAGAAGCCAAAATCTGGCTCTGAGTTGGCATATAGAAGGATGAGAAAAATGAGGGAAGATAATTTAGAGAAAGGGCAAGTTAATAAGTTGCTTCATGAAGAGGAGCAGACTTGTGAAAATTCATGTAGATTAAAAAAAAATCCACTTTTCTAATCACAACAGCCTTCCTTTAAGGCTTTTTAAAGTAAATTTTCTACAAAGGAAAATTGAAATAGAGCAAATTCCAGTTTGCAGACGATGTTTAAGGCATTTTATGCAATTTATCAGGTAACCATATTGCAGACATTATTGAAGCTTGTGATCATTGGGCTACAAACGGGCAGCACAGTGGCGCAGTGGTTAGCACCGCAGCCTCACAGCTCCAGAGACCCGGGTTCGATTCTGGGTACTGCCTGTGCGGAGTTTCCAAGTTCTCCCTGTGACCGTGTGGGTTTTCGCCGGGTGCTCCTGTTTCCTCCCACAGCCAAAGCCTTGCAAGTGATAGGTAAATTGGCCGTTGTAAATTGCCCCTAGTGTAGGTAGGTGGTAGGGAATATGGGATTACTGTAGGGTTAGTATAAATGGGTGGTTGTTGGTCAGCACAGACTTGGTGGTCCGAAGGGCCTGTTTCAGTGCTGTATCTCTAAATAAAAATAAATAATTGTGTTAGTGCCCCAGGGCCAGGAAGCTGCAAAGCTACTCCTGCTAGTCATTGGATCCCACAGCTGTAAAGTGTGTGTCAGAGGGGGACAGCATGCAGTTGGTCCTACAGTTAAATGTGTATGTAAAAGATCCTTGGCACTATTTTGAAGAAGAGCGGGGGAGTTATCCGTGGTGTCCTGGTCAATATTTAACCCTCAATCAGCATCACAAAGAACAGATTATCTGGTCATTATCACATTGCTGTTTGTGGCAGATTATTGTGTATAAATTAGCTGCTGTGCTTCCTACATTACAACAGTGACTATACTTCAAAAGTACTTCATTGACTGTAAAGTGCGTTGGGATGTCCAGTAGTCACGAAAGGTGCTATATAAATGCAAGCCTTTTTTTCAAAACAGCTTGTTAGTATTCACGAGGCTCACAAGTGAAGAATGTACAAAATATGCAAAATTCTAAAAGACTACTGATGTTCACGGCAATCCAGGTTGAGTCAGGGCCTTCAGGAGAGGCGAAAAACCAAGCCTGCAATTTTGACTGTAAACTGATGACCAGAAAACCTGCAAATTGACAGTAAACCAGTTGTAAAATGTGCTGAGTGTATCTTCCCCCATAATAGTTTCATCAAATGTTTAACCATAGCAACTGTTAACATCACAACAGTCAGTTGCAGAGTAGTGCAGTTAAGGGATTTGTGGTAGATAATATGGTATATATTTCATCTGCATAGGCGTTTTCTACCCAACTTTAAATCTTGCAGACTTGATTTAGTTTCTTTATCATTTGCACTTCTTTACATGTCCGAGGCATCACAGAAGATTGTGCAGCCTACAGGGAATTTTTTAACGTAAAAACCATGTGGTGTTAGTAGATTGTGTCAGTCTGACTGTTTTGATTTTACTTTTATTTTTAGTTATTTTTTTCTTAGTTTTTTTGTTCTATTTTATTTTATTTCATAGTTTGTGCAGTTTGCTTACCCACTGTTTTTTTTCCATGTTTGTACTTGCGGCTGTTCAGTTTTAAGTCCGTTAACACCCTATCTGTACTAATGCTTTGTCTTTCAACACACCATTAACATATTGTTTGCCTTTGCTCCATGACCTTCTGGTCGGTTATTCGCTGTGATCTTGTCCTATCTACACCTTCTGCTTTGTTATCTCTTGCCCCACCTATGCTTTACTTGTTAAAACCTTTCACATTTCTAATATTTGCCAGTTCTGAAGAAGGGTCACTGACCTGAAACGTTAACTCTGCTTCTCTCTCCACAGATGCTGAAGACCTGCTGAGTATTTCTGACATTTCTTGTTTTTATTTCAGATTTCCAGCATCCGCAGTATTTTGCTTTTATTATATGACTTGTTTTGATTGGTCAGTTTAAGGGGTGTGTCTGGTGGGTTTATTTGGCGGGTGGTGCCTGTGCACCTGTGTGATAACAGTTGGTTAATTAGATATTTTAACACTTTATTGCAATGTTCAGGTATTGAGTATACTGAGTATAACAATTTTATGATCCATCTGATACAGTGCACCTGGTGTAAGGTCCTCTGTTTACAGTGGGAGTTGTGGGGTAGTGTGGAGAGCTATTGCACATTCACCCACCCTTCTGAACCAAAGGGTGGCCAATTTTTTTTAAATTACAATGAACCTTTGAAGAAAGATTCCTGGGCACATTGCAGGGTAAGTAAGTTCTAGAGGATGGGAAATTGGGAGATTCAGTTGAAAAAGTGGATAATTGATTTTCTGAACAGTCAAATTGTGTTGATATCGAATTTATTAAAGCTTTGATGTATTCAGTACCACTTATCATTCGAAAGCTATTCTTTGTGCTAAAAATGAAGATTCAGTAGATTTGAAAGAAAAGGCTTTAGAAAAGCTATCAAGTGAAATAAAAGAATACATCAGCGTCAACTGTGTAGACATAGATGATGAAAGTCTGTACTACATAGCCTGACTCCAATGGACATGCTATCACACAACTTAACTCAAGGAAGGAGCAGTTATAATGTTGCTACAAAGCTTGAATCCGAAACAATGGAACAAGGCTGATATCAAACTGTTTTCTTCGATGATAGATGCTGAAATTATAACAGGCAGTTTTCAAGGAAATAGCGTTTATTCCTCAGATAATATTAAAAGCCCATCAGATGTAAACCTGCCTTTTGAATTCACAAGAAAACAGTTCCCAATTA
Source organism: Heterodontus francisci (assembly GCF_036365525.1). NCBI lineage: Eukaryota > Metazoa > Chordata > Chondrichthyes > Heterodontiformes > Heterodontidae > Heterodontus > Heterodontus francisci. The sequence continues at coordinate 34,793,348 of NC_090387.1, read as the reverse complement.
GACTTTCATTTTCTCTGTCTATAAACAAGCCGCAAGGCCTGACTCTTGACAAAATTTGTATTTATATTCCTGTTTTTGCATGTAGGCAGCTATATGTAGCTTTTCCAGAGTGAGAAGTTTTGATTGTGTTAAAAATCTTTGGTGAAAGAATAACTAGAAATCCCATATTTAAAGAAGAACTGTTGCAATAAAGATCCTACCTTGACCACAAATGCTTTGCGGAGCTCTGCTAGCATTGAAGTGATGGCATGGGAAGCATGGGATGGCTTGGGATGGGAATGGCATTGGAGGGATGGCATGTGAAGGATGAAGTGGCTTGGTATAGGATGGGGATGGCATGAGGGGTGTCATGGGATGGAGATGGCATGGGAGGAGTAGGAGGGAGGGAATCGCATGGGAGGAATGGGATGCGGGTGGCATGAATATGGAATGAGAAGGAAGGTGTGGGAAGAATCGAATGGGACGGGGATGACATGAGATTAGTGGGAGCAAGAGGATGGCATCTGAGGGGTGGCATGGGAAGCCTGGAATGGCTTAGGATGCGGTGGCACCAGAAGAATGGCATGGGATGGGAGGAGGGGGTGGCATCAAAGGGGTGGCAAAGGAAGAATGGAATGAAATGGAGATGGCTTGGAAGTGGGAAGGATGGCCTGGGAAGGGTAGAAAGGCTTGGGATGGAGGAAATGACATGAGGGGTGGCATGGGAAGGATGGAATGGCATGCGATGAGTATGGCAGGGGAGGAGAGGAAGGGAGGGAATGGCCTTGGAGTGATGGCATGGGAAGGATGGAATGGCAAATGTTGGGGATGGCATGGGAGGGAGGGAATGGCATGGGAAGAGTGGGAAGGAGGGGGTGGCATCGGAGGGGTGGTAGGGGAAGGGTGGACTGGCTTGGAATGGAGTGGGAAGGAGGGGATGGCATGTGAGGAGTGCATGAGATGATGGAATTGATTAAGTATACTCATTTAACAGCAAATATTTTGCAGATCTCTGTAATCTCTTAAGAATATTTTGTTATCCCACTGTATGACTTTTCCTTCTTGTACATTTTGTAGCAGAATGGCCTCTTTTCCCAGCCTTTCAATTGCTACTTAGTTATGTTTCGCATTTCATTTTTTTTTGCTGTGTTCCTATGCCCTATACTGGGGTTGTTGATATTTGAACACAATTTCAAATTGCATCAAATCTAGAGCATGGCTACCCGACCCGAACCTGACGGGACCCGACAACATGTGTTGGGTTCAGGTCGAGTCCGGCATTCGGGGTCAGGTCGGGCCGGATTGGACCCACTGTATCACCACCTTCGGTAAGTGGCTCCAATGTTAATGTGCTTCTTGGACTAGAAAGGTTGTTTAGTTACAGTTTTTTTAAAGCTTGTGCAGATAAGTAACAAAGTGAAAAACGGAAGCTAAGTTAACTGATGGTCGGGTCGGGTTGGGCGCAGGAAAAAATGAAAGGACCCGGGCTCGGGTCGGGTTTCGTTTGCAGACCCGAGCCGGCCTTTAATCAAATCCTGGTTGGATTATCCAGAAATTAAATAAAAGACTTCACCGTGACTGTTGTCTTTGTCTTTTGATTATGATTTGGTGTGACGGGGTCGGATTTTTGCCTAGAAGGTTAGAGTGTGGTGCAGAATAATGGCAAAAGTGTGGGTTTGATTCTTATACTGATTGAGGTAGTTCTTGAGGCCTCCTCCTCACCTTGCCCCATGGTGATATCTTGGCATAAGCCATGGTTAGCAACACTTGGACTATGAGGACACTACAGAGAGAGAGAGATTTGATATGGACCTCAAATTTTGCAATAATTTCCAAATAAAACTAAGAAGTGGCAAAAGGAATTGTTGGAGCTCTTCAAAGGGAACAATTGTAGCATCAGATTTTGTTCTTCTATTTGTTTCTTGCTGCATCGTGAGCTGAGCTGACCCACCATCCTACTGCTTCCTTCATTTGCTTGACCCTGCTCTGCTATTCAATACAATCATGGCTGATCTTCTGCTTGAATTGCACTTTCCTGCCTGTTCCCCATATCCTGTGATTCCCTGAGAGATCAAAGTCTGCCGATCACAAGCTTGAATATACTCAATGGAGCATCCACAACTCTCTGGGGTAGACAATTCCATAGATTCACAACCCTCAGTGAAGAAATTTTTCCTCATCTTAGTCCTAAATGATTGCGCCTTATCCTGAGGCATTGCTCCCATGTTCTGGATTTCCCAGGGGAAACTACCTCTCAGTGTTGACCCTGTCAAGCCTCTTCAGAATCTTGTATGTATCAGTGAGATTGCTTCTCATGCTTCAAGAGTATAGGCCGAATTTCCACAGCGTCTCATCATAGGACCTACGCTCTCATCCCAGGAGCCAATCCAGTGAACCTATGTTATACTGCCTCCAAGGCAAGTATAATCCTTCCTTAGATATGGAGAGCAAAATTGCTCATCTGAGCACTCCAGATGATTTTGAAGTAAGGGGGAAAAGTAAGGACATTACAGTAGGTGGAATCCTTCTCTTTTGAAAGAAGTTCAGTATTTGCACTCAGTTAGGAATTGCCTTTTTCCTATTTGGGTGGGAGGGGAAACTGAAGTGAGACAGTATTTTTTAAAGAAAATTCACAGCCTGGTGATTTCCCTTCCTCCCAAACCAGGATGTGACACCGAGATTTAAAGAATGAACATGGCCCACTGATAGATCACTGAAAAACAAAATTGGTACTTATAAATAAAACAGAAAATGCAGGAAATACTCAGCAAGTCTGGCAGCATCTGTGGAAAAAGAAACAGAATTGAAGTTTCAGATTTGTGACCTTTAATCATAACTGAGCAAAGTTAGAAATGTAATAGATTTTGAGCAAGTGAAAGTTGGGAAGGGTGGGACGAAGAACAAAAGGGAAGGTCTGTGATAGGGTGGAGGGCAGGAGAGATTAAATGACAAAAGGTTTCATGGTGCAAGGCCAAAGGGAGTGGTAATGGGACAAGTAAAGAACTAAAGATGAGGTGTGAATGGCAGAATAGCAGCATCCGAATGCAAAGTAATTCAGAAAGAAGCAAGAAAAATACAAAACAAAATGGGGATAGAGGGTATAATCTAAAATTGTTGAACTTAATGTTGAGTCCAGAATGCTGTAAATTGCCCAGTCAAAAGCTGGTGTGCTGTTCCTCGACCTTGCATTGAGCTTCATTGGAACACTGTGGCAAACCAAGGACAGAGAGGTCAGTGGGAGCAAGGTGAAGAACTAAAATGACAGATGATTGAAAGCTCAAGGTTATGCAAGAGATAGAAGAGACTGGAGTTTTTTTTCCCCCCTCAGTGCGTGCCTTCATTGTTGGCAGTGCTCAGGATTAATTTACTGGTGGTAGACATAGGGGAAACAAAACTAAAACTGGCCTAAAGGTTCTTGAGAAATGTGGTCCATGTCCATGATTAATTTGGTTACTTTATTTTAAGCATCAGTGTTCTAAAATTTGTATAATTTGGAATGACATGGAGAAATATAACTTTTTACAAATGGCTTCTGTGCTGTGCATCTGTCTATTTCTAATCCAGGATAAGGAAAAAATCTCATGTAACAAGACCCCGAAGTTGGACCGAAGTGATGGAGGGAAGGAGGTGAAAGAGAAAGCATCAAAGAGGAAACTGCCTTTCACTATTGGAGTTAACAGCAGTGATCAGAAAGACTCAGACACAGGTAAGAGGGAGAAACTGCCAAAAGCAAATTTTTCAGCATTATTTGCACCTGGAACTGCAGCTGCTATGTAAATGGGTTTAAAAATGAATAATTTTAATTCAGGCTGTTCCCCTCCACAGTGATGTCCTAGCAACAGTGGCCACAAATAATGTTGAAATTTTCCTACATCTTCAGAGGATACCGCCATCTTGAGGCCCCCTTGCGTTCTCCATCCTGCCACAGCAGTGCCCACCTCCTTGCGGGGCATCTGACAGGACAACTCTGTGGGCCCTCCCATTGGTCTAGCTGGCTGCTCGCCCCGCCCGCTGTCCTTAATTGGAAGACGCTCCTGTAGGCAGCCTCTTAATTGGCCACTTCTGGTAAGATTGCACAAGCAGGCGCCGAGACATCACCGTCAGGTTCGGAACCCACTTTTCGTCCCATGGGCAAGATTCTGCCCATAGTCTCCAATTAGATTTTCTGATATTGGATTGTAAATGTAGACAACCATCTTGATAAGTAGGATATTTTAATTTAATTTCATGTGAACATTGTTCGATATCATTTATGTAGTAATTTTTAAAAATCTGATTCCACAGTCCTTTTGAATAAAACACTGAAATTAGCTTGAGTTGTTTATTGTGCTTGCAGTTTTTCATTAAATCCTATTTGGAAATTCACTGTTTTCATGGTTGTGCTTTGCAATAAAACAGGAGGAAGTTAATAGTTGGTCATCACAATAGTTTAATATGCATCAGAGAAAACATTGAAAAATTTATAATTTTTTTATTTAGAACTATAAAGCTCTGTATTTATAATACAGTAAAAGGCATGTGGATATAGTGCCATAGTATCCCTTTGTTTCATTTGCATTACTCTTGACCACAGCTGACTGCTTGGTGCCTATTTATATTCTCCATTACTGGCGAAATAACAGCGCAATGTTTGGTGTGTCATGCATTCTAGAAGGAAATTAATATCCTGGCAAGTACCACCTAATGTAGTTCTGTAAAATTATTTTTACAAGTAAGGAAACAGCCAATCACTCTGTCAGTGATGTTTGCAATTTTTTTTACTACATTTGTTCCCAGGATGTGTGTAATGCTGTCAAAAGCTGCACTTATTTCTACAAGAGCAAGGTACTGTGAATGCTGGAAATCTGAAATAAAAACAGAAAATGCTGGAAATGCTCAGCAGGTCTGGCAGTATCTGGAGTGAGAAACAGTTCACTTCTCAGGTCAATGACCTTTCATCAGAACTGGGAAAAGTTAGAGATGTAACAGGTTTTAAGCAAGTACGGAGGAATGTGTTTATTTCTTGTCACTAGTAACCCTGAATGAAGAGTGAAGAGCCACCTGTTTACAGCGGAGTGTCTTGCTAATGTATCACAGAGGCTATTAAGAGTGCAGTTCAAACTAAGTAGTGTGGCAGGTTCTCTTCCCTGAAGGACAGAATATACCAGTTGGACTTTTGCAATAAACTAGCATTTTTTGTGGTCAGTGCTGGTTCACAAATCGCCAATTTATTGAATTTTGCAACAATGCCGACTCTTCAAAAGTACTTCTTTGGCTGTAAGCACATTGAGATGTCAGGTGGTCATGAAAGGCACTTTATAAATGCAAGTCTTTCTTTTATTTTGTTTTCTTTCACGATTTGCCATGATGATTCAAGCTTATGATGTCTAGCTTACTAGTCCTCTTAGATAATACCAACGCTATCATATCCCTTCAAGTCTATGAAAATGTGACTTCCTAAGATTAGACATTGCAGGCAATAAGCGTGTAAAACATAAAGGAAATCAGAGAGTAAAAGACAGAGCGAAAGAAACAAAGAAACAAAAATTAGTATGGAAAGCAAACAAAGATGCAACTGCTGTAAGAGATGCACTTTTTCTCCCAAATTTTGTACGAGTGGTGTCAACAAAGTTAGGTGGGAATGTAAGCTGTGAGGAGGTCACAAAGAGGCTGCAAAGAGATATAGACAGGTTAAGTGAATGGGCAACAAGGTAGCAGATGAAGTATAATGTGAGGATTTGTGAGGTTATTCACTTTGGTAGTAAGGATAGAAAAGCAGAATATTTTCTTAAAAGGCATGAAACTTTTAAGTGCTGGTGTTCAGAGAGATTTGGATGTACTCGTACAAGGAACACAAAGTTAGCAAACACAAAAGCAAAATATTATGGATGTTGGAAATCTGAAATATAAACAGAAAATGGTGGAAATACTAAGCAGGTCAGGTAGCATCTGTGGAGAGAAAGCGGGAACAGGGTACTGAATTAGACGATCAGCCATGATCTTTTTTGAATGGCAGAGCAGGCCCGAAAAGCCGATTGGCCTACTCCTGCTCCTATTTTCTATGTTTCTATGAGAGAGAAACCAGAGTTAATGTTTCAGGTGGCTCCTGTGATGAGAGGGTGGTCCTACGATGAGAGGCTGTGGAAATTATGCCTATACTTTCTGGAGTTTAGAAGAATGAGAGGTGATCTCATTGAAACATACAAGATTCACAGAGCTCAGTACTAGGTCCCGTGCTTTTTGTAGTATATATTAACAATTTGGACATAAATGTAGGGGGCATGATCAAGAAGTTTTCAGACGACAAATAAATTGGCTGCGTGGTTGATAGCGAGAAGGATAGCTGTAGGCTGCAGGAAGGTATCGATGGACTAGTCGGGTGAGCAGAAAGGTGGCAAATGGAATTCAATCCGGAGCAGTGTAGGGTGATGCATTTGGGGAGGTCAAACAAGGCAAAGGGAGAATACTGAGAGGTGTAGAGGAAATGAGGGACCTTGGAGTGAATGTCCACAGATCGCTGAAGGTAGCAGGACAAGTTGATTAAGGTGGTTAAGAAGGAAAAGAGAATCCTTGATAAGAGTAGTCCTCGGGTGAAGGTGCTAAATTGGGGGAAGCCTAATTATAACAATATTAGGCAGGAACTGAAGAATTTAGATTGGGGGCGCTGTTTGAGGGTAAATCAACATCTGACATGTGGGAGTCTTTCAAATGTCAGTTGATGAGAATCCAGGACCGGCATGTTCCTGTGAGGAAGAAGGATACGTTTGGCAAGTTTCGGGAACCTTGAATAACGCGGGATATTGTGAGCCTAGTCAAAAAGAAAAAGGAAGCATTTGTAAGGGCTGGAAGGCTAGGAACAGACGAAGCACTTGAGGAATATAAAGACAGTAGGAAGGAACTTAAGCAAGGAGTTAGGAGGGCGAAAAGGGGTCATGAAAAGTCATTGGCAAACAGGATTAAGGAAAATCCCAAGGCTTTTTATACGTATATAAAGAGCAAGAGGGTAACCAGGGAAAGGGTTGGCCCACTCAAGGACAGAGATGGGAATCTATGTGTGGAGCCAGAGGAAATGGGCGAGGTGCTAAATGAGTACTTTGCATCAGTATTCACCAAAGAGAAGGACTTGGTGGATGATGAGCCTAGGGAAGGGAGTGCAGATAATCTCAGTCATCTCATTATCAAAAAGGAGGAGGTGTTGGGTGTCCTGCAAAGCATTAAGGTAGATAAGTCCCCAGGGCCTGATGGGATCTTCCGTAGAATACTGAGGGAGGCAAGGGAGGAAATTGCTGGGGCCTTGACAAAAATCTTTGCATCCTCATTGGATACAGGTGAGGTCCCAGAGGACTGGAGAATAGCCAATGTTGTTCCTTTGTTTTAGAAGGGTAGCAAGGATAATCCAGGAAATTATAGGCCGGTGAGCCTTACGTCAGTGGTAGGGAAAGTATTAGAGAGGATTATTCGGGACAGGATTTACTCCCATTTGGAAACAAACGAACTTATTAGCGAGAGGCAGCATGGTTTTGTGAAGGGAGGTCGTGTCTTACTAATTTGATTGAGTTTTTTGAGGAAGTGACAAAGATGATTGATGAAGGAAGGGCAGTGGATATTATCTATATGGACTTCAGTAAAGCCTTTGACAAGGTCCCGCATGGCAGACTGGTACAAAAGGTGAAGTCACACGGGATCAGAGGTGAGCTGGCAAGATGGATACAGAACTGGCTCAGTCATAGAAGACAGAGGGTATCAGTGGATGGGTGTTTTTCTGAATGGAGGGATGTGACTATTGGTGTTCTGCAGGGATCAGTGCTGGGACCTTTGCTGTTTGTAGTATATATAAATGAATTGGAGGAAAATGTAGCTGGTCTGATTAGTAAGTTTGCGGACGACACAAAGGTTGGTGGAGTTGTGGATAATGATGAGGATTGTCAGAGGATACAGCAGGATATAGATCGATTGGAGACTTGGGCGGAGAAATGGCAGATGGAGTTTAATCCGGACAAATGTGAGGTAATGCATTTTGGAAGGTCTAATGCAGGTGGGAGGTATACAGTAAATGGCAGAACCCTTAGGAGTATTGACAGGCAGAGAGATCTGGGCGTACAGGTCCACAGGTCACTGAAAGTGGCAACGCAGGTGGATAAGGTAGTCAAGAAGGCATACAGCATGCTTGCCTTCATCGGCCGGGGCATAGAGTATAAAAATTGGCAAGTCATGTTGCAGCTGTACAGAACCTTAGTTAGGCCACACTTAGAATATTGCGTGCAATTCTGGTCGCCACACTACCAGAAGGACGTGGAGGCTTTGGAGAGGGTACAGAGGAGGTTTACCAGGATGTTGCCTGGTCTGGAGGGCATTAGCTATGAGGAGAGGTTGGAAAAACTCGGATTGTTTTCACTGGAACGACGGAGGTGGAGGGGCGACATGATAGAGGTTTACAAATTTATGAGCGGCATGGACAGCGTGGATAGTCAGAAGCTTTTTCCCAGGGTGGAAGAGTCAGTTACTAGGGGACATAGGTTTACGGTGCGAGGGGCAAAGTTTAGAGGGGATGTGCGAGGCAAGTTTTTTGCACAGAGGGTGGTGAGTGCCTGGAACTTGCTGCCAGGGGAGGTGGTGGAAGCAGATACGATAGCGACGTTTAAGAGACATCTTGACAAATACATGAATAGGATGGGAATAGAGGGATATGGGCCCCGGAAGAGCAGAAGGTGTTAGTTTAGGCTGGCATCAAGATCGGCGCAGGCTTGGAGGGCCGAATGGCCTGTTCCTGTGCTGTACTGTTCTTTGTTCTTTCCTTTATTAGCCGAGGCATAGAATACAATAGCAGGGAGGTTATGCTGGAACTGTATAAATCATTGCTTCGGCCTCAACTTGATACTATGTGCAGTTCTGGTTACCTCATTACAGAAAGAATAATTGCATAGAGAGGTTATAGAGGAGATTTATGAGGATGTTGCTAGGACTGGAAAAATGAAGCTATGAGAAAAGATTGGATAGGCTGGTGTTGTTTTCCTTGGAACCAGAGAAGGCTGAGGGGAAATTCGATGAAATGTACGAAAATGGATAGAGTGGATGTGAAGGGCCTATTTACTTTAGCAGAGAGGTTAGTGACTATGGGGCATAGATTTCAAGTGATTGGTAGAAAGATTAAGGAGATAAGGCAAAAAAATTTTCACCCAGAGGGTGGTGATGGTCTGGAACTCACTACCTAAAAGGGTAGTCGAGGCAGAAACCCTCAACTCATTTAAAAGGTGTCTGGATGTGCAACTCAAAGTGCCATAACCTGCAGGGCTATGGACCAAATTCTGGAAGGTGGGACTCTTCTGGGTGGATCGTTTCTCGGCTGGTGCAGACACGATGGGCAAGTGGCCTCTTTCTGTGCCGTAAACTTTCAGTGACTCTGAAGGGGCTTGACAGGGTTGACACTGCTTCCCCTGGGGAATCTAGAACATGGGGGCACAGCCTCAGGATAAGGGGTTGATCATTTAGGACTGAGATGAGGAGAAATTTCTTCACCCAATGGGTTGTGAATCTTTGGAATTCTCTTATCGCAGAGGGTTGTGGATGCTCCAACATTGAGTACACTCAAGACTGCAATTGATACACTTTTGATCTCTCAGGGAATCAGGATATGGGCAGGAAAGTGGAGTTGAAGCCTAAGATCAGCCATGATCGTATTAAATGGTGGAGCAGGTGGGAGGGGCCGAATGGTCATCTACTGCTCCTAGTTCTTATGAAAATTGAGGAATAAGACTTGGACCGTGCATTTGATCTCTTGCTACTGATATAAAAGTGACGGGCACAGTTTTTGCATTGATGTAACTAATGAATCAGATTTTACAAAAAAAAGTAAGGCTGTCCTAAATTAAAAATTGGTGATTTAATGTAACAACAAAATATTGCCACCTTCAAAAGAAACATAAATTTGAACAGTTAACTTTTCACACCTTATATCTCCAATAATATGATCATTGTTGGGCAGTATGCTAACTTAGTTCTTTTTTGAAGTTATGAATTGTTTAAAATAGTTTTACATACACTAAATGGATGAGTTCTAGAAATCTGGGTAACAAAGATCATCAAACACTGTTTATACAGCAGTTCTACAATCTGCTATTGCACATTACTGATGCAATCTACTCTTTCATTTTTGGTGCCATGTTCTCAATACTCTGACCATTAGGACTTGGTGTCCTCAACTGGGGTTGAACTATATCGTTGTCAACAGCAGTCACCATGAATTTAAAAGGGAAAGATCCTGCATGATCGACCTCCTCAACTTGGTGAGGCAATGACAATCCAAGAAAGCTTGGAAAACCCTATAATATGGTGCTCATAGACTTCTAAAGACATTTGACAAGAGATGCACATAAAAAAAATTAGTTCAATTCAGAAATAGGAATTCAGGAAAACTTCTTGTGAATAAGAAATTAACTGAAAGGTAGAAAATAATGAGTACTCATTGGAGAAGTTCTATCAGGATGGGGGGGTGGGGGGCAGCGTACTAATTGGAGTGCACCAGGACTCCGTGTTGGGACCTTAATTCTTGTAATTTTTATATAAATTATTTGGATTCAGAAACTCAGTGCAAAGTAAACAAACAGTGGAAATGGAGGAGGCAGCTCAGAAACTGCAGGATGTTTTGGGGAAAATATGTAAGCAGGCAGGAAAATGATGGATGACATTTAATGCTGGTAAATGTGAAGTACTGCAGATAGAAATGGAATAAAAAAGAGGAAGTTGTGACTAAATTGTCGTGCTGTGGCCAGACCGCACCTTGACTACTGCATCCATTCATGGTTGTCAAGACTCCAAGGAGACGTTGAAGTCCTGGAGGCAGTGCAGAGAAGAGCCACAAGGCTGATCCCCAATGTCAAAGATCTGAGTTGTGAGGATAGATAAGATAAACTTTGGCTTTTCAACTTGGAAAGGAGGTGCCTGAGAAGTTATTTTATAGAGGTATGAAAGGTTGTCACAGTTTCCATAATTCGAACGTAGACATTAATGCGTTTTGAGCAAACCTTGCTTAACTCAGCATAGAACTGTCTGCTTTTAACAATCCATGGCCAAAAAGGGGAGTTTTAGATGTAGATGTTTGTTGATTTGTTGAGTAGATCCTAAACAATACTCCATTTGTTAATGATGCCATTCAGAAGATATCTAGCACCTTGGTGTTGACAAATTTATTGGATTTCTACTAACTGGTCATTGAAAAGAGGGTTTTTAAAAATCAATTCCAACTCCAGAAGTCAATCAATTCTACAGAACGGTTGTAAAAGGAGTAAAGTAGTAGAAAGGTTATGAAAGAAGTCTGGGAAGCAGGAATCTTTGCAGGAAGGATAACATCAAATTTCTCTTTCAGGAATTACATAAACTTGAGCTCATTCAAAACTCTGCTGCCTGTATCCTAACTCGCACCAAGTCTTGTTCACCCAACAGCCCTGTGTTTGCTGACCTACATTGGCTCCCAGTCTGGAAATGCCTCAATTTTTAAGATTCGCATCTTTGTTTTCAAACTCCTGAATGGCCTTCCCTCTCCCTACTTCTGTAACCTCCTCCAGCCCTCTAAGCCTTCGTGATCTCTCGAGTTCTGGTCTCTTACACGCCCCTGGTTTGGATTGCTCCACTGCAGGCAGCCATGCCTTTAGCTGCCTGGGCCCTAAGCTCGGGAATTCTCTTCATAAACTTCTCCAGCTTTCTACTCCTCCTCAAAATCCACCTCTTTAACCTAGGTTTTTGGTCATCTGTCCTATTATCTCCTTATGTGGCTCGGTGGCAAATTTTGTTTAATAGTGCTCTTGTGAAGCACCTTGTGACATGTTATTACGCTAAAGGTACTATATAAATGCACAATAAAAACAAGAAATGCTGGAAATATTCAGCAGGTCTGGCACATCTGTGGAGAGAGAAGCAGAGTTAATGTTACAGGTCAGCGACCCTTCATATAAATGCATATTGTTAGCTGTAATGGAAAATAGTAATTCCAAGTTTTACAAATTTTCTTAGTAATATTCTATTGGGATATTGACGAATGTAACTCATTTGGGCTATAAATCAGATTTCTCCAACTCAAGGAATACATATATAATATCTGCTCCCGCCCCGAACTAGAAAACTTTATCAACTTTGCTTCCAATTTCCACCCTTCTCTCACCTTTACATGGTCCATCTCTGACACTTCCCTTCCCTTCCTCGACTTCTCTGTCTCCATCTCTGGGGATAGGTTGTCTACCAATATCCATTATAAGCCCACTGACTCCCACAGCTACCTCGACTACACTTCTTCACACCCTACCTCCTGTAAGGACTCCATTCCATTCTCCCAGTTTCTCCGTCTCCGACGCATCTGCTCTGATGATGCTACCTTCCATGACGGTGCTTCTGATATGACCTCCTTTTTCCTCAACCGAGGATTTCCCCCCACTGTGGTTGACAGGGCCCTCAACCGTGTCCGACCCATTCCCCGCACCTCTACCCTCACCCCTTCCCCTCCCTCCCAGAACCGTGACAGGGTTCCCCTTGTCCTCACTTTTCATCCCACCAGCCTCCATATCCAAAGGATCATCCTCCGCCATTTTCGCCACCTCCAGCGTGATGCCACTACCAGTCGCATCTTCCCCTCCCTTCCCCTGTCAGCATTCCGAAGGGATCGTTCCCTCCGCGACACCCTGGTCCACTCCTCCATTACCCCCACCACCTCGTCCCCGTCCCAGGGCACCTTCCCTTGCAATCGCAGGAGGTGTAATACCTGCCCATTTACCTCCTCTCTCCTCACTATCCCAGGCCCCAAACACTCCTTTCAGGTGAAGCAGCGATTTACTTGTACTTCTTTCAATGTAGTATACTGTATTCGCTGCTCACAATGTGGTCTCCTCTACATTGGGGAGACCAAGCGCAGACTGGGTGACCGCTTTGCGGAACATCTCCGCTCAGTCCGCAAGCAGGACCCTGAGCTTCCGGTTGCTTGCCATTTCAACACTCCCCCCTGCTCTCATGCTCACATCTCTGTCCTGGGATTGCTGCAGTGTTCCAGTGAACATCAACGCAAGCTCGAGGAACAGCATCTCATCTACCGATTAGGCACACTACAGCCTGCCGGACTGAACATTGAGTTCAATAATTTCAGAGCATGACAGCCCCCCACTTTACTTTCATTTTTAGTCATTTTTAGTTATTTTTTCTTCCTTTTATTTTTGCATTCCTTTTTGCATTTATTTCATTTCATCTTAGTTTGTTCAGTTTGCTTACCCACTGTTTTTTTCAGGTTGTTTTTCTTCAGGTTTGCACTTGCTGATGTTCAATATTCAGTATATTCACACCTAATCTGTACTGATGCTTTGTCTTTCAAAACACCATTAACATATTGTTTGCCTTTGCTCCGTGACCTTTTGGTCAGCTATGTGGCCTGGTCCAATCTGCACCTTCTCCTTTGTTATCTCTTGCCCAACCCCCACCTCACTTGTTTATAATCTGTGACTTTTCTAATATTTGTCAGTTCCGAAGAAGGGTCACTGACCCGAAACGTTAACTCTGCTTCTCTTTCCACAGATGCTGCCAGACCTGCTGAGTGAATCCAGCATTTCTTGTTTTTGGATAATAAATTACCGATTAGTAAATTACAGACTAGTCAAGCAACTGCCTGATATAGTCATACTCACGCAATCATACCTTGCAGACAATGTCCCAGACACCACCATCATCATCCCTCGGTATGTCCTGTGCCACCGGCAGGACAGGCCCACCAGAGGTGGCAGCACATTGTATGTAGTCAGGAGGGAGTTGCCCTGGGAGTCCTCAACATTAACTCCGGACCCCATGAAGTCTCATGGAATCAGGTCAAACATGGGTAAGGAAACCTCCTGCTGATTACCACCTACCGCCCCCACCTCGGCTGATGAATTAGTACTTCTCCATGTTGAACACTAATTGGAAGAAGCACTGAGGGTAGTAAGGCACAAAATGTACTTCGGGTGTGGGAATTCAATGTCCATCTCTAAGAGTGGTTCGGTAGCTCCACTACTGACCGAGCTGGCTGAGTCCTAAAGGATATAGCTGCTAGACTGGGTCTGCGGCAGGTGGTGAGGGAACCAACAAGAGAGTAAACCTACTTGACCTTGTCCTCACCAATCTACCTGTCTCAAATGCATCTGTCCATAATTGTATTAGTCGGAGTGACCACCACACAGTTTTTGCGGAGACAAAGTCCCCTCTTCACACTGAGGGTACCCACTATCATGTTGTGTGGCACTACCACCATGCAAAACGGGATAGATTTCGAATAAATCTCGGAATGCAAAACTGGGCTTCGATGCAGGAGAGCATTCCAGGAGCAGCACCAGGCATACCTAAAAATGAGGTGTCAACCTGGTGAAGCTACAACCCAGGACTACTTGTGTGCCAAACAACGGAAGCAGCATACAATAGACGGGGTTAAGCGATCCCACAGCCAGTGGATCAGATCTAAGCTCTGCAGTCCTGCCACATCCAGTTGTGAATGGTGGTGGACAATTAAACAACTAACAGGAGGAGGAGGCTCCACAAATACCTCCATACTCAATGATGGGGCAGCCCAGAACATCGGTGCAAAAGACTAGGCTAAAGCATTTGTATCCATCTTCAGCCAGAAGTGCCGAGTGGATGATGCGTCTCGGCCTCTTCCTGAGGTCCCCAGCATCACACATGCCAGTCTTCAGCCAATCTAATTCACTCCACGTGATATCAAGAAGCAGCTGAAGGCACTGGATACTGCAAAGACTATGGGCCCTGACAACATTCCGGCAGTAGTGCTAAAGACTTGTGCTCCAGAACTAGCCGCACTCCTAACCAAGCTGTTTCAGTACAGCTATAACACTGGCATCTACCCGGCAATGTTGAAAATAGCCCAGTTATGTCCCGTGCACAAAAAGCAGGACAAGTCCAACCCGGCGAATTACTGCCCTATCAGTCTACTCCCGATCATCAGCAAAGTGATGGAAGGGGGCGCAGCAGTGCGGTCAAACGGCACTTGCTCAGCAATAACCTGCTCAGTGACGCTCAATTTAGGTTCTGCCAGGGCCACTCAGCTCCTGACCTCATTACAGCCTTGATCCAAACATGGACAAAAGAGCTGAACTCCAGAGGTGAGGTGAGAATGACTGCCTTGACATCATGGCAGCATTTGACCGAGCAAAACTGGAGTCAATGGGCATCGGGGGAAAACTCTCCGCTGGTTGGAGCCCTACCTAGCACAAGGGGAAATGGTTGTGGTTGTTGGAGGTCAATTATCTCAGTCCCAGGACATTACTGCAGAAGTTCCTCAGGGTAGTGTCCTAGGCCCAACCATCTTCAGCTGCTTCATCAATGACCTTCTCTCCATCATAAGGTCAGAAGTGGGGATGTTCGCTGATGATTGCACAGTGTTCAGCCCCTTTCACGACTTCTCAGATACTGAAGCAGCCTGTGTCCACATGCAGCAAGACCTAGGCAACCTCCAGGCTTGGGCTGATCAACTATCAACATCCTGGGGGTCACCATTGACCAGAAACTGAACTGGACCAGCCACATAAATGCTGTGGTTACAAGAGCAGATCAGAGGCTGGGAATTCTGCGGTGAGTAGCTCACCACTTGACTCCCTGAAGCCTGTCCACCATCTACAAGGCACAAGTCAGGCGTGTGATGAAATACTATCCACTTGCCTGGATGGGTGTAGCTCCAACAACACTCAAGAAACTCGACAACATCCAGGACAAAGCAGCCCGCTTGATTGGCACCCCGTTTACCACCTTCAATATTCACTCCCTCCACCACCATGCACAGTGGCAGCAGTGTGTACCATCTACAAGATGGACTGCAGCAACTCACCAAGGCTTCTTCGACAGCACCTTCCAAACCTGCAACCTCTTTCACCTAGAAGGACAAGGGCAGCAGATGCATGGGAACACCACCACCTGCAAGTTCCCCTCCAAGCCACACACCATTCTGACCTGGAACTATATCGCCATTCCTTCACTGTCGCTGGGTCAAAATCCTGGAACTCCCTTCTTAACAGCAAAGGACTGCAGTGGTTCTAAAGGCAGCTCGCCATCACTTTCTCAAGTGCAATTAGGAATGGGCAATAAATGTTGGCATAGCCAGTGGGGACGCCCACGTTTCCTAAATGAATAACGAAATATATAATGAATTTGCTTTGGCCTTGCTCTTGGTTAGTTGGAGGAAATGTTATGGCCTTGATTTTGCGGTCAATGGTGAATGAACATGCTCACTGTTGATTATGCTTACAGCTGCCTACATATTTTTTGTGGGCTTTATTTGCACAGCTGCTTATGGTCACTGGGAGTCCGGTGCAGCACAGCGCCCTCTATAGGGGATCTGGAACCTGTGAACATGATAAACAACAGCACGTCTCTTCAAGCAATCTAGATTGTAGAATCCTTACTGTGGCACGCAAGGAGGGTAGGTTAGAATATTTATTTCAATGAAAAGTCAGACAGAGGTAAGTTACAATGTTGCTTGTGGATGAAATAACAGTAGTGTTGGTAGTCATGTTCTCCATTGGTTTCAATGGACTGATATAACAACTGAGACAAACTAAAGACACTTAAGGATTTTAATTATAGATAGTCGATTTCCTATGACATTGCCCACAGATGGTCACTTACTCATTTTTTTAAAAAACATTTTCCTTTTTCTTTCTTCCCTGTTGTTTCTTCCTGTCTTTTGCCTCTCCCTCCATAACTCTATTTGCTTCTCTCTCTCCCTCTCCTTGTTTCCTTACAGATTGGCAAGGGACATGAACATACAAACATAGGAATTAGGAGCAGAAGTAGGTTATTCGGCTCCTTTAGTTTGCTCCGCTATTCAACAAGATCTATTTGTGATTCGAATTCCACACTGCCATCTACCCCTATAACCTTTGATTCCCTTGCCTAACAAGAATCTATCTACCTCTGCCTTAAAGACATTTTATGGCCCCTCCTGCCTCTGCCACCTTCTGAAGCAGAGAGTTCCAAAGTCGCACAACCCTCTTGAGAGGAAAAATTTCTCCTCATCACTGTCCTAAAAGGGTGACCCCTAATTTTAAAACAGTGTCCCCTAGTCCTGGACTCACCGACAAGAGAAAACATCTATTCCACATCCACCTTGCCAAGACCGTTCAGGATCTTATATACTTCAACCAAGGCTCCCCTCACTCTTCTAAACTCCAGTGAAAACCAGGCCAGTCTGTCCAACCTTTCCTGATAAGACAGCCCACTCTTTCCAGGTTATCAATCTAGTAAACCATCTAGTAAACTGCCTCCAACGCATTTATACCCTTCCTTAAATAAGGAGACCAAAACTGCATGCAGTATTCGAGATGGTTGGGAAAGGAGTCAACAACTGCAGCCACATTGCCTTTGGGGTGGGGATTCCATCGGAAATGTGGCTTCCTTGCCACATTCTCTTTCTGTTACTTGTGCTGGAAGAAATAATTCTTTGAGCATAGAATTTAAGCTTTGCAAATGCCTGAAGGTGCAGATACTGTCCAATTGTTTCCAAGTTTATAACTATGGTGTGTTTTTTAAAAGTAAAATTATGTCCTTTTCATTTACTGATTCTTATGTTTCACTTCCTGCATAAACCACGTGACAGGAGGCAGATGTCTTTACGAGTTACAGGTGGACCTATCTACACGTCCATATTGAGTGATCCAGCCTAGTGATGTTTTCTGCTATCACACTACCAGTGATGGGATCTTCACTCGTTTTGTGTCACATTACTTTACTGTTACTTATGAACACAAAGATACAGGAGACTATTTAAAGTTGTGGTTTTCAATTTGTTCACTACCCTAAAACCATATGTTGATCACTTACTCTAACCAATGTCTTGATGAAACCAAAAATATGTAGTTTAATACATAGCTATCAGTTTTTTGGTGGAAAAGTGTAACTCAGTTTTACTTTATTTTCTTTTATGAAGGAAAGTATTTTCAGTAGTTTACTCACCCTGCAGCATTGAGATTAACAACTGTTCACAGGTGTAAACAGAAATACATTGGAGTGAGCAATACATCTATTTATCGAAAACCAAAGCATCCTAAAGGCAGTAGGAATGATAGAACTGCACTGGCTGATGAGTTGGTCAGGAAAGTGACTACAATATTGATCTTTTAAGAAAACTTTAGAGGTGGAATTATAGTAAACGGTATTCATAATTAACGTATGACAGTGGTGACATGTGACCTGCATGTTTTAAGCCTGCTGTCCGGAGAATATTTTAAGAAGTTTGTCATCAAAGCTGCAGATGCTTTTTCTAGGATGAAATCTAGCTTTCTGCTTGGTTTACAGTGCAGTTTGCTCCCTGTCGTGATTGGAGTGTCTACTCTGTTCCTCAGTGTATACTTTCTCCAACAGGTTTTTGCAGGCTGCATTGGGAAGGAAATCCTCAGGTAAGAAAGAGGCAACTAAAGTTACTAATGTTTATTTTTAAAGTGAGCGATTAAAATGTCGATGAAGCCTCAATATTCCTCATGACTTGTTTTAGTGTTTTAAAATGTGGTAGCTGAACTTTGGATTGTCAGGAGCAGGACCATCACAATGTGTTTGTAAAGAATTTAATTTTAGATTTAATTTGCTGTTTCTTCAAGAACTACAAGGTGTATTATATTGCATGATTTCCCTTTGTGTAGAGATTTTAAAATGTATGTCGATCTTGGACACCATGGGCAATGATGCAACCGTTGAGGGTAATGAGCTTAGATCAGAGTCTGGAATAGGTTTCTCTATTTTTGTGTCTCAGCTCCATCAGTCATATAATTCTAGGTCCAACCTCTTTAAATTCAGTTGGAAAATATTCTAACTTCTTCCCTCAATTTCCCCCTTGCGCAGACACAAACGGGGGATAATGAGTGTGAGGGATTTTCGTCTGGTGATGTTCCTCAATGCAACAGTACTTCCAGGAGTCCAATGTAAATTATTATTCTCTTTCCATAGTTTCACAGCCATTTCCAAACTGTTATGATCATGAATCTGCAGACATTTTGATCTTTCTTTAGATTTGATTAACTCAAAAATTAACCATTTATTACCCTATTTGCAGTGTTTACATACTATATTAGTTTTGTGCTTAGCTACACACGCAGCAAATAAGCGATGTTACAGCACAAAGCAATTAAAATAATTCATTTACAATTATGTGAATGGCAATATGAAGCATTTAATTTTGCAAGTTCTTAATATGATGAAACTGACATATAATACACAAAGACCATAAAGGACCAATTATTCTTTCTGAAAAACAGATGGAGTATAGAAATAGGAGGATAGTGCAGATGAATGTGTAGCAAGAAATATGGTGTAGGAGGGAGGACTTTAGGTTCCTGGGACACTGGGACCAGTTCTGGAAAAGGTGGGACCTGTACAGGCTGAACAGAGCTAGGACAAATTTCCTTGCGGGGCAATTGCTAGTGCTATTGGGGAGGGTTTAAAGTAACTTGGCAGGGGTGTGGGAACCAGGGGGAAATAGAGGAATACCAAGGTACACAGAATACTGGGAGAGATAGATAGCACTAGAGTAGAGAATAGTAAGTTATCAGGTGGCCTGGCAGCATCTGTGGAAAGAGAAGCAGAGTTAACGTTTCGGGTCAGTGACCCTTCTTCGGAACTGACCCGAAACGTTAACTCTGCTTCTCTTTCCACAGATGCTGCCAGACCTGCTGAGTGATTCCAGCATTTCTTGTTTTTGTTTCAGATTTCCAGCATCCGCAGTATTTTGCTTTTATTTAAGTTATCAGGTGGGGTCAGGGTAAGGGAGAAAGTAATAAAGTCTAAATCAAGGTTAATGTGCATGTATGTGTTGAATGTCAGGAATGTTGTTAATAAGATTGGTGAGTGTTGTGGAGAAAAAAACTTGTCTCAAGTCCATGGGATTAAAGTAAATAAAGGTTTATGCAAGCACCAATGCAAGGGAGAAGAGTCTGGGGAAACATCCAGAGGCATCTCAATGAAACAGAGTCTGTAGTACAAATTTGTGGAATACAATAACCGTTACTCATTAGTCCACACTAACCCCCCAATCACCCTGACACATTCCAAAGCTGCAGCTTGATCAATAAACTGAAGTTTATTGTCTCACTAATCATTCCCCCCCCTGTTGTCTCCTCCCCATTGTTGTGGCGTGGTGTTTCACAGTTTATAATATCCTGTGGCACCTGCAGCCATAATCTCATCTCAAGGACACCATGTTAACACAGATGTAAAGGCATTTAGACTTCTGCGTTGTACAGCTTCCCATAACCATTGCCACTCATCCCATCATGCCCTGGTTCTCCACAACTACAGTGCTCTTGTCTTTCTTCTAAGACTGTTAACCTATCCTAATGCTAAATAAACTACAAGTATAGTGCTACTGGTCCCACTTCAGTGAGTTATAGGTGCAGATTAACACGTGGAAATGTGATGTTGTGACTATAACAGAGACCTGGTTCAAAGAAGGGCAACGCCAGGTATTGAATATTCCTGAATACAATGTGTTCAGGAACGCTAGCAAAGGGAAAAAGGGTATGGGGTGGCAGTATTGATTAAGGAGAGCACTGCAGTGCTGGAGAAAAAGGATGTCCCAGAGGGGTCGAGGATAGAATCAGTTTGGCTAAGGAACAAATAAGGTGCAGTTACATTGCTCGGTGATGTCTATAGGCCACCGGCTAGTGGGAAGGAAATTACAGAGAGGTGCAAGAATTATAGGATTGTTATAATGGGGGACTTTAATTATCCAAACATAGACTGGGATAGTAGTAGTGTAAAGGGCAGTGACGGGCAAGAGTTCCTAGTGTGTGTTCAGGAAAATTTTCTACAGTATGTTTCTATTCCAATGAGAAAGGAGGCACTGCCAGACCTGGTTCTTGGGAATGAGGTGGGCCAAGTGGCGCAGTGGTTAGCACCGCAGCCTCACAGCTCCAGTGACCTGGGTTCAATTCTGGGTACTGCCTGTGCGGAGTTTGCAAGTTCTCCCTGTGACCGCATGGGTTTTCGCCGGGTGCTCCGGTTTCCTCCCACAGCCAAAGACTTGCAGGTTGATAGGTAAATTGGCCTTTATAAATTGCTCCAAGTATAGGTAGGTGGTAGGGGAATATAGGGAAGGTGGGGACGTGGCAGGAATATGTGATTAGTGTAGGGTTAGTATAAATGGGTGGTTGATGGTCGGCACAGACTCGGTGGGCCGAAGGGCCTGTTTCAGTGCTGTACCTCTAAATAAAAAAAATAAATACAATAAAATAAGTGGATCAAGTATCATTTGGGGACAGTGATCATTGTATCATAAGGTTTAGGCTGACTATGGGAAAGGACAAAGAACGATCCAGAGTGAGAATAATTAACTGGGGGAAAGCCAACTTCAGTGGGTTAAGAGCGGAGCTGGGGCGAATAAATTGGAGTCAAAGGTTGGCAGGATAAATGGTAGCTGAACAATGGTCTACCTTCAAAGAAGAGATAATTCGGGCACAGTCAAGGTATGTTCCCTCCAAGGGGAAAGGTAGGGTAAACAAATCCAGAGCTCCCTGGATGACAAAAGTATGCTTCTAAACAGATGCTAGGTAGCAAATGCTATTGAGAACCAGGCTGAATATAGAAGGTCCAGATGGGAAGTGAAAAAGCAAATAAGAGAAGTAAAGAGACTGTCAGCTAACATTAAAGGGAATCCCAAAGTTTTCTATAGACATATAAATAGTAAAAGGAGTTGGGCCAGTTAGGGACCATAAAGGGATTTATGCATGGAGGCAGAGGGCATAGTTAAGGTATTAAATGAGCACTTTGCATCTGTCTTTACCAAGAAAGAAGATGCAACCCTGGCAATGATGAAAGAGAAGGTAATTCAGACACTAGAAGGGTTTAAAATTGATGAGGAGGACCTATTAGGCAGTCTATATTTAAAGTTAATAAAGCACCAGGACCACATGAGATGCATCCAAGGATACTGAGGGAAGTGAGGGTGGAAATCGCAGAGGCACTGGCCATAATTTATCAGTCTTGCTTAGACTCTGGGTTGGTGCCAGAGAACTGGAGAATTGCTAACGTTTACACCCTTGTTCAAAAAAGGGTGTAAAGGTTAGTCCAGCAACTGCAGGTCAGTTAGTTTAACTTCAGAGGTGGGAAAACTTCTAAAAACAATAATCTGGGACAAAATGAATAGTCACATGGAGAAATGGGGGTTAATTAAAGAAAGCCAGCTTGGATTTCTTAAGGGAAAATCATGTTTGACTAACCTGCTGGAGTTTTTTGAGGAGGGAACAGAGGGCTGATGAGGGCAATACTTTTGATGTGGTGGACATGGAATTTCAAAAGGCGTTTGATACAGTGACACACAACAGACTTGTGAGCAAAGTTATAGCTCATGGAATAAAAGGGTTGGTAGCAATATGGATGCAGAATTGGCTGAGTGACAGGAAATAAAGAGTAATGGTTAATGGATGTTTTTGAGGCTGGAGGAAAGTTTGTATTGCAGTTCCCGGGGGACCCTTGCTTTTCTTGATGTATATTAATGACCTGGACCTTGGTGTACAGGGCACAATTTCAAAGTTTGCAGAAGCATTGTAAACTGAGGAAGATAGTGGAGAACTGCAAAAGGACATGGATAAGTTGGTGGACAGAGTGGATAGGTGGCTGATGAAGTTCAATGCACTGAAATCTGAAGTAATTAATTTCGTTTGGAAGAACATGGAGAGCCAATATAAAATGAAGGATACAATTCTAAAGCGGGTGCAGGAGCAGGGGTCCTGGATGTATATGTGCATAAGTCATAAGGGCGACATGATAGAGGTTTACAAAGTTATGAGCGGCATGGACAGAGTGGATAGTCAGAAGCTTTTTCCCAGGGTGGAAAAGTCAGTTACTAGGGGACATAAGTTTAAGGTGAGAGGGGATGTGCGAGACATGTTCTTTACACAGAGGGTGGTGAGTGCCTGGAACTTGCTGCCGGGGGAGGTGGTGGAAGCAGGTACGATAGCGACATTTAAGAGGCATCTTGACAAATACATGAATAGGAAGGGAATCGAAGGATACGGTCCCCGGAAGTGCAGAAGGTTTTAGTTTAGGCAGGCATCAAGATCGGCGCAGGCTTGGAGGGCCGAATGGCCTGTTCCTGTTCTGTACTGTTCTTTGTTCTAAGTCATAGAAGGTGGCAGGACAGGTTGAGAGAGTGGTTAATAAAGCATACTTACCTTCCGGGAGTGGAGCGGAACGGACCTGAAGGGAGAACGCTGAGGGAGGAGCGGATAAATAGAGCCCGTGGATCTGGGCCTAGACACTTGCCTTCCGGGAGCGAACTGGACCTGAGGGGAGAGCACCAGGAGAGGAGCGGATAAATAGAGCCCGAGGATCGCGGTCTAGACACTTACCTTCCGGGAGCGGAGTCCAGCCGTGGAGTTTTGAAAAAAAGATAAAAAAGTCAACAGTGACATCACAGGAAAGCTGCAAGGTGATTGGTTGGGTAAGTAGTAGCTGTTATTGCCTGTAAATAGTTTTTAAAAAAGGGTAAGTTTTTTTTTGGAAAAAACCTCAAAACCTACCGTATAAGTGATAAAGTTAGTACTACTAAAGTGTGTTTGTTTAAAATTAGTGTAATTTATGAAGGAATTTAGATTGTAGTGGGTAGTGCTTGGAGTAGAACAAGGCCTCTAGCGTAATTAGTATTTTTTAATTAAAGGGAGTAACTAAGTAATCTAAAGGTAAGTCACGACAGGAGAGTTCGCCTGTGATATGCTCCTCCTGTGCTTTGCGGGAAATCAAGGACACTTCCAGTGTCCCTGACGACCATGTGTGCAGGAAGTGTATCCATCTGCAGCTACTGGCTAACCGCATTACGGAGCTGGAGCTGCGGGTGGATTCACTGTGGAGCATCTGCGATGCTGAGGTCGTCGCAGGCAAATGCTGCAAAGGAAGGAAGGGAATGGGTGACCACTAGGAAGAGTAGAGGAAGGCAGGTAGTGCAGGAGTACCCTGTGGCCGTCCCCCCCCTCTAACAGATATACTTTGGATACTCTTGGGGGAGATGGCTCAGGGGAAAGCAGCAAGAACCAAGTTCATGGCACCATGGGTGGCTCAGCTGCACCGGAGGGGAGGAAGAAGAGTGGCAGGGCAATAGTGATAGAGGATTCTATCGTAAGGGGTACAGATAGGCGTTTCTGTGGCCGCAGACGTGACTCCAGGATGGTATGTTGCCTCCCTGTGCTAGGGTCAAGGATGTCACGGAGGGCTGCAGGACATTCTGAAGGGGAGGGTGAACAGTCAGAGGTCGTGGTACACATTGGTACCAACGACATAGGTAGAAAGAGGGATGAGGTCCAGCGACAAGAATTTAGGGAGCTAGGTAGCAGATTAAAAAGCAGGACCTCAAAGGTTGTAATCTCTGGATTACTACTGGTGCCACGTGCTAATGAGTATAGGAATAGGAGGCTAGAGCAGATGAATGCTTGGCTGAAGAGATGGTGCAGGAGGGAGGGCTTTAGTTTCCTGGATCCCTGGATCTGTTTCTGGCAAAGGTGGGACCTGTACCAGAACGGGACCAACATCCTTGCTGGGAGGTTTGCTAGTGCTGGTTTGGGGGGAGGGGGGGGGGGGCTTTAAACTAATTTGACAGGGGGAATGAGATACAGAGTGCAGGTACAGTAAGGGGGATGCACAGTCAAATATAGAAGAGAAACTGAGTCAGTCTGGAAGGCAGAGCAAATATAGACCTATTAAGGCACGAGCAAACAATGCAAGGCCGAATTGCATCTATTTTAAAGCAAGGAGTCTTACCAGTAAGGCAGATGATTTGAGGGCATTGATTAACACATGGGAATATGATATTGCTATCACAGAGACCTGGTTGAGGGAAGGGCAGGACTGGCAGCTCAATATTCCAGGGTATAGAATCTTCAGGTATGACAGGGGAGGGTGTAAAAGAGGAGGTGGTATTGCACTGTTGGTCAAAGAGTCAGTTACTGCAGTAAGGAGGGATGATATCTTCGAAGGTTCCTCAAATGAGGCCATAGAGGTAGAACTTAAAAACAAAAAGGGGGCAATCACTTGGCTGGGAGTGTACTACAGGCCTCCAAACAGTCAGGGAGAGATAGAGGAGCAGACATGTAGGCAAATCTCAGAGGTGTAAAAATAATAGGGTAATAACAGTAGGGGGTTTCAACTTCCCCTATCATTAGTCTTAGTGCAAAAGGCTTAAAGGGGGCAGAATTCCTAAAGTGCATACAGGAGAGCTTTTTGAGCCAGCACGTAGAAAGTCCTACAAGAGAAGGGGCAGTACTGGACCTAATCCTAGGGAATGAAGCCGGACAAGTTGTAGAAGTGTCAGTGGGGGAGCATTTCGGGGATAGTGACCATAACTCTAAGATTTAACGTAGCAATGGAAAAGGACAAAGAGGGACCGGAAATAAAAGTACTGAATTGGGGGAAGGCCGATTTCAATATGATAAAACAGGATCTGGCCAAAGTGGACTGGGAGAAGCTACTTGTAGGAAAGTATACATCAGACCAGTTGGAGTCATTCAAAAAGGAAATAGTGAGTTCAGGGCCAGCATGTTCCCGTAGAGGAGATGGGTAGGACCAAGAAGTCCAGGGAACCCTGGATGTCGAGGGATATTGCGGATTGGATCAGGGGAAAAAAAGGAGGCTTATGGCAGATTCGGAGCGCTGAAAACAGCAGAGGCCCTGGAGGAGTATAGAAAGTGTAGGGGGATACTTAAAGTAATTAGGAGAGCGAAGAGGGGACATGAAAAAACACTGGCGGGGAAGATAAAGGAAAATCCCAAAGCATTTTATAAGTATATTAAGGGCAAGAGAATAACCTGGGAAAGAGTAGGGCCCATTAGGTACCAAAATGGCAATCTATGTGTGGAGCCGGAGGACATAGGTGAGGTTTTAAATGATTACTTTTCATCTGTGCTCACTATGTAGAAGGACGATGTAGATGTAGAGATCAGGGAGGGGGATTGTGAGATACTTGAACAAATTAACATTGAAAGGGAGGAAGTATTAGCTGTTTTAGCGGCCTTTAAAGTGGATAAATCCCCAGGCCCAGATGAGATGTATCCCAGGCTGTTATGTGAGGCAAGGGAGGAGATAGCAGGGGCTCTGACGCAAATTTTCAAATCCTCTCTGGCCACAGCAAAGGTACCAGAGGATTGGAGGACAGCGAATGTGGTACCATTATTCAAGAAGGGTAGCAGGGTTAAACCAGGTAATTATAGGCCCGTGAGTCTAACATCAGTGGTAGGGAAACTATTGGAAAAAAATTCTGAGGGGCAGGATTAATCTGCACTTGGCGAGGCAAGGATTAATCAGGGATAGTCAACGTGGCTTTTTCAGGAGGAGATTGTGTCTAACTAACTGATTGAATTTTTCGAGGAGGTGACTAGATGTGTAGACGAGGGTAAAGCAGTTGATGTAGTCTACGTGGACTTCAGTAAGGCTTTTGATAAGGTCCCGCATGGGAGATTGGTTAAGAAGGTAAGAGCCCACGGGATCCAGGGCGTTGGCAAATTGGATCCAAAATTGGCTTAGTGGCAGGAGGCAGAGGGTGATGGTCGAGGGTTGTTTTTGCGAGTGGAAGCCGATGACCAGTAGTGTATCGCAGGGATCGGTGCTGGGACCCTTGCTGTTTGTAGTGTACATTAATGATTTAGATGTGAATATAGGAGATATGATCATTAAGTTCCCAGATGACACGAAAATTGGTGGTGTCGTAAATAGTGAGGAGGAAAGTCTTAGATTACAGGATGATATAGATGGACTGGTAAGATGGGCACTGCAGTGGCAATTGGAATTTAATCCTGACAAGTGCGAGGTGATGCATTTTGGGAGGACTAACAAGGCAAGGGAGTTTACAATGGATGGTAGGACCCTAGGAAGTACAGAGGGTCAGAGGGACCTTGGTGTACCTGTCCATAGATCACTGAAGGCAGCAGCACAGGTAAATAAGGTGGTTAGGAAGGCATATAGGAAACGTGCCTTTATTAGTCGAGGCATAGAATATAAGAGCAGGGCGGTTATGATGGAGCTGTATAAAACGCTAGTTAGGCCACAGCTGGAGTACTGTGTACAGTTCTGGGCACCACACTATAGGAAGGATGTGATTGCACTGGAGAGGGTGCTGGGAGATTCACCAGGATGTTGCCTGGGCTAGAGCATTTCAGCTATGAAGAGAGACTGGATAGGCTGGGGTTGTTTTCCTTGGAGCAGAGAAGGCTGAGGAGGGACCTGATTGAAGTATACAAAATTATAAGGGGGATTGATAGGGCACTGATAAGAAACTTTTTCCCTTAGCGGAGGTATCAGTAACCAGGGGGCATAGACTTAAGGTAAGGGGCAGGAGGTTTAGAGGGGATTTGAGGAAAGATATTTTCACCCTTCAGGTGGTTGGAATCTGGAACACACCACCTGAAGGGGTAGTAGAGGCAGAATCCCTCAACATTTAAGAAGTATTTGGATGAGTACTTGAAACACCGTAGCATACAAGGCTACGAGCTAAGTGCTGGAAAGTGGGATTAGATTAGATCGGTCGGTGCTTGATGGCTGGCACAGACACGATGGGCTAAAGGGCGTGTTTCTGTGCTGTATAACTCTGACTTTAGTATCCTAGGCTTTATTAATAAGAGCATAGAGTACAAGAGCAAGGAAGTTACGTTGAACTTATCTAATACACTAGTTCGGCCTCAGCTGGAATATTGAATCCAGTTCTGGGCGCCGCACTTTAGGAAAGACGTGAGGGCATTGGAGAGAGTACAGAAAAGATTCACGCGAATGGTTCCAGGGATGAAGAACTTCAGTTATGATGATAGACTGGCGATGTTGGGGCTGTTTTCCTTGGAGAGGAGAAGGCTGAGAGGTATTCAAAATCGTGAAGGATCTGGACAGAGTTGATAGAGAGAAACTGTTCCCACTAGTGAAAGGATCGAGAACGAGAGTGTACAGATTTAAAGACATGAGGAAAAACCTTTTCACAGAGCGAGTGGTTAAGGTCTCAAATACGCTGTCTGAGTGTGCATTGGAGGCAGGTTAAATTGAAGCGTTCAAAAGAGAATTAGACTGTTATATGAAAAGGAAGAATGTGAAAGGTTACGGGGAGAAGGCAAGGGAATGGCTCCAAGTGAATTTCTCATTCGGAGAGCCAGTGCAGACATGATAGACTGAATGGCGGCCTCATGCGCTGTAACAGTTTTGTGATTGTGCTTAACTGGACTCCTGGAATGTACATTGCACTCATCTTTGATCGTTTGTCCTCTTTCTGTCTCAGTATAAATTGCAATTGAATTATGATGTACCACTAAACACAAGAATAAGAAAACTTAAGATACCCTCAAATCTCAAAATTCTGAATGAACTGAAGCATGACAAGTTCCAACTTTCTATCCATCTAAGACCAGGACAAGGGTACTTCACTGAAAAGTAAATTGCAGCAAGGTGAAAAGGGACCTTTTTCAGATTAAGTGGATGAAATATTTGGCAATTAGAATTGTCGATCAGCAGTGGGAAATATTGAAGCAGGAGATGGAAGGTACAAATCAGATACATTCCATGAGAAAAATGTTCAGGCAGCTGATATTTGACGGATGAAAAGGTACATTAGATCAAATTTGAAACTAAAGTGTTTATTTTATTGCTGATGAAACTAAAAGGGAAAGCAAAAACTTAGAAACACAAAGGACAATAAAAAGACCTTATATTGGCAAAATAATAGTCAAGAGGACAGTCAAGGTTGGTCCGCTA
The DNA here is from genome assembly GCF_036365525.1 of Heterodontus francisci. Classification (NCBI taxonomy): domain Eukaryota; kingdom Metazoa; phylum Chordata; class Chondrichthyes; order Heterodontiformes; family Heterodontidae; genus Heterodontus; species Heterodontus francisci. The sequence goes on along the minus strand of NC_090387.1, from coordinate 34,764,677 downwards.
AGCAATGAAGGAGGCAAGCTTATAGTGGTGAGGCAATCATAGAAATACTAAGTATTGTGGCTCAATTTTCAAAAGGAGTTGGATATTGGGATTACAGACTTACCAGACATAGGTATAGAGAAGAACTGTGAAATGTTATTCAGTTACCTGCTCAAATTTGGGTAGACAAATCAGACATTGGAGAATCCTGAGGGAATTTTTTGGGAAAAAAGTAAAGTTTCTGACTTTAATTTTCCTAAATTCTCTGGAAAGGAAAATTACTTTTGAGGAATGGATACTTGCAAATATGACAAGCCTCTTCAAAACAGGAGTCCAGGATGTCAGGTAATATTAGGCCAGTTTGACTCATTTCAGTTGTTAAACTACTGGGTTCGATAATAAAGAAATTAGTAAACATGCTGATCAGGATCAGTCAGCACAGATTTCTAAAAGGCAGGTCATACTTGATCAAACATATAGAATTCTTCGAAGAAATATGAGGGGATAAATGAAGGAAATGTAATGAATGTGGTTTTTATGGATTTTCTGAAAGCATTTGATAAGGTGTCACATGAGGGGGAAAATGTGGAATTGAGGGGAAAGTGATCACATGAGAAGCGATGGTTGGAAAGCAGGAAGCAAAGTGTGAATAAAGGGAACTGGAAATATGTGGGATTGATGTTAAATCAGCATCTGCACTGAAGCTGCTTGAAATTGCATATAAACTCAGGTTTCCAGCTGTGTATATGTGTCTGCGTGTATGTATAAAATAAAATACAATTGGCAATGTATCAGATATAAATATCCAAACAAATGCATGGGACTGGATGGTTGAGCTTCTGTATTATTTTCGGTGCTGCACCCACCCAGGTAAGTGTTGAATATTTCATTACACTCCTAACTTGAGCCTTGTAATGGGTGAAGAAGCTCCAAAAAGTGCTCAGGTGGTGACTTGCTCCTCAAAGAACCCAGCTCCTCCCCTGATCTTGTAGAATTGACTGCAAAAATTTGTCCTACATAGGTATGCTCATCTGACTGGAGTTTGAATGAATCATTTTACCTGAGGCTTAGTTGCTTTATATTTTTAGCTGCTATGGACAAATTTTGTTCATGATTCCGTTAGGGGCCGTTAACTTTTTAAAAAGAGAAAGTCAAATTCCCAGTTATTATTGAAAGAATTGGAACAAAAGAAACATAAGAAGTAAGAAATAGGAGTAGGCTGTTTGTCCGCTCGAGCCTGCTCTGCCATTCAGTAAATTCATGGCTGATCTGATTGTGGCCTTAACTCCACTTTCCTGCCTGCCCCCATAACCCTTGACTCCTTTGTCAATCAAAATTTCTCTAACTCAGCCTTGAATATATTCAATGACTCAGCCTCCACTGCTCTCTGGGGAATAGAATTCAAAACATTAACGACCCTCTGAGAGAAGAAATTCCTCCTCAACTCCGTCTTAAATGGGCGACCCCTTAATTTGAAACGGTGCTTCCTAGTTCCCCCAGGAGGGGAAATATCCTCTTAGCATCTACCTTCTCAAGCCTTATACGTTTCAATAAGATCACCTCTCATTCTTCTAAACTCCAATGAGTACAGGCCCAACCTGCTCAACCTTTCCATAAGACACATCCCTCATCCCAGGAATCAGCCTAGTGAACCATCTCTGAACTGCTTCCAATGCAATTATATCCCTCCTTAAATATAGTGACCAAAACTGTACACAGTACTCTAGAAACGGTTTCGCCAATGCCCTGTAAAGTTGTTGCAAGACTTTTAAACAAAAAGTTTACTGTGCAAGAGTTAAACAAAGCAAAACACTACTAACTTACTACAATTTGGAAACACTTTAAACTTAAAATCGTAACAGCACACTCCTGCTTGACTTTTACTTCCACCCCAAGAGTTCCCCTATACGCTACAGAATCTTGGCAGTTTGTTCTCTTGTCCTGGAACTAATCCAAAGTGTACCATAGCTCTTAGAAATTCATTTAATCTCTCAGCTGTCTTCCAGGGTTTCAGATCTCCTGGGGATTTTCCCTCTAGCTTCGGCTAGGCAAATCCTTCAGTTCTCTTCTAACACCTTCCTAATCTGGACTTCCCAACTGACTCGAGCCTTACTCAAAATGGAAACATGCCTGGTTCCTGATGGCCTCTTTGCTCCTGAGCCCAGCTGCTTCCAAAGCCAACAGGTTTTTCTGTGACCAATAGCCGGCCTGAAGCCAACCGTTTTCCAAAAGCTAAATGCTTGTCTTTCTGCAAGCGCACACAGATCAAAACACCAATAGGCACCCCTGCATCATCTGTCTTCCTTGGAATGTGGTACATATGAAATGTCCCAGATAGCAATTTAAACTAATTACCTCCAACTCCCAAAACATCCCTTTGATTTCTGATACCCATATGAATGATTGATATTGCTAACAATGACAGAGCAATCTCCTCGAGACTTTCTGGTTCCAACTGCCAACTAAATTAGCCCATGTGCTGTTTATGGTTCTCACCTCCCTAACGCTTTCCCTGTAAGCACTCATGGAGACATCTTTGAACTTTAAATCTTGTGTGGTCTGCAACTTTTGAAATTCTTACAGCTACGTATTTTATTTATTTTATTTTTTATGTAGAGATACAGCACTGAAACAGGCCCTTCGGCCCACCGAGTCTGCACCGACCAAGAACCACCCATTTATACTAACCCTACAGTAATCCCATATTCCCTGCCTACACGAGGGGCAATTTACAACAGCCAATTTACTTATCACCTGCAAGTCTTTGGCGGTGGGAAGAAACCAGAGCACCCGGCGAAAACCCACGTGAACAAAAGAACAACAAAGAACCAAGAACAGTACAGCACAGGAACAGGCCATTTGGCCCTCCAAGCCTGCGCTAATCTTGATGCCTGCCTAAACTAAAACCTTCTGCACTTCCGGGGTCCGTATCCCTCTATTCCCATCCTATTCATGTATTTGTCAAGATGCCTCTTAAACGTCGCTATCATACCTGCTTCCACCACCTCCCCTGGCAACAAGTTCCAGGCACTCACCACCCTCTGTGTAAAGAACTTGCCTCGCACATCCCCTCTAAACTTTGCCCCTCTCACCTTAAACCTATGTTCCCTAGTAACTGACTCTTCCACCCTGGGAAAAATATTCTGACTATCCACTCTGTCCATGCCGCTTAAAACTTTGTAAACCTCTATCATGTCACCCCTCCACCTCCGTCGTTCCAGTGAAAACAATCCGAGTTTATCCAACCTCTCCTCATAGCTAATGCCTTCCAGACCAGGCAACATCCTGGTAAACCTCTTCTGTACCCTCTCCAAAGCCTCCACGTTCTTCTGGTAGTGTGGCGACCAGAATTGCACACAATATTCTGTGTGGCCTAACTAAGGTTCTGTACAGCTGATGCATGACTTGCCAATTTTTATACTCTGTGCCCCGACCGATGAAGGCAAGCATGCCGTATGCCGCTTTGACTACCTTATCCACCTGCGTTGCCACTTCCAGTGACCTGTGGACCTGTACGCCCAGATCTCTCTGCCTGTCCATACTCCTAAGGGTTCTGCCATTTACTGTATACTTCCCACCTGCATTAGACCTTCCAAAATGCATTACCTTACATTTGTCCGGATTAAACTCCATCTGCCATTTCTCCGCCCAAGTCTCCAACCAATCTATATCCTGCTGTATCCTCTGACAATCCTCATCACTGCCCGCAACTCCACCAACCTTTGTGTCGTCCGCAAACTTACTAATCAGACCAGCTACATTTTCCTGCAGATCATTTATATATACTACAAAGAGCAAAGGTCCCAGCACTGATCGCTGCGGAACACCACTAGTCACATCACTCCATTCAGAAAAGCACCCTTCCACTGCTACACTCTGTCTTCTATGACCGAGCCAGTTCTGTATCCATCTTGCCAGCTCACCTCTGATCCCGTATGACTTCACCTTTTGTACCAGTCTGCCATGAGGGACCTTGTCAAAGGCTTTACTGAAGTCCATATAGATAACATCCACTGCCCTTCCTTCATCAATCATCTTCGTCACTGCCTCAAAAAACCCAAGCAAATTAGTGAGACACGACCTCCCCTTCGCAACACCATGCTGCCTCTCGCTGATAAGTCCATTTGTTTCCAAATGGGAGTAAATCCTGTCCCGAAGAATCCTCTCTAATAATTTCCCTACCACTGACGTAAGGCTCACCGGCCTATAATTTCCTGGATTATCCTTGCTACCCTTCTTAAACAAAGGAACAACATTGGCTATTCTCCAGTCCTCTGGGACCTCACCTGTATCCAATGAGGATGCAAAGATTTTTGTTAAGGCCCCAGCAATTTCTTCGCTTGCCTCCCTCAGTATTCTGGGGTAGATCCCATCAGGCCCTGGGGACTTATCTATCTTAATGCTTTGCAAGACACCCAACACCTCCTTTTTGATAATGAGATGACTGAGACTATCTACACTCCCTTCCCTAGGCTCATCATCCACCAAGTCCTTCTCTTTGGTGAATACTGATGCAAAGTACTCATTTAGTACCTCGCCCATTTCCTCTGGCTCCACACATAGATTCCCTTCTCTGTCCTTGAGTGGGCCAACCCTTTCACTGGTTACCCTCTTGCTTTTTATATACGTATAAAAAGCCTTGGGGTTTTCCTTAATCCTGTTTGCCAATAACTTCTCATAACCCCTTTTAGCCCTCCTGACTCCTTGCTCAAGTTCCTTCCTACTGTCTTTATATTCCTCAAGGGATTCGTCTGTTCCTAACCTTCCAGCCCTTACGAATGCTTCCTTTTTCTTTTTGATTAGGCTCACAATATCCCGCGTTATCCAAGCTTCCCGAAACTTGCCAAACTTATCCTTCTTCCTCACAGGAACATGCTGGTCCTGGATTCTAATCAACTGACGTTTGGAAGACTCCCATATGTCAGATGTTGACTTACCCTCAAATAGCCGCCCCCCAATTTAAATTCTTCAGTTCCTGCCTAATATTGTTATAATTAGCCTTCCCCCAATTTAGCACCTTCAACCGAGGACTACTCTTATCCTTATCCACAAGTACCTTAAAACTTATGGAATTATGGTCACTGTTCCCAAAATGCTCCCCTACTGAAACTTCGACCACCTGGCCGGGCTCATTCCCCAATACCAGTTTCAGTGCGGCCCCATCCCTCGTTGGACTATCTGCGTATTGTTTCAAGAAGCCCTCCTGGATGCTCCTTACAAATTCTGCCCCATCGAAGCCCCTAGCACTAAATGAGTCCCAGTCAATATAGGGGAAGTTAAAATCACCCACCACTACAACCCTGTTCCCTTTACGTCTTTCCAAAATCTGTCTACATATCTGCTCCTCTACCTCCCGCTGGCTCTTGGGAGGCCTGTAGTAAACCCCCAACATCGTGACTGCACCCTTTCCTATTCCTGAGCTCCACCCATATTGCCTCGCTGCATGACCCCTCCGAGGTGTCCTCCCGCAGTACAGCTGTGATATTCTCCTTAACCAGTAATGCAACTCCCCCACCCCTTTTACATCCCCCTCTATCCCGCCTGAAGCTTCTAAATCCTGGAACATTTAGCTGCCAATCCTGCCCTTCCCTCAACCAAGCTCTCTGTAATAGCAACAACATCATAGTTCCAAGTACTAATCCAAGCTCTAGGTTCATCTGCCTTACCTGTTATACTTCTCGCATTGAAACAAATGCACTTCAGACCACCAGTCCCGCTGTGCTCCGCAACATCTCCCTGCCTGCTCTTCCTCTTAGTCTTACTGGCCTTATTTACTAGTTCCCCCTCATTTATTTTACTTGCTGTCCTGCTGCTCTGGTTCCCACCCCGCCCGCCCGCCCGCCCGCCGCCACAGAGAGAACTTGCAAACTCCACACAGGCAGTACCCAGAATTGAACCAGGGTCCCTGGAGCTGTGAGGCTGTGGTGCTAACCACTGCGCCACGGTGCCGCCAATTCCCCAAATCTAAAAGTGACCTCTAAAATATTAATACAAACCATGAACTAGGTGATTGTAACAGCGTTATGTGATCAAAGTTGTAATTCTGTTCTGCTCTTCAGAAAGTACGATACCCAGCACTGTGAATACTCAAATCACCTGACGATCTGGCAGAAATTCAAAATTAACTGAGGCAAGAGTCACGGAGAAAAAAACATTAAACTAATTTTGTAACATTTTATTGGGTTACAATTTTTGGAGTTCATGGTGTTTGGTGCCAAAGATTTTTGCACCAGTACTTTGATGCTACACTACAAACCCTTTGGATGAAGTAAGGAGGACAAAGAATTGTGAAAAAGAAGCAAGGTTTTGGTGTGACAAATAGTAGTAAAGATCTTGCATCTTAAACAGATATTTAAACCGAACTTAGGAGTTTGAATACAAACAAGTGTAAATAACTGGAGAATGTTTGAGGAAGAAAAATAATAAATATTGCATCTTATAAAAAAAATTTATAATGTGATAAATAGGATTACAAACATGCGTATATATTTGAATCGCACTAAACCATGTCGTAGTTTTAGCTAATGTTAGTCATGCAGTATATTGCTTTAGTAAGTTTGCTGTATTAAAGTGAAACGTGTACTTCTGTCAACATCAGAAACTGCATTCCAGTTCTGCGACTACCCATAAGCAACATTATCGCAGATGCATGTGAATAATTATATGATAAACATGTTATAAGGAAAATCATATTGGAATTAGAATTGACCTATCGGGTGTCTAAAAGCAATTGCCTTACTCTGTCCAAACAAATCAGGATGCATTTCTCATGGTTTGCAGTTGGGACAAGGAGGACTCGGTTCTATCATTTTCTGTAGTAATTTTTCTAACAAATCACTCCAGACCCAGTCATTGCTGGTATGGAGTTCATTCTTTTATTCTGTTTGGACCTTTCCATTGTGCAGAAGTTCTCTACCTTTAGTGGCAATATTTTGGTCCAGATTTTGTTTTCAGCAGTGAAGCAACATAGCTTGCCACTGACGTCAAAGAAAGTTGCCCATGAAGAATTAAGTCTCTGTGATATGGATTTCCCCATTTCCATAGTTACTTTCATACCAGTGCCAGCTCAAGGCGATCTCTAGCATTCAGCTGTAGTAATATTGTCAACAAGACGAAGCAGCCAATTGTATTGAAGACCGCAAACCAAGAAATAAAAATCACTGATTACCCTTCACTTTTTAATAATTTGACAGACAGGGAAATAAAGATTGGAACATACACAGGGGATTAGGGCTAGAAGCTTAAATGTCATAAACAAACTTGAGAATCTAATTATTTTAAAAATCTGGAATTTTTTATAATGGAGAAACTTGATATTTCGCGAATGTTAAATTAGCTTTTCAGGGCAGAGAGGTTGTTCAGTAATTATGAGCTCAGTACCCCATTTAAAGCCAAGTTACACTTCATTCAACAAGGCATAACCTTTTCAAGGGTTTTTACAGTGATCTAATAGCGTAAAAGTAGGGGTTTATGTCAATTTAAGTGATTTCAGGTTTCCATTTTGCAGAGTGCATTCTGTGGAAGAAGGAGGAATCACTGACAGCAGATGCTGGATTTCTGCATTTAACTGTGCAAATGCAGACCCAGAGGTTGCTGTCAGTTTCACAGTTTGAATTGACAGCGAGTGCTAACAATTTCAATGTCCTTACAACTGCAAAATCAGGCCAAATATTTTTCCCCCATGTTAATACTTCCACTTTTGGTTCCCCACTTGAGTTTTTTAATTTCCATTATTTCCATTTACAGAGACTATAAGAATTATTGAAAGTTTGTCTTTGGGATGATTTAGATTTAGAGATGCAGCACTGAAACAGGCCCTTCGGCCTACCGAGTCTGTGCCGACCATTAACCACCCATTTATACTAATCCTACACTAATCCCATATTCCTAGCACATCCTCACCTGTCCCGATATTCCCCTACCACCTACCTATACTAGGGGCAATTTATAATGGCCAATTTGCCTATCAACCTGCAAATCTTTTGGCTGTGGGAGGAAACCGGAGCACCCGGAGGAAACCCATGCAGACACAGGGAGAACTTGCAAACTCCACACAGGCAATACCCAGAATTGAACCCGGGTTGCTGGAGCTGTGAGGCTGCGGTGCTAACCACTGCGCCACTGTGCCGCCCACTTGGTCACTTTGCTCATTAGCTGATTGTCTTAGTGTCCAAGCCTCTGCTGTACTTTGGGGGATGCCCCATGTGATTTCATCTGATAGGTGGAAACAATGAATGGTGGGCAGACAGGAGGGTTCAATGGTGGAATTTCATTTATCATGGTGGACTTTGTTTTTCCGGAAATGGCATTAATCTAATATCACCTTTTTTAAATGTCCAATACCCAGTCTTCATCTTAAAAATCCTTATTGAAGCTTTTTTCCCCACACAATAGACCAGTGCACACTGTACTAGTATATTCCTTGTACTGAGTCTGTACCATAAAGACCAAGCTGTGTTCATATGACTCTGCTATCTAAGTGTCCAGGAAAGTTTTTTTTAATGTTGTCAGAAGCTTAACCATTGGAGATGTAGCAGCATCTCAAACAGATTAATTGCTGATGTTTGCAGAGCAACTATTCAAATCTGTCAGCATTTCAGTAGGTACTACAAGGTGTCAGCCTTAGATCAGGAAAACACTCACTTCAGTCAGGAGATGGTCACTTTAAGCTCCACTTCAGAACTTGAGCACATAATTCCAGTATAGTACTGACTGAGTGACTACTGAAGGTGCTGACTTTAAAATGACAAGTTAAACCGAGGCCCCATCTGCCTGTCAGATGGGCATATAAGATTCTGTGACACTATCAGATGGACTGTAAAAGATCTCGGGCACTATTCAAAGAAATGCATTGAGATTCTACTATTTATATCTCCACCAACACGTCTAAAACATTTTAATTGGTAATTTCTCACAATGCTGTTTGTGGGAGCTTGTTCCTGAAATTAACGGCTACGTTTTTCTAAGATTGCATTAGTGACTACACATCAAAAGTACTTCATTGGCTGTGAAGGGCTTTGGAATGTCTTGAAGTTGTGGAAGGCACTATATAAACTTAAGTTTGATCTTAAAAGCACCCTTGCCACAGCAGATGATGCTTTCTCACTGGTAAACATTTGACTCTGCATCTGCTACTTTTATATATCTTCTGTAATGAGAAATTCATAATGTAAGGTACTTTAGTTGTGTGTGTTGCCTTTGAGAAGGTGGTGAGCTGCCGCCTTGGACCGCTGCAGTCCATATGGTGTAGGTACACCCACAGTGCTGCAAAGAAGGGAGTTCCAGGTCTTTGACCCAGCTACAGTGAGGGAATGGCGATATAGCTTCAAGTCAGGATGGTGTGTGGTTTGGAGGGGAACTTGCAGGTGATGGTGTTCTGCTGCTCTTGTCCTTCTAGGTGGTAGAGGTTGCGGGTTTGCAAGGTCCTGACAAAGGAGTCTTAGCAAGTTGCTGCAGTGCATCTTGTATATGGTACACACTCCTGTCTCTGTGTGCTGGTGGTGGAGGAAGTGAATGTTGAAGGTGGTGGTTGGGGTGCCAATCAGGTGGGCTACTTTGTCCTGGATGGTGTCAATATTTTTGAGAGTTGGTGTAGCTGCACTTATCCAGGCAAGTGGAGAGTATTCCATCACACTCCTGACTTATGGCTTTGTAGATGATGGACAGGCTTTGGGGAGTCAGGAGGTGAGTTACTCACACCAGTATTTGCCGACTCTGACCTTTTTTTTAGCCACAGTACTTATGGCTGGTCTCGTTAAGTTTCTGGTCAATGGTAACCCCCAGGATGTTCATGTTCGAGGATTCAGCAATGCTAATGCTGTTGGGGGAAGATGGTTTGATTCTCTCTTGTTGAAGATGGTGCTTGCATTTGTGTGGCATGAATGTTACTTGCCATTTATGAGCCCAAGTCTGAATGTTGTCCAAGTGTTGCTGCATACGGGGATGGACTGCTTCATTTTCTGACAAGTTGGGGATGGGGTTGAACACTGAATCATGGTGAACATCTACGATTCTGAACTTATGATGGCGGGAAGGTCATTGATGAAGCAGCTGAAAATGGTTGTGTCTAGGACACTACCCTGAGGAACTCCCGCCGTGATGTCCTGGGGCTGAGATAGTTGGCCGCCTTTGTGCTAGATATGACTTCAGCCAGTATGGAGTTTACCCTCTGATTCCAGTTGACATCAATATTACTGGAGCTCCTGGCTGCCACACTCAGTCAAATGCTGCCTTGTGTCAAGGGTAGTCATTCTCACCTCACCTCTGGTATTCAGCTTTTTTGTCTATTTTTGGATCAAGGCAATAATGAAGTCTGTAACCGAGTGGTCTTAATGAAACCCAAACTGAGCATTGGTGAGTGACCATGTTTTTGATAAGTGCCGCTTGATAGCTGTCGGTGACATCTTCCATCATTTTGCTGATAATTGAGAGTAGACTGATGGGATGGTAATTGGCCGGATTGGATTTGTCACGTTTTTTTGTGGACAGGTCATACCTGGGCAATTTTCCACATTGATCGGGAGATGCCACTGTTTGTATCTGTATTGGAACAGCTTGATTAGGGATGGGCCTAGTTGTGGAGCACTAGCATAAGTCTTCAGCACGACATCTGGAATGTTTTCATGGCTCATCACTTTTGCTGTATCCAGTATGCTCAACCGTTTCTTTATCATGTGAAGTGAATTGAATTGGCTGAAGATTGGCATCTATAATTCTGGGACCTCAGGAGGAGGCTGAGGTGGATCATCCACTCAGCACTCTGTTTGAAGATGGTTTCTTCCCCAGAAAAGTCAAGGAAGTTGGTCAGGCAAGATCTTCCCCTTCTGAGTTTGTTTCAACTGTTATTTATCAAGGTGTTATTGTATGATAGATGGTCCCTTGAGCCTGCTCCACCATTCAGCTAGATCAGGGCTGATCTTCTACCTCAATGCCATTTTCCTGCACTATCCCCATATCCTTTGATATCTTCAATATCTAGAAATCTATCGATCTCTGTCTTGAACATACTCAATGATAGCCTCCACAACCCTCTGAGGTAGAGAATTCCATAGATTCACCCCCCTCGGGGTAAAGAAATTCCTCCTCATCTCAGTTCTAAATGGCTTACTACTTTTTCTGAGACTCTGATTCTAGACCCCCCCCCCCCCGAACCCGCCCAGCCAGGGGAAACATCCTTTCTGCATCAACCCTGTCAAGCCCTGTAAGAATTTTAATTTCAAGTTTACACCTGATAATTTTCATCATTTTACATGTAATAGAAATAAGACTAATGATCATGTAGTTAACAGTGTCTGATTCGTTACATTTTGAAGATGGACACCATATTGGCCTTCTGACATGTTTCTGTATGATCTTGTATATTTACAATGGACTTCATCTGTAAGCTCCTTGCAGAGGCCATTTTTCCTTATTATTCCACTTTTGATTTCTATTTGGCAGCATTTTACCTATTTTTTTTGCAGCCTTGCACCATAGCTATACTACACATAGCATTATTACTTTTTTGTGGCACAGCTCTCTGCTTTTAAATAGAGGCATAGATTACAAAAGCAAGAAAGTTAGGCTAAACCTTTATAAATCTCTGGTTAGATCTCAGCTATAGAGTTGTGTTAAATTCTGAGCACCACACTTTAGGAAGGATGTCAAGGCCTTGGAGAGGATACAGAGATGATTTATTACATTGGTACCAGGGGTGAGGCACTTTCAGTTACATGGAGAGAGTGGAGAAGATGGGGATTGTTCTTGTTAAAGCAAAGATTTAATAGGTGTTCAAAATTATGCAGGGTTTTAATAGAATAAATAAGGAGAACCTTTCCATCTGCAGGAGAGTCATTAACCTGGGGACATAGATTTAAGGTAATTAACAAAAGAACCAGAGGGGCGAAGATAATTTTTTTTATGCAGCAAGTTATGCACTGTCTGAAAAGGTTGTGAAAGCAGATTCAATAGTAATGTTCAAAAGCGAATTGGATAAAAATAAAAAATTTGCGCAACTATGGGGAAAAGAGCTGAGACATGGGACTAATTGGATAGCTGTTTCAAAGAGCAGGGACAGACATGATAAGCCAAATAACCACCTCTGTGCTGTATGATTCCATACTACTTTGATCTGTTTCTTGCAAGTTACTTTTTTAATTGTATTTTACTTGCTGCTGTTGAAATTGAAGACCTTCAGATACAGAGTATCAAACTATGCAGAGAATGTTATTTCATTGATCTGTATTGTGTATTTTGTTTATATAGAAGGTGTAATTACGATTTCTGCAGTTTTTCACTTTAATTGATGACCAGAACTAGACACCACCAATCCTCCTTTGGTGAAAGTATACTGCATATACCTGAATTTGTACCCTTTGCGATTTCACTGCCTTATCATAGAAGTTTCTAGTGCTATTGTGGTTCTATTTATTGGTGTGCTTTTCCTACTTTTAAGTAAAGTACTTTTGTATAGATACATCCTTAATATTTTGTCTATGAAAATCTCTTTTCCATGACCCCCCGCCACCTCTCCCCAACAAAGCTGAAGTGTTGGAATCTATGGTCACTTGTTCAATGGTCACTGTGATCATCATAGTACAAAATCTCATCAGGTGTCTATGCTGGTTCCCAGTTGGAAGCTTGTCTTTAATGTGTGTAGTCTTTTAAAATGTGATGATTGTATCTCAAGTTGGATAGTTACCTGTAGTTTTGGTTCTATATAACGTAGAAAAGAAAAATCACCAAGCCTCAAAAATTATTAGAAGTACACATACAGTGTTTTGTTCTCTCCACTTTTACTGAGCAAATGGAATTACAGTTTAATCCCAAGGTAAAGTGCTAACAGTAAATTACATAAACTCTGGCAAATAATAAAACCATTATTGAAAATCTTGGGTTTAAAATCCTACATGTGTTTACAGCTTCAATATTGTCATCTGATTCATGCTCCCTTTTTCTTGGCCCATTGTTGCACTGATGCAATGAGCTAAACCTCAGTTCTTTTGAATCTAGTCTTTAATGCTCAGAGGAACAGTTTGTATCGAAGAGCAACATAATATAAAGCTAACAGAGTTAAAATGCATTAAATCTTCACACTCACTTGTGGACAACATTTTCCATCATAAATTCCCCATGTTCATATTTATATTGAACAGTTTATGTAAATGTGTGCTATAATAACATCCTTCTGCCAGTGATGATGTTGCAGCATCTAAGTTTTGCTTCTCTCATTTCCTCAGGGAATTGTACTACAGAGAAACTGCTATGCTCCAATCAACTCTACTTTCTGCTTTCCAAATTGCTATATGTTTTGCTATTTAACTGTAAATAATATATAATACATTGATTTTATAAAAATAAAGACAGATTATTAGACTGGGGACATTCAGTTCTGTCCATGTGCCCTGGCCCCCTGCCCTCTAAGCCTACTGGCCATAACTCCCTGTACATAATGCCACGGGATTGACCAGTAATTTTATTAATGTTTCAAGTATTGATTCAAGATTTTTGAATCTGAAAACTGGGTTTAGGTAATAACTGAAAAAGTTATGACCTGTGCTGATGGCAAAAGTATCAGGTGCTGTGCCATTAGCTACAGTGAACAAGTCAGTAATTCTGCTTTTATCGCAGGATTTTAGGACTTTTATCAGTCTTGTGATGCTAGTATTTTGCATTCCATAATTTTATCAATTTTGCTATGCAAGTGGAAAGTTAGTGGCTTTGCTTGTAGTAATATCCATAATCAAGTGATTTATAATGACTGAACAAATCAAAATTCTTTTCTTATGACATGAGATTCTGGAATGTCTACTGTTGTAGGAATTACATTCCAAGATTCTGTCCATTTTTTCATGATAGCCAAGGACCACAATGATCATGTAGTGTGATACTTCATATGTTTTAGAGAAGCTCCAAATTCAATATATGGCCTATGCTGAATGAGCCAATCTTGGCTAATACAACATACAGTTGGCAAGGAAAAGTGGAAATAAACATCAGCCAGAGTTTGTACTCCTGATTACTGTCCAGTTAGTGATCCTGCAAGAAATGTGTTAATGTGTGGATAATGGGTGAGGCTAAGCTGTAATGTTCCATATTGTCAAATAATCTATACTGATACTTGGTGGCCAATTTCACGGATGAAGGACAGTCACATGGGTGAGGTACCAGTGAGTGCCATCAGAAGACAGATAAGGGAGAAAAATTGAAGGTGAAAAGGTTTTTGGCATATTATCTGCAGCATTAAACACCTAACTCCCCCCCCCCCAAAAAAAATTTTTCTTTTTTAACTTCGCTCGCAGAAAAGCAAGGCCCAGAGCGGAAACGAGTGAAGAAGGAGGCTGGAGCCAGAAAGTCTGGATTGTTTGGGGCAGGAATAAGAACGGGCTGTCCACTTTCAGAACGGCAACAAGTTGCTTTGCTGATGCAAATGACGGCAGAAGAATCAGCAAACAGTCCAGGTCAGGTCTCTCAAAGTGGTTGTTTGGAGAACGTGTTGGGGGTGGAGGACGGAAGGGGGATACTTTGTCTAGTTTCTTACTTTTGTATTACCCATCTTTAGTTTAAAATTGTTTTCCCCCCACATTGCCACACTTAAGATGGTGGTTACACATGTTTAAAAGCCACCATATCACCTTAGAAAGGGCTCCATAAACTCTATTTTGGGAACAATGAGTATTGTAAAGTTGTTAAAAGTGGTGCATGAGGCATTCACTTTACACAAAAAACAAAATACTACAGATGCTAAAAATCAAACAAAAGATGAAAATACTGGAAATACTCAGCAAGCCACAGCATCTGTGACAAGAAGTGCAGGGTTGAAGTGTCAGGTATAACCATTTATTATTACCCCCATACTAGTGCAGTAGCTGCAAATATCTGCCCGTTCAACTCCCTTCAAACATTGTTCAGGGACCCAAACGCCTTCCGGGTGAGACAATGATTTACTTGTACTTCCTCCAACGTAGTATGTTGCATTCACTGTTCACGATGCAGACTCCTCTATATTGGTTAAGGCCAAACACAGGGTAAATGATTGCATTGCTGATCACCTCTATTATATCCACAAGCACGAGCTCCCTATCTCTCTAGATCTCCATCCCACCTTGTCCTTGGTTTTGGCATGCTGTTCCATTGAAACTCACAGTAAGCTCAAGGAACAGTATCTCATTGTTTCAGGCATTTTTTGGTCTTCTGGCCTTAATATTGACTAATAACTTCAGACCTTATCCATACCCCCCATTTTATCTCATTTAGCACTGAGCAAATAGGTTGGGGATGCCATTGCTTCCATGGATGAATGAAGGAGCAGTATGGTGTCCCTGAACAATGGTTTGGAGGGAGTTGAATGGGCAGGTATTTGCATCTACTGCACTTGTATGGGGGTAATAATAACTGGTTAGACCTGACGCTTCAACTTTGCACTTCTCGTCATTGATGCTGTGACTTGCTGAGTTTTTCCAGTATTTTCATCTTTTGTTTGATTTTTAGCATCTGTAGTATGGTGCTTAGGATGGGGATTCCCATGTACCACCAGGCTCCTGGCCAATGTTCATTCTTGCTTTCTCTAACTTGGACAACCTGCTTCAGCATTCTCCAGGTCTCGTATAGGTCTTCCTTGATCTCATTTCTGTCATCATGCCTCCTTTTGTCTTATGCTGTTATCACTTCTGTCAGTTCACCATATTCTAATTGCTTTACAGCTCATACTTTTTTTTCCCTTCATACATGTATTTTTCTTGTGTTTTCTTTTCCGCTGGAGAGATCAGTGATACTACAGATAATTCAGAATCTGCGCATTCACCCATTTCTGGTCCTGGGCCTCTGATGATGTCACATCCGCGCTGGGCGATCCAATGCCTTCACAAAGTTCAGACATCCAGGAGCCGCTTGCCTTGCTGACTGAAATCAATCTGTGCTGTTAACTATAAAGAGCTTTTCTTTGTAAGGATCTGCAACTAATATACAGAACGCTGCATTTGGTGTGTTGGCTTGCAATTCCTAACTCTACAACTGATTAGACCACTTAAGTTATATAATTGTAGTAATGTTGTCCTTCATGTAGTCTTAATGCTACATTTGATTCTATTAATTACTTTAGTTCTATAATTGCAGTGCTGCTAACCTCAGTAGAGACCTGTGCTAGCATTACCCTAATATCCTAGTGGTAATGTGATCTCCTAATAGTTACACAAGGCTGCTGCTGTGCTCTGCATGGCCTCCCATGACTCCTGGCTGCACTAGTGCACGTGACAATAGCATGTTATCCCTAAACCATCTTGGAGAATCCTTCATATTTTCACTCTGCACCTAGGGATGTTCAGTCATCTTTACTGCGCGAGACTCTTGAGTTTAGCTCACTGCATGCCACCTGTGGAGTCCAGTACATTTTGTGTACTCAGTGTGAAGCCCTTTGCATCCTTTCTTTGGTAACCTTTGTCTAATGAGCATCTAGCATTTTCTTCCATGTGCTCCCTGGGCCTTTTACTATAATGTAAAACTGTAGCATGTTTAGAAAGGTCCAAAATATGTCCTTTTGTCTACCGCGCACTGAGATTTCCTTCATGTGCTCCCTTTTGTCCTTTACATGTAAAACCACAGCACATTTGATTCCGAATCACTATCTATCCTTTTGTTCTTTGTGCTGAGTTTTCCTCATGTGCTCCCTTATGTCTTTTGGTGTGCATGAACAAATGGCAGGGGTGGAGCACATGGAGCAGACCTCTAGGTAACCACAAGACGAAGGGCACCAAACAAGGAGCATGAAAGGCTTCATGTGGAGTACCCCTAATGCACTGGTTTCCAAATGTAGCATGTCATGGACGACCCTCTTTCATACAGTGATTGCCCAAGCTGCTTTTGGCATAACATATACTGGTGTGGTGAGTGCAGCCAGAAGAAATGCGAGGCCATGTGGAGAACAGCAACAGTCTTGTGCAATTATTCGGAGATCACAAGTAATTAATAACATGCATCAACACTGAGGTTAATAGTTCTGCGATTATACAACTAAAGTTGTTAATCAACCAATTGCAGCATTAAATGACCACATGGAGCACAACACCATCTCATATAACCCAATAACTGCTGAGGTTAATATCATCATTGAGAAGAACTACTGAGAATTCTACTGCAATTGTACACTTAGTGTAATTTATCAATCATTGTAGCACTTTGAATTGCAAGCAAACTCACCAAAAGCAGTTATTTGAGTGTTAATGATGGATCCTTACAAAGAAAAGTGCAAAAATGCCACAGTTCCCTAAATTAGCAGGACAGATTGATTTCAGGTAACAACCTCTGACAGCAAGGCATGGGACTCCTGGAAGGTTGAAATTCACCGGTGAGAAAGTGACATCATTTTTGGTTGATTTGCACTACCGCCAAGTCGAGGTTGAGCGGAGATGTGCTACAGCATCTTAATGGGGTCCTGTAACATAGTGGTTATATTTCTGCACTAGTAATCCAGAGACCCGAACTAATGGTCGTGATACATGAGTTCAAATCCTACCAGTGCACTGGGAAATTTAAATTCAAT
The DNA here is from genome assembly GCF_036365525.1 of Heterodontus francisci. NCBI lineage: Eukaryota > Metazoa > Chordata > Chondrichthyes > Heterodontiformes > Heterodontidae > Heterodontus > Heterodontus francisci. Next base: position 34,747,183 of record NC_090387.1, on the reverse strand, counting down.
TAATTAAATAAATCTGGAATTAAGCTAGTATCGGTAATGGCAGTAATGGAATTACTGGATTGTCGTTACAAATTCATCTGGTTCACTAACACCCTTTAAGGGAAAGAAAACTGCTGTACTTAACCGTTCTTCTCTACTTACATCTCCAGACCCTCAGCAATGTTGTTGACTCTTAACTGCCCTCTAAAATGGCCCAGCAAGCCACTCAGTTGTATTCAAGAAGGCAGCTCACTGCCTACAGTGAGTTTACAGTCCTGTGCATGGGGTCGTATATTTGAAAGGGCTCATGGGTCAGTTGCTGGATTAGCATGGCATCTGTGGACAGGTGTAGCTTGATGGCATTGTTGCTGATTCCCACCACTAGTCCACTGATGATTGGGAGGAGGCTTGCCAGGGAGGCAGTATTTGGCTGGATTAGTGTTACCTTTTTCTGTGTGATAAAGCACATCCAGAGCTTTACTGGAGCAACATGGCTATAACTATGGAAAGCTCTGGTGCAAGGGCCTTCTGCACCTCAGCTGGTGTGTTCTCAAAGCCCAGAATCTTTACTTTGCACTGCACTACTTTCCAGTGCCATATGGAGTGAACCAAATAGGTTGAACTCTGGTACCTGTGATAGTTCGGATCCTGTGAGGAAACTGAGCAAAGAGGAAGCACTTCTGGCTGAAGATGCTTGCTTACTTTGGTATCCGAATGCAGGGCTCTGTTCCATTTCATGATATGGAAGATTCTACCACTCTCCATCCTTTTGAAAACATTCCTGTATTGGAGTCTGCAGTCTGTGAGACCAGTGGAGGAGCTTGTGCAGACTGTTGTTGGAACAGATAACTTGTTGAATTCTGTTAGGTGCACTGACTCTGGTTTCAAAACTTGTTTTTTTGAGACAGCTCTAATTTAAAAGTGAAGCTAAAAACAGTAAAGAGTTTTGGGGAGACAGAACTGGTTGGAACCAGATAAGACACACATATGTCACTAGAGCTATCCAAGCTCAATTTACAAGATTGAAGAGTTTAAGCAGGCTGCAGGCAGAGTGCTTTGCAGTCAAGCTGCTGAGACTGAAAGCTGATTCTGGGAGCTGGCCATTCGCAAATACAAGTTGCAGCAGCTGCTTTCAGTGACTTAAAGAAATACTGGTGGATCCACGCCATCAAGACTGTTGTGAACAGAGCCAAGGAGTTTCGAGAGGCGACAAAACCGGAACATTGCAAAGAAGACCGCAAAGCTCGCTATCGATGAGAAGACATTAAATTGATGACTGCATCTTGGAGGATAGGAACTGGAAATCAACCTGAAGAATTTCAGAGTTTTGAAGAACATTGTGGATGTTAGGTGCCATATTTGCTGAGTGGAATGCCCAGTAAATCAGTGAGATCTATCTTTGTTATATCTGATAATTAACATGTAATCTGTAAACTTTATATATTGACTGTGATTTATCTGTTAATTCATCTTTAATATATGTTGATTTTTGGTTTGTTAAAGTAAAAGTTATAAAAGTGAAATCTCGTCCATTTGTTTTTTCAAAGTGATTCCTGACAACGCAGCCGGCCACTGACGTCACCAGGCTACACCAAGATGCGCACATGCGCAGACGGGCTCCTGCTCTCTGCGCGTGCGCTGCGTTCCGACTTGCCAGGACTGGTTGACGCATGTGCCGATGATGTCATCGCATGACGTGTGCATCTTCGGGCAATGCACCTGGTCGGCCTCTGCGCATGCGCTTTACGCGGACAGCAATGCAACGCCAACGGGTATTCACCAATGCGTCAAGCTCCTCCGCGCCCCCCCCCCCTGCTGTTCTTTCCGGCCGCTCCGCTCCCCCCCCCCCCCTGCTGTTCTTTCCAGCCATTCCGCTCCGCTCCCCCCCCCCCCGCTGTTCTTTCCGGCCACTCCGCTTCCCCCTCGCTGTTCTTTCCGGGTGCTCCGCTTCCCTCTCGCTGTTCTTTCCGGTCGCTCCGCTTGCCCCTCGCTGTTCTTTCCGGCCGCTCCGCTTGCCCCTCGCTGTTCTTTCCGGCCGCTCTGCCCCCCCACCCCACCGGCCGGCTCGTGCTCTCGCTCCTGCCATTGTGTGCTGCCATGTGTTTAGGTTAGGTTGCCTTTGTGTGATTATTTGAGCAGCGCCATCTTTAGTCCTGGCAGCTGCCTGAAGTCGCAGACTGTGATGTTTTAGTGGCACATGCTGCATTTGTGAATGTGCCACTGCAGCGCCACCTAGTGGTAGCATTGTCAGCAAACGCAGCCTTGTTTTTTTTTATTGGGGTTGTTCAGTAAATACAGTTCTTTTTGTTCGTTGATCTCCACGAGGATCATAACACTTCCTCAAATCCCTTTTCATCTGTAACCCACCTTAGCCTCTGAATTACCCTTCTTTTACTCATGTTCAATGTCCACTGTGTGTCTTTCCTCATTGCAAGGTGGAAGAATGCCGGAGAATTTGAGACTTGAAGGTGCTGACACTCAAGAAGATGGCCTCAGTTTTGATAACCTGCAGCTGGTTCATCCAGATCTTGGGATCTATTAGGCAATTTAAGAATGAAACAACTTTTAGGTAAATGTAAGAGGCAGCAGGTTAGAGCTGGTTCAGTCGACATACATGTGTCCACTGTCGCCCTTTTCTCAGTACAAAGTTCTTTGAGACATAATCTGCGCTGAAGGACTGCAAAGCAAGTGCAACTTGTTGCTCGGAGTCCCTCTCTCCTCACCTCTGTCATGTCCCACTGCCCATGTGTCTGATTTTTCTCTTGTCTTTTGTCTCACTCCTTCTAGACCCCTAACTGTGTTCTTATTTTCATCCAATAATTTTTCACTCACCACATGATTGTTCTTGGCATTTGTACTCCAGGTAACACCTCTGGCTTTTTTTTTCTGAAGCAGAGATAGGTTAAAACTTGGTGATTGAGAAGTTATGTCCATTCCCAAAAGCATCTTTGATCCTGGACTGGTTGAGTACCATATCCCTGGTACTACATTCAGGCTAGAACAAAGAACAAAGAAAATTACAGCACAGGAACAGGCCCTTCGGCCCTCCAAGCCTGCGCCGATCCAGATCCTCTATCGAAACATGACGCCTATTTTCTAAGGGTCTGTATCTCTTTACTTCCTGCCCATTCATGTATCTGTCTAGATGCATCTTAAAAGACGCTATCGTGCCCGCGTCTACCACCTCCGCTGGCAACGCGTTCCAGACACCCACCACCCTCTGCGTAAAGAACTTTCCACGCATATCCCCCCTAAACCTTTCCCCTTTTACTTTGAACTCGTGACCCCTAGTAATTGAATCCCCCACTCTGGGGAAAAAGCTTCTTGCTATCCAATCTGTCTATACCCCTCATGATTTTGTACACCTCAATCAGGTCCCCCCTCAACCTCCGTCTTTCTAATGAAAATAATCCTAATCTACTCAACCTCTCTTCATAGCTAGCGCCCTGCATACCAGGCAACATCCTGGTGAACCTTCTCTGCACCCTCTCCAAAGCATCCACATCCTTTTGGTAATGTGGCGACCAGAACTGCATGCAGTATTCCAAATGTGGCCGAACCAAAGTCCTATACAACTGTAACATGACCTGCCAACTCTTGTACTCAATACCCCGTCCGATGAAGGAAAGCATGCCGTATGCCCTCTTGACCACTCCATTGACCTGCGTTGCCACCTTCAGGGAACAATGGACCTGAACACCCAAATCTCTCTGTACATCAATTTTCCCCAGGACTTTTCCATTTACTGTATAGTTCACTCTTGAATTGGATCTTCCAAAATGCATCACCTCGCATTTGCCCTGATTGAACTCCATCTGCCATTTCTCTGCCCAGCTCTCCAGTCTATCTATATTCTATATAGAAATTAGATATAGAATTAGATCAAAAATCATTCCACAAGCATGTACTACTTTGCCTTGTGGCATATCCATGTCAAAATCATTGCTAATTACAAAGTGAAATCACGGTCCATGCCTACTCATTCTGAAGCAGTACTTGCTGATGGTAAACAGAGATGTTTGGAATCTCGTTGCTCAGTTTTTCTAACTGGGGGAATAGAATATACAATACTTTAATGGGGTAAAATGTCCTCTAGCTTGTAACTAATCCTGCTATTTATAACTTTTCCAAAAATATCTCCCAAGTTTTCGAAAAAGACCAATATAAATTTTTGCTACACATACTGCAGTTCAGAATTTTGGTCTATTCAATTTTCCCTTTCTCTTCTTTCTTCTCCCTTCTACCCTACACCTGCAATTGATCAAGGACTGTTATTCAGATATTTAAGGAAATCATGAGTCGTCATGACCTGAAGATTTGATATTATCACGAGCTCTATGGTCTATGCTATTTTCTATGGGCAACTGATGTCCAGGTTACTACTTTGAGTTGACATCAGTTATGTTCTGTTATGTCACACATGAAATTTATACTTTATACTTCATAAATAAAGGAGAGAGATAATTGAACATCAGAATTGCAGCAAAAAGTTTGGAGGAGTACATAAATGTTAATAGATCAAAGATCTTGGATGTTTCAGATCACACCCAGAAAGCACAATGTAATTGGCACTCCAAGCTAGCTCCATGGTATCTTATCTACAAGTATGCTTTGTCCCACCAGAAAGCCTACAACCTCAACCTTAGTCTGTTGCACATTGTCTGCTCCCTGTCTTCTATTTGCAGCCATGACATGTCTCTTCCTACTCTATGCTATGCCCATGTAACCGAAATTGCCTCTGAACATTTATGTCTGTATTTTGTCTGCCACATCGGACATTAGCCCATTACTTCTGTTTCCTTTATTCTCTCAATCCTTTCTCATATATTGAAATGTGGATTCAACTCTTGATTTCTTACTCACTCACTCGCTCTCATATCTTACATCTCCTCCAATGTTTATCTTGTCTATGAAACCCACCTCCTGCTCCTTTGACCCCCCACTCCCATTTAATCCTAACCACCCAGCTTCACTTCTTGACCCCAATGCTAGCTAATATTGTAAATGTTTCCCTCTCATCAGGCACCTATCCACTCGCTTTCAAAACCACTAGCACCACTCAGGATTACCTCTTCTGTCCTTACAAACACTTTCAGCCAAAGATGGAAGAAAGATTTCCTGTTATATTGTGGTTGATCGCATACTTTGTTATTCTGCACCTCACATCAGGACTATGTGTAGCTAAACAAAGCATTCAGAAAAGCACAATACATTAAGCCCATGAGGTTGCAGAAACTTTCAAATTACTAAAATGGGTAACTATATTTTCCATCATTGTTATCCAAGGGCTAAAGAAGTTTATACCTTTAACCATAACTAGTCTACAGATACCAAAAAGTTTTATATTGTGCACAGATCGTACGCCTAAGCATCCTTCGCAGTCGATTCTTGGACAAAAGAGAACACCAAGTTCGGCCTCCAAAACCAAAGACAAAGTAAATAAAAGAAATGAACGTGGAGAGACGCGACTTCACAGAGCTGCCATTCGGGGAGATGCACGGCGGATAAAAGAACTCATAAGCGAAGGTGCAGATGTAAATGTGAAAGACTTTGCAGGTAATGTTACTATCAAATGGGCAATTGCTTTTTTTGGGAAAACTTGCCATAAGCAAAATGTTATGCATCGAATGAGTAATGAAGCAATGTAGCTGTCTGCTTGCTACTCCCAAGTTTGTAAGCTTCAGGGGGAGAAAATATAAAGGGGAAAAATATGTACTATTGGACCAAATATCTGACGCTTATCCCTTTACACTTGACCATTATAAAACATTGGTTTGGCCTCAATTGGAGTATTGTGCCCAATTTTTGGAAGGACGTGAAGGCTTTAGAGAGTGTTCAAAAAAGATTTATGAGCATGGTTCCAGAGATGAGGGACTTCAGTTATGTGGATAAATTGGGGTCTGAGGTTATCCTTCTCAGAGAGGAAAGGGTTGGGAAGAAATTTGATGAAGGTCTTCGGAATCATGGGGATTCTGGACGGAGTGGATGGGAAGAAGATGGTCCCAATGACGGAGGGGTCGAAGACTGGAGCACACGGATTTGGGGTGATTGGTGAAAGAACCAGAGGCAACATGAGGAGGAACCTTTCAATGTAGCAGGTGGTTACAATCCAGAGTGTACTGCCTGAGAATATGGTGGAGGCAGATTCAAACATGGCTTTCATAAGAACCTGAAGGGAAAAAATTGCAGGGCTGCAGGCAAAGGGCAGGTGAGTGGGACTAGCTAAATTGCTGTTGCAAAGAGTTGGCACAGAGTTGACAGGCCAATTGTTGTCCTTCAGTGCTGTAACCATTCTATGATCCTGAGCAATGTTAGTAATCTGACTTATTTTGAGTACTGCGATAACAGTTGTAGATAATCACTTCTGTGTCGTAAGCTTAGCTGATTCGTAACTGTATAAGTGGAACATTTTAGGAAAAGTGGATTAGTTCATGATAAGGATAATCTGTTGGAATCCCTTTATTTTCTTTTTAAACTCCACCATTTGATGTGTGGTTGAATGACATCCAACTAATAAGCAGGCGACTCACTGCTAATGCTGAAAGGGGCAAATCTGTATCCACAGCACCATATCATGACGATATCTGGTAAGCTTGCTTTTTTATCAAATGAGTTTGATAAAAGGGCGGTGCAGTGGTTAGCACTGCAGCCTCACAGCTCCAGCGACCCGGGTTCGATTCTGGGTACTACCTGTGCGGAGTTTGCAAGTTCTCCCTGTGACTGCGTGGGTTTCCACCGGGTGCTCCGGTTTCATCCCACAGCCAAAGACTTGCAGGTTGATAGGTAAATTGGCTATTGTAAATTGCCCCTAGTGTAGGTAGGTGGTAGGAGAATTGAGGGAAGGTGGAGATGTGGTAGGGAACATGGGATTAATGTAGGATTAGTATAAATGGGTGTTTGATGGTCAGTACAGTGCTGTATCACTCTATGACTCTGAGTTATTGACCAACATTATTGTCAGGAGCTAATATGACAATTTAACTGTCAATTCTGTTAGCTACAGGGAATCATCAGTGACAATATGGACTGTAAAAGGAACAAAACTACATTTATAACATAAGATAAAAACTGAAAATGTTGGAAATACTCAACAGGTCAGGCATCATCTGTGGAGAGAGAAACAGAGTTAACGTTTCAGGCCTGTGACCTTTCATCAGAGCTGGGAAAATATAGAAATCTAATAGGTTTTAAGCAAATGGAAGGGCAGAGGGTGGGAAAAAGAACTAAAAGGAAGGTCTGTGATAGGGTAGGTGACAGACGTGATTAAATGACACAAGAGTTGGTGGTGTAAGGCCAAAGGGCGTGGTAATGGACAGGAAAGAAACAAAAGATGTGACTAGAGGAGGTGTGAATGTCAGAATGATGAACAGCTACGTCCGAAAGCAAAAACAAGAGTAAAACCAAACCTGCAAAGAAAAAGGAAACAAAATGGGGACAGAGGTTAAGGTCTTAAATTGTTGAACTCAATGTTGAGTCAAGAAGGCTGTAAAGTGCGTAATTGAAAGATGAAGTGCTGTCCCTTGAGCTTACATTGAGTTTTGCTTGTGCAGAACTACATTTAGCTGCTCAAAGAACACAGTGGTCAATAGAGTCAAATTGCACATTTAATTTGGACCATGAGCTTCAAAACACACACATTTGGGACAGGTATTCTACTGCTATGCTATCAAACTGTTGCCTTTGTTTTATTGGCTAAATTTTCAAATCCAGTATATAAAATTAATGTATTCATAGTTGCATGTTTGTTAAGGTTGGAGAGAACTATGTAAGGAAAATAAAAGATTTTGTTGCAAATAAATGAACACTGTAGCTGCCATGAATATTAAAATGTGCTGAGATGCTGAATAAGCAAGTAATTTTCATAGGGATATTTAAGAGTTGGTTTTGATTATATTTTCAGGATGGACAGCACTGCATGAAGCATGTAATAGAGGTTACTATGATGTTGCTAAGCAACTTCTAGCAGCAGGTGCTGAGGTCAATACAAAAGGCTTGGACGATGACACACCTCTCCATGATGCAGCTAATAATGGTCACCGCAAGGTCGGTTCAAGTTGATAGTTCTTGTGTTTAAAGCTTTGTTTCTTGAATTTGAGAAATGCATAGGCTGTTCACAAAGCTGTACTGATTACAGTAATTCCAGCCCTACAAAGGTGGGTGTCTCTCATGTGGAATTCCTTCAATTTTACACTGATTGGAAATTTTCTACAGCGTACGCATCTCCTCTCCCCCACCCACTTCCTCCCACAAAAGGTGCCCACCAGTTGACTTTTTTTTAAGCTCCTATTTGCAAGATATTATGATGTTCCAATAGGACCCCAAATACTCTCCCCATTCATTGTTTCACATCAGATGTTGAACATAAATGTCATCTCCCAAGTCACATTAATGGAGCATAAAGCACTGTGTCAGCCATGGTTCAATGGTAACACACTCAATTCTGAGTCAGAAGATGGTGGATTCAAGTCCCACTCCAGAAACATGAGCACAAAATCCAGACTGACACTGCAGTGTAGTACTGAGGGAGTGCTACACTATCAAAGATGCCATCTTTCAGATGAGATGTTAAACTGCCCCCTTAGGTTGATGTAAAAAATCCGATGGCACTCTTTGAAGAAGAGTATAGAAATTCTCCCCAGTGTATTCGCCAGTATTCATCCCTCAATGAATGTCACTTAAACAGATTGTCTGGTCATTATCTCATTACTGTTTATGGGATCTTGTTGCATGCAAATTGGTTGCCACGTTTCCTACATTACAACAATAATTACATTTCAAAAAAGTACTTAATTGGCTGTAAAGCACTTTGTGATGTTCAGAGGTTGTGAACAATGCTACATAGACGCAAATTCTTTCAGGCATAACAAATGCATCAATATTTCCTTTCATGACATTTAGAAATTATGTCCAAAAATATTCCTGCCGAGTTGGAGAAAGGCGATGCAGTGGATGTTACATACGTAAATATCATTTAACAAGTTTCTGTGTCATTAATTATTAAAACCTCTGAAATTTGGAGTTAAGTGAAGAGCTGAAGAGAAATTGGCTCAAAACAGAAATAGGGTAGATATAAATGGAAACATTTTGTGCTGGAAAAGAGTTCAAAGTGGCGATATTTCAGGGTTCAGTCTTTAATAAAATATAAATGACTGGATGAGCAAATTAAAAGTACGTTTGTAAATACTAGTAAAATTGGCACAGAATCAAAGAATAATGAACAACATAACTCGAATCAGAAAGATTTGCATGTTTTAGGAAACTGGGCCAGTACAATGTAGTCCAATGTAGATACATATTAGCATCTGAGTGAGGAGCTAAAGTAATGAGTGCACGCTGAATGGAACAGTTAAACAATGTGCTATTTAGGAAAGGCATATAGGGGTTATTGTGGGGAAAATTGTTGAAATGTGGCTGTTATAAAAATGGCCAAGTATTTGGTTGCATTAGCAGAGAGATAAATTGCAAACTGAAAGAGATGGTGGTGTTCGAAGCTGCTGATTAGACCATCTGGTAACTATCTGCAGTAGCACAGAAAGGATAATGTTATCCCTAAGAGATTGTAGCACAGGGTATCAAAGATGATACTCTTCCTTCCAAAACTGAATTTGTGTAATACCTTGATAAGGTTGGCATTGAAAACTATTCATTTTCCCTTGGGCATGACATTGAAGATTTAAACTTAAAGTAACATGACCTGTATTTCCTGGGCCACCTTCCAGGAAAACAGACACCTTGGATTTAAGCGACCTCCTTCGCGCTTAGGGTCTAAGCGTCCATGTCTAAAAGAAATCCTAAACCATAAAACCAAGTTGAGAAATAAGACACTCTTGTTGTCTGTGATGATATCCAGCTATATTGGACGATCACTTTCTCTGCTGGCAGAATTTGCAGTTGAGCATGTTTGCTGGTATAAATTTTAATTGCTCATCCCAGTCTGGTGACGGGGCTTGTTGATGTTTACATTATTAGTTTGTCAACATGGTACACCACAGAGGTTGCAGTGAATGGCTCAGAAAACAGTGGTTCAAATCTTTTGAGAATCTTGCAGATGAATTACATTCTATGCAAAAGAATATTTGTGAAGGTATCAGAAAAGTTTTATTTAAAATAGGAGTGAATGGGGTTCTCTATCCAGCGGAAAAGCCCCTGGAAAGGGCGGCATTACCTCTGAAATAATCAAGTGTGCCAAGCCTGCTCTGCTCTCAGCACTCCAGGAACTGCTTTGCCTGTGCTGGGATGAGGGAAAAGTACCACAGGACATGCGCGATGCCAATATCATCACCCTCTATGAGAACAAGGGTGACTGCAACAACTACCGTGGAATCTCCCTGCTCAGCACAGTGGGGAAAGCGTTCGTTCGAGTCATTTTAAACAGACTCCAGAAGCTGGCTGAGCATGGCTACCCTGAGGTAGAGTGCGGCTTGGGAGCAGAGAGATCCACCATTGACATGCTGTTCTCCCTTCGCCAACTACAGGAGAAATGCCGCGAACAACGAATGCTCCTCTACGTTGCCTTCATAGATCTCACCAAAGCCTTCGTCAGCAGAAGTGGTCTCTTCAGACTACTAGCAAAGATTGGATGTCCACCAAAGCTACTAAGTATCATCACTTCATTCCATGACAATATGAAAGGCACAACTCAACATGGTGGCTCCTCATCAGACCCCTTTCCTATCCTGAGTGGTGTGAAACAGGGCTGTGTTCTTGCACCCACACTTTTTGGGATTTTCTTCTCCCTACTGCTTTCACATGCGTTCAAGTCCTCGGAAGAAGGAATTTTCCTCCACACAAGATCAGGGGGCAGGTTGTTCAACCTTGCCCATCTTAGAATGAAGACCCAAGTATGGAAAGTCCTCATCAGGAAACTCCTCTTTGCTGACGATGCTGCATTAACATTTCACGCGGAAGAGTGTCTGCAGAGACTCATTGACAGGATTGCAGCTGTCTGCAATGAATTTGGCCTAACCATCAGCCTCAAGAAAACGAACATCATGGGACAGGACGTCAGAAATGCTCCATCCATCAATTTCGGCGACCACGCTCTGGAAGTGGTTCAAGAGTTCACCTACCTAGGTTCAACCATCACCAGTAACCTGTGTCTCGATGCAGAAATCAACAAGTGCATGGGAAAGGCATCTGGTGCTATGTCCAGACTGGCCAAGAGGGTGTGAGAAAATGGCGCACTGACACGGAACACAAAAGTCCGCGTGTTTCAAGCCTGGGTCCTCAATACCTTGCTCTACGGCAGCGAGGTCTGGACAACGTCTGTCAGCCAAGAGCAACGTCTCAATGCATTCCATCTTCGCTGTCTCCGGAGAATCCTTGGCATCAGGTGGCAGGACCGTATCTCCAACGCCGAAGTCCTCGAGGCAGCCAACATCCCCAGCATGTACGCCCTACTGAACTAGCGGTGCTTGAGATGGCTTGGCTATGTGAGCCGCATAGAAGATGGCAGGATCCCCAAGGACATATTGTACAGCGAGCTCGTCACTGGTATTAGACCCACCGGCCGTCCATGTCTCTGCTTTAAAGACGTTTGCAAACGCGAGATGAAGTCCTGCGACATTAACCACAAGTCATGGGAGCCAGTTGCCAGTAATTGCCAGAGCTGGCGGACAGCTCTAAATGCGGGGCTGAAGAGAGGCGAGTCGAAGAGACTCATCAGTTTATTTTATTTTATTTTATTTAGAGATACAGCACTGAAACAGGCCCTTCGGCCCACCGAGTCTGTGCCGACCAACAACCACCCTAACCCTACAGTAATCTCATATTCCCTACCACCTACCTACACTAGGGGCAATTTACAATGGCCAATTTACCTATCACCTGCAAGTCTTTGGCTGTGGGAGGAAACCGGAGCACCCGGTGGAAACCCACGCGGTCACAGGGAGAACTTGCAAACTCCGCACAGGCAGTACCCAGAATCGAACCCGGGTCCCTGGAGCTGTGAGGCTGCAGTACTAACCACTGCGCCACTGTGCATGGGAAGGAAAAGAGACAGTAGTGTAAGGAGAGAGCCAACTGCGTAACAGCCCTGGCAACCAACTTCATCTGCAGCGCCTGTGGAAGAGTCTGTCACTCTAGAATTGGCCTTTATAGCCACTCCAGGCGCTGCTCCACAAACCACTGACCACCTCCAGGCTCTTGCCCATTGTCTTTCGAGACAAGGAGGCCAAAAAGGAAAAGGAATGGGAAGAGGTAAGTATTTCTTAAATGTATTTTGTAATTTGGTGTTCTATTATGTTTCTTCTTGCAGATCAGGTCTAACACTTGCACAAACTTAATTAATACAGAGGATGCCACATGAATTGGGATAATTAATAGCTGGAAGCAATTGGGTAAGGAATGAGTACAGAAACAATAGAGTGGAGTGAAAGCTTTAACAAAAAACAAACTTCTTTGATTAACTGTTTATTTTAAATCTGTTTCAACAATACTCTGTTCTTTTTGTACTTTTGTTCCAATCTTTTCGTTAAGTATAGATTCACCACCAGTGATATACCATGCTGATCTGTCTGCTGAGTCTCCAATAAAAAACTTGTTTTCAGAAAGAAAAATACAATGTTTAATAGGCTAGTCAACAAGATGAGAAATTGTCTTTAATTTATTCTTCAGTGGAAGCGTCTGAGAGAATATCAAAGCTATGTAGTTATAAAGATGTCATAAAGATGAGCAGATTCCTTTCACCCCCTCGAGTTAAGCAGTTTAATTTCTGGAATTGTCCATATGCAAATTTAATTGGCATAATGGCCAAATCATTCTGCTATCCCTTTCAAATCTAATATTAAAACCACAAAACTCCAGTTATGTAGTAAAACCTAGTCTAAAGGCTGTCTGCAGTGTTGCTAATTAATTCTCATATTGTCCACTGAACATATTGTAGGATTTTTTTTCCTACTCATATGCTTTCTCAGAGAAGGTACGCGCTATATTGTGCCCAATTTAAGTAGTTACATAACATCTCTTTATAATATGTATCCAAACCACGTTCATATTGGCCATAAGATGCACTTCACCTCAGTTATTGTGTTCCACAGCAATAATATTGTGAGAACACTTAAGTGGGTAAGAGCTGGCTGCATCAGTCGTCATGTTATAGAGGACTGACAACCAGCCATATCTTTGTGATAGGCTAATTTCATCTAGTTCACTTTTTTTAAACAGGTATAGGCAATTTCACAGATAAGCAATCAATTTTATCTGCAGTTTGCAAAGCCTAGCCCACAGTGCATCATCACTAGGTGTTTACAGATTTTGTGGAATACTGAAATTCCTAACCCTAAGAAATAAGGTAGAACTGTCACGAGAACGTTTTCAGCTATCTGTACTGAGTAGAAATTGATAATTTAGCAGTTAATCTTTTTCAGTAATAACTTTTCGCACAATAAGCTACAATGAATCTGCTCAGTGTCCAATTCTGGCCTATGTTTGCCTGTAGTGATTCATATGCTGCTTGCCTTTTTGATGCCAAAGAAATGGCACCATCAGCAAAATCAGCATCACTTTAGTTGACTTCAGGTTATTGATGAGAACTAAGGAAAGAGTGGGCAATGTGTTTCGGGGATGTTTAAATAAATGTTCAGATGAGACATTTGTTTGTTTATTGCCACCTCCAAGGAAGTCACTCATTCAGTTCGACAACTTGCTAGTGTTGCACAAAAAGCGTTAAGACCTGGAAGCCATATTCAGGCAAAGGCTTGAGCAATATTAAGGGCCGCTGCTGCAGCCAGATTTGAGATTGAAAGCATCAGAAATTGACCGTTCTGCTCTAAAACCAATTTGTTGACTAAATAAATTAGTGTGGTTAAGATGTTAAAATAGGTTTCCATGAACTTTGGCATGCTCTGAAATAAAGATACAGGTTACCAGTCATCAGGATATACTTGAATGCCTTCTAAGCGTAGGAGCAATATTTGCTACTTTCTACTTGATTAGATAGCTTGATTTGAAATAGATGAGCCAAGGAACCATCACAAATATGAAAATGTCGCCATCCACTGGGGGAAAAGAGTTTTAGATATAACTGCATGTTCTTTCCCCCTCTATTCTCATTAGTGCTCGAGAAAAGATTCACCTTAGTTGACCAAACTGATTGAGCTCCACCAACAGTCAAGAAGCTTGATACCATCCAGGACAAAGCAGAACGCTTGGTTGGCACCCAATCCAGCACCTTAAGCATTCACTCTTCCCACCACCAGCACATCGTGGCTGCAGTTTGTACCATATACAAGGTGAACTGCAGCATATTTGCCAAGGCTTCTTCAGTTGCACCTTTCAAACCTATGATCTCAACCACCTAGAAAGAGAAGGACAGCAGGCACATGGAACACCCACCATCTGCAAGTTCCCTCCGAGTCATATACCATCCTGATTTGGAAATATGTCAGCGTTCCTTCACTGTTGCTGGGTGAAAATCCTGGAATTCCCAACCTAATAGCATCGTGGGCAGATCTACATGGCACAGGCTGCAGTGGTTCAAGAAGGCAGCTCACCACTACCTTCTCAAGGGCAATTAGGGATGGGTAACAAATGCTGGCTTTGCCAGTAATGCTCACATCCCATGAATAAATAAAGGAAAAGCTATGTTTCACTGGCTCTCAGAACACAAACCGCTAGTATCTGCTGTGTCTTTCTGCTAACTCACCCTCCAACCAAATATGTTGGCGACACAGTAGCGCAGTGGTTAGCACCGCAGCCTCACAGCTCCAGCGACCCGGGTTCAATTCTGGGTACTGCCTGTGTGGAGTTTGCAAGTTCTCCCTGTGTCTGCGTGGGTTTTCTCCGGGTGCTCCGGTTTCCTCCCACAAGCCAAAAGACTTGCAGGTTGGTAGGTAAATTGGCCATTATTAGAATTTTTTTAGAATTAGAATATTACAGCGCAGTACAGGCCCTTCGGCCCTCGATGTTGCGCCGATCATCTGACCTACACTATTCCATTTACATCCATATGTCTATCCAATGACCACTTAAATGCCCTTAAAGTTGGCGAGTCTACTACTGTTGCAGGCAGGGCGTTCCACGCCCCTACTACTCTCTGAGTAAAGAAACTACCTCTGACATCTGTCCTATATCTTTCACCCCTCAACTTAAAGCTATGTCCCCTCGTGTTTGCCATCCTCATCCGAGGAAAAAGACTCTCACTATCCACCCTATCTAACCCTCTGATTATCTTGTATGTCTCTATTAAGTCACCTCTCCTCCTCCTTCTCTCTAACGAAAACAACCCCAAGTCCCTCAGCCTTTCCTCGTAAGACCTTCCTTCCATACCAGGCAACATCCTAGTAAATCTCCTCTGCACCCTTTCCAAAGCTTCGACATCCTTCCTATAATGCGGTGACCAGAACTGCACGCAATACTCCAGGTGCGGCCTCACCAGAGTTTTGTACAGCTGCATCATGACCCCGTGGCTCTGAAACTCGATCCCCCTACTAATAAAGGCTAACACACCATATGCCTTCTTAACAGCCCTATTAACCTGGGTAGCAACTTTCAGGGATTTATGTACCTGGATACCAAGATCTCTCTGCTCATCTACACTACCAAGAATCTTCCCATTAGCCCAGTACTCTGCATTGCTGTTACTCCTTCCAAAGTGAATCACCTCACACTTCTCCGCATTAAACTCCATTTGCCATCTCTCAGCCCAGCTCTGCAGCCTATCTATGTCCCTCTGTACCCTACAACACCCTTCGACACTATCCACAACTCCACCGACCTTCGTGTCATCCGCAAATTTACTAACCCACCCTTCTACACCCTCATCCAGGTCGTTTATAAAAATGACAAACAGCAGTGGCCCCAAAACAGAACCTTGCGGTACACCACTAGTAACTAAACTCCAGGATGAACATTTGCCATCAACCACCACCCTCTGTCTTCTTTCAGCTAGCCAATTTCTGATCCAAAGCACTAAATCACCTTCAACCCCATACTTGCGTATTTTCTGCAATAGCCTACCGTGGGGAACCTTATCAAACGCCTTACTGAAATCCATATACACCACATCCACGGCTTTACCCTCATCCACCTGTTTGGTCACCTTCTCGAAAAACTCAATAAGGTTTGTGAGGCACGACCTACCTTTCACAAAACCGTGCTGACTATCGCAAATGAACTTATTCTTTTCAAGATGATTATAAATCCTGTCTCTTATAACCTTTTCCAACATTTTACCCACAACCGAAGTAAGGCTCACAGGTCTATAATTACCAGGGCTGTCTCTACTCCCCTTCTTGAACAAGGGGACAACATTTGCTATCCTCCAGTCCTCCGGCACTACTCCTGTCGACAATGACGACTTGAAGATCAACAACAACGGCTCTGCAATCTCCTCCCTGGCTTCCCAGAGAATCCTAGGATAAATCCCATCTGGCCCAGGGGACTTATCTATTTTCACTCTTTCCAAAATTGCTAACACCTCCTCCTTGTGAATCTCAATCCCATCTAGCCTAGTAGGCTGTATCTCAGTAATCTCCTCGGCAACATTTTCTTTCTCTACTGTAAATACTGACGAAAGCTTCCACCCTAGCTTCCTGAATTTCTGCCTTAAATCCCCATCTCTCTTCCTACCTATGTCGTTGGTGCCTATGTGGACCACGACTTGGGGGTGCTCCCCCTCCCCCTTAAGGATCCCAAAAACACGATCGGAGACATCACGTACCCTGGCACCTGGGAGGCAACACACCAACCGTGAGTCTCTCTCGTTCCCACAGAACCTCCTATCTGTTCCCCTAACTATGGAGTCCCCAATGACTAATGCTCTGCTCCTCTTCCCTTTTCCCTTCTGAGCAACAGGGACAGACTCTGTGCCAGAGACCTGCACCCCATTGCTTACCCCTGGTAAGTCGTCCCCCCCAACAGTATCCAAAACGGTATACCTGTTGTTGAGGGAAACGGCCACAGGGGATCCCTGCACTGCCTGCTGGTTCCCTTTCCTTCCCCTGACGGTAACCCATCTACCTACTTCTTTTACCTGAGGTGTGACTGCCTCCCTATAACTCCTGTCAATAATCCCCTCCGCCTCCCGAATGATCCGAAGTTCATCCAGCTCCAGCTCCAGTTCCCTAACGCGGTCTGCGAGGAGCTGGAGTTGGGTGCACTTCCCGCAGATGCAGTCAGCAGGGACACTCTTGGCGACCCCTACCTCCCACATTCTGCAGGAGGAACATACAACTGCCTTTACCTCCATTCCCACTATTCTAGATTCCCAATAAATCTACTGAAAAACCAATCGAAAAAAAAAGTCAAAACTTGTTCGCTTAGCAA
Source organism: Heterodontus francisci (assembly GCF_036365525.1). Taxonomy (NCBI): domain Eukaryota; kingdom Metazoa; phylum Chordata; class Chondrichthyes; order Heterodontiformes; family Heterodontidae; genus Heterodontus; species Heterodontus francisci. The sequence continues at coordinate 34,729,939 of NC_090387.1, read as the reverse complement.
TCCGACGGACTGAAGTTTTAAATAAAAAGCTTACCTTATCAACACCCTAGAGTCCTTTTTTTTTGGTTAGAGGAGGAGGGTGGGTGGGAGACACTACACGTGTAGTGTCTCGGGTACTGCCACTGCCCAAATAAATAGTTTTCCCCTACCCAGCAGTCCCCGGTCCTCCGAAACAAAAAAGGGATTAACTTGTAACTTACTGAAATTGACCGCTCAGCTGAAAGTCCGCTCCGCACCCCGTTCTATCAAGGCTGCTCCTCGCAAAAGACAAAGATTTTAAAACTGCCCAAATAAATAGTTTTCCCCTACCCAGCAGTCCCCGGTCCTCCGAAACAAAAAAGGGATTAACTTGTAACTTACTGAAATTGACCGCTCAGCTGAAAGTCCGCTCCGCACCCCGTTCTATCAAGGCTGCTCCTCGCAAAAGACAAAGATTTTAAAACTGCCCAAATAAATAGTTTTCCCCTACCCAGCAGTCCCCGGTCCTCCGAAACAAAAAAGGGATTAACTTGTAACTTATAAATTGCCCCTAGTATAGGTAGATGGTAGGGAAATATAGGGACAGGTGGGGATGTGGTAGGAATATGGGATTAGTGTAGGATTAGTATAAATGGGTGGTTGATGGTCGGCACAGACTCGGTGGGACAAAGGGCCTGTTTCAGTGCTGTATCTTTAAAAAAAAAATGTTGATTCACGTTCAGAACCATCAAAACCACTATTACGTTTCAATGTGGTTTTTAGAATTTTTGAACTTAAATGTATCGTACCCCGCATTATCAAGTTTTGATTGCAAAAATGTTCAAATAGTGTGCAATGATTTTCAAAATGTTTTTGGCTCTGATATCCATACAAATAGATCTTGCTGTGAAGGCAGATGAATTCTATGTACTAATGAGTTACATTGTCATTTACTTAATCAGCATATATTTAATTTAGCCGTGGGTTCTGAAAAATAAATGGAGCATGAATTTGTTGGCAGTGAGAATCCACCTGCCGTAGTCGCAAAAAATTGAAGACCATAGAATTTTGTTTCAGTGAACCTAACACCTTCATAGTTATTAGATTATATGATGCCTTTGAGGCCACATGTTAAAAGTTGTTAGGACCGCGGCTGGAGCAACGCACTGTCAATTCAGTCCCGTCACTCCACAGGTCGCAGCATATTATTTGAAGTTTTCCACCCAACTGGAAAACAGCCAAATTAAACACACTAGTAGCCTACGGAATAAAACAGACCAAACCAGGTATGTTTAGACAACAACAAATTAACTATTTATTAAAACTAAATCTTAAACACTATTATAAGGTCTAAAGACCTTATAACTTATTTTAATCTAACTCTCCCATTCACGCACATACATTCAAAAATAACAGTAGTTAACCAGTTTATAAAAGGGGTGTTTTTAAAAATTAGCTGTCTCTTAAGAATAAACAAAGTAAGTAAGTCTTTGTGGGTTACGTTCTTGATGGATAAGGTATTCTAATGTGGAAATAGTCAAAGGCCACTTGAAGTCTTCATGTGGATTTGATGCAGTAGTCAGTTCTTAATAGGCATTCAACTCTTTGGCTGCAGTAGGCATCAACAGTTCCTTCAGCAATATAGTTTCTTGAAAAAAGTATTTCTTTTCTTCAGGCAATCAACTTAGCCCGTAGCTCCCTGTAAAAAAAATTTTTGCTGAGAGAAAAAATGACAGCTTTCTTCTCTTCAGTAGCATGCCTCATTGGAAAGTCTCTCAAAACTAACTGGATCAGACCAGTTTTTGCCAGTCTCTCTCTCAGTCAAATCGAAACATTGAACCATGTGACCTCTCTCTCCTGCTGTGGCTGAGGTAACAAAAATGCAGCTGCTGGCAACACTGTGCCTTAGAAATTCCAGAGCTTTTCTCTCCCTTAAAGGTGCACTTTTTTTGAGTTTTAAAGGTGCACTTTTTTTGAGTTTTAAAGGTGCACTTTTTTTGAGTTTTAAAGGTGCACTTTTTTTGAGTTTTAGAGGCATATACACTTTTTAATCCGAGATGAAAAATAATTACAAGTCCGTGACTTCTCCACCCTTGGTGCAATGAAATGCCATTCTAAAAAATGCGTTTCATTACAATCTTAAAAAAAATGAATAGAAACTGGGGAAAAACACTAACATTTTTTCACATTCACACCCATTCACTCTACTGATAATTTGCAGCATTTTCATCATACCATCGCCATCCATATGGTTCAATTCGTGACAAAGCGTTGCGATAACATTGTTTTTCCCCGAATTATGTAAAATTTTTAAATGATAAGTTTGGAACAACAAACTCTAGCATTTTGGTTTTTACATTTTTCCACAAAAGTTAATAGGTTATGGTCAGTGTATATTAGTATTTCTTTATAGTCTTGGCAGACATATACTTCGAAATATTTGAGAGCCAGCAAAAGTCCTAATGTTTCTTTTTCCACAGTGGAATTTTTTTTTGATGGCAATTTAGTTTTCTTGAAAAGTACCCTACTGGCTTCTATAGGACTGCACCAACCCCCAGGTCGCTGGCACGATCGTTATTTTAAAGGGTTTAGCAAAATTTGGAGCAGCCATCGCTGGTCCATTAGTTAAGATTGCCTTTAGCTTTTCAAAAGCTGCCTGGCATTCATCTGACCATACTATTTATTTTTCTTCTTTTGTAGCAAATCAGTTAATGGAGCAGCCACAATACTAAAATTCCATACATATTTTCTGTAAAAACCGCACATCCATTAAAACCTCATTATTTCCCCTTTAGATTTAGGGATAGGGAACTCTCCTAAGGCTTGTACCTTTGCCGTTTTTGGCAATACCTGTCCTTGCCCCACTATGTTTCCGAGGTAAGTTACTCTTGCTTTTCCGAATTCACTTTTTGCCAGATTTATCACTAAGTCCACGCCTTTTAACCTTTCGAACAGAATTTTTAGCTGGTTTAAGTGTTCTTGCCAAGTGTTACTGTATATTAGTACATCATCGAGATACACTACACAGTTGGGAACACTGTCTACTACCTGATTCATTAATCTTTGAAAAGTGGCTGGGGCCTTTTTTTAGCCCAAATGGCATCACCCGGCACTGATAAAGACCGTCAGGTGTTACAAAAGCTGATATATATCTCTTTGGCTCTAGGAGTCAAAGGAACTTGCCAGCATTCCTTTAACAAGTCAATCTTGGTAAGAAACCTAGCACTGCCCACACTGTCGATACAGTCTTCTAAATGCGGAATTGGGTAGGAGTCTGCCTTCGTTACTGCAATGACTTTTCTATAGTCTATACAAAATCGGGTTGACCCGCCAGGTTTAGGTACTAGAACTATTGGTGAACTCCAGCTACTTTGACTAGGTTCAATCAAATTGTTTTCCAGCTTGTACTGGATCTCTGCTTTTACTTGGGCCTATTTGTCTAGACTTGAGCAGTAAGGATGTGGTTTTAAAGGAACGGTTCCCCCTATATCTCCATCATGTGTGGCTAAGGTTGTACATCCCGGCCTATCCCTAAAACTCTTTTAAATGTTGTGAAAAGCCTGGTTCGGTCTTAATGTTGTTTCGCCTCTAAGTGCAAAAGCATGTTGTCCAATTTTCCTAGCCATTCTGTATTCGCGAATCTGATAGTTGGAGGTTTAATCTGAGAATTGTCTAGGCCTCCTGCCTCATTCTCACTATCCTTTTCCTTCTCAACTGTCCCCATTACCTGACATACCTGTACTGGCTTATCCTCCTCCCTGCAATAATATTGCTTTAACATATTAATGTGACACAACCGGTGATTCTTCTGACAATCAGGAGTGTCAATCAAGTAATCTACCTTACCCACTCTTTTGATGACTATATAGGCCACTGAACCGTGCTTTTAATGGCTCATCCTGTAACGGTAACAACACCCATACTTCATCCCCTGGTTGCAAATTGCGGGCTTTTGCATTCTTGGCTGCCCATTTTTTCATATTGGTTTTAAGGTGTTCCTGAGTCACACCGCAGGCTTTTGTGAACCTTTCCTGGAACACAAATACATAGTCCAGTATCGAAGATTCATTCTTTTGTTCCAAGAATCTGTGTTTTATAGGACCTCTCACTTCATGTCCATAAACCAATGGACTGAAGCCTGTAGACTCATTCGCTGAGTCTCTGGTGGCAAATAAAAGAAAGTTTAGTACTTTATCCCTTTTATGTGTTTATTCGCTCTAATCATTGTTTTGAGAGTTTGGTGGTATCTCTCTAAAGCTCCCTGTGACTGAGTGATATGCTGAAGATTTCAACTGTCTAATCCCCAAATTGCCCATGACTTCTTGAAATATATCAGACATGAAATTAGAACCTTGAGCCGATTGAACTTCAAGTGGTTACCCATATCTCGTAAAGAATTGGGTTAACATTTCTACTGCTATTTTAGCAGTAATTGTCTTCAAAGGAATGGCCTCTGGAAATCGAGTAGTCATGTGCATGATAGTAAGTATGTATCGATGTCCCGCTTTTGTTTTTGGCAAGGTTCCTACACAGTCTACCAATATCCTGCTAAATGGTTCCTCAGCCACTGGTATGGGAACGAGTGGTGCCAGTTTTATGATAAGTTGCAGTTTTCCCACCATTTGGCATGTATGGCATGTCTGACAAAATTGATTCACGTCCTTTGTAAGGCCTGGCCAGTAGTAATGTTGGCTTATGTGTGATTTGGTCTTCTGAATTCCCCTAGTTCCTGCCAAAGGAATGTCATGTGTTAACCTTAATAATCCCTGGCGATATTTAGCTGGTACCACTATCTGTTCAACAACTGTCCAGTCTTTGTCCACAGATCTATGAGGCGGTCTCCATTTCCTCCTCAAAACCCTGTTTGCCATATAATAGCCTTCTGGAACTTCTTTCACATCAGCTTCTTTCAAGAGTTGTCTGTGCTATTCGGTATAACTCTGGATCAGCTTGCTGTGCTGCAATGATAGAAGGAAGATCTGTTAAACATCTCATTTGGATTTCTAAATCCCCAAATATGGTTTCAGATACTTGGCTATCTGTTTGTGGTGCCACGTTTACCTCTGACAATGGATCCTGTTTAGCCATTGCTCAGGTGACTACACACGCAGGAAATATTCCTGGAACTTGTTCCTGTAATTGCTCCGTTTCCCTAACTTCACTTGGTTCCTCTAATTTTAGGAGAAACTGATACTTTTGATCCAGCCAAATCATTTCCGAGGAGTAGATCAATTCCCTCTACTGGCAAACTGTGGACAACACCCACAGTTACCATCCCAGATATTTAGTCATTCTCTAGCTGTACTTTATATAAAGGTACGGTGTATATTCCCCACCAACTCCGTTAACTAAATCTTTAGCGTTCAAGGCACTCCCTGGTGGAAACGTTATATCTTTCCCCAGCAAGAGTGTTTGGGTTGCTCCTGTATCCCTGAGTAAAATAAGTTTTCCTGCCTCACTTAAAGGATATGGAGTTACTTTCCCCTTTGACAAAAATTCATTATAACTTTCCGGTATCTTATTCTTAACCTCTACACTCACTTTAGTTTTTGTTTCTGGTTTTACAGCTGCCGTTAAAGCTATAGTCTGGTCTGCTATACTCTGTCAGAGGCTTTTCCTCTGCATTAGATTTGCATACCCTAACAAGTCCTGTGGGTTTATCTTGCAATTTCCAGCACTCTGAACAAAGATGACTCATTTTGTGGTAATGATAACACTTCGGTTTGCGAACCTCACTTCTACCCTCAGCACCTCTCTTTCTGGCCTGAGGAGGTGATCCTGGGGCACTCCCAGCTGTTCCTTCTTGTCCCTGGCTTTCACTCTCCCAATTTCTATCCTTCTCGGGTTTATGGGGGTGACGGACAAAAGGTTTTGGCTTATTCACAAGCTCAAATCATCAGCAATTTCCACTGCTTGCCTAGCTTTAAAAACTTTCAGGCTATCTACATGAGCTCTCGCTACTGAAAGAATGAAATTTTTAAATTCCTCCAAGAGAATCAACTCTCGAAGGTTCTCATATGTGGTTTCTATCTTTAATGCCCGTATCCAATAGTCAAAATTAATTTGCTTCACCCTCGCAAATTCTACATACGTCTGCCAGCCAATTTCCATACCTTCCGAAACTTCTGACCGTAAGCTTCAGGGACTAACTCATACGCAACAAGAATAGCCTTTTTATCCATCTCATAATCTACAGAAGCCTCTTCAGGAAGCATGGCATAAACTTCATGAGCTCTGCCTACCAACTTGCTTTGCATAAGCAGTATCCAGCTTTCCTTTGGCCATTTCATCTGTTTGGCTATTTTTTCAAAAGATATGAAAAATGTGTCTACATCCCTTTCCTCAAACTTAGGAAGAGCTTGTATAAATTTAAACAGCTTTTCACTGGGTCCTGAGCTGAATTCAGATTCTTCCTGACTAGAATTTTCCCTGGAGTCAAGATCACCCCTTTGTCTTAGTTCCATCTCTTTTAGCCAAAATTTCCCCTTTTTCTGTCTTTCCTCTTTTTCACCCTCAAGTTTTCATATTCCTATTTATTTTTCTCTTACCTGTTGAAGCTCCAGTTGCCTCAACTGTAACTGAATTTTAGCCAATTCTACTGCATCGCTCTCCAACTTACTACCACCTTGTTCCGCTTCGTCATTTTCTTCTAATTTTAAATATTGGACTGTTAGGTCAATTATCACTTCTTTCTTGGCACCTGATTTCAATTCTAACCCCAATTTTGTCACTAATTCTTTTAGTTTATTCTTAGTTGAAGTTATCAAGTCACTGAGAGAAACATTCTCCTTTCTCAGAAACTCTGCTGCAACTGCTAATGCCATTCTGATGGTATAGACTGTAAATTATTACACAAGAAACCTGGTTCCTTTTATTTTTTGTAATTGGTGTTAGATTTGGATCCCAGCAACTGAGTTGCCAATTAATATGATCTCAGACGCGAGAGCATTTAATATGATGCCAGACGCAAGACCCCAATTTATGTGTTATCCCAGTGACGAGCAATTAATATGATTCTGAACATGAGCCCTTAATCTGATTCTGATCCCAGACGAGCCGCCCAATTAAATATGTTAGGACCGCGGCGGGAGTAACGCACTGTTAATTCAGTCCCGTCGCTCCATAGGTCACAACATATTATTTAAAGTTTTCCACCCAATCGAAACATTAAACCATGTGACCTCTCTCTCTCCTGCTGTGCCCTTGGTAACAAAAATGCAGCTGCTGGCACACTGTGCCTTAGAAATTCCAGAACTTTCTCTCCCTTAAAGGTGCATTGCTTTTTAAGAGTCTTAAAGGCACACACTGTTTTTAATCCGAGGAGAAAAATAATTACAAGTCCGTAACAAAGTTGAAAATAGATTTATTACATTTCAATACAAGCTGTATTAAGTTAATGTATTTGAATTGTAATTCTCTTTTCAATTAATTACCTGATGTGATTTTGAAACGCTGAGAGACTATTTGTCAGCTAGTTTAACAACCACCAAATAATTGAGAATAGGACGGTTGAGGCCGCAGGTCAGTGTTGTAAAGTTGCTCAGCTAATCTCAACTCTCAGTATATTATACTGAGTGCATTGTTGATGTTCTACAACATGTTCCGTCAATCAGAATGCTGATTTCATTTCTCATCAAATAGCTAAAGAAAAGCAGTGTACCCAGTCTAATAGAGTTTCTGAATACTGTCTTTTCTGATATGGCATTGTTTGATTCAACATAAAACAATAAAGTGCACAATAACAATTCTATCGAACAGAATGCATTTTTAAAAATCTACAGAGTAAATAATTATTAGTTAGGCAGAATGGGGGCACAGGCTTTTATTATTTGCATTTTCACTTAAGCAGTTAGAGCTCATTAACCCCCATTGGAGAATATCTACATCCTTGGAGTCAAGTTATTATTATACTATCTGAACCCATTTATTTTTTGGGACTTTTTCAGGTAGTGAAGCTGCTGTTGAGATATGGAGGGAATCCCCATCAGAGTAACAGAAAAGGAGAGACACCACTCAAAGTTGCTAATTCCCCCACCATGGTGAACCTGTTACTGGGGAAGGGTTCCTGCAGCTCCAGTGATGAGAGCTCGACAGGTGAAATAGCATAATCGATACAAATTTTTAAAATCTGTTACTTGATTGTAATTCGTAGAACCAGTGATTCTGCAGTGAGCCTTGTTCAACTTTAAACTGTTACTGTTAACATATAAGTTCAAATTGCCTTTGCAATTCACAGATCTTTGTACTGAGGTTTTGAATTTTCCGAGTATTGATTTTTAAGATAATTCCATTGAAGATTAAAATAGACTGATTTCCAATTTAACGTAGGTTAGGTCCTTTTTTAATATTAAAAACTGGAAAAAATTTGTATCAATCTTTGCAGGAGTTGCAGAATTTCACTTAATGTACAAAAGTACAATGACTATTATATCAATTTTGTGCTGTGGAAAGAGATTTACATCAGTTTACGTATTATAAGTAGCAGGGACATGGGGAAAGAGGGACTAAAGCAAGTGTGGGACTATTTGGATAACTCCTTCAAAGGGCTGGTTAAGGAACAGGTGGGATGGATGGCTTTCTCCTGTACTGTATGATTCTAAAAAATCTCTGCATCTTTCGCAATACATTAATTTTAATGTGCAGTTCTGTTACTTTTTATTTCAGTCCTCAATTAAACTTGGAGGTCATGCATATCCTATCTGCCAGTCTTTTTGGTCAGATTTAAAAAGTGATATTTTAATTTAGCATAATCCAACAAATGGGTAATTTGTGTTCCTTATTTAAATGGTCCAGTCAGAAATTTAAAACCATTCTGGTAACAAATTGTTCTAGCCATTTAGGTCCCAGTTTTGCTCTTTGTTTACATAGAATTTTACAGCACAGAAGCAGGCCATTCATTCCAACTGGTCTATGCTGGTGTTAATGCTCCACACAAGTCTCCTCCCACCTTATTTAAAGTAACCCTTTCCACGCATCCTTTTATTCTTTTCTCTGGCTTCCCTTTAAATACATCCACGCTACTTGTAGCAAGTTCCACATTCAAACCGCTCTAGGTAAAGGAATTTCTCCTAAATTCCCTATTTGATTTATTAGTGACAATCTTATATTTTGGACAGTATAATCAGTGCTGTTCAACATGGCATTTCATTTGTGCAACTTTATTGAACATGTGAAGCACATGTTCTGATAGCAAGATTTTGTTGCCTTTTTTTCATTCTTGGCACAAAGAATATTGCCTACCCATTAATAGACAACCTATCTCAGTCATCGGGAGAGTATCCAATCAAAAACTAAGGTGAAAACTAGTGGTAGGTCAGAGGATTGGGAATTTTTTAGGAACCAGCAGCGGATGACTAAAAAGATAATAAAGAGGGAGAAAATTGATTATGGAAGGCAATTGGCAAGAAATATAAAAACAAACAGCAAGAGCTTCTATGGGTATATAAAAAGAGTGAGCATGGGACCCTTGGAGGATGCAACTGGAGAATTGATAATGGGGAACAGGGAAATGGCAGATAATTTAAACTAATATTTTGCATCGTTCTTCACGGTGGAGGACACTATAAACATCCCACAGATATCAGATAAGCAAGGAGCTAATGGGAGGAAAGATCTCGTAACAGTCTATTACGAGGGACAAGGTATTTAACAAACTAATGGGACTAAAGGCAGACAAGTCACCAGGACCTGATGCCCTGCATCCAAGGGTTTTAAAGGAAGTGGCTGCAGAGATAGTGGAGGCATTGGTCAAAATATTCCAGAACTCACTGGATTCCGGAAGGGTCCCAGCGGTTTTGAAAACCGCTAATGTGACGCTCCTGTTCAAGAAAGGAGGGAAACAAAAAGCAGGAAACTAAAGGCCAGTCAGCCTAACATCAGTCGTAGGGAAAATGCTAGAGTCCATTATTAAGGAAGAAATAGCAGGACACTTAGAAAAGCCGAACGCAATCAGAGTCAACATGGTTTTGTGAAAGGGAAATCATGTTTGACGCATTTGCTAGAATTCTTTGAGGATATAACAAGCAGAGTTGAGAAAGGGGAACCAGTAGATGTAGTGTATTTGGATTTCCAGAAGGCATTCGATAAGGTGCCACATAAAAGATTATTGCACAAGATAGGAGCTCAGGGTATTGGGGGTAATGTATTAGCATGGATTGAGGATTGATTAACTCACAGAAGACAGAGTCAGGATTAATGGGTTTTTTTTCAGGTTGGAAAGACGTAACTAGTGGAGTGCCTCAAGGATCAGTCCTAGGGCCTCACTTATTTACTATCTATATCAATGACTTGGAGGAGGGGGCAGAGTGTAATATATCCAAATTTACTGACGATACAAAAATAGGTGGGAGGGCATGTTGTGATGAGGACATAAGGATTCTGCAAGGGGATATAGATGGGCTGAGTGAGTGGCCAAAAACTTGGCAGATGGAGTTTAATGTAGGAAAATGTGAGGTCATGCACTTTGGTAGAAAGAATCAAAAGGCAGACTATTATTTAAATGGAGGGAGACTCCAAAAAAGTGCAGCACAGAGGGATCTGGGTGTTCTTGTGCATGAAACAAAAAGTTAGGATGCAGGTGCAGCAAGTAATTGAGAAGGCAAATGGAATTTTGGCCTTTATTGCTAGGGGGTCGGAGTTTAAAAATGGGGAAGTCTTGTTACAACTGTACAGGGTGTTGGTGAGGACGCTCCTGGAGTATTGTGTACAGTTTTGGTCCCCGTATTTAAGAAAGGATATACTGGCTTTGGAGGCAGTTCAAAAGAGATTCACTAGGCTGATTCCTGGGATGAAGGGGTTGACTTATCAAGAATGGCTAAACAGGTTAGGCCTTTATTCATTAAGAGTTTAAAAGAATGAGGGGCGATCTTATTGAAACGTACAAGATTCTGAGGGGGCTTGACAGGGTAGATGTTGAGAAGATGTTTCCACTAGTGGGGGAATTTCGAACTGGGGGGCATAGTTACAGAATAAGGGGACACTCATTTAAAACTGAGATTTAAAGGAATTTCTTTTCTCAGAGGGTAGTGAATATCTGGAATTCTGTACCCCAGAGAGTTGTGGAGGCTAGATCACTGAAAGTATTTAAAGAGGTGGTAGATAGATCTTTGAAATATTGGGGAGTTGAGGGTTATAAGGAGCTAGCACGAAAGAGGAGCTGAGGTCTGGGGCAGATCAGTCATGATCTTATTGAATGGCGGGGCAGGCTTGAGGGGCCAAATGGCCTACTCCTGCTGCTATTTCTTATGTTCTTATCAAGTAAGATTAAAATTATTGAAATTATTATCTCTCAAAATATTTTTGTTCTGAAAATAAGCGCATAGTTGGAACATTATGGATGTACAGATGACTAGAAAGCAACAACATAAGATCAGTGTACATCATGTTCTATCAATCACATGTACAGGACAACTTAAAATTGTGCGTCATCATTTTATAAAGAGTTTTTAAAGCGGTGCTTTAAATAAAATAAAATTATTTGCTTACATCCTATGTTTATTAATTTATATGCACTTTATCACCACATAGAAACTTCAGAAGATGAAGATGCTCCCTCAGTTGCTCCCTCCAGTTCAATAGATGGTAATAACACAGACTCTGAATTTGAGAAGGGCCTAAGGCACAAAATCAAGCGACAAGAGTTTCGTAAAACTGTAACACCAGTCAAAGATGAGTATGAATTTGATGAGGATGATGAGGAAGATAGAGTACCGCCTGTTGACGATAAGCATTTGCTGAAAAAGGATTATAGAAAGGACTTAAAAACAAACAGTTGCGTTTCTATTCCTAAATTAGAGACAAAAACTTATTCTAAAAATTCGCTTCTAACACCAAAGAAAACTCCACGACGTATTTTGTCTGATACCAACAGTTCAGATGAAGAGGATAGATTATTACGCTTCTCTCCTCCATTCACCAGGCCTTCAGTGCACTCCATTCTGCCCAATGCAAGTTCTAAACAAAGAGAGTCACCAGTAAAAAAGCAGCAAAAGGAAAAAACAGAAGTGAAAAAAAAATGGAAAAAAGAGGTAAAAAACAAGGAAGTCAGATTGAGTAAGGATGAAGATCAATTCAATTCATCTGCAACAGGAAGTAATGACTCTGAAAGTGAGGAGGAGGATAAAGGTTCCATACAGAGTGTAATTAGCATGAAGGACTCTTGTATGAGCCTGAAAGAATCAGCATTGTTCTCTTCACTGTCTGCATCCTGTTCTTCCTCTCAAGGGAGCTATGTGTCATCAAAACATATTCCCAGTCTTGGGGAACAACATTCTAAACCTTGGCGAGCTGATAGTTGGAAATCAAACATGTCACCAGTCTGGTCTGATGCGAGCTCTTTGTCAGAGTCTGTGAGAACGCGACTCACAAGTGAATCTGACTATTCTTCGGAAGATTCAAGTTTAGAGTCTATTAAACAAATGAAAGAGACAAAGGATCATAAAAAGAAAAATCTAATCGATGGAGATGTTGCAGAGAAGAAAATTGCAGAAGATATCTTTAAGATTTTGAACACCGATGGAATAGTTCGGAAGCTTGATAAGCAGGGCAAAGTTGTTAAGAAGCATAAAGTGAAGCACAAGCACAAAATGAAAGAAAAGGAGAAAGGAAGATCACAGAGTATTCTGACAGGCCATGATAAATTTTCAAAAGCCGAGAGTTTAGATATGGAGGAATCTAAGCAAAAAGCAGACAAAGGAAGTCCCGAAAATGAAAACATTTCAATTGATAGAGTAAAAATTGTTAAACATGACAAAGAACAATTGAAGAAGGAAGTAAAAGAAAAACTTTTTAAAGTCAAACCTGAAGAAAAAGACTGGTTACTCAAAGATGATGTAGGGAAAGCCTGTAAAGAAGAAAAGTTAACAAAGAAAGTCAAAGACTTCTCCAAAGAGAACTGCAAATCTGTAAAAGAGGAGAAAGACAAAATGTTCAAAGCAGATAAAGAAAAACCCTTTAAAGAGAAAGAAAAATCTTCTAAAGAAGAAAAACTTAAAATTCACAAAGATGATAAAAAGAAAAAGGCAAAGGACAAATGTTCAAAAGGCGATAAACATTCAAAACCAGATAAAGACAAGACTAAAGATGACAAGGAAAAACTAAAAAAAGAAAAGCCTCACAAAGAAGAGTCAGATGATGAGGATTTGAAAACTAGGAGTCAATTTGTAGACAGTGATGATAGGTTCAGTGTGTCTGATCATGAAGATAAATGGTTTTCAGATTTGTCCTCTGATTCTTCTTGCTATGATTTTAAAGGGGAAGATAATTGGGGTATTCCAATTAAAGACTTTAAGGAACACAAAGATGGCACAGCAGGGAAACTGGTTGTTGAAACTATGAAAGAAGAATTTAAGGAAAAGAAAAAGGAATCTAAGTTGAAAGAAAAGCGAGAACTAAATGAAAAACGCCATGATAAAGACTACTTGAGAAAAAAAGATAGAGATTATGTAGAAAAAAGTACAGAGAAGAAAAAGGACCAATCTGATAAACATAAATCAGGGCAGGGCTGTCCCTTGGAAAAAGAGAAAAAAAGAAACGACTCCACTGAAAGTATTAAAGACCGAAAAGATAAAGATGCCACTGAAAGCGTTAAAGAGCGTAAAGACACCGTTTCTGAATTCAACAAGGAAAGGAAAGACCTTAAAGGAAAAGCAGAAGATGCGTCCAAAGGTGATTTAAGAGAGAGTGGGAGTGAATGTTTCTTAAAAGAGAAGCTTGAAAGTGATTTCACTGGAAGAGCATTGGAAGCAAGGGAGAGACATTATTCAGGGAAAGAGAAGGACAAAAAAGATGGAACTGAAAAGAAGGACAAAATAAAAATTGAAAGATACAAAGAAAAGTCTAAGGAGAAGGTTTCATTGGAAATTGAAAAGGAAAAAATAGAGAAAAGCATGATTGATAAATTCTTAAAAGACAAAGATACTGATAAAGAAAAGCTATACAGAGAGTCAGGGAGTTTCAAAGACAAAAGGGAACAAAAGGAAAAGAACAGAGATCTCTTCAGCCGAGACAGGGACAGAAAAATGTCATCAGAACTAAGTAAGGAAAAGAAAGAGAAAAATATAATGGAAAAACATACAGAAAAAGATAAAGACTTTACAGAACGAAAGGAGAAAGAAAAAACAGATAAACAAAAAGGAACTGATCTGGAACTGGGAAAGGAAAAGAGCTGGCATAGCATAGCAAATGACATCTTCACAGATGAAAGTGGGGATGAGATAGATTATTGTGAACTTGGAAGTAATGAGACGTGCAGAAGTGACTCTCTGCCTGACAAAGAAGAGATGAAGGCAGAGAAGGAACAGTTTCCACCTGACAAACATAGAAAATACTCAGCCGATAAGCAACATTCAGCAGAGAAGCAGAAAGATAAAGAATTCAAAGATAAGAAAAAGGATAAAATATTAGCCGACTGTGGGAAAGACAAGAGAGAGAAAAGTTTGTCTGAAAGACAAAAAGAAAAGAAAGACAAAGAACTAGTTGATAAATTTAAGGAAAGAAAGGACAGAGTGTCAACAGATTCAAACCTAGAAAAGAAACTCAAGCCAAAGCTTCCAGAAAAGATAGAAAAGCGACACTCCAGTGATGAAAAGTTGAGAGTTAAGCCCAAGGAAAAAACTGACAAAGAATTTTTATTAAAAGAAAGAAGGCTTTCAAAAGGGAATACTATAGAAGAGGAAAGGAAATATCCAGAAAAACTGCAAGATACAACTTTCAGTGAATTTAAAGAGGATTCCAATGACCAGAACAGTGAAATTTCATCTGACAGCTTTACAGAAAGAGCACATGATTCCACAATGTGTGGTTTAAATGATGTTTCAAATGTTGGTCAAGATATTGCAGAGGAAAAGTTAAAGGATTCTTTTTCCGTTTTGTATTACCATGAAAAAATCAAAGAAAAGGAGAGAAACAGGCATTCCTCATCATCGTCATCAAAAAAAAATCATGAAAAAGACAAAATAAAGAAAGAAAAACGAGATAAGTCAGAGGAATGCAAAGAGGCTGTTGGTAAAAGAGAAGGTCCAACATTTGAACAAGATCCTTTGATGTCTGATAGTGATTTTATGTGTCATTTTATAAAAGTTGAGAAAGATGATGAACTAGACAAAAGTGGGGATACTATGTTAAGTGAGAAGAAAGATAAGAGTGAGTCTGAAAAGGAATTGTCTAAAAAATTAGAAAGAGTTTCTGGTGCTTTCATCAATATCAAGGAGAGGGATAAAGACAAAAAAAAGAAAGACAAACATAAGGACAAATCAAAAGATGACAAAGAAAAGCACAAGGAAAAACATGGAGAATTGACCATGGTCTTCAAACATTCAAAAGAAGAACAAAAGTCTGGACTTAAAGACTGTCTTTCAATAGTTAGTGAGTCAGGTGGGAACAAAGAAAAAACAAATGACTGTTTCAAAAATAATGAAATTAAACAAAAGGAAAAAATTAAAGATGGTGCAGAAAAGGACAAAAGTGAATCCCTTAAGTTTAGAATGAATGAAAACGATAAACTAAACCAGCCAAAAGAACTATCCCGTAAGGACAACAAGCCTAAGGAAAAGCTTTTAGTTGATGGAGACCTGATGATGACCAGCTTTGAGCGTATGCTAAGCCAAAAAGATCTGGAAATTGAAGAACGTCACAAAAGGCATAAAGAAAGAATGAAACTGAAAGAGAAGCTGAGACACAGATCAGGTGATCCCAAGTTAAGGGAAAAAATCCGAAGTACAGAAGAAATACGTAGGAAGAATTTTGATATCCAAACAAAAAAAGCAGGTTCACTTGATTCTCAACAAAGAGATAAAAAATTTAGAGATCAAGGGCCAGGTCAAATTATGTCACCAGATACAAAGACACAGCCAGTTACTGGTCCCGATGCAAAAGACTGGCTTTCCACTCCTGGGCTGAAGGAGACTTTACCTGCTTCACCAAGATCTGATCAAGGTAGACCTACAGGTGTTCCAAAATTGACTCCAGTGGTTTCTTGTCCAAGTTATGAGGACTTACTGCCTGCACCCCATACGCCAAACTGCGTGAATGAAGATTTTACAGATCTGTTTGAAGGAATAGAGTCCCAGAATTCAGTGTCCATGTCAACAATATCCATGAATGCTTGTTCCCCTTCCTTTTTTGATAGATACATAAATGTCCCCACTAGCCTTCAAGAGAATACAAATCAGACTCCACCTAGCACTGTCCCTGTTGCTAGCCTCTATCGATCAGTATCAATGGATACCAGGAGGCCACCAGAAGAAGAATTTAACATTAATTCAGAGAAATTCTACAGGCAACAAAGTGTGCCAGCTTCAGCAGACTACGATGCTTCGATTCCTCAGCCGATGGAGGAGAAATCAATTGTTCAGACTGAAAGGTTCTCTGACTTGTCCCCATCATATATTTCACCTGAGTATGGGATTTCCTCACCACAATTGGAACTGTCCCATTCCACAGTGACCAAGTCATTTACTGAAAATCTTAACCCTTCACCTGAAAGTGTACTTAATCATTTGCAGACGAAACCTTTGCCATCACATAAATTTGTTCCACTGGAGCCATCTCTAGATAGCTTAGTTACTGATTTTGTTTTGCCATTAGATTCTTCAGAACAGCAAGCAAATACTCCTTTGATTTCTCCTAATTCAGCTTTAAGTGCCAGTCTTCTGCCTACTTCTAGAGACCCATTTACTCCTAATGATTCAGTCCAGAATAAACTAAGCTATCCATCTTCTCCACACAGACCATGTGAACAGCTAAGCCTGAGCCCAATGGATAATTCAGTGAATTGGTCAGTGGGGTCTGAGTTGCAGCTGAAGTCACCTCAAATATCTCTTGATGAACCTTCCAGGCCCCTTTGTCTTTCCGAGACCATGCACACTGCAGCCATGCCATTTGTTTCCTCTATTTCCTCTCCTTTTCCTGAATCCCCTGTCCAGTCCCCAATGCCGAACCCTGACTCAGAACAAGACGGAGACAGAGATGATATGACACGAGTAGACCAAAGTGAAGATTCAGCAGCTTTAGAAGATGCTATCCCATATATGTCTCCTGTTAGAACAAATTCATCATTTGATTCCTGCAAGCCACTTCCTGATAAATATGCTAGTAATGTGCCTCCAGCAACACCAAACATAGCTGTGAAAAACGAGCAGGAACCAATGAAAGTTGCAGAAAAATATGCTCAGCTACAGCAGAATATTTCTTCTGAAGATCAGGAAGAACCCTTGTGGAATAATCCTTTTCCAAATTCTATCGATGATCTCGATTTGGGACCATTTTCACTTCCAATGCTGCCATTACAAGACAAAGAAGACCCAGTCATTGAAATGACAGAACCTGAATCTGAAGAAATTGCTAAAATAAATGGCACTAATGATTCGGCAGCTATGAATACCAATACTGACGCTATTGATTATCCTTCTGTCTCATCAGGGGAAGAACATGAAGTTATTAGTGAGATTCTAAGAATGGAGCCAACAATAGTAGAGGATAAAATTGAGGACAGTGTCAATAACATAACTGTAGAAAAGAGCACAGTAAATGCTGAAGACATTGGAGAAAATGATACTCAGCCACTTTCAGTGCAACATACAGAATCAGGTACAGAATTTGAAGATAAAGCTGTAGATGTTGAACCAAGTTCTTTGGCAAGTGATACCGTTCTCAAAGTACCTGAAGCTGCAGAGGCAGCAGTTAAAGCAGTAATTGAGGCAGCAAAGCCAACCAAAGCAGAAGAGATTCCTCAACGAATCACAAGGAACCGAGCACAAATGTTGGCTAATCAGAGCAAACAAAATAACGCTGCCAATTTGGAGAAGGATACTGTGCCAGCTCAATTAGGAAAAGCAAAAGGACGAGTAGGGGACGAGGATGATACACAGGCGCAGCACCCACGCAAGCGGAAAATCCCACGAGCAAATCATCAACCACTGATTCTCAACCCATCAGCACAGCAAACCCGAGAAATAATCCAACAAACATTGGCAGCAATTGTTGATGCAATTAAATTAGATGAGATCGAACCATATCACAGTGACCGATCAAACCCCTACTTTGAGTACCTTCAAATTCGTAAGAAGATTGAAGAAAAGCGTAAAATCCTGTGTTGTATTATCCCACAAGCACCTCAGTGCTATGCTGAATATGTCACTTATACTGGTTCCTATTTGCTGGATGGAAAGCCTCTCAGCAAACTCCATATCCCAGTGGTAAGTGGAAGCCTTGACCTATTCTTCAAATATTTTCTTCACAATTTTCTCCCTTCTAGTCTTGCTGAGGTACAGTTCCATGACCTGGTATCTTGTCCTCAGTCTTCATGTGTGAGCCAATCTATGATTGTCCAAAACTGAAAATTACATTTAGTTATTGCATTGGAGCTTTGTCTGGTATCACTTAATTTCATATATACATTTTATTACAAACTACACAGGAAACCTAGGTATTGATGTTAAATATTTTAGCAACCCACTAACTTTTGTGAAGACTTTTAAGGCTTAGCCAGTCAAGCGGGTAGCAAACATGAGTGACAGTTATCAATCCTTAACATTTTTAATGATGTGGATGTAGAATACATTTTTTGATTTATTAATACAGCTTTAAAAAAAATTTTTTTTGAAAAGTTGCATATGCTTGTAAGTGGCATTAGATAAGAGATTTGCACTGATGGTAGGCGGTATAGCTGAAGTAAACAAATAAGTGGTATATGGGGGCATTTGATATTTGTCGACAACCTTTGAAAAATGTAAAAATTTAAATGATTAAGCAGGTGAAAGATCTTAGCTTCTTTAACCTTTTCAATTTCATAGATTGCGCCACCTCCATCCTTGTGTGAGCCACTGAAGGAACTTTTCAGGCAGCAGGAAGCAGTGCGCGGGAAACTGCGCCTTCAACATAGTATTGAGCGGGTAAATTATGTTCCTCTAAACAAATCTATTTGATTTTTTTTTTCCTATATCTGTAATTTGGTAGAACTTTGCGATTCATTAAAGGGTAATTCCAATCTGCAGAGTTGTGTGCTGAAATTAAAGTTCATTTTTTGTATGTGGATGGCAGATCTAGCTACTGTTTTTGTTGGAGATCTGTTTTATAGGGAAACAGATTAAGAGTTGTACATAATTTTTCACAAGTCTGTTTTGTCATACTGTCTCAAATTACGTATTGCCGCAGGTTTCTAGTCATTCTTGTACATATGACCTCACCTCCTGTGTTGTCATCCTAGTAAAGACAAAAAAATCAGTCCATGACTTGTATTAAAATAAAACTGTCGACTTCTTTATCCCTTAGTTCCTTGGCATTCCCCACTGTACTTGCCATGTTGCACACTTGTCTTAAATTGGTAGTCCCAGATTTTAATTCAAAACCTTATTTTCATTGGAGATATCTGTGCCACCCTGTGGTCTTATTTCTTTCAAATAATTCCAAATCATTCTCAACCTGTTGGTTACCAGTATAGTCTCCTGCTAAAACAAGATTGGGAGGAGCCAGGATGAGGAGAGATGGAGGAGTCAGGATTTGCTCATTGTTTTCAGTGGTCGGTTAATTGCTACCACCCCATAAACTGCACTGTTTGCTTTTTTTAAATCTTTTTTTTTCATTCCTTCATGGGATATGAGCATCACTGGCAAGGCCAGCATTTGTTGCCCGTCCCTAATTGCCCATAAACTGAGTGGCTTGCTGGGTCATTTCAGAGGGCAGTTAAGAGTCAGCCACATTGCTGTGGGTCTGGAGTCACATGTAGGCCAGACCAGGTAAGGTTGGCAGATTTCCTTCCCTAACGGACATTAGTGAACCAGATGGGTTTTTATGACAATCTGTAGTTTCATGACACCATGACTGAGCCTAGCTTTCAATTGCAGATTTTTATTTATTAATTGAATTAATTAATTATTCCTGTGGTTGGATTTGAACCAGTGTCCCTAGGACATAAGCCTGAGCCTCTAGATTACTTGTCTAGTGACATTATCATTGCACCACCATCTCCCCATTAATTGCCCTTGAGAAGGTTGTGGTGAGACCCCTTCTTGAACTGCTGCAATCAATGTGGTATAGGTACACCCACAAGGCTGTTAGGGAGGGAGTTCCAGGTTCATGACTTCGCGACAGTGAAGGAATGGCGATATAGTTCCAAGTCAGGATGGTATGTGGCTTGGAGGGGAACTTGAAGGTGGTTGTGCCAATGAGTCAGCTGCCCTTGTCCTTCCAGGTGGTAGAGGTCATGGATTTGAAAGATGCTTTTGAAGGAGCCTTGGCGAGTTACTGAGGTGTATTGTGTAGCTGGTACACCCTGCTACCACTTTGCACCAGGGGTGAAGGGAGTTAATGTTAAGGTGGTGGATGCGGTGTCAATCAAGTGGGCTGCTTTGTCCTGGATGGTGTCTAGCTTCTTCAGTGTTGGAGCTGTACTCATCCAGGCAAGTGGAGGGTATTCCATCACGCTCCTGACTTGTGTCTTATAGATAATGCACAGGCTTTGGAGAGTCAGAAGCTGAATATTGCCCAGGTCTTGCTGCATATGGGCACGGACTGCCTCAGTATCTGAAGAGTTGCTAATAGTAGTGAACACTGTGCAATCATCATTCTCACTCTGGCCATATGATGACGAGAAGGTCATTGATGAAGTAGCTGAAGATAGTTGGGCCGAGGACATTATCTTGAGAAACTCTTGCAGCGATGTCCAGAGGCTGAGATGATTGGCCTTCAACAACCACAACTATCTTCCTTTGTGCTAGGTATGACTTCAACCAGTGGAGAGTTTTCCTCCTGATTCCCATTGACTTCAATTTTACTAAGAATCCTGATGCTGCACTTGGTCAAATGTTGTCTTGATGTTGAGGGCAGTTACTCTCGCCTCACCTCTTGAATTCAGCTCTTTTGTCCATGTTTGGTCTAAGGCTGTAATGAGGTCAGAAGCTGAGTGGCCCTGGCGAAACCCAAACTGAGCATCGGTGAACAGGTTATTGAGGAGTATGTGCCACTTGATAGCACTGTCGACGACACCTTCCATCACTTTGCTGATGATTGATGGGGCGGTAATTGGTCAGATTGGATCTGTCCCACTTTTTGTGGACTGGTCATGCCGTAGCAATTTTCCACATTGTCGGGTAGGCGTCAGTGTTGTAGCAATACTGGAGCAACTTGGCTAGGGGTGAAGCTGGATCTGGAGGATAAATCTTCAGTATTACAGCCGGGATGTTATAAGGCCCCACAGCATTTGTGGAGCCAGTGCCTTCAGCCATTTCTTAATATCACATGAGTAAATCACATTGGTTGAGACTGACATCTGTGATGCTGGGGACCACAGGAGGAAGCCAAGATGGATCAAACATTTGGCACTTCTGGCTGACATGCTGGGCTTCCCCCATTATTTGAAGATGGTGATGTTTGTGGAGCCTTCTCCGATTAGTTGTTTAATTGTCCATCACCATTCACAACTAGATGTGGCAGGATTGCAGAGCTTTGATCTGATCCGTTGGTTCTGGGATCATTTTGCTCTGTGTATTGCATGCTGTTTAGCATGCACGTAGTCCTGTGTTGTAGCTTCACAGGGTTGGCATCTCATTTTTAGGTATGCTTGGTGCTGCATCTCGAATGCTCTCCTGCACTCCTAATTGAACCAGGGTTGAGCCCCTGGCTTGATGGTAACAGTAGAGGAGGGATATCCCAGGCCATGAGGCTACAGATTCTGGTTGAATAAAATTCTGCTGCTGATGACCCATGGTGCCTCATGGATGCCCAGTTTTGAGCTGCTAGATCTGTTCTGGATCTATCCCATTTAGCACAGTAGTAGTGCCACATAATATGATGGAGGGTATCCTCAGTGTGCAGACGAGATTTGGTCTCCACAAGGACTGTGAGGTGGTCACTCTTACAAAACACATGGACAGATGCATCTGCAACAGGTAGATTGGTGAGAACGAGGTCAAGTAGGTTTTTCCCTCGTGTTGCTTCTCTTACCACCTGTTGCAGACCCTGTCTGCAAGATATGGCTTTCAGCACTCAGCCAGCTTGGTCAGTGGTACTACTGAGCCATTCTTGGTGATGGACATTGAAGTCCCTCACCCAGAGTACATTCTGTGTCCTGCTACCCTCAGTGTTTCTTCCAAGTGGTGTTGAACATGGAGGAGTATTGATTCATCAGCTGAGGCGGAGGATGATAGGTATTGATCAACAGGAGGTTTCTTTGCACATGTTGGACCTTATGCCATGAGACTTCATGGGGTCCGGAGTTAATGTTGAGGACTCCCTCCTGACTATATATCACTGTACTGCCACCTCTGGTGGGTATGTCCTGTCCCACCGGGATGGTGATGAGTCTGGGATATTGACTGTAAGATATGTTTCTGTGAGTATGACTGTCAAGCTTTTGCTTGACCAGCCTGTGGGATAGCTGTCCCAATTTTGGCACAGATCCCCAGATGTTAGTAAGGAGGATTTTGCAGTGTCGGTTGGGCAGGATGTGACTTTTGTCGTTTCTGGTGCCTAGGTCAATGCCAGGTTATCCATCTTTTTTTATTCTTCGAGTTTTTAGTAGCAGTTTATATAACTGAGTGGCTTTCTAGGTGATTTCAGAGGGCAGTTAAGAGTCAATTATATTGCTGTGGGTCTGGAGTCACATGCAGTCCCTAAACAACATTAGTGAACCAGATAAGTTTTAGGTCAATAAAAACAAGCGATGCTGGAAATATTCAGGTCTGGCAGCATCTGTGGAGAGCATCTCTCCACAGATGCTACCAGACCTGCTGAGTATTTTGCTTTTATTTAAGTTTTAGGACAATCTGGTTGTTTTATGGTCACCATTACTCAGACTAGCGCTTTATTCCAGATTTATTAATTAAATTCCAGCAGCTGCTGTGGTGGAATTTGAACTTTTCACATTTCAGAATTTGCAGATGATACCAAACTTGGAAACATTGTGAATTGTGAAGAGGATAGTGTAGAACTTCAAAGGACATAGACAGGTTGATGGAATGGGAGGACCGGTGGCAGATGAAATTTAATGTCAATAAGTATGAAATGATTCATTTTGATAGGAAGAGCAAGGAGAGATGATATAAAATGAAGGGTGCAATTCTAAAGGGGGTACAGAAGCAAAGGGTACAGTATCCTGGGCTTCATTAATAAGAGCATAGAGTACAAAAGCAAGGGGGTTATGTCAGACTTGTATAGAACACTGGTTCGGCCTCAAATGGAGTATTGCGTCCAATTCTGGGTGCCACACTTTAGGAAAGATGTGAAGGCGTCGGAGAGGGAGCAGAAAAGGTTCACAAGAATTATTCCAGGGATGAGGAATTTCAGTTACATGGATAGATTGGAGAAGATGGGAATGTTTTCCTTGGAGAAGGTTGACAGGAGATTTAATAGATGTATTCAAAATTATGAGAGGTACAGACATGGTAGGGGAAAAACTGTTCTCGTTGTTGGAGGGATCAAGAACAAGAGGGCACAGATTTAAGGTAATGGGCAAAATAATGACATGAGGAAAACTTTTTTCACACAGTGAGTGGTTAGGATCTGGAATGCACTGTCTGAGTGTGTGGTGGAGGCAGTTCAATAGAGGCATTCAAGAGGGAATTGGATTGTTATCTGAAAAGGAAGAATGTGCACGGCTCTGAGGAGAAGGCAGGAGAGTGGCACTAGGCACATTGCTCTTTCAGAGAGCCCGAGCAGACACGACAGGCCAAATGACGGCCTCCTATACTGTAACAGTTCTGAGATTCTTCTCTGGAGCATTAGTCCAGGCCTCTGGATTGCTAATCCAGGAACATTACCATTCCTGCTACCTTTCCCTCTCTCTCTCTCTCTCCCTGTCCACTGAAAATGGTGCTATTATTGCATGTCCCCATTAGCTATATGGACTTCCAGAGCTGCAGACATTGGACAAATCATTAGTATGAGATTCTCATTTCTGAATCAGCTACACACCTGAGGCATTGCCCCATGTTTGAAAACAGTAACATAGTTTAAAGCTGCTGTATCCATCACACTACACATGGGCAGATGATCGGAAAGTACCTTAATAATACTTCACTGATTCAACCACTCTGCTATTGTTAGTAACTTAGTCTTGTCTTCTGATAACTTAACAAATAATGCACTAGTAGTGTGGGCAGTCATGGAGCAATTCTGCATGCTTTTGTTTGAGTATGCACGTGTAGCTCTCTGACCTACCCCGCATCAAAAAAATGCGAGTGGGCACAAAAATATGGCTACTAGTTGCATTGCTATGAAAAAGAGCCAATGCTACTTTCTTCAGTTTGGTGCGAAATTGACTGATATGTTATTTCTCCGTTACTCTCAGCTTCATTTTGCTCAGTTGGTAGCACATTCCCTCTGCTTATGAAGGTCATGTGTTCAAGCTCTTCTCGACCATTTAAACACATAATCTAAACTGACACTTCAGAGTATTACTGAGGAATTGCAGCATTGTTGGAGGTGCCAGATTATGAATGAGTCTGCCTTTAAGAATCCCATGGCACTACTTGAAAAGCAGGGGAATTCTCCCAGTCCCATGGCCAATAAACAGTCAACACCACCAAAACAGATTAACTGATGTTCATCATCTTTGCTATTTACGGGCCATTGCTGCCACATTTGCCCACATAAGGACAGAGCAGATTATATAAATGCAGGTTATTATTTTTTTTTTTTGCTCCTGTCTTTTTCTTTCTCTCGCATTGCCTTTTCTTTGTATCTTTCTTTTGTCTGTCTCTAGCTTTTCATAGCCTGTCTGACTGATGTATGCATTTTATTTCATTATTAGCAAGTTTTATGCTGATTCACATGATATTTTAGTGGCAGGAAGTAGAACAGTATTCCATTTGAGGCATCAAGTGCCAGCATCAAACACTGTCAGGTCAGCTGGGATGGTTAGATGCAGAGTTAAGATCCCTGTCTTCTGCCGCATCAGTGTCCCTCACTCTAAACTTGAGCACCTTCCTAAAAAGCTTGAGCCTGGAACTTTCTTGTAGATAAGCACCATATCAATGTGGTACATCTACCACTGAACCATCAAGGGAGACCAAATGTATTCTTCCATTTAAAACACTTGTTTTAATCTCTTTGGGAAGGAAGGATGGTCATGTGGAGAAAATACAGTGCAGTTCACTTCAAGAAAAAATCAATCCATGCCCACAATCCGATAAAATTGCTATTAATTGCATTAATTAACTTTTTGTCAGTTTTTTTGCAGCTAGAAGATTTAGTTTAGTTACTAACGAGATGTTTTACGAATTGTTATTTAATATATTTTCTGCTTTAAACAAAATGAGGTATAATTATTCTTCTTAATTGTCAGGAGAAGCTAGTAGTTTCATGTGAGCAAGAAATTCTACGAGTGCACTGTCGAGCAGCAAGAACAATAGCAAACCAAGCAGTACCATTCAGTGCCTGCACAATGTTGCTTGACTCTGAGGTTTACAACATGCCATCAGAAAATCAGGTCAGTGCAAAACAATTAGTACTCTTCTCCAAAACTTCTTTTCTAGTTTCCATTTTGGGATTGCTTTTGCATATTGAAATGCCATTATGATTTTTAAAACAGTAAGTCCTCTTAACTGATGGTAGAGTTTTAAGTTATGAAATTATGCTTTGACTTTTTGTATTCTGCAACATCATCTGTGGTTCATTTAATTGAAATTAGTAGAATATGAAAAACATGCAGGATAACCTATATATGAAAAGATTGTCTCCATCCCGGAGAGAGAAATGGACTAGAGACACTAACCCTTTCAGAACTTTGTTCCTTACACACCCAGTTTCATCAGATAATCTGTTTAATTTCCTTCAATAAAAGGCATTCTGCACACTACTGAGTTATTTTTCTCTTGTCCATAGACAGCAGAAAAACTTTTTAATGCTTTGTGGTTTGCTTCATTGTGATTCATGCATTTTAACTTTTTACTGACTTAAATGGCTCTAACAATGTTTTTGAAAATTTGTTCATTTTCTGTATTAAAAAAAATGCCAACTGTTCAGTCTGCCCCTGCTGAGGAAAACAGTTTGCATTTAAAAAGTCACAAGTAGTGACTAAGTGTGCAGCTGCAAGCTTGTGTGAGTGCTCTTATTTTAATTACTTTTAAACAAGTGTACATGAATGGAAATGCAGCATTAATCTGTAACTTGGGGTGCTTCAGTAACCTTGTCAGTAGTACCTGTTCCCTGATGACAGTATTTACTGATTAAAACAACTTAAATATTCAGAACATTAACGGAAATATTTAATCTTGCATCTAGTGTGTGTTTATAGTGTATAAGAGAGTATATGTTGCAATTTTAAGTCCAAGCATGCAAAATGTACATCACATTTTCCATCACACTTTCTGGATTGGCTCAAATCCCATATTTATACCATTGCTTGAGATGTTACTGATTCGGTGAGAAAGATGCCAGTGAACAGCAACTAGAAGAGCAAGCAATGAAATTGCCAAAACATTTCATCTGTCATCTTGCTTTGTCAGGGTACCATATGAAGAACAAAGTGATTATTGACAACGCAGCCGGCAGCTGACTGCGCCAGTCTGTGCAAATGCGCAGATTGGCCCTACTCTCTGCACATGCGCTGCATTCCACATTGCCAGGACTGGTTGGCGCATGCGCAGATGATGTCATCGCGTAACGCAGGCAGAGAGCAGGGAGAAACATATTATACTAAAAATAAGCATTCTAATATAAAAACCTAAATAATTCATAAAGTGAAATTTTATACACATAACCATAACATTTTCCATGTCCTGCTGAAAATCTGTCCATTTTGCGGGCAATGACGTACCATCTCTCAGGGCCCTGAGGATTCAGATTTGCTTCTTCCTTGTAGTTTGCTTTTAGCAACTGGGCCTTCCCTGCCAATGTTTTTCAGGCTTCTGAACATGTTTGACCTCAGTGCTAGTGCCAATATTACAACAAGCTATTCCAGCTTTTGTTACTAAAATGTTTTGTGTGTTTCCCGGAGACCTGTGGTTCTCCTCCATCACAGATGGACCAGTCTTAATTGCTTTATTTATCCTGATTGTCTATCCCCCAACTCCCAAGTCCTCCTGCTATGCTTTCACTTTAGTCGGGCCTGCCTCAAGTTCTCCAGCTCTGCTTTTTGACGAAGAAGGCCCGCACTTCCTCGTTTTCTGATTTTACTCCGGTATCCATGAACAATTCCATGATGATCCCTTAGTAAGTGCTAATAATTCTTCAAAACATATTAAAACAACTTAAATATCAAAAAATTAACAGAAATATTTCATGTTTAAAATCGCAAATTCTGAAAGTTTAAGGAGTGGAAAGAAGCAGCCAGCCTTTCTTGTCTCTCTCCCTTACTGTTGCTGAGGCTCATTGGTAAACTGTTCCTCTTCTGAGTGTAGGCTTCTGGATTTTAAAACGGCATTTTTGTTTCTACAAGACTATCCACAAGTAATTTACCTCATCTCCCATTAAGGTGCATAGCCAAGGATTAATAATTAACACCTTTACAAGCAACACTGCAGTAGAATTTATATAGTATTGTCAGCATATCTCCTGTCAGTCTGGGAGGTGAAAAATTTCAAATGTAGGACCTATTTTTTACATGTTAAAATAACTAATCTATTTACAAGTGAATAACTTAGAGTAGCAATGATATAGGCGTGCAATCTATAGCACAAAGGGATGTAAAAAGTTTGAGAAATCATCCCTTTCAAGCTTCAGGCTTTCTTCACTGCAAATCTAAATTCCAGCAAAGCTACTTTCAGCCTTTCATATCATTTCTTGAAATGGGATTGGTTCTCAAGGTGAAATAGCTGAGTATTCTCAAAGTGCTAGAAATACTAAGCAGGTCTGGCAGCATCTATGGAAATAGTAAGAGAGTTAACGTTTCAGGTTTGTGCCCTTTCTTCAGAACTCATCAGGTTCAAACATTATTCAAGCATGGCATCCTTCCATCTACAAAAGATGATGGACACGCAGCAAACAATCCATTTAGGTGGGGTGTCTTCTCTTGGTGCACCTTTGTTGATGGCTGTGAAGGTCAATCCTTGAGAGGCAGGTTCTGCGACAAGTGCTGCATATGAAACTGCCAAGTGACGCTGTGAGGTGTTGTTTTTGATGTTGCCACCTGTTGCCAAGCTGCTGTAGCAACTGATCATCGTGGTAGTGCGCACCAGTCCATAGGATGTGTCACCATTTCCCTCTTTCGCCAGCTCGTGACTCCCAGGTGTGATAGTCGGCAGTTAGGACCTTCATGTCACACTTGCAAGCATCCTTGAGCTTTGGGCACCCCACTAGTCATCTGGCCCTGGCTACCTCACAATACAGAAGGTCCTTGGGTATTCCATCGTCTTTCATCCTGCAGACCTGTCCGATCCACTGAAGCCGTCTCAGTTTGATCAGTGCCAACACACTTGGGAGCTCTGCCTTTGAGAGGACTGCCGCATTTGTGATTTTCTCCTGCCAGGATATACCCATAATGCACCACAGACAGCGAAGATGGAAATTATTGAGTTTCTTTTTCTGGTAGCTGTAAGTCGCCCATGTTTCACAGCAGTACAGCAAGGTGGTGAGAACACAGGCCTTTTAAACCATCAGCTTGATCCTACGGGTCAGCTTGGTGTTATCCCATGCGCATTTTGCAAGTCGGCCAAAGGTGGTAGCTGCTTTCCCTATGCGTGCATCGAGCTCTGCACAAAGGGACAGTATGTCTGTCACCGTGGCCCCAAGGTAGCAGAATTTGCTAACCACTTCCAGTGGGGGGTGTTTAGTGTGATCGGGCAGAAATGCAACACCTTGTCTCATGACTAGGGTTTTCGTGACTCTTATAGTCAAGGATAACAAGTTACAGGCATGGGAGAGAAAGTCCATGAGTCTTTGTAGCTGAGTTTCCGTGTGAATGACTAGCAAAGCATCGTTAGCACAGAGGAGTTCTACGAGCAAGACGCAATGTGTTTTTGTCTTCGCTTTCAGCCTTGATAGATTGTAGAGCTTACCATCTGACCTCGTGTGCAAGTAGACTCCTTCCATATCTGCAGGGAAAGCGAAGGTCAGGAGCATGGAGGAGAAGATGCCAAACAAAGTGGGGGCTAGGATACAACCCTGTTTCACTTCATTCTTCACTCTGAAACTTTCAGAAGTGGAGCCATCGAACTGTACAGTGCAGTGCATGTTGTCATGGAAAGAGCAGATGAGATGGAGGAGCTTTGCTGAACAGCCAATTTTTCCCAGACACTTGTAGAGTCCTGCTCTGCTGACATTGACGAATGCCTTTGTGAGATCTACAAAAGGTAAAAGGGTATACCTCTGTTCTCTAAACTTGTAGCTAGTGTATGGAGAAGACCATATCCACAGTAGATCTGCTGGCACAGAAACCACACTGTGCTTCCGGATATACTCAGTCTGCAAGTAAATGGAGTCTTTTAAGACCCTAGCAAAGGCCTTCTCTGTGGCGCTAAGGAGTGAGATGCCCCTGTAGTTGTTGCAGTCTCCTCTGTCACCTTTGTTTTTGTATAGTGTGATGATTTTGGCATCATGCATCTCCTGTGGAACAGAGCCTACTTTCCAGCAGAAAAGGAGAAGGTCATAAAAGTATGGCAATAGGTGGAATTTTCCATGCTTGAGCAGATTCCATCCTTGCCGGGTGCCCTTCTGTTTGCTAGGTGGTCTGTGGCCTTCTCGAGGTCCAGTGATGTGGGTTCTTCATCTAACTCATCCATGACAGGAAGTTGCAGCAGAGCACAGACTGGGAGATGCCCAACTTTCAGAAGTACAACTCACAGTGTGTCCTGCCCAGCAGGACATCTGTTTACTTCTGTCAGACATTAATAGCCATGGATTCCACATCCTGGTCCATTTTGTGATCACACCAGGGAATAAGGCCATGTGTCAACTAACAAAATCTCTGACGGATTTTGACCTTTTAAAGGCAACCCTCTGGAGAGAGAAGCACAGCAACCTTACAGAAGGAATCCAGCTAGGGGCTGTGGATAGATCCAGCCTAAACGAGAAGAAGCAGCTCTGCTGCTAATTTTTACAGTTCAGCTTGGTGCAGCAGAGAACTGAAATTTACCACCACCTCCGGTCTGAAATCTTAACCACCAGAATTCTACAATACCTCAACAAGTTCAAGACTAAAAACACCCAGGCCAGGCAAGAACATGGCAGTTGGAATATAATATGAATAAGTGTGAAGTTACCCACTTTGGTAGAAAAAAAACAGAAAAACAGTGTATTTCTTAAATGGAGAGAGGTTGGGAAGTGTGATGGCCAAAGGGACCTGGGTATCCCTGTTCATAAGTCACAAAAAGCTAGCATGCAGGTGCAGTAAGCAATTAGGAAGACAAATGGTATGTTAGCCTTCATCGCAAGGGGATTTGAGTACAGGAGTAAAAATGTCTTGCTGCTTCTGGAGTAGTATGTACAATTTTAGTCTCCTCATCTAAGGAAGGACATACTTTCCATAGAGGAAGTGCTACAGATGTTCAGATTAATCCTTGGGATGGCAGGATTGTCTTATGAGGAGAGTTTGAGGAGACTGGCCTGTATTCTCTAGAGTTTTGAAGAATGAGAGGTGATCTCATTGAAACTTACAAAATTCATACAGGGCATTACAGGGTGAATGTAGATAGGATGTTTCCCCTAGCTGGTGAGTCTAGAACCAGGGGACGTAGAATAAGGGGTAGGCCATTTAAGACTGAGATGAGGGGTTTCTTCACTCAAAAATGGTGAATCTTTGGAATTCCCTACCGCAGAGGGCTGTGGAAGCTTGATCATTGAGCATGTTCAAGATAAGAATCGATAGATTTCTGGATACTAGTGACGTCAAGGGATATGGGCATAGCGCAGGAAAGTGGTGTTGAGGTAGATGATCAGCCATGATCTAATTGAATGGCGGAGCAGGCTCAAAGGGCCGGAATGCCTACTTCTGTTCCTATCTTTAAAAGAGATTGGCCTACTTTGAAGATTCAATAGATTTACCATAAACCACAAACACCTACCACACAATGAGCTCTTACCCGTTACCTTCTATCCATCTTCTCTTGCGAGTGCATGTGAGAGTGATTGCGTGTGTGAGAGGTGTTGCAAACATTTTGGGGAATGAATATTGTTCAATAAATAGTTAATCTGTTTTAAACCTACAAGAAAACCTGTCGCTGTCTTTATTTGGCAAGTAAAGCACTCGGGGGCTAACTCATCATTTTTAAACGAAACACAATTGCGGTCAGTTGGGAGGTGAACAGTGAGATCCACCCACACCCTAACCACCTGTCTGTAATACCAGGCTTTGTATAGCTGAAGCATGACTTCTAGCCCCCATGCATTCTAGACCTCTAGGTATAAAAGGCCAATATTCCATTAGCCTGTTTGATTATTTTCTGTATCTGTTCGTGATATTTTAATGATCTATGTACCTGGACCTACACTGTTTCTAGCTTTTCACCATTTGGAAAGTACCCTGTTCTATCCTGTTTTAGGTCCAAAATGGATGATGTCATGTTTGCATACACTGACATTCATTTGCCATAGTTGTACCTATTCACTTAATATCTCTTCCATCTACACTGCTTACAATGCTGCTTATCTTTGTGTAATCCTCAAATTCAGATATGTGGCTTTCTATCCTATTATATATGTCCTTTAATAAATATAAGGAATAATTGTGGCCCCAAACCGTATTCGTGCAGGGCACCACTAGTCATATCTTGTCAATTAGATTACCTACCCATTATCCTTACTATCTGTCTTTTACTGCTTAGCCAATTCCTAACTTGGTCAAAAATTTCAGTCCTTTGCTTTCAATTCTGTGGGCTTCAGCTTTAGCTAAAATCTCTTATGGGGGTCTTTATCTGATGTGTTACAACCAGGTGAGAAAGGGGTCTATGGTTCCCTCTCTACCTTCACCTGGTCTTACCGTAACAGGGTTTAATTTTAAACACCGTTTCATTAGCTCCCCCTTGGTGAATCTTTGTTCACTGCTTTCCAATTATAAAGCAAAGAAACCAACAGAACAGGTTCTCTTAGGTTTAAAGAAGAAAGGTTGAAATTTTTTAAACTCTAATTTGGTTAACGCCTATGGATACACAACGCACCCACACCAGCATGCATACGCGATACACACATGCAGAACAGAGCATAAGAAATAAGGTGGACAAGTTTGAGGCAATTTCTGAAGAGGGTTTTTGTTATGGATCTTCGAGCCCACTGTTGAATCCTTGATTGTAGGTAGATCTTGCTTTTCATTGGGGCCCAGTATTCTTCTTAAACATTGTTTGTTGTAGGAGACTTTTCTCTCTTGGGGTTCATGTATCTTCAGTGGATTTGGAGTTCCGTGAGAAAGAGATGGGAGCAGACAGGAGAGCTGTGGCGAGCCAGCCAGGAGAGGTCTTTTCAGTCCAGTCGCAAATGGACACCGAGTTCAAACTGTTTGTACCATTCAGAAAACTCCAGGTTGCCAAGCAGGTTAGACACGTGACTAGCTGGTCTGACCACGTCTTGGCTCTGTGGATTATATCATCTTGGGGCCTGGAATGTGCTTCCCTGCCTTCAGTGTCTGGTGCTCAAAGTCCATTGTGGGTTAAATGGATAAGGGGAGTAACCTTTCTCGTCCCTATTGGTACATAAATGTCTTCCAGCCATGCGTCTGGCAGCCCTTGTAACAGGCCTTTGCTTCCCAGCAACAATTTGAAATTTAATGTCCATGTGGCAAAATTAATATGACTAATTCTTGGTAGGTGGGGGGCCCAGCATGATAGATGCCTTCTGGAAGTCCATATAAATAACATCCATAGACATTCCCCCATCCATGACTATAGTCACCACCTCAAAAGATTCAGTCAGGTTCATCAGGCGTGACCTACCAATTACAAATCCATGCTAGCTCTCGTGCTTTGCTAACTTCAAAAAGTACTTCATGGGCTGTATAGAGCTTTGGGATGTCTGTGCTATATAATTGCAAATTATGACTTCCATTAGATAAATGTTCATGCACCGTTTGGCTGTTAACTAAATCTGGCTCTTAACTAAACTAATATGTATGTCCCCTTGTTGGTTCAATCAGAAAATGGTGCAAGGCAAAAGGGGATGGTAATGGAAGAAGTAAAGAAACAAAAGATAGGTCTAGAGAGTTGTAAATGACAATAGCAGAATCATTGCCAACAGCTACTGTCTGAAAAAATGGTGGCGGTGGTTATGTTGAACTCAGTGTTGCAGCTGGAAGGTTAATGGAAAGTTGAGGTGCTGTTCCTCCGAGCTTGCATTTAGCTGCATTAGAATAGTGTAGGAGGCCAAGGACAGAAAGGTAAATGTGGGGTGGAGAATTAAAATGACAGGCAAGTGGAAGCTCAGGGTCATGCATGAACATTTATCTAATGGAGGTCATAATATGACCGAGCTCAATGTAGTGTTTGAAAGGGAGATATGTGAAACAGCTAAGACTCTAGATTTAGGAAAGGTTGACTTAATATACGTGTTCCGCAAAGCCTTTACCCAGTCTGTGTTTAATCTCCCCAATGTAGTGGAAGCCACATCGTGAACAGTGAATACAATATACTGAACTGAAAGAAGTACAAGTAAATTTTTACACCTAGAAGGAATGTTTGGGGCCCTGGATGATGAAGAGAGGAGGTAAAATGGTGGACATTGCATCTCCTGCACTTGCATGGGAAGGTGCCGTGGGAAGAGGAGGGAGTGGTCCAGGGTGTCTTGGAGAGAACTGTCCCTTTGGGATTCTGAAAGGGGAGGGAGAAATATATTTGGTTGAAATGGCATAAGATGATCTGTTAAATATGGAGGCTGGTGGAGTGGATTGTGGGGACAAGTGGAACCCTATCATGATTCTGGGAAGGAAGAGAAGGCGAGAGAGAAGTGCAGAAAAAGGTAAGGGGTCGTTTCAACCATGTGGAGGGGAATCCTCAGTTGCACTGGTATGGAAGCTGGGCATTATCAGAACAGATGTGATAGAAGGCAAAACTGGGGAGAATAGAATGAAGTCCTTACAGGAAGCAGGGTGAGAGGAAGTGTAGTCAAGATAGCTGTGGGTGTTGATAAGATTCTAGTAGATATTGGTTAACAGCCTATCCCCAGAAATGGAGATAAAGAAGTCAAGGAGGGAAGAGTCTGAGATGGACTATGTGAACATGAGGCTAGGATGGAAATTGGAAGCAAAGTGGTTGAAATTTTCCAGTTCAGGGCAAAAACAGGAAATGGTACTGATAGCCATCAATGTAGCAGAGAAAGAGGCAAGGGAGGGGACCTGAGTTTTACAATGCTGATTTTAGACATCACCTTTAGACTGAAAATCTTCAGTCTTATTTTATTAGCCCTCAAAGGAGTTTTGCTTTAACTTTTCTCTTGCAACTTTCCAATCCACTTGAGATAACCTAGGGTCAGAGCTAAACTCTACTTCCCTGATGGACACAGAAATAGTGAAGTAGCTCCCTTCCCAAACTTTTGTCAGTTACCTTGCTCACATATTTAATGCATAATGCACAGTAACGGGTCATTCAGCTCAGCAGGTCTATGCCAGTGTTTATGTTTCACACAAACCTCCTCCCACCTTAATTCATCTCACCTTATCAACATATTCTACAACTTCTTTCTCCCCCATGTCTGGTATATCTTCCCTTAAATGCATTTACACTGCAATCCATTTTAGTGCTCAAGGTTTTTCCTACTGTCATTTTTCTTTTAGTCACTAATCTCACACACAACTACTTAGTCACACAATTACTATTGCTCAATGAACAGAACGGCAACCATCTTGACTTTTCATATTAAACAAAATCTTGCCATATATTTGCTTTTTATCAGCTATGTATCCATTACATTGCTTTTGTATATGCATGCTACTTGTTGAATAAACTGCAAGTTTTGTAATCTATTTATTTTTAAATTTATTTTTATTTAGAGATACAGCACTGAACCAGGCCCTTCGGCCCACCGAGTCTGTGCCGACCAACAACCACCCATTTATACTAACCCTACAGTAATCCCATATTCCCTACTACCTACCTACACTAGGGGCAATTTACAATGGCCAATTTACCTATCACCTGCAAGTCTTTGGCTGTGGGAGGAAACCGGAGCACCCGGCGAAAACCCACGCGGTCATAGGGAGAACTTGCAAACTCCACACAGACAGTACCCAGAATTGAACCCGGGTCCCTGGAGCTGTGAGCCTGCGGTGCTAACCACTGCGCCACTGTGCCTGGTTTATCATCTATTCAAGGTTACTTATTAACATTACCAAATTGCAAATTTCCTTTAGTTTAAAAAAGCAAAAGCTATATTTTCACATGTGGTATTGTGGTTTTAGGTACAACCTTCAAGATTTTCTTAGGTATCCAAGTTGAACCTACTGCATTCTGTGCCAATACTGTGAGCCAATCTTATGGCCTGAACTTGCCAATTGTAACCTTATATGTGGTCGGAAGTTCCCCAAGATTATAATTCTGATCTCAGAGATTTAAACTGGAGCAAATGACAAGTGTGTTAAAACACTTTTGTTCAACTCAATATTGCCTCTTGAATTTCTTATTGTTTATTTGGTCAGTTTTATTTTTTGAACTGAACAGTTGATTATGTTGACATTGATAACTTTTCTGGTTTTATTGTATAGGGGGATGAAAATAAGACGTCAGTGAGGGATCGGTTTAATGCTCGGCAGTTTATTTCATGGCTACAGGATGTAGATGATAAATATGATAGAATGAAGGTAATTTTTTATTCTGTCTGTTATACTATGACTTTAGAAATAACGGAAAATGGCCTCTCCAATACTAGAACATCGGAGTCTCAGCCAGACTATCTGATTTCAATTGCTGATCTCCACCGATAATTTTACTTTGCCATTCTCAGTTATTGCTGTTCAAATTACCTGTTCTCCTAATGTAAAAATATTTTGTTAAAGGGAATGGTAGAGGCATTAAAGTTCCTAACACAATTGGAAGACACACATTAATGCAAAAATAAAACATCTGAACTTTTTAAGGCTGGAAATCTAAGTCTAGCTGCCATTTAACTTCTGAAATTAGAATCACTATGATTTGATAAACTGGGGCTGTAGTTCATTGAAAAAAAAATCAAATCTAATAATCTGAACAAGCAGTGTTGCAGAAATATGCTATTTTTGTTTTATTGAACATGGTTCTTCAAATTTCATTTGATGATTGCAATGTGAAAATTTGCATCAATATAATAGTGTAAATTTTATTCCCCTCCAATGTGTAATTCCCATCACAATTTTAAATGCTGCAGTTACAAAAAAGAATTGATGCTTAAAAATAATAGGACTTAAAAAAAATGATTAAAGGAACTCTGTTATTTACACTTACCAGCTTCAATTACATCAGAAATCCATAACAAACCTGTCAGATAGCTAATAAAGGAGGATCATTTTAGAATTAAGAATTCTAAACTGCTATAAACTAACTTTGTTTTATTTTGTTCAACATAAAGTGAGATTGAAATCAGGAATAAAGCATGCGTGTTGAAATTGACAGATTATGGAAAATAAACCAAGTGGTGTTGGGCCACATAAACATAGCACATCTGTTAATTTGTGATTAGTTCTTTTAGATAATCCACTACTGTACTAGTTGTGTACTTTATTTATAACAAGTCCTGGTGAAAACACTTGGTAATTTTTCCTTTAATTGCCGCAATCCCTGACTCTAGACTGACCTAAATGATTTGTGTTTTCTGATAAATTTGTTATCAAACAGTTCCAAAGATGAAAACAAATTTGCTGTCTATTCTGTGTTCCCTCAGTGTAACTCAGTACAGTAATAATGCCTGTTAACTTATTTCTGCCTGCCTTTCTTCAATTGTAATAAATTTTAAAAGAGAACATTTATAGTCGAGAATTGTGAAAGTTGGAAAAATGCTTTCTGAATTGGACCCCATGAATCATTGACATGACTTGGCACTTTTGTCAAAGCTGATGATTGAGGAACAAAAAGGAAATTGTATTTGTTTTCAGCTATAGATTTGAGAAGCATATTTGCATTTGTCATGCATACCACCATTCATGTATGTGAGATTTGTCATTGTGCACAAAAATTATGGGTAAGCTTTCGATATCAATGAATGATTGATTGGAAAAACTGACTTTCAGACATTGATTTTGGGAAGTTTTATTTTTTAAGACGTTGCATTAAAAACTGTAGATGGAAGAGGGTTGCATGTAATGACATTACTTGTTGAAGCACCAATACACGAAAATTCATGACCTGGGAGTGTGCATGGTTGATACTCACTTCACTCCATTAAGCTTCCAGTCTGAATTGGGAGGCACGCAGTGAAGTGTGCAGTATGTCTGTGCAAGATGGAAGGAAAAATCATGCAAAGCTGTTATTAGTGAACCACTGTGGTATGCCTCATTGCAGCTGGCAAAAAGGCATTTCAAGTATTTTTGGAAATAGGCCTCCCACCCTTAAAGAAAAAAATATAAAACCCAGTAGGACTGAAATATATTGAAAGAAAGCTGAAAGCATATGTTTCTCCTTGGAGAGTAAATATCCTCCACAAAAATAAATTCTTTTAAAAAAAAAAAGACAGTTATTGAATGATGGATCCAAATTATTACAGCCTACTATAACCAAATTTCTGTTTTAAAATAAGTGAAAGAGGGTGGAAGTGAACTTCATGTTGCAGAAAAAACATTTACTTAACAATTTCTTGAAATAATATACATCACTTTTTCTTGACAGACATGCTTATTAATGCGACAGCAACATGAAGCAGCTGCATTGAATGCAGTTCAGCGAATGGAATGGCAGCTAAAGGTGCAGGAGCTTGACCCAGCCGGACACAAGTCCCTATGTGTCAGCGAGGTCCCTTCCTTCTATGTGCCAATGGTTGATGTGAATGATGACTTTGTGCTTCTGCCAGCATGACAGCGTTAACACGTGGTTGATGACCATCTGTGGCACAAAGTGGGATAATTCCCAAAGGAACATTAGTTCAAGTTTTTTTCTTTAAAATCCTTAAGTGCTGCTTGCTAATGATTCCCTGTTTCATGAGGAGGAAGCATCATTTAAACTATATTGCACTTTTCACAGATTTTAGATATCACTTCTGCAGGGAAGAAGGGTGTCAAGACAGGTCAGTGGTTCAAATGTAATGAAACTTAAGAAATTACAGCCTGCACTAAACTTGAAAGTAGCAGGCTAAATGTTGTATACCCATGTTGAAATGCACAACAGTAGGACTCAGCATGATGTGTTTGCTGGCATACCAGTGACCTTGATCGCATACTTTTTCACAGGAGGGAGGCAATTACCATTTAGTAACTTGTTTGTAGTAATTTCAGCTTCACTTTAAAGAACTGTTGGCAAAGAAGTAGCAGGAATGCATATCTCTGTTTAATACCAGACAAGTTGTATTGGTTGGCTGATTAGATTTGCACAAAATGTGGTCTATTTTAAACTTCATTCCTCAAAGCTGACAGGTCACAAGTCAGAAAGTAAGACCTTTTAAGTGCATTCTGAATTCAGTTACAGATTTAAAGACAGGTAAGGTATTTGAGTTTGTAGTCTCAAACATTTTATTTTTAAAAGGAAAAAAGTGTAGCCTTTTTATTCATCTAGTAGCTTCTCATCATGTCCTTTAAGTGCACTCTAAAGTCCACAATTGGTCATGTGACACACACTTCTTGGCTGCTAATCTGTTACTCCTGCAAACAAAGTAACTCGAGGCAAGAAACCCTGTTGAAGAAGCAGTTTTATGGTGAGGCCACTGAGTATGTTTTATTTCTCTACCCCCCCCCCCCCCTTTAATTCTTGGGCATTCATTGCTTCTCTAGCAGAAAGCATCACTTGACACTACAGAGCCAATACTAAACAGTTTAAAAATATATATCCCTTAAATGCTGTACAGTTTTTATATACATTAACCAGTGTACTTTGATGGCAATGGCTGCCTTTAGATAATTTATTTTGCCACACATTACTGCACAGTTGTAAATAACTCCTCATACTGTAATATCACTTTTCAGAGCTGTATAAAAAAAAATCCTCAGTATGTACAGTTTTTTTAGATGGCACTTTCATTTCGGTTTGGAAAATGGGCCAAAAAAATTGAAATGCTCATTGTTTTACTGCTAAACGTTTGGAAAGTCACATCTTTGCAATGGAATAGATTTTTTTTATGGCTGCAACAAATTTCATTTGGTTACTATAAATTTTACACTAAGTTGCTAGTGTGGAGTCGTTCCTTCAACTTTATTATTGAACTGTGTGGTTTCTTTGCTAGATGTTTACATGTTTACATAAAAGTAAAACTACTGCACAGTAACTTTAAAAGGAAGCACTGATTCTGATTGAACAGATAAAAATTAGTTTGAGGACAAATGCCACATTAGTGACCCAGTGTAAAATGCGCACTGGATATTTGAAATGTTGTTTCTGCCTTTGTGAGGTAGGGAACTTCTGATTGTATGCATACCCAGCAGAAAATTTGTTACTTAATACTCAATAGAGCATTTACATTTTTATGTTATGCAGTTTAAGGAACAGAGGTTGAGTAATCAGGAAGATACTGACCCTTACTAAAATGCTATGTCCAGAACTATGGAATATAATGCTTTTGCACCTGTAAGTTTTATTAATCTACAGCTATATCATAAAGTAGGAGCATTATTTCAAAAATTTAATTCCTGTGTACAAAACTCTTAGTAAAGAAGCATAAACATTCTTAAAAGACACAGTGTATCCCTTTGTCTGC
This sequence comes from Heterodontus francisci, assembly GCF_036365525.1. Lineage (NCBI taxonomy): Eukaryota > Metazoa > Chordata > Chondrichthyes > Heterodontiformes > Heterodontidae > Heterodontus > Heterodontus francisci. The sequence continues at coordinate 34,690,321 of NC_090387.1, read as the reverse complement.
TTGCATAGACTGGAGTTCAAACATTTGACACAATTTAGAATACCTGAAGAAAAAGCAAATCTCACATTTTTGTATTTCAATGGAGACAAATCTGCTTTTGCCTCTGGGCAAGGGATTTGTTGTCACTCAGATCTACTGAGAAACCTGCATTTTTAACAGTCTGAATTTTAATGTAAAATTACAGTCTCAGGACTGAGGTCAATGCAAACAGTGGTCAATATCAGGAGTGGTCTTATAAGTTGCATAGTGGAGGCAAAAGCTCTGGATGCTCTTGTGGGAAGAACAGTAGGTTTCTGTGACGGCATGAGCTAGATGGGCTGAATGGCTTCTATCATCTGTAATTTCCTGTGATATTTTAAGTATGTAAATCTGCAGGATTTATCAAAGGATATTGTGCTGCATCAAATCACTTCCCCTATTTAGAGATTTGTAATGGAGTTTATAATTTTCCTAACCCCACTGAGTCCACACTTATGAATGCTTGTCTGTTAGCTGATTTGTGAGCCACCATATGTAGGCTTTGTTTTACAATGAAGCTGAACATTTAAGATGCAAGTTAAAAAGGGGAAATCATGTATCTAGGCAGTTTGAAAAACTACCTAATGTTGTTCACCCCATAAATGCTGGACAACAGTGTAATGTAGAACAACCAGCAAATATCTGTTGTGTCCTCCAGTAAGTTCACCACTGCTGCTGCAGCTGTTATTCAGTAGCTGTTAGCTGTTTAATTGCAGTGGTATTTTAATTATTATAATCTTAGTTTAAAAAAAAGTGAGCTAACATTATAATCAGTGAGTTCATGGTGACTATTTTAAAATTGCTGCATTAGTATACTAACATACCAGTTATCCTCAAACATTTAAATGTAAACATCATACATTTTTTAAATCAGTGGGAATTATGTTTTCTAGACCTGTCAATTATTTTAACTTATTCAGAATAGTGAAAGACAGATAATTATAACACAGCTATCTACTGTATTTCATTAGCATTTGTAAATCACTGCAGTTTATTCTCATCCAGTTTTGCAGCAGATGTAATCCCTAAAGATGTCCACATTGTGGTGATGTGCAGAAATAATATTTTAACGCCAACCTTGTTTTCCAAATATTACAGAACTGGTGGTGTTTCTGTCACAGACCTTTACATAGATGGAAAGACTAAGATGTGTTTTATGCTGCGCAAGTTGGCTTTTTGGTAGTATATAAATCCAACCTTTTTAGCTTTACTAAGGGCATTATCATGTTTCTTAATAAAAATAATAAGTATTTTGAACTACCTGATTACTACAATGGCTCATTGGTAATAAATTGTTTTTTTCTGAGCATACATACAAAAGCAGAATATCCTTCAGTTAGTGCCTGGAAATAACTAACATTTTATCTGGGTAATTATTGAGTAGAAAAATGAATATAAAAGCTCAGCAAAAGAAATATTTGATTGTTTACACTAACCTCTGAGTGTCCAATTCCTGTTCTGTACTGTAATTTGATTAGTTGTACTTTTTTTTCCTTTTTGGAGAGTAAATGTATTGTAAATCAGGCATATGTTATCTCTGTAATGTTAGCAGTTGAACTGCGTGCATTGTGTACCACTTTTAGCAACTGGATTTCTTGAACGTAGGGCTCAAACAGTAAAGCGGACACATCCTTATAAAATGTTATCAAACAGACTGACGATTTACTAAAGTATCTTTAACAATGGGATACAGTGCAACTGAATTACGTGTTTGCTAAACTTCAGCTGATATTGATCTGTGACATTTCTTAATTTCTGAGGCATTCCCCTCTCTCCCCCCCCACCTCCAGAAAATTCACCTGTCTGAATGTAAAATCTCCTTGTTGTGGACCAATCAACTAGTTATTCGTTAACATATAATCTAATCTGGAAAGGGTAGTTAATATTTCCATATTTTGTTTAGTACTGCCCCTTTTCCAGATGATCTTTTCCCTTTTGAGGAGTTAAGTAGGTCAATGTTTTCATCCTAAGTGTGTATAGGATTTAGCATAGTACCCAAAATACAATAACTATTTTCTTTGCACCACGTCCATTACACTCCCGTTTCTTTAAGATTCCATTTTCTCTGGCTAAGTACTGACAAGAGGTGCATGAATCTTTTGGGTCAATTTAGGAGATTGCCATCACTTTTGCATAACCAGCGATGGCTGCAGTGTAAGATCTGATGGTCCACCATTTTTGTGCTGCTTCAATGTTCCTTCCTCTGTTTATCTATACAAACTGAACTTTTATATGTGCTTTTTCCCCCTCTCCCCTTCGCTGTCTAACTGAAGTGTACTGTATTCCATTTCAGTATTGTCTAACAGTTGTGGCATTCTTAAATCTGCAGTCTTGTATGTCATTGGTCTGTGACGATCCAGCATCAGATATTGCATGTAATGTCACATTGCTTGTATGGAATGTATAATGTCACTATCAAATAATATATAGTTGGGCACGGAGTGAGAATGATACTAGATAACAATCAGTAATGACGATTGGAAACCTTTTATGCTAATTTTAAAAAATTGTTTGAGCCCTACTTTATCTCTAAAAATATCATTCATAAAGCATGGATAATTGTTCCTAGCAGAGATGTGCAAAAAGCTTGTATTTCCTGTCATGGTCACTCAGTTTTGAACTATGGGTCTCTGTCACGGTACTGCCCTTACCTTGTTTCCTAATACAAAAGGCAATATTTAAAAGCACCCTACTAGTTTTTTAAAAAATGCTAGTTCATGATAAAATTAAAAACACCTCTATTAGATCTTACTAAGACTAGAATGATGTTGTATTTCCTTTATTTACCACCTTAATTTTGCCTATAATCATTAGTTTGCCCACTCATACATTCTGTAACCTTAAATGAAAATTGATGTCTCATCTGGTGTTGCAAATCAGTGCCCTCAGCTGAAATTTTGTTGAAAAAAACTTTTGACATGTAAATACACACAGAATTCATACTATTGCTGAATCTTTCAGAGATTTTTCTTCCCCATTGTTCCAAACATTAGTTGTTCCTGTGTTTGCTTCAGCATCAGTAATAGACTGCAGAGCAGCACAGTGTAATTCTCATCTGTTGCAGAATAATTGGCACAGTCAAAGCTTGATTTAAAAGGAAGAACTAAGGTGGAGAGAATTTGAGTTAAATTCTTTCTTTTGTTTACCATTTCTCTGTGGTGCCTGATGACATCTTCTGAGGTTAAATGGATCATGATAGAGTTTTGCTAAACCTTCCATAACATAACTTCCATGGTAATATTGCAAAACTGCTAATATTTTGTATTTATATGAAGAGCTTACTAACGTTTTGTACACTACTGGATTACAGAGCCATATCTGTATATCCTTGAAAACGACTGCTTTCAAAACCAGCTAATATCACAGTGATGTTAATGTCAGCCACTGAAGATGGCCAGACAGCTATAGAAATATTTTCTAAAAATATAAAATTAGAATATTCTGATTCTTTGCTTAGTCTCTCAAAGATTGGACTTGGTTCCGAACTTAAAGAACACTACTAGAGTACTGGGAAATTTTAAAAAGCCCAGCACAGTGTCAATTACCCAGACTAGAATTTTAAGGTGACCAACAATGATAGTCCAAAAATTTTGCACACCTCTAGTTAATAGGGCGATGAACCGTTTTTCATTTTCTGACACCTGTGGTATATGGATTAAAGTCTCATGTGTAAATGTTCTTGCATCTGTATGAGACATTGTACATAGCTGTAAATAACACATAGGTTCACACCCTCCTCTTTGTAATAGTAAACTGTGTAGAATGTGTTTTTTTTAAAAAGTGGCAAACATGCCATCGGTGATGTAACGATGTAATTTTTTGTACAATGTAGGTTAATTGTGTACATATTGTTTGGCAGTGCGCCGCTGCAGTACTGTCATTAGCTGTATGAGTTCCTGCAAAACAAATGTTATTTTCTACAGTTGCATGTACAGAGAGAAGAGAGATGCTGTTGTCCCTCAGAAATTATGTTCATAAATAAATGAAAAGAAATCATTTGGTGTTTGTATTTATAACTTTAAAGCTGCTGTGTTCAATCTTTCACTAAACACTCATTTATTTTAAATGCTTTGTACCCTTACCTGCTTTGTTTAACCAGTTCCATTTTTGAAGAAATAATTCAAAATAATTGAATGCATCTTGCAGTTTCCAATCTACAGATTTTCCTTTTGGTTATAAATCTGAAAATGTTGCTTGGTGACTCCACTATTAAGTTATTTTTTTTTTAAACTTGGTACAGAGTACACAGCCCTTTTATGATGACCAATAATTGAGTCTTATATATGTGCTCTATGTTTAAGCGCTGGAAATCAAAACTGAGTTTGTGAAAGGTGCTATTTATATGCAGGTTCTTTTATTGATATTGTTGTAACTTTCCATCGATCAGGTTAACTCCTACTCAAATAGGTGTTGAAAAATGATCACTACTGGAGCAATCCTCTTTAAAATTGGGACCTGGTTTCTCTTGGCTGTATTTATGAATTCTCAGCATTATAAGAAGTGCAAATTGGCATAGAGAAAATCTGAACACTTGATTATCTGGTAAAAAGTATTCGTGGGATACATTGCAGTTGCTCTTTGCTGATGATTCAAATGTCAGTTTTGATTGGAGGTGATTTTTTTTTTAAACTTGTTTTGGTTCACAGCATGTTCTTCAGAAGGAATTTTTTTTTACACTATATAAGACTGGTTGAAGAATTTTCAAAGGAAGGTGCTGATTTTTCGAACCAGTTAAAATTATACATTGTTAGAACATATATTGGCAGATTTCACATCCTGCTATCAAATTGGTAATAAGAATAACTGTTGTGGGGAGAAAGAGTCATTTAACACTTTTTGTTTCAGAAGTGACCACCACTGGCAATGCAACATTTATTGCCCATCCTTTATTGAGAAAGTGGTATGAGCTTTTTTCTTGAAGCATTGCAAGCCTTGTGCTGATAGTTCTTTCACAATGCACATTCCATAGTAGGGAATTCTAAAATTTTAACTCTGTGACAATGAAGGAATGGGAACTGGAGATGGTGGCGGCATTTCAGGTTGAGGAGGTGGCCGGCTTTTTGCTTGTAATTATAGCAAACAGGATTTTAGTTTTTTTGTTTAAAAACAAACTCAAGCTGTTTAATTATGTTTAATTCTTTCCAGTACTTTCTCAATTGCACAATGTCGCATGTTTGTTTTTGAGATACACAACATTGATATTCAATTAATATTGGTATTTACATGTGTTCTTGTTATATTTGCATTGTTTTCCTAGGACTGTAGCTCAAGACTTGTATTCAGAGACCTAATGCCATAAATGTAGAATTATGCTTAATACAGGATCACCTTCAAGACCCTTTATAGTATTCAGTCTAGGTGTTGGTGGAGTTTTTTTTTAATTTGTTCATTCATGGATGTGAGTTGCTGGCAAGGCAGCATTTATTGCCCATCCTTAATTGCCCTTGAGTAGGTGCTGGTAAGCCACCACCTTGAACCGCTGCAATCCATGTGGTGTAGATATATCCGCAGTGCTGGATATGAAGGGAGTTCCAGGATTGTGGCCCAGCAACAGTGAAGGAACTGTGATATAGTTCCAAGTCATGATGGTGCGAGACGTGCCGGTGGTGATGGTCCTGTGCATCTGCTACCCTTGATCTTCTCAGTGGTAGCAGTCGCAGATTTAGAAAGTGCTGTCGAAGGAGCCTTGGTGTGTTACATTTTGTAGATGGTACACACTGCTGCCACTGGTGGTGGAGGGAGTGAATGTTGAAGATGTTGAGGGGTGCCGATCAAGTAGGCTGCTTTGTCCTGGATGGTGTCTAGCTTCTTCAGTGTTGGAGCTGCACTCATTCAGGCAAGTGGTGAATATTCCATTTCACTCTTGACTTGTGCCTTGTAGATGGTGGATAGGCTTAGGAATGTTGGGAGGTGAGTCACTCATTGCAGAATTCCCAGCCTCTCACCTGATCTATGGTAACACCCAGGTTGATGGTGGGGGAATTCAGGGATGGTAATGTCGATGAACATCAAGGGGAGAAGGTTAGATTCTCTGGTGGGAAATAGTCATTGCCTGGCACTTATGTGGTGTGAATGTTGTCATGCTAGGCCCCCACCTGCCAAGAATGAGGCACATTAATTTTGTCATGAACGTTGATTTTAAACTGTTACTGGAGTGAAGAAGGATTGTTAAACAGATCAGCCATGACTGGAAAAGACATTTGCATATTAACAGACAGCGTTTGGAAGGACAAAACAGCCATTCCCTGGCACATTCAACCCACAATGGATTTTTGATCACCAGACGTTGAAGGTGGGGGAGCTCGCATTCCAGGTTGACTGCTAAGATAGCCAAATACACAAATGGACATGGTCAAACCAGCTAGTCACATGACAAATCTGCTGGGCTACCTGAGTTTTTTGAATTTGTACAAACAGTTTGGGCAGAAAGCTGCTTATTCTTGGACTGAGAATATCTTTCCTGTCTGCTCCCATCTCTTTCTCACAAACCTCTGAATCCACTGAAGACACATGAACCCCAAGAGAGAAAAGTCTCCTACAGCAAACAAGGTTTAAGAAGAATACTGGGCCCCAACGTAAAGCAAGATCTACCTACAATCAAGGACTTGACAGTGAGCTTGAAGAACCGTAACAACAACTCTTCAGATATTGCCTCAAACCTTTCCATTTTATTTTATTTCTGCTCTTTTCAGTCCCTATTTGCATGCCTGTATCGTGTATGCATGCTAACATGGGGCACGGCGTGCATTAACTGAATTAGAGTTTAAGTTTAATAAATTTCAACTTTTCTTTAAACCTAAAAGCCTGTTTGTGCTGGTTTCTTTGCCTTATAATTGGAAAGCAGTGAACAAGGATTCACCAAGGGGTAGCTAAAAACAGTGTTAAAAGATAAAACCCTGTTACAGTAAGACCGGGTGAAGGCTGAAAGGGAACCCTCGACCTCTTTCTCACCTGGTCATAACAGAAATTTGGGTGCTAGCATCCAGAATTTTACCCACAGACAAAGAGAAAATGGAAGTGGGAAGCCAAATTGTTCGGAATCAAAAAGAGCAAGATTTCAATACAGGTTTTCTTGTGGTTGTGTACTTGAATATTAACATGTCTGCAATTGAAGCTAGTGGCTCCCCAAGCCAGGGTGAAGTAACTTGGGATAAGTTAAAAGCACTGTCTATGGAGGAGCTGAGAAAAATGGCTGAGCAGTGTGGGATCACTATGTGGCAAGGCAAGGAAGTCTGAAATCGTAAGGCTAGTGGCCAACCATTTTTCCCTTGATCTGAAGAAGCAGAAACAGGGTTAGAAGCAGACCCAGACAGGGTACTGTTAGCAAAGATACAATTGGAACAAAGGAAACTTAAATTAGAAGACAGGGAAAGAGATGGAGAAAGAAAGAGCCTTCCAGAAAGAGCGTGATGAAAATGAAAGGCAAGAGAGAGAATATTCCAGAAAGACTGCGAAGAGAGAGTTGAAGCAGCTTGAGTTAACTAGGGGGTGACAGAGTAACACCAGTGAAAGCATAGCCAATATGGAGGAGTTGGGAACAGAATTGTTAAAACTAACTCAGTGAATTCCAAAATTCAATGAGGAAGATGTAGAAGAATTTCTTGTGTCCTTTGAGAAACTGGCAAGGCAGCTAAAATGGCCAGCTGAGACCTGGCCTCGTTTACTGCAAAGTAGGCTAACTGGAAAAGCCCATGAGGTTGATTCTCTCTTGCCAGATGAAAGTTCATCAAATTATGAACTGACCAAAAATGCTATCCTCGGGGCATATGAATTAGTACCTGAAGCATATCACCAAAAGTTTAGAACCCTAAAGAAGCAAGCTAATCAAACTTATCTGTAGTTTGAAAGAAGTAAGCAGCTGGCTTTTGACCAGTGGCTGAGGGTTCTTAAAAGTACAACTGAGCTATGAGAATCTCGGAAGTAGTTCTGTTAGAGGAATTTAAAAACACTCTCCATAAAGATCCATGTAGAGGAGCAGTGGGTCCAGAGAGCCCGGCAAGTGGCCATTCTGGCCGATGAGTTTGCTTTAATTTATATGTCAGTTTCCCAGGGGAGAACCTTTCCTGGTCACCCCCACAAATCTGAAAAGGACAAAGGGTGGGAAGGTGATAGAAGCCTAAGCAGTCTTGGGAGAGAAAGGAAAGCAGGAGACACGGGGTCCTCCTCTAGCCAAAATGGAAAGGTGCTATGAACAAGAATGAGACCGGGAGACCTGTGTGCTTCCATTGTAATAAAGCAGGGCATTTAAGAGCTGACTGCTGGAAACTAAAGGGAAAACCTGTAGGGTTAATCAGGATACACCCGCTCAGTGAAACAGGGAACCTGATGGAAAGCACAGCAGAACGAGCTGTGGCTTTGACTGCAGTAAGAGTGAGACCCAGGAAGTCTACAGTTGCAAGTACAGGAAAATTTAATAGGTTCATAAGGATTTGTGTTTGAAGGGAGAGTAACCCCATACCCCTCGAGTGGGGCAAGCAAGCCAATGGTGATTCTCAGGGACATGGGCCATTAGATCCCTTTTACTGGGAAAAGACCTGGCCTTGCCCCCAGAGAATGCAGTGAACACCAAAATGGTGAATGTGGGGGGGGGGGGGGGGGGGTTATTGGAGGGCAGTGTATGCCTGTACCAGTCAACTGGGTGCACCTGGAGATAATAGGGATTGTCCCCAGTTTGCCTGTGGCCGGGGTTGACCTGCTCCTAGGTAATGATCTGGTGGGGATGAAGGTGGTAGCCCTCCAGGAGAGATAGGGCAGTGGTGGGAGACAGAACCCTGCAGTTTCCCTGAATGTGTAGTGGATCAGGCCATAATCAAACCAGCTCCCCAGAGGAGACTGCATTTGGCACTGCAAGCAGATGACCATGAGCTCTGTCTGTCTGAGACTTTCTTTGGAAAGTAATGAGACCCAAGGAATGAATTAAATGGATTTTCTCTGAGGCTCAGCGAGCCAACCCACTATTGCGAGAGTTAGCACAGGTTGTCTTGTCTGAAGGTGAAGCAGAGGGAGTCCCTGATTGCTACTATTTAAAGAATGAGGTACTGATGAGGAAATGGAGTTCTCACTGACCTGAGAGCAAGGCGTGGACAGTAGTTTACCAGTTAGTGGTGCCACAGAGGTACCGAAGAGAAATATTAAGGGTCCACGAGACTACAGTAGCTGTACATGCCGGTATACGAAAGACCAAAGCCCACATAAGGCAGCAGTTTGACTGGTCAAAACTCCACAAAGATATGGTGGAGTACTACAAGAGTTGCCAGGTTGAGGAGAAACCCCAATCTACAGTGAAACCTGCACTCAAGTTCTGTACCGGTATTAGGAGGACCTTCCAGCAGAGGGCTGGTGAACTGTAAGGGACCCCTGCTGAGAACAAAAGGGGACAGGCTGGCAAAAGTTTAGAAAGGGAAGGGGAAAAAGTGACCAAGAGAGCAGGTTAAAGGAAGTCCGGGAGGAATCCTGGATGAAAACCCCTACTGTCCAGTCAGCCAAACCCAAAAAATGTGAAAACTTAGACCCCACATCCTCCTACGTTAATGCAGACACTAGAAGCACCCTACCAGAGCTGCTAACAGCATTTACAGGAACCTGCAGAGACAAAGAAAGACCTCCAGGGGGCAGAGAAACAGTGTGGATGATGTGTCACCTAGTCAAAGTGCCACAAGGGGGTGCAGTAGAATCTGCACGAATACCAGCAGGCAGGAATGTCCTCTGCGACAAAGGGATGATTGGCATGACTCAGCAAAGCACTGTAAGAGAGTTCAGGATAGACCCACCGACTATTACCTCAGCAGGAACAAAGACTTTAGGCAACCATGGAAATGGGCAAATGGAAGAGAAACTTCCCCCCCCAAAAAAAACACGTTAACTGGGATGCTAAAAAGGGGGCAATTAAAGCAGCACTGGCACCAAGAAAAGACAGGCTGTAATAAGTTTTAGGAGTTATGAATAAATGAGAGAAATGCATGTTTTTTTTCTGTAAATTGTGCCTTTTCTCAAGTCCCATTTCATTCCGCTGGGTGTGGAGGTGTCATACTGGGCCCCCGCCTGCCAAGAATGAGGCACATTAATTTTGTCACGAACGTTGATTTTAAACTGTTACTGGAGTGACAAAGCCTTGTTAAACAGAACAGCCGTGGCTGGATAAGACATTTGTATATTAACAGTGTTTGGAAGGACAAAGCAGCCATTCCCTGAGATTCAACCCACGATGGACTTTTAAGCACCAGACGTTGAAGGTGGAGGAGCTCGCATTCCAGGTTGACTGTTGAGATGGCCGACTACACAAACGGACATGGTCAAACCAGCTAGTCACATGACTAATGTGCTGGGCAACCTGAATTTTTTGAATTTGTAGTTTGGGCAGAAAGCTGTTTGTTCCCGGACTGATAAGATCTTTCCTGTCTGCTCCCATTTCTTTCTCACAAGCCTCAGAATCCGCTGAAGGCACATGAACCCCCTACAGCGAACAAGGTTTAAGAAGAATACTGGGCCCCAATGAAAAGCAAGATCTACCTACAATCAAGGACTCTACAGTGAGCTCGAAGAACCGTAACAACTCTTCAGATAGTGCCTCAAATTTCCACTTCTCTTTTCTGTCTCTATTTGCATAGTTGTATCGTGTACGTATGCTAGCATGGGGTGCGGCGTGTATCCGTAGGTGTTAAACGAATTACAGTTTAAGTTTAATAAATTTCAACTTTTTTTCTTTAAACCTAAGAAAACCTGTTTGTGCTGGTTTCTTTGCCTTATAATTGGAAAGGATTCACCAAGGGGGAGCTAAAAAGTGTTTAAAAATAAAACCCTGTTACAGTAAGACAGGGTGAAGGCTGAAAGTTTCTCACCTCGTAACGATGTTGCTTACCAATTATCTGTCCAAGCCTTGCTGCATGCAGGCATACTGCTTCAGTATCTAAGGAGTAGTAATTGGTACTAAACACTGCAATCATCAGCGACCATTTCCACTTCTATTTTATTTATTTTGAGTAACAGCACTGAAACAGGCCTACTGAGTCTGTGCCGACCAACAACCGCCCATTTATACTAACCCTACAGTAATCCCATATTCCCTACCACCTACCTACACTAGGGGCAATTTACAATGGCCAATTTACCTATCAACCTGCAAGTCTTTGGCTGCGGGAGGAAACCGGAGCACCCGGCGAAAACCCACGCAGTCACAGGAACTTGCAAACTCCGCACAGGCAGTACCCAGAATCGAACCCAGGTCCCTGGAGCTGTGAGGCTGCGGTGCTAACCACTGCGCTGCCCATCTGACCTTATGATGCATGCACACAGTGGCCATGATAAATTGACCACTGCATATCCACAGTGTAATGACATCAGTTGATACACATACAACTTCTAGCACGCTAAAATGAATTACATGATGTCAGTGCAATAATGGCACATAATGCCATAATGTGATGCCAAGAGTGTTTTGAAATCATGCTATTAGTGGCCAGAATTAAACCACTAGTCAGCAGTTCACATGACAGGCCTTCCTGCTTGCAGGAGACCTGAACTATGATTGCTAAAAGATCAATATAAATGCAACTTTAGTGTCTCGACTATTCACTGTTAGAATTACATCTCTTAATTTATGCCACTAAATATGCAAGTGTTGGCTGTCCCTTTCCCATCCGTCATCCAAAAGATTCAATTTCCAGGCAAAAAGACACCTTTTCATTGTAACAGGTATATATATATATATATATATAGAACAAGCTGATTTATCCCAATCATCCTTTAGCAGAGCGGGATGACCTAACTCGCAACTGCTTTGGTGAATCTGCCAGAAGACATGTTTGAGTAGTTCTATAAAGGAGAATTATGTAAATCTGGAAACAGAAAGTGCCGGAAATACTCTTGTTATGGCAGCATCTGTGTTGAGCGAAACAAGGGTTAACGTTACAGGTCTGTGACCTTTCACCAGAAGCAGCACCCGCAGTATTTTACTCTTATTTAAATCTGAGCTATTTTCCTTTTCAGACTACCAAACCTTCTCAAATTGCAGTCATTAAATATTAAGTTGGGTGTGTGAGAACTATATGAGTGAATTGCTCTATAATCTGCCATCATAATAAAAGGGCACATCTGGACACTGCAGTGTATTTAAGTTACACCTCGTTATAGGATTGAACTACTAGATAACCGTCTGAGTGGAAACATTTTGTATGAAATTAACTTCATCTCATGAACTTTTTGATGAAAATGGAGAGAGTGCCTAGCAGGTGTTCCAATTTTACTTTGCTACTGGGCTTTTACTAATCTGTCAAAAGTTTCGCTTCGGTCGATGTCAGCAAAAATTTGTGTTTATCATTTATTAAATTTGGTAAACAGCGTGTACCTTGTATTGCAAACACCTATGTTAATTTCTTCCAAGAGGAAATCTGATTTTAAAAGTTTCCCCCTTTACCTGTAATGCTATTAACCCCTCTAGGTGGATCAGCTTCCCTCTTCCACATCAAGTGTGATGGCAGCTGTTGATTCATAATGACTCTGGTTTTTATTTTAAAAAGTCTGCAGGCTATGACCACAGTCTGTCGCCGTGAAGCAATTTCCGGAGGCTCCAACGCGTCAGTCAGGTAGAGATTTAAATCTTCCCTTTAAACAAGGAAATTTTAAAATAACTTTAGAAAATTTACGCCCCGCGATATAAAAGGTTTTCCGGAGCTCCCCTTTTGGCATGTTCATGTATCCTCTGTCCCGTCATTGCCATTGTCCATGGACCCGGGATCAAGATGCAGCCGCCTCAGTTCAGTTGTGCTCCCGGCCCTTTTCTGACCTCAATGCTCTTCATTCCAGTGGCTGCCCAAAATTTCTTCTGTCACTCATGTCCTTACGCATCTGCAGTTCCTGGCCTGCCACTCTGCCTGCTGTCCTTCCACATCAGTTACTCCATTCTGCTTCCCAGGATCAACTTGACAATGAGATAAATACAAAGATCATCACCCTGAAATGTTAACTCGTGTTTCTCTCTCCACAGATGCTGCCAGACCTGCTGAATATTTCCAGCATTTTGATTTGTATTTTGACAATAAAATCCTTATACAGCACACAGACTATAAATCAGTGATGCCAATTAGTAAATTATATTTTTGCATGTGATCTTCATGTTGGTTCCATTTCCCCTTGCCTCTCTGCCCAGTGGTCTTTGGAACATCTTAGTTATATTTCCCATTGCCAATACACTAGAACAAAATAGCAGCAGGAGTAGACTATATGGCCCATCGAGCTTGCTCCGCCATTCAACACAATCATGGCTTCAACTCCACTTTCCTGCCTACTTGCCATATCCCTTGGTTCCCCGAGAGACCAAAAATATATCTATCCCAGCCTTAAATATATTCAACGATGGAGCATCCACAACCCTCTGGGGTAGAGAATTCCAAAGATTCACAACTCTTTCTGTGCCTTAAACTTTCTATAATTCTATGACTCTATCCTTAAATGTGGCCACTACTGCACACAGTACTCCAGATGTGGTCTCACCAAAACCCTGTACAATTGTAGCATGACCTCTTTATTCCTCTACTCCAATCCCCTTGCAATAAAGGCCAACATGCCATTTGCCTTCCTAATTGCTTGCTGGACCTGCATGCTAACTTTCTGTGTTCCTTGTAGAAGTCCCTCTGAACATCAACATTTGGAAGTTTCACACTTATTAAAAAAAAATTCTGCTTTTCTATTCTTATGACCAAAGTGAATAACTTCACACTTCCCGACATTATGCTCCATCTGCCATCTTGTTGCCCAATCACTTAACCTGTCTATATCTCTTTGCAGCCTCTGTATCCTTCCCATAGCTTATCTTTCCATCTTCCTTTGTATCATCAGCAAACTTAGATACATCACTCTCTGTCTCTTCATCTAAATCATTAATATCGATTGTAAATAGCTGAGGCCCCAGCACTGATCCTTGGGGAGCTCCACAATTTACTGCCTACCAACTTGAAAATGCCCCATTTATGCCCACTTTTTGCTTCCTGTCCGTTAACCAATGCTCTATCCATGCTAATATATTACCTTCAACTCCACGAGCCCTTATCTTGCCTGTTAACCTTTTTTGTGGCATCTTATTGAATGCCTTTTGGAAATCTAGGTACTACATCTACTGGAATAAAAACAAGAAATGCTGGAAATACTCAGTAGGTCTGGCAGCATCTGTGGAGAAAGAAGCAGAGTTAATGTTTCAGGTCAGTGACCTTTCATCAGAACTGACAGAACTACATCTACTGGTTCCCCTTTATCTACCTTACTAGTTACATCCTCAAAATTCTAATAAATTTGTCAGACGGGCTTTCCCTTTAGTAAAGCCATGTTGACTTGTTCTAATCATACTGTGCTTTTCTAAGTGCATTGTTAAGACTTCCTGAATAGATTCTAGAATTTTCCCTTAAGACTTCCTGAATAGATTCTAGAATTTTCCCAACGACTGATAGGCTAACTGGCCTTAGTTCCCTGTTTTCTCTTTCCTTCCTTTCTTGAAAAGCAGTGTAACATTTGCCAACTTCCAATCTGATGGACAATCTGAATCTAAGGAATTTTGGAAAATTATAGCGCATCCACTATCTCTGCTGCTATCTCCCTCTAGAACCCTAGGATGTAGGCCATCAGGTCCTGGGGATTTGTCAGAGTTTAGCCACTTAAGTTTTTCCAATACTTTTGCTCTGCTGATATTTTCCTAATTTCCTCACCCTTTTTAGCCCCTTGGTGGCCCTTTGCTAGTTGCTAAAACACTCCCAATCCTCGGACTTAGTACTCTTTTTTGCAACATTGTAAGCCTCTTCTTTTATGAACATACGAATTAGGGGCAGAAGTAGGCCATTCGGCCCCTTGAGTCTGCTCTGCCATTCAATAAGATTATGGCTGATCTGTTTGTGTCTCGAATTCCACACTCCCATCTATCCCCGATAACCTTTGATTCCCTTGCTTAACAAGAATCTACCTCCACCTTAAAAATATTCAATGATCCCGCCTCCACCACCTTCTGAGGCAGAGAGTTCCAAAGTCGCACAACCCTCAGAGAAAAGATTTCTTCTCATCTCTTGTCCTAAAAGGGCGACTCCTAATTCTAAAACAGTGCCCCCTAGTTCTGGACTCACCCACAAGAGGAAACATCCTTTCCACATCCACCTTGTCAAGATGGTTCAGGATCTTATATGCTTCAATCAAATCTCCCCTCACTCTTCTAAACTCCAGTGAAAACAAGCCCAGTCCGTCTAACCTTTCCTCATAAGACAACACACTCATTCCAGTTATCAGTTTAGTAAACCTCCTCTCTACCGCCTCCAATGCATTGACATCCTTCCATAAATAAGGAGACCAAAACGGTATAACTGAAGTATAACATCCTTACTTTTATTTTCGATTCCTCTCGTAATAAAGGATAGCATTCCATTAGCTGCCTTTATTACTTGCTGTACCTGCATACTAACTTTTTGTGACTCATGCACTAGAAAACCCAGATCCCTCTGCATTTCGTAATTCTGCAATCATTCTCCATTTAAGTAACACTCTGCTTTTTTATTCTTCCTGCCAAAGTGAACAGCTTCACATTTTCCCACATTATACTCCATCTGCCAGATTTCTGCCCACTCACTCAACCTATCTATATCAGTTTGCAAGCTCCTTATGTCCTCTTCACAACATACTTTCCTACCTATCTTTGTGTCATCTGCAAATTTAGCTACCATGCCATCGCCCGCTCATCTAAGTCACTGATATAAATTGCAAGAAGTTGAGGCCCCAGCACAGTCCCCTGCGGGACTCCACTCTTCAGATCCTGCCAATCAGAAAAGGACCCATTTATGCATACTCTCTGTTTTCTGCCAGCCAGTCAATCTTCTATCCATGCTAATATGTTACTCCCTAACCAGGAACTCCTACTTTGCGCAATGACCTTTTAAGTGGCACCTTGTCAAATGCTTTCTGGAAATCCAAGTACAGTACCTCAACGGGCTCCCCTTTATCCACAGCGCATGTTACTCCTTCAAAGAACTCCAATAAATTGGTTAAACATTATTTCCCTTTCACAAAACCATGCTGACTAATCCTGATTGCCTTGAGTTTTTCTAAGTGCCCAGTTATAGCCTCCTCAATGATCGATTCTAAGACCTTCCCCACGACAGTCATCAAGCTAACTGGTCTTCCCTCCCCTTCTTGAATAAAGGGGTTATATCTGTTTCTTTCCAGAATCTAGCGAATTTTGAAAAATCAACACTAATGCATCTACTACCTCATTAGCCGCCTCTTTTAAGACCCTTGCATGAAGCCCATCAGGACCTGGGGACTTGTCAGCCCGCAGCTCCATCAGTTTGGTCAGTACAGCTTCCCTGGTGATTGTAATTTCATCAAGTTCCTCTCTTCCTTCTGCCTCCTGATTTACAGCTATTACTGGAATGGTTTTTGCATCCTCTATAGTGAAGACAGAAGCAAAATATTTGTTCATTTCATCTGCCATTTCCTTATTATCTACTATTAACTCCCCATTCTCACTCTTTACTTACTCTTTTCCTTTTTAAATACCTGTAGAAACTCTTGCCATCCGTTTTTACATCTCTAGCTAGCTTCCTCTCGTACTCTAATTTTTTTCTCCTGATTAACCTTTTAGTCTGTTCTTTGCTTTTTGTTCTTTGGTTAGAATACAAAGAACAGCACAATCATCTGACCTGCCACTCATCTTGGGGCAATTATATGCTTTTTCCTTAAGTTTGATGCTTTCCTTAACTTCTTTAGTTAACCACGGATGGTGGGTCCTCCCCTTAGAATTTTTCTTTATCGTAGGAATATACTTATTCAGAGTATTCTGAAATATCCCCTTAAATATCTGCCACAGTTTCTCTATTGCTCTATCTCCTAGCCTGGTAACCCAGTTCACTTCAGCTAGCTCAGATTTCATGCCCACATAGTTAATCTTATTTAAGTTTAAAATACTAGTCAGACTCACTTTTCTCTCTTTCAAACTGGATGTAAAATTCAATCATATTGTGGTCACTGCTACCTAAAGGTGGCTTTACTCTGAGGTCATTAATTAATCCTGCCACATTACACAATACCAAGTCTAATTTAACCTGCTCTCTGGTTGATTCCAGAATGTGCTGCTCTAAGAAACTATCTTGAAAGCATTCTATGAACTCCTCATCCAGGCTACTATAGCCAATCTGATTTTTCCAGTTTATCTGTAGATTAAAATCACCCATGATTACTGCAGTCCCTTTATCACAAAGTACACAATGTTTCTTCTTGTATACTTCGTCCTACATTGTGAATACTGTTCAGGAGCTTGTAGACCACTCCCACTAGTGACTTCTTTCCCCTACTATTCCTCATCTCCACCCAAACAGGTTCTACATCCTGATCTCCTGAACCAAGGTCATCTCTAACTATTGCACCAATGCCATCCTTGATTAACAGTGCTACACCTCCACCTTTACCTAGCTTCCTATTTTTCTTGATTGTCATATACCCCTCAATATTCAGGACCCAATCCTCATCATTATGCAGCCATGTCTAAGTAATGGCTATCAGATCATAGCTCACATTGAAGTAAATCAATATCAGTTTGTTATGAATGCTATGTGCATTCAGATACACAGCCTTTAGTTTTGTCTTTTTGTTATCTTTGTAATATCTAGTCTCGACTGTTGGTGTGGTTTTAGGTTTTTCCCTCTGTCCCCTGCCATTCTCTGACCTTCATTTCCCATATTACTATTCTGCTCTCCTGCCTTGACTCTATCCAAGCTTGATCCCTCACCCCCCCCACCCACCCCCCACTCCTTGTTTAGTTTAAAGCCCTCTCTACTTCCCTAGTTATACAGTTTGCTCGAACACTGGTCCCAGCACGGTTCAGGTACAGACCGTCCCAACAGTACTGCCCCCACTTTCCCCAGTGCTGGTGCCAGTACCCAACAAACTGAAACCCACTTCTCCCACACCAGTCTTTGAGCCATGTATTCATTTCACCAATCTTATGTGCCCTCTTCCTGTTGGCACGTGGCTCAGGTAATAATCCAGAGATTATTACCCTTGAAGTGCTGCTCTTCAATTTGGTGCCTAGCTCCTCATACTGTCTAAGCAGAACCTCTTTCCTAGTCCTACTTATGTCATTGGTACCTAAATGGAACACGACAACTGGATCCTCCCCAGCCCTCAGCAGATGTCCCGAACCTTGGCACCCGGTGGTCAACACAGCCTTCTGGACTCACCCTCTCGGCTGCACAGAACAGTGTCAATCCCCCTCACTATACTATCCCCTACTACCATTACATTCCGTTTTTGCTCCCCCCACTTGGATGGCTTCCTGTACCACAGTGCCATGGCCAGTCTACTCATCCACATTGCAAACCTCGCTTTCATCCACACAGATTTAGAGCACCTCAAACCTGCTCCGCCGCCTGCTCACTCTCTTTTAATCTAATACTATCCTTAACTTCCTTAGTGAGCCACAGATGGGTCTTTCTTGCTGAGCTTTTGTTTTTCAATGGAACGTATTTTTGTCGAACATTTTGAATTGTTTCTTTAAAGGTTTTCCCACTGTTGATTTACCACCATGCCTTTTTAGTCAATTTACCATAGCCAATTTTCCCCTCATACCTACGTAATTGGCTTTGTTTAAGTTTAAGATTCTTGTTTGTGACTGGAGTAGGCCACTTTCAAACTTTACATGGAATTCAATGGTATTATGATCACTATTTCCCAGTGGATCTTTTATTATGACATTACAAACTAACCCTGCTTCATTACACAATACTAATTCTAAGATAGTTCTATCCCTGGTTGGTTCCACAATGTATTGCTCCAAGAAACTGTCCCAAAAACATTCTACAAACTCATCTTCTAGACCACTCTTGCCAATTTCATTGTCCCAGTCTCTATGAAGATTAAACTCCCCCACAATTATTACATTGCCTTTGTTATGAGCTCCAATGATTCTTTTGTTTAATGCTCTGTCCAACCGTATAACTACGGTTAGGGGGTCTATAAATTACTCCCACTAGTGTTTTCTGATTCTTGCTATTCCTAATTTCCAGCCGTACTGATTCTACTTCACAATGTTCTGAGGCTAGATCCTTTCTCACTAATGTCCTTATACTATCCTTTACTAACAGGGCTACCCCTCCCCCATTCTGTCTGTCTTTCCAAATATTGTGTACCCTAGAATATTTATTCCCCAACCTTGATCACCATGTAACCATAACTAATGGCAATTAGATCTAAATCATTTACCTCTATTTGTGCCACTAGTTCATCAATCTTATTGCAGCTGCTTAGGGCATTCAGATAAAGAACCTAATTTCTTTTTTTTTTAAACTTCTATTCCCTGCAAGGATCTTATTTGATGTACAATTTTTGTAAAACTCTGCCCCTTCCTGTCCCATTCTGCTTGTCTTTACCCACAACACGATACTGTTCCGATGCCTCAACCTTTCTCTTTGGATTTCTAAATCTCCCCATACCCGAACCCTCCTCCCCCCTCTGTTAGTTCACAACCTCAAGCCTTATCTGCTGGCGCAATCTTAAGTTTGTACACTCTGTCCCTTCCTGCCACACTCTGATTATCATTACCTTTATTGCGATCTTGCTCTCTTGCCTTCTCCTCTCTCTTTAAATTATCACATCTCACTTGATCCCTTGCTGCCACATTTAGTTTAAAGCCCTCTCTAGCGCCCTAATTATACAACTCACCATAACACTGGTCCCAGCATGGTTCAGGTGAAGACCGTTCCAATGTTACAACTCCCACTTTTCCCAGTACTGGTGCCAGTGCCCCATGATTCGAAACCCATTTCTCCCACACTAATCTTTGAACCACGCATTTAACTCTCTAATCTTATTAACCCTACACCAATTTGCTCGTTGCTCAGGTAATAACCCAGAGATTATTACTTGTGAGGTTCTACTTTTTAATTTAGCCCCTAGCAGCTCATACTCCCTATGCAGAACCTCTTTCCTAGTCCTATCTGTCATTGGTATCCACATGGACCACGACAACTGGATCCTCCCCCTTTCCACTGCAAGTTCCTCTCCAGCCCTGAGCAGTGCTGGAAAATGGGGTTAGAATAGATAGGATCTTGATGGCCCACACGGACACAATGGGCCGGAGGGCCTGTTTCTTAGCTGTATAACTATGACTCTAAGATGTTCCGAACCCTGGCACCAGGCAGGCAACACAGCCTTCTAACTCTCGCTCTTGGTTGCATAGAACGGTGTCTATTCCCCTGACTATACTGTCCCCTACTACCAATACATTCCTATTTACTCCCCCTGCTTGAATGGCGTCCTGTACCATAGTCAGTTTGTTCATCTACCCTGCAGCCCTCACTCTCATCCATAGAAGCTGAAAGAACCTCAAACCTGTCAGACAATTGCAAGGGCTGAGGCTCTTCCACTTCTGCCTTCTCGCAGTCACATCCTCCTGTCCCTGACCACTGACCAAATCAGAAGACCCTAATCCTAAGACTGCCTTCTGGAACAAAGTGTCCAGGTAACTTACCCCCTCCCTGACGCATCGCAGTGTCTCCAGCTCATTGACTCTGAGCCGAAGCTCCTTGAGCCACAGACACTTACTGCAGACGTGTTTGCCGTGGATCACACTGACGTCCACCAGCTCCCACATACTGTAGCCGCAACACATCACCTGCCCTGCCATCTTTATTATGTGTTAATTATGAATTAATTAAGAAAAATAAATTAATAAACCCCACTACTGCTAAGCCCCACTATTAATAAGCTTTCTAATGCTGGTAAACCTTGCTACTACTAATAAAACCTTAGTAATAAATTACCTGAGTCTCAGAAGATTCTTATTATTTCAATTGATCTTCTAACCCCAATTAAAATTCCTTAGTTTAGATAACAGAAAATGTTCGCCAACCAATCACTTACCTTCTTTGCTGGAACATCACACGTCAATTCCTCTTTTCTTCTTTGCACCAACTTACCATGTGGACCAAATTCCCACCTTCACAACTCTGACTGCATCTCACTTCGGCGAAGTCTCCACTCCGTGCAGTTTATATTTAAATGACAACATGAGCAGTGATCATTGCTGTCAGGAATCTGAAATGGCCTATAGCATTTTGCACTTAATCCTTTCTGCTAACTCAAAGTGAACACTGCAGGAACTATTAAGACTCAATAGATCTAAGCTGCTAGTCATTTGGTAACAGCCCAAGACAAGTATTAATAAAAATAGGAATCTATTGATGAACTACAGCAAGTGGGGAGAAAATGTGCATGTTTCAATGCCACCATGATTGTGCACATTACTGAGCGTCACACGTTGATCATCACTGACCTGCAACTTAAAAGTTTGAAAAATGTCAAGAATTAAACAATGAATTTAATAACTGCAAACACCAACAACTGAAATCACTGGATAAAGTCAAACAGTAACAAATTCAGGAGCCTTGAACGGTTAAATGACTGCTGCTTCAGTACACGGTTAGGTTTTTTTTATATACGGTGAAAGTGCTCCTGCCTGTGCCCAAATCTCCATCTTCAGGTCCTCTCCTCATTTCAATGAAATCACTCACAAGTATATAACCTTCCTTTGTTATCTCTTGCCCAACCCCCACCTCACTTGTTTATAATCTGTGACTTTTCTAATATTTGTCAGTTCCGAAGAAGGGTCACTGACCCGAAACGTTAACTCTGCTTCTCTTTCCACAGATGCTGCCAGACCTGCTGAGTGAATCCAGCATTTCTTGTTTTTGTTTCAGATTTCCAGCATCCGCAGTATTTTGCTTTTATATAACCAGCTTTCACAGGTTCACAGGTACACTGATTACATTCAGCAACCACCGCCACCCACCGGCACTCCCCCCAACCACCACCCCCAACCCCCCAACCCCAAACATTGTTTCTTTCTTAATCCCTTTACTTTGTGTTCGGATGACTGCTATAATGCCATGATGACACAAAACTGGGTGGGAGGGTGAGTTGTGAGGAGGATGCAGAGAGGCTTCTGGGTGATTTGGACAAGTTGAGTGAGTGGGCAGATGCAGTATAATGTGGATAAATGCAGTTTCGAAGAAGGGTCACTGACCCGAAACGTTAACTCTGCTTCTCTTTCCACAGATGCTGCCAGACCTGCTGAGTGGTTCCAGCATTTCTTGTTTTTATTTCAGATTTCCAGCATCCGCAGTATTTTGCTTTTATTTAAATGTGAGGCTATCCACTTTGGTGGATAGGAAGGCAGATTTATTATCTGAATGGCTATAAACAGAGAAAGGAATATGCAGCGAGACCTGGGTATTCTCGTACACCAGTCACTGAAGGTATGCATGCAGGTGCGACAGGCGGTAAAGAGGGCAAATGGTATGTTGGCCTTCATAGCGAGAGGATTCGAGTACAGGAGAAGGGATGTCTTGCTGCAGTTATGCAGGACCTTGGTGAGGCCACACCTGGAATATTGTGTGCGGTTTTGGTCTCCTTATCTGAGGAAGGATGTTCTTGCTATAGAGGGAGTGCAGCGAAGTTTTACCAGATTGATTCCTGGGATGGCGGGACTGACGTATGAGGAGAGATTGAGTTGGTTAGGATTATACTTGCTGGAGTTCAGAAGAGTGAGGGGGAAATCTCATAGAAACCTAAAAATTCTCACAGGACTTGACAGGGTAGATGCAGGAAGGATGTTCCCGATGGTGAGGGAGTCCAGAACCAGAGGTCATTGTCTAACAATAGGGGGTAAACCTTTCAGGACTGAGATGAGGAGAACTTTCTTCATCCAGACAGTGGTGAGCCTATGGAATTCGCTACCATAGAAAGCAGTTGAGGCCAAAAGATTGTATGTTTGCAAGAAGGTGTTAGATATAGTTCTTGGGGCGAAAGGGATCAAAGGATATGGGGGGAAAGCGGGGACAGGTTACTGAATTGGATGATCAGCCATGATCATAATGAATGGCAGAGCAGGCGCGAAGGGCCGAATGGCCTACTCCTGCTTCTATTTTCTATGTTTCTATCGACACCTCATCCAGACACATGTTTACTTGGGTTTACTTTTGTCATTTAATGTCTCCTGCCCTCCACCCTATCACAGACCAAGACCATCCCTTTTGTTATTATTCATCCACCACCCCACCCCTTAACTTGTTCAAAACCATTAATAACCTTTGTCAGTTCTGATGAAAGGCATCAAACCGTTAACTCTGCTTTCCTCCCCACAGATGCTCCCTGACCCGTTGTGGCAGAAAATGCTTCCGGTTGCAGTTGCTGTTATCACCTCTCAGTAAACAAACTTCCAGTGCTCAGCTAATGAAATTGAGTGTGCAAGTGGAAGTTGTTACTGGGTCTCAAACAGGATTGAAGTAACAGGTACACTAGTGGTTAAACAGCTGTTTCTATATATTAAATGTAGATTAAGTCTGTCCTTTCAAATAGAACCATCACCTCACTACCAGAGTAATAGAAAAAACTGCAATATTTTAGCCCTTAAAGAATGGAATATCAGAAATCAAGGATTTTACGTTAGTCGATCACACTGAATAACACCCCACTTGGAACTGGTTAGCAAATTCTGCGACCTTCGGTCCACGGTGACAGACAATCTGTCCCTTGATGCAGAGCTCAATACGTGCATAGGGAAAGCAGCTACCACTTTTGGTTGACTCGCAAAACAAGCATGGGATAACACCAAGCTGACCCTTAGGACCAAGCTGATGATTTGTAAGGCCTGTGTTCTCACCACCTTGCTGTATAGCTGTGAACCATGGGCGACTTACAGCTATCAGGAAAAGAGCTCAATAATTTCTATCTTCGCTGTCTGCAGCACATTATGGGCATATCGTGGCAGGACAAAATCACAAATGTGGAAGACCTCTCAAAGGCAGAGCTCCCAAGTGTGTTGGCACTAATCAAACAGAGGCAGCTTCGTTGGATCAGACATGTGCGCAGGATGGAAGATGATCGCACACCCAAGGACCTTCTGTGTGGTGAGGTAGCTGGGGCCAGATGACCAGTGGGATGCCCAAAGCTCCGCTTCAAGGATGCTTGCCATGAAGGTCCTAACAGTCGACCATCGCACCTGGAAGTCACAAGCTGGCGAAAGAGGGAAATGGCGACACATCTGCAGACTGGTGTGCACTACCACGATGACCAGTTACTGCAGCAGCTTGCCAACAGACCACCAACGTGAAAAACAACAACATCACTTGACATCAGCATCACGTGGCAGAACCTGCCTCTCAGATTGGCCTTCAGGGCCATCAGCAAAAGTGCAACAAGAGAAGACACCCTACCTAAGTGGACTGTTTGCTGCGTGTCCATCATCTTTCGTAAATGAAAGGATGCCAAAAATATGTTATAATATTATAATAAAAGCAAAATACTGTGGATGCTGGAAATCTGAAATAAAAACAAGAACTGCTGGAACCACTCAGCAGGTCTGGCAGCATCTGTGGAAAGAGAAGCAGAGTTAACGTTTCAGGCCAGTGACCCTTCTTCGGAACTGGCTAATATTAGAACTGTCAAAGGTTATAAGCAAGTGAGGCGGGGTTGGGGCAAGAGATAACAAAGGAGAAGGTGTAGATTGGACAAGGCCACATAGCTGACCAAAAGGTCATGGAGCGAAGGCAAACAATATGTTAATGGTGTGTTGAAAGTACTAATGCTTTGTCTTTCAACACACCATTAACATATTGTTTGCCTTCGCTCCATGACCTTTTGGTCAGCTATGTGGCCTTGTCCAATCTACACCTTCTCCTTTGTTATCTCTTGCCCACCCCCACCTCACTTGCTTATAACCTTTGACATTTCTAATATTTGCCAGTTCCGAAGAAGGGTCACTGACCCGAAACGTTAACTCTGCTTCTCTTTCCACAGATGCTGCCAGACCTGCTGAGTGGTTCCAGCATTTCTTGTTTTTATTATGTTATAATATTATGTTCTATCCAACTTCAGAAATTTGAAATAAACTCACCACGGATCCATAAATTAAAAGCAAAATACTGCAGATGCTGGAAATCTGAAAATATACAAAGTGCTAGAAATACTCAGCAAATCTGGCAGCATCTGTGGAGAAAGAATTAACATTTTAGGTCGATGACCTTTCATCAGAACTGTCAAAGGTTAGAAACAACTGTTGAACAATGCAGTTAAAAAAGATATACAACTTATAACTTGGTGGGATTCCACAGGAAGAGCTCATTGCTATGGTAACACACTGGCTTGGGCATGCATGTAAAGGTGTGCCTCACAAGTCACTACTGCTGCTTAGCTGACATTAAGTTCTGGATCAGCAAATACATCCTTCAACCTAACATTGGTAAAACCCACCGAAACCTGCACTTCAGCTCCCAACTCTATCCCTCTCCACGTGGGTTGAACCCAATAAGGTGCACCCCTCAGTATCCTGTTTGACGTTGAACTGAGTGAGTTTCAAATTCAAGATCCTAACCACAAAAAACCCCTATTTCCAGCTCTATATAACCCACTGCAGCAGAAATGCTTATTAATCTTTGTCACTTCCCGACTCCATTACTCCACACACGTCTCTGATCTATAAAGTTCAGCCCTTTATAAATTGCCTAAAATTCCTCCACCCACATTCTATCCTAAATTTATATCCCGTACAAACTTCATTTACATCCTGCCCCCCCCCCCCCCAATACAATTTCAAAATCCTAATCCTCATCTACAAGTCCTTGCATTAATCGCACAACTTGCTTTACCCCCATCTTCTGATTCTGGCCTCATTTCTTTCCCTTCTCCTGCTCCTCACATTCACACTGTCCTTAAATCTTTCCAATTTGCTGCCTCTACCCTCTCTCAATACCTCTGTCTTTGATCACATCTTTGGCCATCTCTCAAATCCTATTCCATGACTGCTTAAAAAAAATTGCATTAAAGTCATTAAGTGTGAGCAGTTGTTGTTCGCAAGATAGCTACAATGATAGCCTCAGGCTATGTTACCCTCACAATTCACCTGGCAGTTCCTTCCACCAGGTCAGGCTGTTGTGGGGGTGGGGGTGCTGGGAAAGTATATGATTGAGAAATGGGTTTCAGAGGTCCTCTTGAGCCAGAAACACACCCAGATTCACGAACAAGCTCATAAAAAATACAAACAAAACCCTTTGTCTCAATGCATTTATGTAAAGTCTTGTTATCGGAATTCCATAAATTGTGATCAGCCCAATTCAGTTTATACTCTAAATGGACACAAGGATCTCCATTGGTATCTGCAGCAGGGTGTGGTTCAATCATTGGCACGGAAGGAGGCTATTTGGCCTATCGCGCCCGTGCTGACTCTCTGCAAGAGCTGTTCAGCTAGTCCCACTCCCCTGCCTTTTCCCTGTAGCCATGCAATTCATTTTTCTTCAGATAATAAATCCATGATTGAATCTGCCTCCACCAGACTCGCAGGCAGTGCATTCCAGATCCTAAGCACTCGTGTAAAAAAGGTTTTTTCCCTCATGTCACCTCTGGTTCTTTTGCCATTCACATTAAATCGGAGTCCTCAGGTTCTCAACCCTTCCGCCAATGGGAACAGTTTCTCCGTATCTACTCTGTCCAGACCCTTCATGATTTTGAACATCTCTATAAAATCTGCACTCAACCTTCTTCAAGGAGAACAACCCCAGCTTCGTCAATCTATCCACATAACTGAAGTTTCTCAGCCCCAGAACCATTTTGTAAATCTTTTCTTCAATCTTTCCAATGCCTTCACATGCTTCTTAAAGTGTGGTGCCCAGAATTCACTATAACTTACTTGCTGTTGTACTATATGCCTCTATTTATAAAGTCCAGGATCCCAATGCCTTTATAACCGCTTTCTCAACCTGCCCTGCCACCTTCAATGATTTATGTACATAGACCCAGGTCTGTGTTCTCCTGCACCCTCTTTAGAATTGCATCCTTTATTTTATATTACCTTTCCTCATCCTTCCTACAAAAATGAATCACTTCACACTTCTCTGCATTAAATTTCATCTGACACGTGTCCGTCAGTTCCACCACCCTATGTCCTCTTGAAATTTGTCACTTTCCTCCTCACAGTTCATAATACTTCCAGGTTTAGGTCATCTGCAAATTCTGAAATTGTGCACTGCACACCCAAGTCTAAGTCATTAATATAGATCAGGAAAAGCAGTACTCCTAATACTGACCCCTGGGGAACCCCACTATATAGCTTTCTCCAGTCTGAAAAGCAACCTTTCACCACTACTCTCTGTTTCCTGTCATTCAGCCATCTTCGTATCCATGTTGCCACTGTCCCTTTTATTCCATGGGCTTCAACTTTGCTGACAAGCCTGTTAATGTGGCACTTTATCAAAAGCCTTTTGGAAGTCCATGTATACCAACAGCCCTCCCTGTTACTTCATCAAAAAACTCAATCAAATTAGTTAAATACTATTTGCCCTTAACAAATCCTTGCTGGCTTTCCTTAATTAATCCACATTTGTCCAAATGACTGTTAATTTTGTCCAGAATTATCATTTCTAAAGCTTTCTTACTGCTGCAGTTAAACTGACTGGCCTGTAGTTGCTGAGCTTATCCTTACACCCTTTTTTGAACAAGGATCCTCTGGGACCATCCTTGTATGTAAGGAGGATTAGAAGATTATGGCTGGCGCCTCTGCAATTTACACCCTTACTTCCCTCAGTGTCCTCAGATGCATCTGATCCGATCCTGGTGACATCAACTTTAAGTACTGCCAGCCTTTCCAACACCTCTATCATTTTTAGCCCATCTAGTGTCTCAACTACCTCCACTTTCATTACGACTTTGGCAGCATCTTATTCCTTGGCAAAGACAGATGCAAAGTAGTAATTTTTTCTCAAAATATACTTTATTCATAAAATTATGCAAAAGTACATTATGTAATGTCAAATTTGAATTCTCTCTCTCTCTTTGGCCTCCTTGTCTCGAGAGACAATGGGTAAGCGCCTGGAGGTGGTCAGTGGTCTGTGAAGCAGTGCCTGGAGTGGCTATAAAGGCCATTTCTAGAGTGACAGACTCTTCCACTGGCACTGCAGATAAAATTGGTTGTCGGGGCTGTTACACAGTTGGCTCTCTCCTTGCACTTCTGTCTTTTTTTCTGCCAACTGCTAAGTCTCTTCGACTCACCACTCTTTAGCCGCGCCTTTATGGCTGTCCGCCAGCTCTGGCGATCTCTGGCAACTGACTCCCACGACTTGTGGTCAATGTCACAGGACTTCATGTCGCGTTTGCAGTCGTCTTTAAAGCGGAGACATGGACGGCCGGTGGGTCTGATACCAGTGACGAGCTCGCTGTACAATGTGTCCTTGGGGATCCTTCCATCTTCCATGCGGCTCACATGGCCAAGCCAACTGAAGCGCCGCTGGCTCAGTAGGGTGTATATGCTAGGGATGTTGGCCGCCTCGAGGACTTCTGCGGTGGAGATACGGTCCTGCCACCTGATGCCAAGGATTCTCCGGAGACAGCGAAGATGGAATAAATTGAGACGTAGCTCTTGGCTGACATACGTTGTCCAGGTCTCGCTGCCTTCGAGCAAGGTACTGAGGACACAGGCTTGATACACTCGGACTTTTGTGTTCCATGTCAGTGCGCCATTTTCCCACGCTCTCTTGGCCAGATTGGCCAAGAGAGTGTGGAAAAATGGCACACTGACACGGAACACAAATTTGAATTATGTAAAGTGCAATGTATGTCTTTCATACAGAACCTGCCACTCTGATGTGTGTCACTACACTTACAACTAAAGATTATTTTTAAATATACGTTTACATTTCATGTCAAACATTCTCTGGTGCATACAGCCTGAGAGGTTTTGCACGGGTTCCAGCCACTTAGCGTACTACAGTGGGAGGGCCTTAGACTGTGGCCTTTCCCCAATGAGCCTTTGTGAAGGCTGCCCGAAGCTTTAGTGCATCCTTCAGCACGTAGACCTGGACCTTGGAATGTGCCAGTCTGCAACACTTGGTCATGGACAGCTCTTTGCACTGGAAGACCAACAATCTTCGGGCAGACCAAAGAGCGTCTTTCACCGAGTTGATGATCCTCCAGCAGCAGCTGATATTTGTCTCAGTTTGCATCCCTAGGTACAGCCTGTTGAGTAGAGTCCTGCATTACAGAGCTGCTCAGGATCAGCATATCTTTCCACACCTTCTTTGCAAAGACACATTCCAGCTGCCTCAAGGGCAATGTACGGTGGCACTGAGACTCCAGGTGTGCATGAAGGATCTGTCAGGGAGGTACATCTTGGACCTTTGAAAGTTCTGGCGATGAGACAGTCTGCCAAATGACTTCGACAGTCTACTCAGGAACCATCCAACAGGATCTATCATCTCTTTTTTTTTCCTGCAGGACCTCGAGAACGTTACATGCACACCACCACCACCTGATGAACCTGTGCAAAAAAACACCTTTGCTCACAAACTTTTCCATGAGGGACAGATGGTATGGCGCGGTCCAACTGAATTGAGGTTTTCATAGTAACATGGCCAACACCACGGACAGATAGAACCTCAGCATGTAGTGACACTTGATGTTGGCGTACTGAGGATCCATGCATAGCTTGATGTAGCCACACACAAAGGTGGCATTCAGGATGAAGGTGACATTGGGTACGTTTTCCCTCTTTGTCTAGAGATTTGTACGTGGTGGTCACAGTCCATTTTTGATCTCCAGATAAAGCAGATGATGGCTTGGGTGACCACGATGGCTGAGTACCTCAGCCATGCCCTCTGCCTCCATTCATAAATCACCTTTTTGGTCCCTAATCGGCTCTACTTCTTTTACCACCCTTTTACTATTTATACGTCTATAAAATACTTTTGGATTCCCTTTTATGTTGGCTGCCAGTTTCTTCTCAAACTCTCTCCTTGCTGATCTTATTTCTTTTTCACTTCCCCTCTGAATTTTCTATATTCAGCCTAGTTTTCACTTGTATTATCAACCTGACCTCTGTCATATGCACCCTTTTTCTGCTTCATCTTATCACTATCTCTTTCACCATCCAAGGACCTCTGACTTTGGCTGTCCTACCTTTCCCCTTTGTAGAAAATTACTTTGACTGTGCCTGAACTATCTCCTCTTTAAAAGGCAGTCCATTGTTCCGTAACAGTTTTGCCTGCCAATCTTTGATTCCAATTTAAATTGAGTAGACCAAAAGCAGATTGGATGACCGCTTTGCTAACACCTCCGTTCAGTCCGCAAGCATGACTCTGAGTTTCCGGTTGCTTGCCATTTTAATGCACAACCTTGTTCCCACACTTCTGTCCTTGGCCTACTGCAGTGTTTCAGTGAAGCTCAACGCAAGCTCAAGGAACAGCACCTCATCTTCTGATTAGACACTCTACAGCCTTCTGGACCCAACATTGAGTTCAACAATTTCAGAGCATGACTGCCATTTTTTAAAATTTTATTTTATTTTTTAACCATGTGCCTGTCTTAAACTTGTTTTGTTTTCAGACAGAGCTGTTCATTATTCATTAACACTCTATCTGGACTAATGCTTTGTCTTTTACTACAACTATTAGCGCTTTGTTCCATGACATTTCTGTCATTTAATCTCTATTGCCCTCTGTCTATCACAGACCTTCCCTTTTGTTGTTCTTCCCCCTTTCACTTGCTCAACCTTGGCCAGTTCTGATGAAAGGTCATAGACCTGAATTAACTCTGTTTCTCTTTCCACAGATGCTGCCAGACCTGCTGAGTATTTCCAGCACTTTCTGTTTTCATTTTTGATTCCAGTTTAACTGGGCCAGATCTGTTCTTACCCTATTGAAATTGGCTCTCCCTCCATTTTTTTTTTACTCTGGATTGCTTTGTCCTTTTCCATAGCGAGCATAAACCCTATGATACTATGATCACTATCCCCTAAATGTTCCCCTACTGACACTTAATCCACTTGTCCCATCTCATTCTCTAGAACCAGATCCAGCAATGCCTCCCTTTCCTCATGGACTGGAAAAATACTAATGTAGAAAATTCTCCTGTACACACTTTAGAAACTCATCCTTCTCTCTGCCTTTTACACTATCACTATCCCAGTCTATATTAGGATAATTAAAGTCCCTCATTCTCACTACTCTATAGTTTTTGCACCTCTCTGTAATTCCTTGTAAATTTGTTCCTGTATATCTTTCCCACTAGTTGGAGGCCTATAGAATTTACCCAGTAACGCAATGGTACTTCTATTGTTTCTTAGCTCTAACCAAATAGTTTCTGTCCTTGACTCCCTCAAGGACATCCTCTCTCTCCAGTACTGTAATGTTATCCTTAATCAATACTGCCACCCCTCCTTTCTTTCCTTCCCTATTTTTCCTGAACACCTTGTATTCAGGAATATTTAGTACCCAGTCCTGCCCTTTTTTGAGCCAGGTTTCTGTTGCCACAATATCATACTCCCAGGTGGATATCTGTGCCTGCAGTTTATCAACTCAGCTTCCTGTTCCTGATCACTTGCAAAATTAGATCCCTTCTGTGCCTGGTGGACAAGTTATGGGATGTTGGATGATTCTGATCTCACTACTTTAATTAACTTTATCCATTTGGTTAGTTGGTTTGGTGGGGGCAACATAATCTCAAACACACATGTTGCCCCTTTACTGGATGCCATTTGCTTGTTAGTCCTGCATTTAAACTGCCCCATCGCCTTCTGGCACTAGTGGGCACCCAATGGATTGTTTTTTTTTTGTTTCAGTTTTATCTATTCTGATTTAATATTGTTGGGTGAGGCCGGACTCAGGCTGGGAATTGCTGTCTTGCTGCCTCCGATAGCTAGCGGACACTGCTGCAGCTTCATTAGGACATCTAGTGGGGGGTGGGGGCGGGGTGCTGTTTATTCTTGTGTAGCTAAATTTTTTTAACTTAACAATTACGTTTCCGCCGCCCTTTAAAAGGCAGGTGATCAGTCAACAACGATGACTCACCGAATCTCCTTTTCCACAGAAACTGGGGCAGGCAGTTGGAAACGAAGTGGCCGGCGGGGAGGCGATGGACTTCGATCTCCTCATCCCGCAGCTCGGAGGCTTCGGCCGTTACCACAAGAGGCTGGCGGCTGCCGCCTGCCTCCCCAACCTACTGCTGGCTTTTAGCTTCTTCAGCGACGTGTTCCTCACCCTGACCCCCGACCATCACTGCCGGCCCGACCCGCTGCTCTTGCCCGAAGCCCTCAGAAACCTGTCGGGCTCCCAGATGCTCAATTACAGCCTACCGCTGGAAACCGGCGGCAAGGACACTCCCACCGCTTGGAGCCGCTGCCGGCTCTACCGATATCCGTTAACGGTTGTCGCCGGCACGAGCCAGCCGCTGCCCAAAAGCACCATCTCGTGCACTCGAGGCTGGCAGTTCGAGCCGCGAGGTGGTCTGGAAAATAATGTCGTCACCCAGGTGAGCAACCACGCGCCTTCTCAAACTGCCAGAGGAATTCAATCTTCGGCGCTGTTTGGACCTGATTTTAACTCTGCAAGTGGGTGGGTTTTTGAATAAGTTTATCTACCTGCTTTTTTGGAGCGATGTGCGTGTTTTTGTTCGCATTTTTCAATCTTCCCCACCTATTAGGATTTATATTGCAATGACATAGGGCTCAGTGCTGGTATCCTGCTTTTTGTGGCGGGTGGCACAGTGCAGTGGTTAGCACCGCAGCCTCACAGCTCCAGCGACACGGGTTCAATTCTGGGTACTGCCTGTGCGGAGTTTGCAAGTTCTCCCAGTGATCGCGTGGGTTTTCGTCGGGTGCTCCGGTTTCCTCCCACCGCCAAAGACTTGCAGGTGCTAGGTAAATTGGCTGTTGTAAATTGCCCCTAGTTATAGGTAGGTGGTAGGGAATATGGGATTACTGTAGGGTTAGTATAAATGGGTGGTTGTTGGTCGGCACAGACTCGGTGGGCCAAAGGGTTTGTTTCAGTGCTGTATCTCTAAATAAAGAAAATATTAACGATTCGGACCTAAATGTCCGGAGCGTGAGCAAGAAGTTTGCAGACCACACAAAGATTGGCCATGTGGTAGTAACGAGGAGGATAGCTGTAGGTTGCAGGAAGATATTGATGATCTGGTCAGATGGGCAGAAAAGTGGCAAATGGAATTCAACCTGGAGAAGTGTGAGGTGATGTGTTTGGGGAGGTCAAACAAGGCAAAGGAATACACGATTAATGGGAAAATACAGAGAAGTGTAGAGGAAGTGAGGGCCCTTGGAGTGAATGTCCACAGATCCCTGAAGGTAGCAGGACAAGTCAGTAAGGTGGTTAAGAAGGCATATGGAATCCTTTCCTTTATTAGCCAAAGTATGGCAGGGAGGTTATGCTGGAACTGTATAACTCATTGGTTAGGCCACAACTTGAGTACCCTGTGCAGTCCTGGTCAGAAAGGTTGTAATTGTACTTGAGAGGGCATAAAGGAGATTTACGAGGATGTTGCCAGGACTGGAAAAATGCAGCTAAGAGGAAAGATTGAATAGGCTGGGGTTTTCCTTGAAAGAGAAGGCTGAGGGGAGATCTGACTGAAATGTACAAAATTTTGATGGGGCCTGGATAGAGTGGAGGTGAAGGGTCTATTAACCCTAGCAGAGAGGTCAGTGACAAGGGGGCATAGATTTAAAGTGATTGGTAGAAAAATTAGACAGGAGTTTAGGAAAAACTTTTTCACCCAGAGGGTGGTGATGGTCTGGAGCTCACTGCCTGAAAGGGTAGTTGAGGCAGAAACCCTGAACTCATTCAAAAGAAGTCTGGATATGCACCTCAATTGTCCTAAACTGCAGGACTATGGTCCAAATGCTAGAAGGTGGGATTAGAATAGGTGGATTGTCTTTTGGCTGGCACAGACACGATGGGCCAAGTGGCCTCTTTCTGTGCCTTAAAGTTTCTATGATTCTATAACGTTAACGCACATTAATAGCAACTGATGGGTAAATGCAAAGGAAACATGAGAAATTTGGTGTTCTAGTTTTATAGTTTTGGTTTCTCGGAGTTCATCTATCGACCAGGAATGTTGCGTGAGATAGATTTTTAACTGCCAAATTGTTTGTAATACATGTTCCTGACTCGATTGCGGTATGTCATTTGATGCGATTTGTTTGAACGTTTTCTTTTTTTTTTCTAAATTCGATCATGATGGACAGATCAAGCAGTTTAGCTCATGGCTGCAAAACTCAAAATAATCTCCGTTATAGTTGGATGAAATATTAACCTGACCCACTCAGCGCACTACTTCCTGCCCTCTGTAATTTGATTTAATTCCATATTCAAATACTGCTTAAATACTGTAAAAATGCATTTTTAAAACATCTTGCAATTAATTGGCATAAAAAGAATCACTGCGAAACAACTTATAAGCGCGTGTGCCAACTTTTTAATGCCTAACATTTTTTTCCCGCAAGTTCAAACTAATTTGTATCTGTCCATCTAAAGTTTAGCTTTGTGTGACAACATGGCTTGTTTGTTAATCCTGCCCTCAACATTTTACTCTTCAAACTGGGGTGCCCAACCTTCAGTCTATGTAAATGCTGGCTCAGGCAACTTATTTGCACTGGCGTTTCTTACTTGCTGATTTGTGCAGCCATGAGTTTTGTGGGAATGCAAATTTGGGATGGGCTATCCTAATTCTTGCTTTATTTGTGTGTAAATCCTGAAGCAGGATATAAAGATCCTTGTTGATACCTGCAGCTTGAAGTATATGCAAAATAATTAGAATTTTTTTTTATTCATTCATGGAATGTGGGTGTCACTGACATTTATTGCCCATCCCTAATTGCTCTTGAGAAGGTGGTAGTAAGATGCCTTTTTGAACTGCTGCAGTTCATGTGGGATAGGTACACTCACAATGCTGTTAGGAAGGGAGTTCCAGGATTTTGACCCAGCGACAGTGAAGGAATGGCGATACCATCCTGACTTGCAATTATGTGTGGCTTGGAGGGGAACTTGCAGGTGGTGGTGTTCCCATGCATCTGCTGCCCCTGTCCTTCTAGTTGGTAGAGGTCATGGGTTTAGAAGGTGCTGTCTAAGGAGTCTTGGTGAGTAGCTGCAGTGCATCTTGTAGATGGTGCACACTGCTGCCACTGTGCATCGATGGTGAAGGGAGTGAATGTTTGTGGATGGGGTGCCGATCAAGCGGGCTGCTTTGTCCTGGATGGTGTCAAGCTTCTTGAGTGTTGAATATTGAATTAAGCTATGTGACTGCTGAGGTTTAATTGTATGTAATAAACATATATAAACAAAGACGATTTACAGCACTGAAGGAGGCCATTCAGCCCATTGTGTCTGTCAGCCAGAAAAGAACTATCCAGCTTAATCCCACTTTTCCAGCTCTCGGTCCATAGCCCTGTAGTTTATGGCATTTCAAATACATATCCACGTGTTTTTTTTAAAAATGTGATTAGGGTTTCTGCCTCTATCACTGTTTCAGACCCGGAACACGTTCATAGGTGATAAAACAATTCTCAACTCATATCTGATCATTCTGCCAATTCGTTTAAATCTCTGCCTCCTGGTCATAGGAACATAGGCTGAATGGCCTACTCCTGCTCCTATCGAGCCTGCCCCACCATTCAATATGATCATGGCTGAACTTCCACTTCAAAGCCTTTTTCCCACACTATCCTCATATCCCCTTATGTCATTTGTATTTAGAAATCTGTCAATCTCTGCTTTAAACCTACTCAATGACTGAGTTTCCATAGCCCTCGGGGATTGAGAATTTCAAAAATTTACAACTCTCCGAGTAAAGAAATTTCTCATCTCTGTCCTAAGTGGCTTCCCCCTTATTTTGAAATTGTGTCCCCTGGTTCTAGACTCCCCAACCAAGGGAAACATCTTAGCTGCATCTACCTTGTCTATCCCTTTAAGTATTTTGTAGGTTTCAATGAGATCACCTCTCATTCTTTGAAACTCTAGAGAATACAGGCCCAGTTTCCCCTATCCCTCTTCATAGAACAGTCCCGTCATCCCGGGAACAAGTCTGGTGAACCTTTGTTGCACTCCCTCTATGGCAATAATATCCTCCCAAAACTGGGACCCAAAACTGCACATAGTATTCCAGGTGCGATCTAACCAAGCTTCTATACAATTGAAGCAAGACTTCACTACTCCTGTACACAAATCTTCTTGCGATAAAGGCTAACATACCATTAGCCTTAATTGCTTGCTGCACCTACTTGTTAGGTTTCAGTGACTTATTGACGAGGACTCCCAGGTTCCTTTGTACATCTACACTTTCCAATCTCTTACCATTTAAGAAATACTCTGCACATCTGTTCTGCCTACCAAAATGGATAACCTCACATTTTTCCACATTATATT
The DNA here is from genome assembly GCF_036365525.1 of Heterodontus francisci. Taxonomy (NCBI): domain Eukaryota; kingdom Metazoa; phylum Chordata; class Chondrichthyes; order Heterodontiformes; family Heterodontidae; genus Heterodontus; species Heterodontus francisci. The sequence continues at coordinate 34,654,088 of NC_090387.1, read as the reverse complement.
CCATCTGCTGCATTCTTGCCCACTCGCTAAGTCTGTCCAAATCCCCTTGAAGCCGCTTTACATTTTCCTCACAACACACATTCCCACCTAGTTTTGTGTCATCCACGAACTTGGAATATTACATTTGGTCCCCACATCCAAATCATTGCTATATATTGTGAACAGCTGGGGCCCAAGCACTGATCCCTGCGGTACCCCACGAGTCACAGCCTGCCAACGTGAGAATGACCTGTTTATTCCTATGTTCTGCCTGTTAAACAATCCTTCATCTATGCCAGTATACTACCTCCTATGCCATGTACTTGAATGTTGCTAACAAACCTCCTGTGGGGGACTTTATCAAAAGCCTTCTGAAAATCCAAGTATACCACATCCACTGACTCCCCTTTATTAATTCTGTTAGTAACATCCTCAAAAAAAAACTCCAACAGGTTCATCAAACATGATTTCCCATTCATAAATCCATGTTGACTGTGCCCAATCGGATCATTATTATCCAAGTGTCCATTTATCACATCCTTTAGAATAGTTTCTAGCATTTTCCCAACAACTGATGTAAGTCTAACAGGTCTGTAATTCCCTGTTTTCTCTCTCCCTCCCTCCCTTCAATAGTGGGGTGACATTTACAACCTTCCAATCTGCAGGAACCAGCCCAGAATCTATAGAATTTTGGAATATAATCACCAATGCATCTACTATCTCCATAGTTCCCTCTTACAAAACTTTGGGATGTAGAATATCAGGTGCTGGGGACCTCATAGAATAGAAACTTTAAGGCACAGAAAGAGGCCACTTGGCTCACCATTTCTTTGCTGGCTGAAAAACGATCCACCCATTCTAATCCCACCTTCCAGCATTTGGTCCATAGCCCTTTAGATTACAGCACTTGAAGTGCATATCCAGAGTCCTTTTGAATGAATTCAAGGTTTCTGCCTCAACTACCCTTTCCGGCAGTGAGCTCCAGACCATCACCACCCTCTGGGTGAAAACGTTTTTCCTCATCTCCCATCTAATTTTCTACCAATCACTTTAAATCTATGCCCCCTCGTCACTGACCTCTCTGCTAAGGTAAAAATAGGCCCTTCATCTCCACTCTTTCCAGGCCTCTCTCCATTTTATACATTTCAAACAGATCTCCCCTCAGCCTTCTCTGTTCCAAGGAGAACAACCCCAGCCTATTCAATCTTTCCTCATAGCTGCATTTTTCCAGTGCTGGCAACATCCTCAAATCTCCTCTGTACACTCTCCAGTGCAATTACATCCTTTCTGTAATGAGGTGACCAGAACTGCACACACTACTCAAGTTGTGGCCTAACCAATCAGTTATACAGTTCCAGCATAACCTCCCTGCTCATATATTCTATACCTTGGCTAATAAAGGAAAGGATTCCATATGCCGCCTTAACCACCTATCAACCTGTCCTGCTACCTTCAGGGATCTGTGGACATTCACTCCCTCACTTCCTCTACACTTCTCAGTATTCTTCCGATAATCGTGTATTCCTTTGCCTTGTTTGACTTCCCCAAATGCATCACCTGACACGTCTCCGGGTTGAATTTGCCACTTTTCTGCCCATCTGACCAGATCATCAATATCTTCCTGCAGCCTACAGCTATCCTCCTCGCTATCTACCACACGGCCAATCTTTGTGCCGTCTGCAAACTTCTTGATCATGTTCCCTATATTTATGTCCAAATCATTAATAAAAACCACAAAAAGGGACCCAGTACTGAGCTCTGCGAACGCCACTGGAAACAGCCCTCCAGTCGCAAAAACACCCGTCAACAATCGCCCTTTGTTTCCTGCCACTGAGCCAATTTTGTATCCACCTTGCTGCATTTCCCTGTATCCCACGGGATTTTATTTTTTTAACTAGTCTGCCATGTCAGACCTTGTCAAAAGCCTTGCTAAAATCCATGTAGACCGCATCAACTACACTACCCTCATCTATCTACCTCATTACTTCAAAAAATTTGATCAAGTTGGTCAAACAAGATCTTCTCTTAACAAATCCATGCTGACTATCCTTGATTAACTTGTGCCTTTCTAAGTGACATTTTATTCTCTCTCTCAGAATAGATTCCAATAACTTGCCCACGACTGACTTATCAACCTTCAGTCCCTTTTAATTTCTCCAATCCAACCTTCTTACTAATACTAATTTCCTTCAATCCCTTGGATCTCTAATTCTGGGAGATTTCTTGTATCTTTCTCAGTGAAGACAGGGACAAAGTAATCATTTAGCTTCTCTGCCAATTCTCTATTCCCCATTATAAATTCTCCTGAAATAAAAACAAGAAATGCTGGAAATACTCAGCAAGTCCAGCAATATCCATGGAGAGAGGAACAGAGTCAATACCTCAGGTCTTCACCAGAACTGGGTAGAAGCGGGCTATCTGGGGTTGCGGAGGAGATGAGATCAGTGACAGTTCTGTGGACAGTAGCTTGATGTTTGGTGGTGAGGTCATGATCCAGGGGGAAATAGGAAGAGGTGTCTGAGAGTTGGCACTGAGCCTCTGCAAGGTATTGGTCAGTACGCCAGACAACAGCACCACCCTTATCTGCAGGTTTGATGACATTGTCGGGGTTAGACCTGAGAGAACGGAGTGCGGCAAGTTCAGAGGGGGGCAGGTTAGAGTGAGTGATGGGGGCAGAGAAATTGAGACGGCCGATGTCTCGCCGACAGTTTTCAATGAAAAGATCAAGAGCGGGTAAGAGGCCAGAGGGAGGGGTCCAGGTAGAGGGAGAATACTGGAGGCCAGTGCATGGGTCTGCTGGTCGGGGGAGGACTCCTGGTCAAAGAAGTGAGCACGGAGGCAAAGGCAACGGAAGAAGAGCTCAACATCATGCCGTGTACGAAATTCATTGAGGTGGGGGTGTAAGGGGATAAAAGTGAATCCTTTGCTGAGTACAGAACGTTCAGCGTCAGAGAGGGGAAGGTCAGAGGGCACAGTGAATACACGGCAAGGGGTCAGATCAGAAGGGGTGGGGTCAGAGGGAAGTGAAAGGGAAGAAGGATCTGGAGGGGCATTAGACCCCATCAGCTGCTGTAGCTTGTATTCCTTAACGTCTGAAAGGAAGTAAAAAGTTTTTTGTTTATGCATCGGATAAGACGAAGGATGAAATGAAACTGCAGAGTAGAAAAGCTTTGAGATAAGGTGAGGCGGTGTTACTGGAGAGAGAGGTCCAGTGTGGACAAGTGGCGACACATGGCACTGAGTGTGGATCTCAGGCGGTGAGAACAGCAGTCCGAGGAACGTTGTATTTCTCAGAGATACCTATGATCCTGGGTGGATTCAAAACACGAAGGATGAAACTTCAGTTGGAATCCACATGGAATAAGTCGGAGCCGGAGACAGTCACTGAGGAAGGAGATGTGGCTGTAAAATTCTCCTGACTCTGCCTGTAATGGAGCCACATTTGTCTTAGCCAAACGTTTCCTTTTTACATAGCTGCAGAAACATTTACAGTCCATTTTTATATTTTGTGCTAGCTTACATTCATATTCTGTTCTCTCTCTCTATCAGTTTCTTCAGCCTTCTTTGCTGTATTCTAAAATCCTCCCAGTCGAGAGACAATGTGTAAGCGCCTGGAGGTGGTCAGTGGTTTGTGAAGCAGTGCCTGGAGAGGCTATAAAAGGCCAATTCTAGAGTGACAGACTCTTCCACAGGTGCTGCAGATAAAATTGGTTGTCGGGGCTGTTACACAGTTGGCTCTCTCCTCTCTTTTTTTTTCCTGTCAACTGCTAAGTCTCTTCGACTCGCCACGCTTTAGCCTCTCCTTTATGGTTGCCCGCCAGCTCTAGTGTTCGCTGGCAACTGACTCCCACGACTTGTGATCCATGTCACAGGACTTCATGTCGCGTTTGCAGACGTCTTTTTAAAGCGGAGACATGGACGGCCGGTGGGTCTGGTAACAGTGATGAGCTCGCTGTACAATGTGTCCTTGGGGATCCTGCCATCTTCCATGCGGCTCAAATGGCCAAGCCTTCTCGGGCGTTGCTGGCTTAATAGGGTGTATATGCTGGGGATGTTGGCCGCCTCGAGGACTTCTGTGTTGGAGATACGGTCCTGCCACCTGATGCCAAGGATTCTCCAGAGGCAGCGAAGATGGAATGAATTGAGACGTCACTCTTGGCTGACGTACGTTGTCCAGGCCTCGCTGCCGTAGAGCAAGGTACTGAGGAAACAGGCTTGATACACTTGGACTTTTATGTTCTGTGTCAGTGCGCCGTTTTCCCACACTCTCTTGGCCAGTCTGGACATAGCAGAGGAATCCTTTCCCATGCACTTGTTTAATTCTGCATCGAGAGACAGGTTACTGGTGATAGTTGAGCCTAGGTAGGTGATCTCTTGAACCACTTCCAGAGTGTGGTTGCTGATATTGATGGATGGGGCATTTCTGACGTCCTGTCCCATGATGTTCGTTTTTTCGAGGCTGATGGTTAGGCCAAATTCATTGCAGGCAGCCGCAAACCTATCGACGAGTCTCTGCAGACACTCTTCAGTGTGGGATGTTAATGCAGCATCGTCAGCAAAAAGGAGTTCCCTGATGAGGACTTTCCGTACTTTGGTCTTCGCTTTTAGACTGGCAAGGTTGAACAACCTACCACCTGATCTTGTGTGGAGGAAAATTCCTTCTTCTGAAGACTTGAACGCATGTGAGAGCAGCAGGGAGAAGAAGATCCCAAACAGTGTAGTTGCAAGAACACAGCCCTGTTTCACGCCACTCAGGATTGGAAAGGGGTCTCATGAGGCGCCGCTATGCTGAATTGTGCCTTTCATATTGTCATGGAATGAGGTGATGATACTTAGTAGCTTTGGTGGGCATCCAATCTTTTCTAGTAGTCGGAAGAGACCACGTCTGCTGACGAGGTCAGAGGCTTTGGTGAGATCAATGAAAACAATGTGGAGGGGCATCTGTTGTTCACGGCATTTCTCCTGTAGCTGACGAAGGGAGAACAGCATGTCAATGGTGTATCTCTTTGCTCGAAAGCCACACTTTGCCTCAGGATAGATGCGCTCAGCCAGCTTCTGGAGCCTGTTTAAAGCGACCCGAGTGAAGATTTTCCCCACTATGCTGAGCAGGGAGATTCCACGGTAGTTGTTGCAGTCACCGCGGTAAGCCTTGTCCTTATTGAGGGTGATGATATTGAATTATACACTAAATGACCAAGTAGATGATTACAGCAATGTGGAGTGCACCGCACTTCAACTTTTATAGTGTATGTTATTTAAATATTCTGCTCTCATTTTTGGTGCTTAATAGTAAAACTGATCTGTCCTGCAGCACTATTACAGTAACTTTAAAAAGACATCAGCACAGTAACTAAACATGTTTGACATAAATATAGGAAGCAAGTTATTTGTACTGCCAGTGACTCATCTGCTTTGCATACACTGACAGTGCACATCACCTGATTTGTTTCCTGACGGGTTTACCAACTGAAGCTATAGTTATGTTTCCTGCACAAAACAAGTTATTATCTACAGTGCAGTCCATCTCAATTTTTGGTTATTGTACCATATGTTCAAAGGTTAACTTTTTCATGCATGGCTTAACTCTCTGCTGTTATGAGGCCTTCGCTGTATTTAGCATGCAAGCTTGATGCTCAAAATCCTTAGCAACTGAGAGTGAAGTGTTTATGGCACAGATGACATTTGTTGAACCCATTACACAAGTGTACATGTCTAGTGTATAGTAAGTGAAGTACCCCAAGGAAGGTTCAGAAAAATGGCTTTGGTGAGCCTTATAAATTGAGCCTTTTTAAATCACAATTTAACACAACTTTTGCATAACTTGAGTTCTGATGAAGGGTCACTGACCTAAAACGTTAACTGTGCTTCTCTCTCCACAGATGCTGCCAGACCTGCTGAGTATTTCCAGAATTTCTTGTTTTTATTTTGAATAACTTGTTGGTTCACAAATGACATCTTGAATATCAGGATAATTGTTGAAATGGCTGTTCCATTGCAATTCCTCCATTGCAAATACACCACAGCTCCCACAATATATGTAAAGTGGAAAGTTAAGTTGATATTTGAGGCATAGGGTGCAGGAACATGAAATGTTGAGCGGACTGCCATCCAATAGTGCTTAACTCAGTACTCCTTACTAAATTTGCACAATTCTGTTGGAGAGAATTATATTTACCTTGTGTTTTGTCTGTGTGAGAATGACCTAAAATACCAAAAATTTGGAAGGTAGGATTTAATAAAATAGGGTATTGGACAATGACCAAGCCATAACCACAATGCACTATATAAATGAGTAATATTGGTCTGCTTCGGTTTTTACACAGAAAAGAAAGGATGGCCAATATTTGTACCCTTGAGGATTAAACAGCTTTTTAATTTTTTTTTAAGTGGAACCTGGTTTGTAAGAACTACTGGAAGGTTCCACTGGAGCAAGTCAGCTACAAGATTGGTTGGATTATTGGATATTTGACTCTTGGATCTGTTGCTGATAGGTAAGTTTTTTTTTAAATTCTTTGATTCACTCTGGCTTCTCAGGCTTTCTGTGATTTGTTTTGATGTTTGGTATACTGCAACAACAAAAAAAACTGCTTTTAGTATAAATTCCAAGAATGTGCCTATTTGTATTGCTATATTTGTAACCTCTGCAAAACAATTTTTTTTTGTTCCAGAAATCTACTTTATTAAAATTTGTGAAAATACATTATATAACACTTCAAATTTGGCGTTACATAAAGTGCAATACAGATTGGTATCTTTCAATACAGTACATGAGGTGCCTCACTACACTTGCCATTGCAGATTATATTTACAATTGTTAAGACCGAGGTGGGAGGACTGTACTGTTTGTTCTAGTTCTACTTCTCCAAGGTCACAACATAAATTTTAAATTTTGTCCCACTTACTGATAGTCAATCATAGATTCTATTTTTATCCCAAAATAAAACACACCAACCAGTTTTCTTTAATAAACAACAAATTATCAGTTTATTATAAAAACTAGTCTTAACCAGTAATGAATTAAAACACAGACCGATCAAAATATAAAAGTTTCCCTTTTTACCTTAGTCCCTCACGCACGCACACATACACACACACACACCAGTTAACCAAAAAAAAAAAGAGATTTACTGTTTAGCACTCTAGTACAAAAAAAAATGTTGGCAAAAATACTTGCTAACTCTTGAAGAAAAAAAAATATGAAAAGCTGCCAAGTCCTTTTTGGCTTGGCATCCCAAATGCGTATTGACGGATGGAATCTTCCTGGAACAGTTCTTGTCAGATGAGACTGAAGATCAGTTTGGGTAGGCTTTTCAGGGTTTCAGCTAGTTTCTTGCACTTCTCGAGATGGAAAACTGGCTGGCTTTTTCAAAGAGCTGGAGCAGACTGATCTGGGTGTTACGGTCTTAGCAAGTTTTCTCCAACTGTCTTTTCAAACCATTGTCCATATCCCAACTCATTGTCCATCTCCAGAGTCAAGCCTCCTGACTCCTATAAATCTTGACCTGTCACTTCTCTGTAAACATTTTCCCCAAGTCATAAACCACCCCTGCTGGGTAATTATTTGAAGACAGGTGCCTTCCAGTAACTGTTTATAGTCCAGACCTCTCAGTGATCCTTGCTTTAAAAAAAAATCCTTTGACTCCTTTTCAGTTTTGAAGCATAAATCTTCAAAATTTATCAAAACAATGGAAGCACTCGTAACATAATGTGTATTTACATTTATGTCAAACATGCGCTGGTGCATACAGCCCAAGGGATTTTACATGGGCTCCAGCCCCTCCGTATACTATGGTGGGAGGGCCTTACACAATGACCTTTCCCCACTGAACCTTTGCAGCAGCTGCCCCAAGTTTAGTGTTTGCCTCAGCATATAGTCCCGGACCTTGGAATGTGCTAACCTGCAACACTCAATTGTCAGCAGCTCTTTGCACTGGAAGACCAGCAAGTTTCGGGCAGAACAAAATACATCCTTTACCGAGTTGATGGTCTCCAAGTTTATCTCGGTGTGCATCCCTGGGAACAGCTCCTAGAGCACTGAGTCATAGCCTATTATTTTGAGTAATATGATATAGGTATAATAGCTTGCATAATCTTTCTCAGTACACTGGTGGCTAACCTTTTGTAGTGGCTTGTTTGTCAACAATAGCAAGTACATCTACCAATTTGTACCTTTTTTATGCTCACCTGCACAGTGTAATAAATTCAAGATTTTTGAAAATTGCTTCAATGCAGCACTCATGAGTGTGCTGGTGAAGAACTATTTGAAAATCTTTCTTGGCAAAGACAAGTAGATTTGCATGATGGGCAATTCTGGGCTGACCTTTTGAATGGAAACTCGGTTCTCCTATTTTGAGCTAGAAACATACACAAGTGACTCTCCAAATGAAGATGGGAAAATGGATTTTCTGAGTAGCTCAACCACCATCCCAAAAAGAAAAATTGAACTGAAAACTCTTGTCAGTTTTCAAACTGCATTTCTACTATAATTGTCATACTGAAGCAGACTTTACAAAATGAGACCAAACAATTGAACATTGACTCTTTTTTTTTCTTTTTCCATCCATAGACTTGGCCGTCGAAATACATTCATTCTCTCGTTAGTTGTATCAATTATTCAGCATATTGGAGTTTCAATTTCTGTGGATTTCCTCATGTTTGTTGTATTCCATATGTTTAGTGGGGTAGCATTGGCTGGACTCTTCTTGTCTGTGTACATTGCAAGTAAGTATACATCAGCTTAGAATCTGACCACGTGACAAACTACAGTGTTTTCAAATGTGCGTGTATCTCAAAATTACATATTCCTCTCTTAGTTTCTGTGATTTTCTTTTCGTAAGTACAAGAAGGTTAACGTTTCTATAATTTTCCAGCACTGATCTTTAAGATCTGACTTTTGTCAGTCTCCACCAATTACAGACATAGTCTACCTAAATGCTACACCTTTTGAGCTCTTCAGTTCTAAGAAGTCATTAATTGTGCATCTTAGTATTTAGAATTTTTAAAATTTAACTGTATTAGGCTGTATGCTGCAGTATTAATGTTTTTTTTCATCTCCCAATCCAGGTCAGAAGTCCCCTTTTTTTTTATATGATTGCAGCAAATTCGGTTGGTCGTATGTAAAGCTTGCTGAATTGGATTAAATTGCTTTCTCTTAAACTATTTGAATTGTGTATGTGAATAACTTGTTACAGTTGTTAAGATTTAGTATTGTTATAGAGGATGTTGAAATTAGCTATCAAATCTGTTGCATCATTTCAATTGGCTTCAGAAATAGTTTTTATTTCCTGAGCTGTTCACTAGGCAGCTTTATGGACTGATAATGCTAAACTTATAAGTGAGAATCACCTAGCATGCAAATGTGCTGTATGAAAATAAGAAATGCAGCCAAGAGCGACGTCTCAATTCATTCCATCTTCGCTGTCTCTGGAGAATCCTTGGCATCAGGTGGCAGGACCGTATCTCCAACACAGAAGTCCTCGAGGCGGCCAACATCCCCAGCATATACACCCTATTAAGCCAGCAGCGCCTGAGATGGCTTGGCCATGTGAGCCGCATGAAAGATGGCAGGATCCCCAAGGACAAATTGTACAGCGAGCTCATCACTGGTACCAGACCCACCGGCCGTCCATGTCTCCGCTTTAAAGACGTCTGCAAACGCGACATGAAGTCCTGTGACATGGATCACTAGTCGTGGGAGTCAGTTGCCAGCGAACCATAAAGGCGGGGCTAAAGCGTGGCGAGTTGAAGAGACTTAGTTGGCAGGGGAAAAGACAGAAGCGCAAGGCGAGAGCCAACTGTGTAACAGCCCCGACAAACAATTTTATCTGCAGCACCTGTGGAAGAGCCTGTCACTCTAGAATTGGCCTTTATAGCCACTCCAGGCACTGCTTTACAAACCACTGACCACCTCCAGGCGCTTGCCCATGCCAAAGAAGAAGTACAAATAAATTGGTAACCTAGAGGGTGAAATATTTCTTGTGAATATCACTGAGTTAAGGAAATGTAAATGTGGGATGGGAGACTTGAAATCTGTCAGGCAAATTAAATTGGAGTGTTGGTAAATCTATTTCATTTGTAAAATTTGACCTGAAGGAATAATTTTTATTGCTGAAGCTAAGTGGGATTTCTTAAAGCTCAATATCATTTGAGAGAACTAACATATCCACTCAAATTAGGCTGTTTTCATTAGAACGCAGGAGGTTATGGGGTGATTTGATATTTAAAACTATGAAGGGATGGAACTGGGTAGATAGGGAAAAAAAGCTTCCAGTGGTTGACTGTTCATTTTGTACCTTTTTTAGACATTGGATTAAATGCAAGAGATTTAGGAAAGAATGTAAGGGAAACTTTTTTTATGCAAGAGGGTTGTGGTGATGTGGAATGTACTACCAAAATTAGTGACTGAAGCGGAGACCATTTTAACATTCTAGAATAGGTTAGATGGAGAGGGAAATCAAAAGACATGGGAACAGTAGATGGATGGCACATGTGATTAGGGTTGTTCATGAAGGATTATATACATGGACTGATTGGGACAAATGGCCTATTTGTGTTATTTTCTATGTAACATAACTACAGTGCAGGATTGTAAGTACCCAGGTTCATCAATGACTTGTGTACCGAGTTAGGCCAAAATATTTACAGACATCACACATCCAAATTTCTGTTCCAAATAAAAAAAATCTTTTTACTAAGGAAAGCCAGTTATTTTCAATATACAGAGAAATCTTTCCTACCAACAATAAATATCTCCTGACTTTGAGTTGCACCTTTTTTATATATCAAGAGCCAGTATGATCTCTAATTGACCTCAGGATCTGTTATGAGCAAGCTTCCTCTAACTGACCTCAGGACATCAGTGATTGAATCTTGTTGCCTTAAAAGAAGACATCGTCTTGCACACACCTGACCATTAACCGTGCAACAGCACTTTGATTTACATAATGTATCCTCGTATCATCACCCCTCACCCGATCTTCTGAATTATTTTGAGCAGTGCCCATGAGATCAAGTGGTAGCTTCAAAATAAGCCTAAATACTTAAATACATCATTTTAATAGAGAAGTTCTCTTGTGAGTACTAACCTTGGCACAAAATCTAATTGGAGACACCTGAAACTGGCTACTTTTTTTTTTTTCTGGCTTGCATCTAAGTTGCATTTCCAATCACTTTTTGGCAGCCTGTTCTCGGGAGTCGCTACTGAGTGCTAGCTATGTTTCTAGTTTGTTTTTTGTGTTGTCCTATGTTTAAACAATCTCAATATTTCAATCACAGTTAACTGACGTCTTTCTAATCTGACTTGAGTACCAGGCCAAACTTTGAAGTCGACTTGTGGAGGCATTTGTGGTAGATGGATGTATTCTAGTCCCGGAGATTTATTTCATCCCCTTTTGTTCCCTTCTCCTATACTACAACAACTATTCTCGTGGATAATGTCACCTTGGCTTAATGGTAATAGTCTCATGGCTGAGTCAGAAGATTGTGGGTTTAAATCCGCTTGAGATTTGAACACAGAATCTAGGCTGCCATTTCAGTACATTGACAAAGTAAACCATTTTTAAATTGTTATTGCTGTTTCTGGGGGTCTTGCTATTAGCTTCTGTATTTTTGTACATTACATCAGTGACTACACTATGAAAGCGCTCCCTTTTTGTCCAGAGGCCTACCAACTTAATAGAATTCTTTGAGGAAGTGACAAAGTTGATTAATGAGGGAAGGGCTGTAGATGTCATATACATGGACTTCAGTAAGGCGTTTGATAAGGTTCCCCATGGTAGGCTGATGGAGAAAGTGAAGTCGCATGGGATCCAGGGTGTACTAGCTAGATGGATAAAGAACTGGCTGGGCAACAGGAGACAGAGAGTAGCAGTGGAAGGGAGTTTCTCAAAATGGAGACGTGTGACCAGTGGTGTTCCACGGATCCGTGCTGGGACCACTGTTTGTGATATACATAAATGATTTGGAGGAAAGTATAGGTGGTCTGATTAGCAAGTTTGCAGGCAACACTAAGATTGGTGGAGTAGCAGATAGTGAAGGGGACTGTCAGAGAATACAGCAGAATATAGATAGATTGGAGAGTTGGGCAGAGAAATGGCAGATGGAGTTCAATCCGGGCAAATGCGAGGTGATGCATTTTGGAAGATCCAATTCAAGAGTGAAATAGACAATAAATGGAAAAGTCCTGGGGAAAATTGATGTACAGAGAGATTTGGGTGTTCAGGTCCATTGTTCCCTGAAGGTGGCAACGCAGGTCAATAGAGTGGTCAAGAAGGCATACGGCATGCTTTCCTTCATCGGACGGGGTATTGAGTACAAGAGTTGGCAGGTCATGTTACAGTTGTATAGGACTTTGGTTCAGCCACATTTGGAATACTGCGTGCAGTTCTGGTCGCCACATTACCAAAAGGATGTAGCTGCTTTGGAGAGGATGCAGAGGAGGTTCACCAGGATGTTGCCTGGTATGGAGGGCGCTAGCTATGAAGAGAGGTTGAGTAGATTAGGATTATTTTCATTAGAAAGACGGAGGTTGAGGGGGCCCCTGATTGAGGTGTACAAAATCATGAGAGGTATAGACAGGGTGGATAGCAAGAAGCTTTTTCCCAGAGTGGGGGATTCAATTACTAGGGGTCACGAGTTCAAAGTGAGAGGGGAAAAGTTTAGGGGGGATATGCGTGGAAAGTTCTTTACGCAGTTGCCAGTGGAGGTGGTAGACGCGGGCACGATAGCGTCTTTTAAGATGTATCTAGACAGATACATGAATGGGCAGGAAGCAAAGAGATACAGACCCTTAGAAAATAGGCGACAGGTTTAGATAGAGGATCTGGATCGGCGCAGGCTTGGAGGGCCGAAGGGCCTGTTCCTGTGCTGTAATTTTCTTCTTTGTTCTTTGAAAGGCCTTATGCAAATGTCAGTTCTTGATAGTTGAGCCTTCCTAGGAGTCTATTGTGTGTTTGTTTCAGACACCCTAAATGCAGGTGGAGGTGGGGGTGAAGAGAGAAGAAAGTAGAGCACATTATTTGCCTACCTTTTCACTTTACAGCTGTGGTTACTTAACAGATAGTTGTAAGAGTTTTTAAAACCTGTGTTCTAAGATATTGTACTGTAGTTGATAAACTGCCAAATATAGAAACATAGATGGAAACCAATTAATGGGAATTCTGTTGGGCATTGGTCAAAATAAATCTTGACCTTTCCTTTTTCTCCTTGGATTATGTTTTTTTTTTGTTATGGTAGCATGTATTGTGCACAGTATGTGAATGCATTGTTTTGTGCACAGAGGCCTCTCTCTTCTTGGTTTTGTCTCTTTTTTTTAAAAAAAAACCTGACTCCAACTTAGATGTGCTACAAAACTTACCTTAACATGACTAGTCTAACTGAGGAAAGTTCAACAAAAACTTGTATTTATATATCCTAGCTGACCTCCCAAATTGTACCCTCCCTAAACTTTGGGTTATTGAAAACTCTTGCTGTCTGTGTCTCAACTTGCACTAAGTCTTCATCTATCACTCCTGTGCTCCTGGTCATTGGCTCCCAGTCAAGTAACATCCTAATTTTAAAATTCTAATCCTTGTTTGCGAAGCCCTCCATGGCCTCACCCCTCCCTATCTCTATAATCTCCTCCAGTACCACAATCCTCTGAGATATCTGCACTCCTAATTCTGAACTCTCTAGCATCCCTGATTTTAATTGCTCCACCGTCGGTGGCTGTGCCTTCAGTCGCCTAGGCCCCAAGCTCTAGAATACCCTCCCTACACCTCTCTTCCTCCCTCTCTACCTCGCTTTCCTCCTTTTACGACGCTCCTTAAAACCTACCTCTTTGACTGAGCTTTTGGTCATATGATCTAATATCGCCTTCTGTGGTTCAGTGCCATATTTTGTTCTATAATGCTCCTGTGAAGTGCCTTGGGATGTTTTATTATGTTTAAAGGTGCTATATGAAAATAAGTTGTTGTCCTTTATAACACTAACCCTTTGTATTAGAGTGTTGAAGAAGTTGCATTGGTTGAATGTATTGCAAAGTGTTGCAATGTAAGCATGTGCCTGGTGTTTTGCAGCATTTACTTCCTATTCTATTTGGGGGCTTCTTTACTTGCCGCCTTAGATTTTTTTTCTGTCCTCTACAAATGAACTTATCAAAAGTGCCCTCAGAATTTTTTCCGTTGCTGCTTTACTGCCTTGACAAACATACGTTTTGTATTCTCTTGGTCAAAATCATCTGTTTGTGCTGGCAGATAGATTAGTCACACTAATGTGTTCCCTTACCACTACCACCTTCACTAAGTGAAAGGTTTTCACTTTCTCTTTTTTTAAAGTAAGGCTTGCAATTATGTAGCCCTTATCAAAGTTTCCTACTTTGTATAGATTTTTGTTTTTGAATTGTAGTGACTTGTGTAGGAAAATACGCAAGCAAGATTGTTTTCATTGTTCCTGTAAACAGCAGTGAAATTAATGGCCAGACAATTTTTTTTTATAAAGAAAAACGTCCTCAATCCCTCTGTTTGTTAGCTTAGGGTTATGGTACTGGGCTAGCAGCAACCCATAGTTTGTGAGTTCGGAGCATACCATGGTTGCTGGACTGTCATTAAAAACCCAATCACTAATGTGCTCCCTACCCAGTCTTGCCTACATGCAATCCTATTCCCACCTAATAGGGTTAGTTCCTGGTGTCTTAAAGGCAAATGCTGCCTTACCAGTGTCACAACATTCCAAACATCATAAAGTACTGCTCTGTTTACAACCTCCTTTTCCTTGAATGTGTTCTCTTTCCAGCAACATGCTTTTCTCTCCCACCATTTGCTTTTTGTCCCTCCTGCTACACACTGAAATGGCCTAACCAAAGTCACAAAATGACTGTCAACATCCTTGTTCTTCCCAAGCTCTCTCTAGTATTCAAAATACTCAACCGTGTCATTATCCTGTAATGTCTCTGTATTGTCAAGCTCTGTGTATTTAACAGTAACGAGAGCATCTCCTAGCAATGGCTACTGTCCATTGCGGTGTCACCTCCTGAGTTCCCCCAATGATCCATCGTTTTCCTCCTCCTCTATGTGTAATCCCTTTAGTGACATCATCCACATTCATGGGATCTGCTTCCACATGCAGGCAGATGAAGCACATCCTTGCTTCTTGGGCGGCACAGTGGTTAGCACTGCAGCCTCACGGCTCCAGTGACTCGGGTCCAGTTCTGGGTACTGCCTGTGCGGAGTTTGCAAGTTCTCCCTGTGATCGCCGGGTGCTCCAGTTCCTCCCACAGCCAAAGACTTGCAGGTTGATAGGTAAATTGGCCATTGTAAATTTCCCCTTGTGCAGGTAGGTGGTAGGAGAATTGAGGGAAGGTGGGGATGTGGTAGGGAACATGGGATTAATGTAGGATTAGTATAAATGGGCGGTTGATGGTCGGCACAGACTCGGTGGGCCGAAGGGCCTGTTTCAGTGCTGTATCTTTCTATGACTCTATGACAACCAACTACACATTCCTCTTTATAACCTCTCTCTAGATTATTCTTCTGCATCTCTGCTGTCAGACTGCATATCTGACATTGTTTTGGATGAGCCTAAAGTCATTGCCTACAGCTCCTGCCACATACTCTCTTTCCACACCACTAACTCTCTGCTCTCTTGTTTTCAGGCCGCTGTCTCTGACTGAACCGCTTGCATTTTCAATCTCTGCATCATGTTTTAACTGTTACAAAAGGTAAAAGCAGGTGGTCTTTGTATCATCTGCCTTTGCCCCACTTCACCCATCTGCCATTGAAATCCTCCTAGATGCGTTCCTCATTCTTTTTAAAGCAATTGGTTTAGTATTCTCCTGCCCAGCTTGCCATCTCTACTTTTAGCTCATCCAAAACTCTGCTGTTGCAGCATATCCCTTACCGCATACCACTTGCATATCGCCCCTATTGTCGCTGACCTGTATTGGTATCCAGTCCACAAAAATATAATGTAGAATTCTCATCCTTGTTTTAAATCCATCCATCACCTTGCTTATCCCTAACTCTCATTTTCTGCAGCTATACAACACCCTGCCCCTCTCAAAAACAAAAACTCCACTGACTTCACCCGCTTGTACATCTGCTCTTTCCAGCCTACCATCGGTAAGATTCCTTTAGGTTCCATTCTCTGGAATTCCTTTGCAAAATTCCCTTGGCTCTCCACTTCCCCTTTTTTTAAATTGTGAAAAGAATAAATATGCAGAAGAATTGACACTATTCAACAGTCAATTGTTGACGAACACAAAATGATTAGAATTTCCCAATTTCCAATGTTAACTTTTTTTTCCCCCTCCAGGGTTGGAGATGTGTGACCCACCACACAGACTGATGATCACAATGATTGCTGGATCCTTTACAGTGGGTGGGGAGATGTTGCTGCCAGGATTAGCTGAGTTGTGCAAAGACTGGAGAATTTTGCTGGGTGTTGTCACTGCCCCTTTCATATTACTACTCATCTATTGGTGGTAAGTGTTTTAGCAATAAGTTCATCACACTGAGTTAGAAAACTCTATAAATTTACCAAATGCAGACTCTTTATTCCACTACAGAGTCTAAAACTTGTAATAATGCATTAGTATTCCATATTAAGGCCATGAATAGAATGGACAGCTTTTGCAAGTACAAAAAATATTTTTTTGGTTTTAGAAATGCGAAGGTAGTGATTTTTTTTTCTTCTTTAAAAGGTATCATCTGGTTCAGATAATTCTAACTGCTGAGTTTCTCTTGTGGTTATGTTTGAAACTTCTAATAGGTGACAACATTACCAGTCCTAGGTTTGTGCTTTCATGGAGTCATACATTTAACAATAACAACTTTTCCTTAATGTAGTGCCTTTTTAATGTAGAAAAATTATCTGATGCTTTAGAGGCCTAATCAATGGAACCAATACAAAGATGAGAGAGATAAATGCCACCTTGACATCAAATGCTGCCTTGATGTCAAGGACAGTCACTCGCCTCACCTCAGGAATTCAGCTCTCTTGGCCATGGTGGATGAAGGCTGAATTAAGGTCTGGAGCTGAGTGGTTCTCTCAGAATCCAAAATGAGCACAGTGAGCAGGTTATTGGTAGGTGCAGCTTGATAGCACTGTCGACAACACATTTCATGACCGTGAATGATTGAGAGTAGACTGAGGTGGTAAGTGGCCAGATTGGATTTATTCTGCTTTTTGTGGAAAATTACCTTGGGCAGTTATTCACTTGGATGGATGGATAGATAGATAGATAAACGCCAGTGTTGTATCTCTACTGGAACAGTTTGGCTAGAACTGTGGCTAGTTCTTGGGCATAGATTTTCAACACTACAGTCAAGTATGTGGTTGAGGCCCATAGCCTTTGCTGTATCCAATGTGCTTTTTATTGATCCCACACAGTGAATTGAATTGACTGAACATTGGCATCTGTAATGGTGGAGACTTCAGGAGGAAGTCGCAATGGTTCATCCACTCGGCACTTCTGGCTGAAGATAGTTGCAGATGTCTTGTGCTCTCCTGGCATGCATTCTACTTTGAAGCAGGGCTGATCCCCTGGCTCGATGATGGAAGAGTGAGGAATGAGCCAGGCCAGGAGGTTACAGGTTGTGGTAGAATATAATTCTGCTGGTGGCTCGCAGCACGTCATGGATGCCCACTGGGGTACATAATTCCCTCACCTGCGTGCTTTGAGTACCACTGTACACCAGAAGTGCCTTTTGATGTGAGGGAGTACGTTGTTAACTACGAATTGAAAGGAAATATCAGGAAGCTATGGGTGGTGGTGGTGGCGGCGGTTAGTAGTGGTCATCATAATGTTCAGTAATGGTGGTAATATAACTTAACTGTTAGATCTTTGGTGCTAGTGGTTCACTAAGACTATGACCAGATTACATTTGAAGATTCTCGCACACATCACAACAGTTATTGAAATCAGAATGCTATGACTTTAGGGACCCGGTTAAGATTTTGCATGGTTTTGATTATCTTCAAATTGTTGAACTCCACCATGGATTGTTTTATTTTCTATCACACTTGGTCTGTAGCTAAAAGAGCCCAGGATTTGATCTACATTTTTACAAGACTTGGGAGCCTGCTTCAGGGAACCTTTTTTGATATGTTTTTGAACAAAAGCACTTCAATCATGCCCAACTTTATCCATGTAGAGCTAAGGGGTGTGTCATTTGGCATTCCCATTCATCTGTCCTATCTCAATTGAGCCTCCTGTTGATGTAACAGTTTCATGAGTTGAATATTTTTATTCGTTTGGGGGATGTGGGTGTCGCTAGCTATGCCAGCATTTTTTGCCCATCCATAATTGTCCTTGAGAAGGTGGTGGTGAGCTACCTTCTTGAACCGCTGCAGTCCTCGGGATGTAGGTACACCCACTGTGCTGTTGGGAAGGGAGTTCCAGGATTTTGACCCAGTGACTGTGAAGGAATGGCAATAGAGTTCAAAGTAGGATGGTGTGTGGCTTGGAGGGGATCTTGCTGGTGTGTGGTGTTCCCATGCATCTACTGCCCTTGTCCTTTATAGGTGGTAGAGGTCGCAGGTTTGGAAGGTGCTGTCTAAGGAGCCTTGGTGAGTTGCTGCAGTCCATCTTGTAGATGGTACACATTGCTGCTGCTGTGCGATGGTGGAGGGAGTGAATGTTTGTGAATGGGGTGTCAATCAAGCGGGCTGCTTTGTCCTGGATGGTGTCGCGCTTCCTGAGTGTTGTTGGAGCTGCACCCATCCAGGCTAGTGGAGAGTATTCCATCACACTGATGACTTGCGTCTTGTAGATGGTGGACAGGCACTGGGGAGTCGGAAGGTGAGTTCCTCGCCACAGAATTCGCAGCCTCTGACATGCTCTTGTAGCCACGGAATTTATGTCGCTGGTCCAGTTCAGTTTCTGCTCAATGGTGATCCCCAGGATGTTGGTAGCGGGGGCTTCAGCAATTGAACGTCAATGGGAGATGATTAGATTCTCACTTGTTTGAGATGGTCATTGCCCGGCACTTGTGTGGCATTAACGGTACTTGCCACTTATCAGCCCAAGCCTGGATGTTGTCTTGCTGCACATGGACACTGCTTCAGTATCTGAGAAGTCGTGAATGGTGCTGAACATTGTCCAGTCATCAGCGAGCATCCCCACCTGACCTTATGATGGAGGGAAGGTCATTGATGAAGCAGCTGAAGATGGTTGGACCTAGGGTACTACCCTGAGGAACTCTTGTAGTAATGTCGCGGAGCTGCTGATAGACCTCCAACAACCACAACCATCTTCCTTTACGCTAGGTCTGACTCCAGCCAGCAGAGAGCTTTCCCCTGATTCCCATCGACTCCAGTTTTGCTCGGGCTCTTTAATGCCATAACCAGTCAAATGCTGTCTTGATGTCCAGGGCAGTCACTCTCTCCTCACCTCTGGAGTTCAGCTCTTTTGTCTATGTTTGGACCAAGGCTGTAATGAGGTCAGGAGCTGAGTGGCCCTGGCAGAACCCAAACTGAGTATCAGCGAGCAGGTTATTGCTGAGCAAGTGCCACTTGATAGCACTATCGATGACACCTTCCATCACTTTACTGATGATTGAGAGTAGACTGATGGGGCGGTAATTGGCTGGGTCGGATTTGTCCTGCTTTTTCTGCACAGGACGTGGCTGGCAAATCTTCCGCATTGCCGGGGAGATACCAGAGTCGTAGCTATACTGGAATAGCTTGGCTAGGGGCATGGCTAGTTCTGGAGCACGGATCTTTGGTACTATTTCCGGTATGTTGTCAGGGCCCGTAGCCTTTGCTGCTTCCAGTGCCTTCAGCTGTTTCTTGATATCACGTGGAGTGAATCGGATTGGATGAAGACTGGTATCTGTGATGCTGGGGACCTCGGGAGGAGGCAGAGATCGATCATCCACTCGGCACTTCTGGCTGAAGATGAATGCAAATGCTTCAGCCTTCTCTTTTGCACTGATGTGCTGGGCTCCCTCATCATTGATGATGGGGATGTTTGTGGAGCATCCTCCTCCTGTCAGTTATTTTTAATTGTCCACCACCATTCACGACTAGATGCAGCAGGGCTGCAGAGTTTAGATCTGATCTATTGGGTGTGGGATTGCTTGGCCCTGTCTATTGCATGCTGCTTCTGCTGTTTGGCATGCAAGTAGCCCTGGGCTGTAGCTTCAGGCTGACACCTCCATTGAGGTGTGCCTGGTGCTGCTCCTGGCATGCCCTCCTGCACTCTTCATTGAACCAGGGTTGGTCCCCTGGCTTGATGGTAATGGTAGAGCAGGGGATATGCTGGGCCATCAGGTTACAAATTTTGGTTGAATAAAATTTTGCTGCTCATGGCTCACACCGCCTCATCGATGCTCAGTTTTGAGTGTTAGATCTGTTCGAAATCTCCCCCATTTAGCACAGTGGTAGTGCCACACAACACTATGGTGGGTATCCTCAATGTGACGACGGGAATTTGTCTCCACAAGGACTGTGCGGTGGTCACTTCTACCAATACCATCATGGACAGATTCATCTGCGACAGGTAGATTGGTGAGGATGAGGTTGAGTAGGTTTTTCCCTTTTTTGTTGGTTCCCTCACCGCCCCAGCCGCAGATGCAGTCTAGCAGCTATGTCCTTTAGGGCTTGGTCTGTAGTGGTGCTACCATGCCATTCTTGGTGATTGACGCTGAAGTCCCCCACCTAGAGTACATTTTGTGCCCTTACTGCTTCAGTTGTTCAACATGGAGAAGCACTGATTCATCAGCCGAGAGGGGCGCGGTAGATGGTGATCAATAGGAGGTTTCCTTGCCCATGTTTGACCTGATGCCATGAGACTTCATGGGGTCTGGAGTCAATGTTGAGGACTTCCAGGGCAACTCTCTCCCTACTATAAACCACTGTGCCATCACTTCTGGTGGGTCTCTCCTGCAGGTGGGACAGGACATACCCAGGGATGGTGATGGTATTTGTCTGCAAGGTATGCTTCTGTGACTATGACTGTCAGGCTGTTGCTTGACTAGTCTGTAAGACAGCTCTCCCAATCTTGGCACAAGCCCCCAGGTAGTCGTCATGAGGATTTTGCAGGGTCGACCAGGCTGTGTTTGCCTTTGTCGTTTCTGGTGCCTAGATCGTTGCTGGGTGTTCCGTCTGGTTTAATCCCTTCTCTTGGACTTTGTAGCGGTTTGATACAATTGAGTAGCTTGCTCGGCTATTTCAGAGGGCATTTAAGAGTCAACCACATTGTTGTGTGTCTGGACTCATATGTAGGCCATACCAGGTAAGGATGGCAGATTTCCTTCCCTAAAGGGCATTAGTGAACCAGATGGGTTTTTACAACAATCGCCAATGGTTTCATGATCACCACTAGACTACCTTTTTAAAATTCCAGTTTTATTGATTAAATTCATATTCCGCCATCTTCCATGGTGGGATTCGCACCAGTGTCTCCACAGCATTAGCCTGGGGCTCTGGGTTGCTAGTGTAGTGACATTACTACTAAACCGCCACCACCCCCTACACCACCGCCTCCCCCTTGTATCATTTTGATATTCCTTTTAGATAGGATTTACTTTAGTTAGCTGTAGGGCCATCTTTCTTAATCAGTTCCCTATATTGACGTCAATGCATGTTTTCATGAGGCAATTTCTTATGGAAATTTCTCATGTTTTTTGAAATGTTTAATAGATGCAAGTTTGCAAACTGGGAGAGAAGATGGAACTCTAACTTTAATGGCTAAAGCATCAAGGCCTGCTACTCTTTTTGAAATTTCAATATGTTTTAGACCTCAACAGCATAAAACCCTGATGTATGTGTGTTGGGTTGCTCATTAGCATGTCCTGCATTATCTGTGTAATATCTCGAATGTTGAAACCTGATTTTAGAATTTCAAGTAAGTTGAATACTAACTGGAACTTCCCTAAGAACTTCTTCAGTTTCCAGTTTGTACTGCCTGTTTTCATGTTGAAGAGGTTCGATAGGTGTCAGCACTTGCATCGCGTTTCATCAGAGACTGAGCCTGGAAAGAAGTACAGATTATGAATACTATTTTTTATTTTAGTTTGTATGCTAATACCATTTCAGTACGTTACCATAATTTATACTGCAATGTCCCTTTTTTAAGGGAGAGGACATGGAGGGGCACTGAAGGGTTTTAAGAGTATGGATTCAGAAGACTTCTATATGTTGCCCTACCTCTTTTTTTTTTCTCTTCCCACTCCCCCTCCCAACTCCCTTTCTCGGAGTTAATGGTTAAAACTATTTTTAAAAACAAAGGTTGAGGTATCCTTCCTGAATTTTTTTCTGGCGTTAGTACATTTCACAGATGAGCCACACTTATGGTGTGATTGCTGCTCATGTCCTGGAATGTAGCTGAAAATATTAGCTGGAATTTTCTGCTTCTGCTGCTTCACATCTTCTACTCATCCAAATGGTAAATTGGCCAATATAAATTGCCCCTAGTATAGGTAGGTGGTAGGGGAATTGTGGGGATGTGGTAGGAATATGGGGTTAATGTAGGATTAGTATAAATGGGTGGTTGATGGTCGGCACAGACTCAGTGGGCCGAAGGGCCTGTTTCAGCGCTGTATCTCTAAATTAAAAATAAATAAAAATGAATAGATGGGAATTGCAGCAATTATCTCATTCTCATTTTGAAGTTCACTTGCAACACCTTGTAGACTGGTTCTACTGGGCCTGCAAGGAGTTCAAACTGACAATCCGCACCAGGAAGACCAAAGTTATGGGCCAGGATGTAGAGACTCCTCCTTCCATCAACATGACAACCTCACTCTGGAGGTTGTCAACAGCTTCACATACCTTAGATCAATAATCACCAGCAACCTGTCCCCTGATGCCGAAATCAGCACCAAGGTTGCTAAGGCCGCTGCTGTTATGTCGAGTTGAAAAGGCAAGTGTGGACCAACAGCAAACTAACTGAAAATACAAAGCTCCGCATGTACCAGGCTTGTGTTCACAGCACCCCCCTTTACAGTAGCGACGCATGGACAACTTATGCAAGCCAAGAAAAGCAGTTGAACGGCTTCCACCTCCGCTGCCGCAGATGAATATTAGACGTCTCCTAGCAGGACAAAGTGCCGAATATGGAAGTACACCAGCAGGGATCCCCAGCATGTTTGCCGCCTTATGTCAGTGGCGACTCCATTGGCTGGGTCATGTGAGCCGAATGACTGTCGCGTTCCCCTAAGGCGTGCTGTATGGTAAGCTTGCTATTGACACGAGACCAACAGGTTGCCCACGTCTATGATACCAGGATGTTGGCAAGCGAGACCTCACATTGACCAGTATTGGAGTCGATGCATGAGCAGTCCTTGCTGCTGACTGGAGTGCCTGGAGATGAGCAGTCAGGTAGGGCGTGGAAAAAGCAGAAGCCAAATACCAATATGCGGAACGGAGAGCCCAGCAGAGGAAAAAATGTCTGTTGTCCTTGAGCCAACGTTGTTCATCTGTGCCAGCTGCGGAAGAGATTGCCACTTAAGAATCGGCCTCTACAGCTACAACAGACTGTTCAATCCAGAAGTGATATACACCCGGGCGCGGTCCATCGTCTCCTGAGATGGACGGATGCCATCGTCAATTTTGTTATCTGATTCTTTGACCCATTAAGAAATCGTGTTCCAAAATGAGCATAAAAATTTAAGGGAATTCTCTCTCCTTCCTAATGAAATGCAGAAGTAGATAGTTTTAATGGATTCTTTTGTAATCTTTCCTTTTTGGGGGAGAATTATTTCTCTTTCAATGGGATAAACACTTTTTACTAACTTTTCATAGATTAATTTCCTGCCTTATGGAACTAAAACATTTTTTGAACAATTTACAGCATTCCAGCTATATTTCCAGAGTCTCCACGCTGGCTCCTTGCAACCAGACAGATTGAGAAGTGTAAGCAAATACTACGAGGTATAGCGGCTAGTAATGGTGTCAACATGGATGATGAATTGTACACCCCGTGCAATGTGTTTAATGGTACGTGATACGCTGTGAATAAGTACTGGAAAACCGATTGAGCTCGCCATTGTGTTTTAACACAACATAAAACTAGTCCATCAAGCCTACTTCCCTAAAATGCATCTTACTTTTCCCACTTAACTGCATGTTGGAAAGTTTAGCATAAATAAACTTCTCAAGACACCTATAGCCCTGATCCCCACCACTATCTTTGCATTTCTACTATTCAAACTTAGACTAATGCCTTCCACAAACATTTTCTGGTTGCACCCCTGCTCCTCCAATCACAGGAACAATTATGCACTTTGTAATATTTGATTGTCAGTTTATTTCTGTAACTTCCAATTTGTTCTCAACCAACCATTTATCTGAAACAGAACCTGCTGGAAACACAGCAAATCTGTCAACATCTGGGGAAGAACAAGGACAGGTTGATGGTTTGAATGTCCTTCTTCCACAGAACTGAAGCAAATGAAAACGTATTCAATAGAATTTTCTGAGGTTAGGTGACTGCATTTCAAATTAATGTCTTGTTGTAAAGTGTTTTGGAACATTTGACTGACATACATTGCAATATAAATGTAAGTTTTTCTTTCTGAATCTCTGCTCAATCTGTCAAGCAGCCATCTTTCAACTATCAATATGCCTTTTAACACTCAAATATTCTGCTCTCCAATTAAAAAAAAAACATTCAGCTCTGAGTCTATCCTAGTAACCTTAGCCATAAATTTGGAAACCAAAACCTAAAATGCATAGGGCAGGCAACATCAGTGGAGATAACAATAAGTTGATATTTTGGGCATGTAAACCTATCCCAGTTGTATTGCTCTTTTTATATAGGATAGCAAAATTGAACATGCTATTCAAAATATATGTTTTGAGCATCTTAAAATGTAGCCTGTTCTGGCATGACTATCATCCTTCAGTGCAAGAAAGATAAATATTGAGAGTTTTGCCTCTTTTTTTTTTTCTTCTTCCTCCTCCCTTGCACCCCCACCCAACCACAGAGATGGATTCTGTGTTCGGAGAGTTTACACAGTGTCGCCGGTATACTTTCTGCGATATGGCTACCACCCGAGTAATTTGGAAGAACATCTTGATACTGGGGTTCACCATGTAAGCAAAGCTGTTTATTACTAAACTTTTTCTACTACACAAGATCCAGTAGTTTTATTTCAGACACTGGTTGGTTGAAACATTGTAGTATTATCTTGGACGCATATTGATCAGATTGCGTCTTTTGTGGTGTGACAGCAACCTGCATTTATCTCGCACTTTTAATATTGGAAAAAATCATAATACGACGCAATGTTTAATCAAAAATATAGATTGGAAGCCAAAGAAGCAGCTATTAAGATGATTGACCAAAAGAGGTAGATGTTGTAGAGGGGCATGGGATTTAGGAAGGAATTTCCAGAGTATGCAGAATAGAAGGTGAAAGCATGGTTGCCAGTGGAGGGTAATTTATTTATTCTTGGGATGTGAACATCACTGGTAAGGCTGACATGTATTGGCCATCCCTAGTTCTCCTGTACGACTGAGTGGCTTACTGGGCCATTTTAGAGGACAGTTAAACAACTACACTGGACTGGAGTCACATATAGGCAAGACTGGGTATAAGGGTGACCAGTTTCCTTCCGTAAAGGACGTTAATGAGTTTACAACAGTCCAATACCTTCAAGGTAACTTACTTATCCTAGCTTCTTCTTTCCAGAGTATCAAACTGCCATTGTGATGAAAAAGAGACCAGAGAGAGAGAGAGAGAGTGTGTGCGCATGCGTGCGTGTGTGGTACACATTGTAAGGTTGCATTACGTTAGACAACATTAAGCATGAGAATGAAATTTTAAAATTTGACATACTGCGGAACTTTACTTGGAGTCAAAGAGCAGGTTGAGGTAGCCAGCATCCTAGTTGATGGTGACTCTGGAGCTGATGGAGTCATTAGCAAGGGTTCAGAGTTTGTGACGGAGGCCAAAGATGAGCATGGCTTTGGTCATCCCAGTGCTTAGCTGGAGGAAATTGTGTTATCATACTGCTTATCTGCCATCTAATCTTGGATAAGCTGCAAAACAGTGGCTGGTGGAAAGAGGTAATAGAGGTAGAGCTGAGTGTCATCAGCATATGTGTGGAGACTGAACCCTTGTTTTTGGACAATGTTACTATGGGGAAACATGTGGATGAGGAAGGAACTAAGGATAGATTGTTGTGGAACTCTGGAGATAACAGTGTGGGGGCTGGAAGTGAATCCGTTCCTGGAGATTTGCTGGCTACGATCTAATAGGGTAAAATGGAGCCAAGCAGGGCCAGTCTTGCCATGCTGGACAGCAGTGGACAGGCATTGGAAAAGGATGGTATATCAGAAACTGCATAATGATTGGGGAATATAATGCATCCTGGTCATGGTTGCAGAGAATGCAGTGAATGAGCTTGAACATTCCTAACCTAGTTCCCAATTAACACAAGTGCACATTATTTAACGGAATGCAACCTTACTCAAAAACTGGAAGGTTAGCTGCTGTTAGGAAGCATGACTTAGCTGCAATTGGGCTGCTCTTTGCTTGGAAGTCGCATAGCTGTAGCAGATTAGTGAGTTTTAGCCTGTGCCCAACATTGACTATGTTCAAAGTGTTTTGAGAAGTCCTAAGGATGGGAACAGTGCTATATAATTGTTGTCTTTGTCGTTGCATACTATTTTTTATCAAGCTTATTATGGTGGTGACTTTTATAGGAATATTTTAATTTCTTGCAAAAGAGCTTGTGAAGCCACTTGAGAAAATGCCATCAACTGCTGGTATGCCGTATGAGGTGCCATGTTTTGCTGGACACCATCGTACTTTGCAAGCTAAATGGTTCTAATAAAATTTTCTTTGATTTAAAATTAGCCTTTATTTTAAATTGGGCTTAAATCAATATTAAAAAAAAAAAATTGGACCTATGGCGCCTATCATTGCTAGCTCCAGATCAATGCGACTTTATTCTCATTTCCCTCTTTTCCTACTGCATGTTTTCTTCCTGTTTATCTAATTCCCTTAAGTATTCTAATTGGCTCAACTTAAATAGCCACATTCTGTAGATGGTGGGTGTGGTGGAGTGAGAGTAGATTAGATTTCTAATTTTCCCTCCTTTGTGCTTCTGCTACTGATTCCCTTTTGAGCTTCCTGGGTCTTGCTATGTTGAAAGATGCCAAAGATTAGTGGAAATGTGGTGCGTAAACACTGCCCATCTAAGCATAAAAACATGGAAAATAGGAGCAGGAGTAGGTGATT
The DNA here is from genome assembly GCF_036365525.1 of Heterodontus francisci. NCBI lineage: Eukaryota > Metazoa > Chordata > Chondrichthyes > Heterodontiformes > Heterodontidae > Heterodontus > Heterodontus francisci. The sequence goes on along the minus strand of NC_090387.1, from coordinate 34,626,943 downwards.
CGGCCCTTCGAGCCTGCTCCATCATTCATTATGATCATGGCTGATCATCCAACTCAGTAACCTGTTCCCGCTTTCGCTCCATACCCTTTGATCCCTTTAGTTCCAAGAGCTATATCTAACTCCTTGAAAACATACAATGTTTTGGCCTCAACTGCTTTCTGTGGTAGCGAATTCTACAGGCTCACTGCTCTCTGGGTGAAGAAATTTCTCCTCACCTCAGTCCTGAAAGGTTTACCCTGTATCCTTAGACTCTGACCCCTGGTTCTGGATTCCACCATCGGGAACATTCTTCCTGATCTACCCTGTCAAGTCCTGTTAGAATTTTATAGGTTTCTATGAGATCCCCCTTACTCTTCTGAACTCCAGCGAATGTAATCCTAACCAACTCAATCAGGGACAGCCAGTGTGGATTCATGACAGGAAGGTCATGCCTGACAACTCTCATTAAAATTTTTTGAAGAGGTGACTAAGGTAGTGGACAGGGGAATGTCTATGGATGTTATTTATATGGACTTCCAGAAGGCATTTGATAAAGTCCCACATAAGAGACTGTTAACTAAGGTAGAAGCCCATGGAGTTGAGGGTGAATTATTGACATGGTTAGGAAGTTGGTTGAGTGGTAGGCGACAGAGAGTGGGGATAATGGGTAAGTACTCTGGCAGGATGAAACTAGTGGTGTCCTACAGGAATCTGTGTTGGGGCCTCAATTATTCACATTATTCAATAACGACTTGGATGATGGCATAGTAAGTCATGTATCCAAATTTGCTGCTGATGCAAAGTTAGGCGGCGTTGTAGACCGTCTAGATGATAGCATAAAATTGCAAAGAGATATTGACAGACTAAGTGAATGGGCAAAACTGTGGGAGATGGATTTCATTGCGGGCAAGTGTGAGATTATCCACTTTGGTCCAAAAAAGGATAGAGATGGGTATTTTCTAAATGGGAAGAGGTTAAGTACAGTGGATGCCCAAAGAGACTTGGGGGTTCAGGTGCACAGATCTTTAAAATTCCACGAGCAAGTGCAGAAAATAATCAAAAAGGCTAATGGAATGCTAGCCTTTATATCTAGAGGATTGGAGTATAAAGACAGAGGTTATCCTGCAGCTGTACAGAACCCTGATTAGACCCCAATTGCAGTACTGTGAGCAATTCTGGGCACCACACCTTAGGAAGGATATATTGGCCTTGGAGGGAGTGCAACGTAGGTTGGTGATACCTGGACTACAGGGGTTAAGTTACGAGGAGAGATTGCACAAATTAGGCCTATTTTCGCTGGAATTTAGAAGGTTGAGGGGTGATCTGATTGAAGTCTTCAAGATGTTAACAGGAAATGACAGGTTAGAAAAAGATGAACTATTTCCACAGGTTGGAGATTCTAAAACTAGGGGGCATAGTCTAAAAATTAGGACCAGTCATTCAGGAGAGATGTTAGGAAGCACTTCTTTACGCAAAGGGTGGTAGAGGTTTGGAACTCTCCCACAAAAAGCAGTTGAAGCTAGAACAGTTGTTAATTTTAAATCTGAGATGAATAGATCTTTGTTAAGCAAAGATATTAAGGGATCTGGGCCAAAGGCAGGTATATGGAGTTAGGCTGCGGGTCAGCCCTGATCTCATTGAATGGCGGGACAGGCTCAAGGGGCTGAATGGCCTACTCCTGTTCCTATATGTCCAATCTCTCCTCATACATCAGACCTGCCATCCCAGGAATCAGTCTGGTAAACCTTCGCTGCACTCCCTCTATAGCAAGAACATCCTTCCTCAGAAAAGGAGACCAAAACTGCACACAATATTCCAGGTGTGGCCTCACCAAGGCCCTGTATTATTGCAGAAAGACATCCCTACTCGTGTACTCTAATCTCTCGCTATGCAGGCCAACATACCATTTGCCGCCTTTACCGCCTGTTGCACCTGCATCCTTAGCTTCAGCGACTGGTGTACAAGAACACCCAGGTCTCGCTGTATATTCCTCTCTCTGTTTACAGTCGTTCAGATAATAATCCGCCTTCCTGCTTTTGCTACCAAAGTGGATAACCTCACATTTATCCACACTATACTGCATCTGCCATGCATTAGCCCACTCACTCAACTTGTCCAAATCACCCTGAAGCCTTTCTGCATCCTCCTCACAACTCTCCCTCCCACCCAGTTTTGTGTCATCTGCAAATTTGGAGATATTGCATTTAGTTCCCTCATCTAAATCATTTAATGTATGTTGTAAATAGCTGGGATTTTTTTTAATTTTTTTTTATTTTTTAGAGATACAGCACTGAAACAGGCCCTTCGGCCCACCGAGTCTGTGCCGAACATCAACCACCCATTTATACTAATTCTACACTAATCCCATATTCCTACCAAACATCCCCACCTGTCCCTATATTTCCCTACCACCTACCTATACTAGTGACAATTTATAATGGCCAATTTACCTATCAACCTGCAAGTCTTTTGGCTTGTAGGAGGAAACCGGGGCACCCGGAGAAAACCCACGCAGACACAGGGAGAACTTGCAAACTCCACACAGGCAGTACCCGGAATCGAACCCGGGTCCCTGCAGCTGTGAGGCTGCGGTGCTAACCACTGCGCCACTGTGCCGCCCACTGTGCTGGGATCCTAGCACCAATCCCTGCAATACCCCACTAGTCACTGCCTGCCATTTGGAAAAAGACCCATTTATCCATATTCTTTGTTTCCTGTCTGCCAACCAATTTTCTACCCATCGCAATACACTATCCCCAATCCCATGCGCTTTAATTTTACACGCTAATCTCTTATGTGGAACTTTGTCGAAAGCCTTCTGAAAGTCCAAGTAAACCACATCCACTGGCTTCCCCTCGTCAACTCTACTAGTTACATCCTCAAAGAATTCTAGTAGATTTGTCAAGCATGATTTCCCTTTCATAAATCCATGCTGGCTCTGCCCGATTCTACCACTGTTCTCTAAGTGCTCTGCAACAAAATCTTTGATATTGAACTCTAGAATTTTCCCCATTACCGACGTCAGGTTGACTAGTCTGTAATTCCCTGCTTTCTCTCTACCTCCCTTTTTAAATAGTGGGGTTACATTAGCTACCCTCCAATCTGTAGGAACTGTTCCAGAGTCTATAGAATCTTGGAAGATGACCACCAATGCATCCACTATTTCCAGGCCCACTTCCTTATGTACTCTGGGTTGCATACCATCAGGCCCTGGGAATTTATCGGCCTTCAATCCCATCAATTTCCCCAACACTATTTCTCTAATACTGATTTCCTTCAGTTCCTCTCTCTCAGTAAGCCCTGTGTTCCCCAACATTTCTGGTATGATATTTGTGTCCTCCTTTGTGAAGACAGAACCAAAGTATGCATTTATTTGGTCAGCCACTTCTTTGTTCCCCATAATAAATTCCTCTGTTTCTGACTGAAAGGGACCTACATTTGTCTTTACCAATCTTTTTTTCTCTTCACATACCTATAGAAACTTTTACAGTCAGTCTTTATGTTCCCCGCAAGCTTGCTCTCTTGCTCTATTTTCCCCTTCTGAATCAATCCCTTCGTCGTCTTTTGCTGAATTCTAAACTGCTCCCAATCCTCAGGTCTGTTGTTTTTTCTGGAAAATTTATATGCCTCTTCCTCGGATCTAATGCTATCTCTAATTTCTCTTGTAAGCCATGGTTTGGCTACCTTTCCCGTTTTACTTTTGCGCCAGACAGGGATAAACAATTGTTGCAGTTCATCCATGCGCTCTTTAAATGTTTGCCATTGCCTATCCACCGTCATTCCTTTAAGTAACGTTTCCCAATCCGTCATAGCCAACTATGAAGACAGGATTGCAGTTGGAAAAGGCCATAAAAATGGATAAATTGGATTTTGGGTTTTATATTTAGGATTGCTGAATGCAAGAAAAAAAAGTGATTATTAAACTGAGAAAATGGTTAAGCTGAAGTTGATCTGCATGCAGTTTTGGATATCCTAAAAAGATTATTGGGCTTAGTCATAGGCACTTCCTAGTTAAGATTATGTTTACATTCTATTCTTGTATATAGAACTGCATTTGCCGCATCTCTCCACTATTCTAAACTGTTCATCACTCTGTACTTTCTTGCATTCTTAGTTTGTCATGCCCCTAATTATGATGGACAGCAAATTTAGACATTCTCTTAATGCACTGGTCCAAATCATTTTGAAGAAGTGGTCATAAAGTAGATCCATGAGACATGTTACCAGCTACATCTCAACAATCAGAAACATCCATTTACCTCTCTTTTTCTATCCATCAGCAATTCTTTTAGACATACTGCATTACAGAAAGGACATAATTGCTCTGGAGAGAGTACAGAGGAGATTTACAAGAATGTTGCCAGGGCTTGCAAGTTGCAGCTATGAGGAACGATTGGATGGGCTAGGGTTGTTTTCCTTAGAACAGAGGAAGCTGAGGAGTGATTTAATAGAGGTGTACAAAATTTATGAAGGGCCTAGATAGAGTAGACAGGAAGGACCTGTTGCCCCTAGCGGAGAGGTCATTTACCAGGGGACTCCGATTTAAGGTGATTGGTAGGAAGATTAGAGGCGACATGAGGAGAAACTTTTTCACCCAGTGGGTGGTGGGTGTCTGGAATTCACTGCCAGAAATGGTGGTGGAGGCAGAAACCCTCAATTCTTTTAAAAGGTCCCTGGACCTGCACCTGAAGTGCTGTAACCTGCAAGGCTATGGGCCAGGTGCTGGAAGGTAGGATTAGATTGGGCAACTAGATTTTCTGGCCAGCACGGACACAGCAGGCTGAATGGCGGCCTCCTGTGCCGTAATCTTTCTATGGTTCTATGCTGTTTACCTTCCAGTACCATGGGCCCCATATGGAACTTCTTAATTTAACATATCTTTTTGAAAATCCAAACATAATTGCTTCATTACCTTAGTCTACATTCAGTAATTTTCTTTATAGAATTTGACTAATTTTATTGACCCTTTACTTTATATTAAAAAAAATTTGTTCTTGGGATGTGAGCATCGCTGGCTAGGCCAGCATTTATTGCCCATCCCTAATTACCCTTGAGTCTTTTTGAACTGCTACAGTCCATGTGATGTAGGTACACCCGACGTACTATTTTCTGCAGCAGATTGATACAACTGAGTGCTATGCCATTTCGGAAGGCAGTTAAGAGTCAACCACAGTTGAATCTCGGCCAGATTGGGCAAGAATGGCAGGCTTCCACCCCTGAATATCCCTGAAGGATATTCGTGAACCAACTGGATTTTTGCAACAATCCAGTAGTTTCATGATCATTGTTAATAAGACTACCGTTTTAGTAATTGAATTTTAAATTCTCCCAGTTGCCATGGTGGGATTCAAAAGCATGTAGCCAGAGCATTAGTTCAGGCCTCTGGATTGCTAGTCCAGTAACATTCCCACTATGCGACTGTCCCCTAATCGGTGTGTTCCTGACTGTCCAACTCTTTCTAATTATTCATGTAATGCTATTCCACTTTGTGTTCTCTAGCAGTTTTCCTCCTATTGACACAAGGCTGTCAGCTTATTGATTTCATCCAGGGCTGTAGTAGTCACTACCCTTTTGGTCTTCTGGTGCAATTCCTGTTCCCAAAGAATTTGGGAACCATAGTTGGTACTTCTCTAATCGAGTTCATCATCAACCAACTTGAGTATTTTACATGTAAATAACTTGGAAAATTTAAGTTTCACCAAATCACATCGTAACATATATAATACACAGTCCTTTCTTTCTCTCCTCTGTAAATACAGTGACAAAATATTTGTTTAACACCTCTTACTGTAAAGTTGTTTACTTGATCCCTATTGGCTCCATCACTTTGTGGCTATTCAGTTGCTCTAGGTGTTATTAGAATAGCCTTTTGCTGCTATCTTTTATATTGCCTGCTGGTCTTGTTTTTTGATAGCTTCAGTTTTCTCTCGCTCTCTTGCTCTTCACTGTATAACTCATTGGTTAGGCCACAACCTGAGTACTGTCTGCAGTTCTTGTCACCTCATTACAGAAAGGATGTAATTGCACTAGAGAGGGTACAGAGGAGATTTACGAGGATGTTGTCAGGACTGGAAAAATGCAGCTATGAAGAAAGATTGGATAGACTGGGGTTATTCTCTTTGGAATAGAGAAGGCTGAGGGGAGATCTCATTGAAATGTACAAAATTTTGAGGGGCCTGGATAGAGTGGATGTGAAGGGCCTAGTTACCTTAGCAGAGAGGTCAGTGATTATGGAGCATAGATTTAAAGTGATTGGTAGAAAAATTAGAGCAGAGTTGAGGGAAAAAATTTCCTCCCAGTGGGTGATGGGGGTCTGGAACGCACTGCCTGAAAGGGTAGTTGAGGCAGAAACCCTCAACTCATTCAAAAGGAGTCTGGATAAGCACCTGAAGTGCCGTAATCTCTAGGGCTGTGGACCAAATGGTGGAAGGTGGGATTAGAATGGGTGGATTGTTTTTTTGGCCGGCACAGACACGATGGGCCAAATGGCCTGTTTCTGTGCTCTAAACCTTGTATGATTCTCTCTTTCTCGCCCGCGCGCCCTTTTTTTTTCTATCTGCCATTGGTTTTTCATTATTTTTTGCTCTCTAATTTAACACTATTGGTGTCCTCCAGCTTAACATGAGCTTAACCTTATTTTGTCGAGATTTTTGCTCTCCTCATCTGTGACAAATATTGATGTAATTCTTTGATATGCTTTTTGGGGAAAATAAATTACTCTTGCTAGACAATATGAATTTGGTCGAAATTGGATAAAATTCTAGCTCTCTGCTAATAAATCAAATAGAGAATTTAAGACAAAACTGCTTTACCCAGAGAGTGGTTAGAATATGCAACTTGCTACCACAAGGAGTAGTTGAGGCGAATAGCATTTAAGGGGAAATTATATGTGCACGTAAGGTAGAAAGGAACAGAAGGATATGCTGATGAAGTTTAATGAGAAGGGTGGGAGATAGCTCTGTAGAGGATACACAATGGCACTAACCATTTGGGATGACTACCCTGTTTCTGTACTGTAGACTCCATAATTCTATGTAATTTTCAATTATTTAGAAAAATCTCCCCATTCCTAATGGCACTGATTTCACTGGTGTGGTGTTCCACAGATGTTGATGGCTTTCTGGTAATTTCCCCAAATGATCATTCTTCATAAACCTGGTTTGGTTTAGAGATACAGCACTGAAACAGGCCCTTCGGCCCACCGAGTCTGTGCCGACCATCAACCACCCATTTATACTAATCCTACACTAATTCCATATTCCTACCACATCCCCACCTGTCCCTATATTTCCCTACCACCTATCTATACTAGGGACAATTTATAATGGCCAATTTACCTATCAACCTGCAAGTCTTTGGCATGTGGGAGGAAACCGGAGCACCCGGAGGAAATCCACGCAGACACAGGGAGAACTTGCAAACTGCACACAGGCAGTACCCAGAATTGAACCCGGGTCGCTGGAGCTGTGAGGCTGCGGTGCTAACCACTGCGCCGCCCAATGTGAATGATGGTGACTATTGGACTTTGGAGGGCACTCTCCAAGCTCATAGATGAGACTGGAAGAAATACTGCTGAATAATGAAACATGGCTCTCCTACTCTTGTTCAAGAAATACAAAATCCTAGCCTAACGGCAATTTTGTTCTCTTGCACTAGCATACTTTCACCTTTCACTGAGATTTAAAGTTGACTTGTTTGTACAAAATAAAAATGCCTACTTATTACCAACTTACCACAGAATCTATTGCATTTACCTTACCACCTCTGGAATTTAGATCCATATTAATGTTTAAGCCATTACAATGACTCCACCTAGAGGGGATAAACTTATTCATTTCATCTCAGGTTCATCGGCAGTGGAATCCAGCGTTGCTTTTCCCAAAACCTTGTTGGTTATAGCACCAGGTTCAACTTGAGCTATTTTGTCACTGCCGGTGCTGAAGGTGTGGCCCTCCTTTTCCTATATTTTACCGTGAACAAGTTTGGCCGACGTGGTATTCTACTGCTGTCAACAATCATCACAGGAATGTCATCACTGTTGTTGCTTGCTCTTATACAGTGTAAGTAAAGATGATCACTACAAATTTTTTGAACAGGAAGTAGAAAAGTGCTCTTATTTCTAACTCTACCCAAACTCTTTGTGGTGTCTCTCAACATTAGTTGTAGTTCTTAATGAGAAATTTTACAAATACTGGTTCTACTGAATCATCTAGACAAAGTAGCCTGGTACAGCAGTCTTTCAGCATAGTAACAACAAAATGTTTTGACTTGCACAAAAAGAGAAAAGGGACAAATTGATGAGTCTTAGTTTGTGTCACATTTGGAAGAGATTAAATTGCGAACAGAAATGAAAATGTAAAGGACGTAAGACATGAAATAGGAGCAGAAGTAGAACAAACGGCCCGTCGAGCCTGCTCTGCCATTCAAAATAATCATGACTGATCTTGGGCTTCAACTCCACTTTCCTGTCCGCTCCCCATATCCCTTGATTCCCTGAAACCAAAAATATGTCTATCCCAGCCTTAAATATGTTCAGTGATGAAATGTCTGCTACCATCTGGGGTAGAGAATTCCAAAAGATTCTCAAACCTTTGAGTGAAGAAATTTCTTCTCATCTTAGTCCTAAATGATTGTCCCTTTATCCTGAGACTGTGCCCCCGTGTTCTAGATTCCCAGCTATCGGAAACAACCTCTCTGTGTCTTTGCTGTCAAAATGTTGCTGCTTCGGTTGCAAAAAGAACACCTTCACTGTGTAATTCTACACGGACCTTCTTGGATAGGAACAGTGCTGGATACTTGGATGAATGAGATTGTCAGAGTTTGGTTATCAATCACCACATATCAACCGAGGAAGTAAAGAAAACCACAAATTTCTAGGATAGGCAACAGCACAAAGGTAATAGTTATTTTTAAATACTCAAACATGAATTTTCCTGAGGTTTCAATGGGTAAATGCTTTGCATGGTGTGTTTTTAGAATGAGAACATTACAGCGCAGTACAGGCCCTTCGGTCCTCGATGTTGCGCCGACCTGTGAAACCATCTGACCTACACTATTCCATTTGCATCCATATGTCTATCCAATGACCACTTAAATGCCCTTCAAGTTGGCGAGTCTACTACTGCTGCAGGCAGGGCGTTTCACGCCCCTACTACTCTCTTGAGTAAAGAAACTACCTCTGACATCTGTCCTATATTTATCACCCCTCAACTTAAAGCTATGTCCCCTCGTGTTTGCCATCACCATCCGAGGAAAAAGACGCTGGCTATCCACCCGATCTAACCCTCTGATTATCTTATGTCTCTATTAAGTCACCTCTCCTCCTCCTTCTCTCCAACGAAAACGACCTCAAGTCCCTCAGCCTTTCCTCGTAAGACCTTCCCTCCATACCAGGCAACATCCTAGTAAATCTCCTCTGCACCCTTTCCAAAGCTTCCACATCCTTCCTATAATGCGGTGACCAGAACTGCACGCAATATTCCAGGTGCGGTCTCACCAGAGTTTTGTAGAGCTGCAGCATGACCTCGTGGCTCCGAAACTCGATCCCCCTACTAATAAAAGCTAACACACCATATGCCTTCTTAACAGCCCTATTAACCTGGGTAGCAACCTTCAGGGATTTATGCACCTGGACACCAAGATCTCTCTACTCATCTACACTACCAAGAATCTTCCCATTAGCCAAGTACTCTGCATTCCTGTTACTCCTTCCAAAGTGAATCACCTCACACTTTTCCGCATTAAACTCCATTTGCCATCTCTCAGCCCAGCTCTGCAGCCTATCTATGTCCCTCTGTACCCTACAACATCCTTCGGCACTATCCACAACTCCACCGACCTTAGTGTCATCCGCAAATTTACTAACCCACCCTTCTACACCCTCATCCAGGTCATTTATAAAAATGACAAACAGCAGTGGCCCCAAAACAGATCCTTGCGGTACACCACTAGTAACTAAACTCCAGGATGAACATTTGCCATCAACCACCACCCTCTGTCTTCTTTCAGCTAGCCAATTTCTGATCCAAAGCTCTAAATCACCTTCAACCCCATACTTCCGTATTTTCTGCAATAGCCTACCGTGGGGAACCTTATCAAACGCCTTACTGAAATCCATATACACCACATCAACTGCTTTACCCTCATCCACCTGTTTGGTCACCTTCTCGAAAAACTCAATAAGGTTTGTGAGGCTCTGCCTACCCGTCACAAAACCGTGCTGACTATCGCTAATGAACTTATTCTTTTCAAGATGATTATAAATCCTGTCTCTTTATAACCTTATCCAACATTTTACCCACAACTGAAGTAAGGCTCACAGGTCTATAATTACCAGGGCTGTCTCTACTCCCCTTCTTGAACAAGGGGACAACATTTGCTATCCTCCAGTCTTCCGGCACTATTCCTGTCGACAATGACGACATAAAGATCAAGGACAAAGGCTCTGCAATCTCCTCCCTAGCTTCCCAGAGAATCCTAGGATAAATCCCATCTGGCCCAGGGGACTTATCTATTTTCACACTTTCCAAAATTGCTAACACCTCCTCCTTGTGAACCTCAATCCCATCTAGCCTAGTAGTCTGTATCTCAGTATTCTCCTCGACAACATTTTCTTTCTCTACTGTAAATACTGACGCAAAATATTCATTTAACACTTCCCCTATCGCCTCTGATTCCACACACAACTTCCCACTACTATCCTTGATTGGCCCTAATCTAACTCTAGTCATTCTTTTATTCCTGATATACCTATAGAAAGCCTTGGGGTTTTCCCTGATCCTATCCGCCAATGACTTCTCGTGTCCTCTCCTTGCTCTTCTTAGCTCTCCCTTTAGATCCTTCCTGGCTAGCTTGTAGCTCTCAAGCGCCCTAACTGAGCCTTCATGTCTCATCCTAACATAAGCCTTCTTCCTCTTGACAAGCGCTTCAACTTCTTTAGTAAACCACGGCTCCCTCGCTCGACAACTTCCTCCCTGCCTCACAGGTACATACTTATCATACTTATAGTTATTGAGCTATATGCATTGGGAAGTTCTAGATTTCATCTCTGACCTTTTGCTGCCTTAGTGAATATCACCTGGGCATTGATGAAGCCACAGTCCATTGGTTAAGGAATAATGGCCTGAGTTCTTGCTCCTAATCAGTCCTATGACAAGCCCCATGGAAAATGCATATGGTGAACATTGGTTATGGGCACAACTACTGTTGTGAATGGTCTATAGCGAGGATTTAAAAGAGAAACCTGACTCTGAGAACACCTTATGGAGATCAAAATGACTTAAGACCAATCAGATGTTTTAACAGATGTACAGGGAAAACCGTAACTAGGATTGCAACAAAATTCAATTAGGAACCCCCCCCCACCGCAACTGTATAATGTATTCCAATACAATTGCTTTATTATCCCTCCATATAGTACACTGAGATACTGCAGAAAAATTTGAGTCCAACCTTGGTGTGCAGTTTCATGTGCATCAGTAGTTTAATAAGTCACACTTGAGCTTGAACTGTGAATATTAGCCAGATTTTTTAGCATGGAGCTATCACTGCGAAGGCCAATTCTACCGTCACCTGCTATCCATCATAAAGGCTACCAGCAGATACCAGATAGCAATCAGGAGCATGAGAGCCCTGTTTAATTCTTCTTAACCTCTACCACTCAGATTGAGGAGAATTGTAGCGTTATATTACTGTTCCTGCAGAGAACTAAATCTGGACATCCTGCCAGTCAAACCTGTGAACTTCTAACCTGCATGAATCAGCTACTTGATACCCTAACGGGTGAAGTCGAGCTTGTCTTTTTGGTGCAGTGTTCAATACCTTGCCTGGGCATGGCCGGTCCAGTATAAACCAACAAATACAATCTGGCCAATTACTGTCCCACCAGTGTACTCTCAATCATTAGCAAAGTGATAGAAGATGTCTTTGATAGTGCTATCAAGCTGCACTTGCCAATAACATGCTCACCGGTGCTTGGTTTGGGTTCTGCCAGGATCACCTGGCTCCAGACTTCTTAACAGCATTAGTCCAAATATAGACACAGGAGGTGAATTCCAGAGGTGAGAGTGAGTGCCCTTGACTTAAAGGCATCATTTGACTGTGTGTGGCATCAAGGAGCTCTAGTAAAATTGAAGTCAATCAGAATCCGAGGGGGGAAACTCTTCACTGGCTGGAGTCATACCTAGCACAAAGGAAGATGGTTGTGATTGTTGGAGGCCAATCATCATAGTCCCAGGACATCACTGAAGGGGCAGTGCCCTAGGCCCAAACATATTCAGCTACTTCATCAATAACATTCCCACCAACACAAGGTCAGAGGTGGGCATGTTCGCTGATTGCAGTGTTCATCACCATGCCCAATTCCTCAGAGAATGAAGCAATCCATGACTGCATGCAGCAAGATCTGGACATCATTCAGGCTTGGTCTGAGGAGTGGCATGTAATGTTTGTGCCACACAGTGCCAGACATTCAATGGCATGACCATTGCTGAATTCCCCCACTATCATCATCCTGGGGGTTACCACTGACCAGAAACTTAACTGGGCTAGTCCCATAAGTACTGTGGCTCAGGAGCAGATCGGAGGCTGCGTATTCTGTGGTGAGTGACTCACTAGACTCCCCGGGGCCTTTCCACCATCTATAAGGCACAGTACGGGAATGCGATAGAATACACTACACTTGCCCAGATCAGTGCAGCTCCAAAAATGCTCAAGAAGCTTACAAAGCAGCTGGCTAGATCAGAACCCCATCCACCACCATAAACATTCACTCCCTCCAGCACACCATGGCAGCAGTGTATCATCTACACAATATAATTCAGCAACTCGCCAAGGCTTCTTTGACCACCTTCCAAACCCGTGACCTACACTGGCTAGAAAAACAATGGCAGCAGGCGCATGGGAACACCACCACCTGCAAGTTTTCTCCAGGCCACACACCATCCTGACTTGAAAATATGTGTTCCTTCATTGTGTCAAAATCCTGGAACTGCCTACCGAACAACATTGTGGGTATACCTATATCACATGGACTGCAGTGGTTCAAGAAGATGGTAGTGAGCCACCTTCTCGAGGGCAATTAGGGATGGACAGTAAATGTTGGCCTTGCTAGCAATGCCCATACCCTGTGAGTGAATAAAGGTAACCTTGGTAAGTTTGGCAGAAGTCTCTTTAAAAATTAAGTCCTCTCTCTACCACTTCTTTGTCACTTTTGTAATTTCCCTGCTTACCTACCAGTTTATTCTGAAGTTCTATTTTTATTTTTCAACTAGTCCTACTCAAAATATGGAAGTTGAAATTTACATGGGATACATGAATTAAACCTTATTTGAGGAGGTAATTTTCAATTTAGCCAGGACAAATGAATTTTATTTTGTAATTTTTTTTTTAATGAATACATTAATATATTTTAAACTTGTGCATTTTCTAGGGTCTTTCTCACTCTAGAGTAAATTTAAATTTTCACGCGCTGGGCAGAGCTCAAAGAAGGATGTGACTGAGAGAATTGCAGAACCGGCTCAATTTTTGTTTAATTTCAGTGCAAGGAAAATAGATGGGTTATCAAAGTGTGACCTCCGCATTATATTTTCCTTTCTGCGCTCTACCCAGGTGATGCTTAATGTCTGGATGGTAAGGAAGTGAATTTACTTCAAGTGCTATATATGTATATTAGAGGTGCTGTAGAGGAATACACGAAACATTCGTAACAAGACAGATGAATTTATGGCACAAATAGAAATGAGTTTGATCTAGTGGCCGTTATGGAGACGTCATTGCAGGGTGAGCAAGGTTTGGAACTAAATATTCCAGCAAAGATAGGCAAAATGGAAAAGAAGGTGGAATAGCCCTGATAAAAGCAGTAGTGAGAATGGCTCTTAGTACAGAAAATCAGAATGTAAAATCAGTTTGGGTGGAGCTAGGAAAGGATAAAGGGTAGAAGACACTGATGGGAATAGTTTTATAGATTCCCTAACAGTAATCGTAGTGTTGGACAGAGTATAAAGCAGTAAATTGGGCAAGCGTGTACCAAGGGTAATGCAATAATCCTAGGGGACTTTAATCTTCTTAAAGATTAGGCAAACCAAATTGGCAAAAGTAGCCATCTCATAACTTCATATTGAGAGTGATGTAGTTAAGTACAAAACTAGTGTCTTAAATTTAAACAAAGGTAATTAAGGAGGTAAGAGAGACAAGTTAGCTGAGGTAGTTTGGAAAACTAGATTAAAAGACATGTTTGTAGTTCAACAATGGCAAACATTTAAAGAAATAATTCTCAATTAATATACATTTCCTTGAGGAATTAAAAACTCCATTGGAAAGCAGTCCATTTGTGGCTAACTAGCCAAGTTAAGGATAATATTAGATTGAAAGAGGCTTACAATATTGCCAAAAAGAATAATAAGCCTGAGGATTGGGAGGGTTTTCAAAGGATGTGCAAGAAATTGATAGAGGAAAAAAATAGAATGAGAGCAAACCAGAAAAAATATAAAAACATAGTGAGAACTTCTGCAAGTATATAATAGAGATTAGCGAAAGGAAAAAATGGGTCCCTTTAGGGATGGGAGGAATTATAATTAAGAATGAGGAAGAGAGCAGAAGACACGCACAACATACCAGAAATTGAGGGGAACCAAAGATGTAATGAGAGTGAGGAACTTAAAAGAAATTACTGTTAGTAAAGGAAAAATGCACGGGAGAAAATGGGACTAAAAGCTATCAAATTCCCTGTACCTGGTGGCCTACAACCTAGTGTTTTAAAAGAGTTAGCTGCAGAGATGGTGGATAAACTCAATTTTGATCTTGCAAAATTCCATAGATTCTAGAATCATTCCCAATGATTGGAAGATAGCAAATATAATCCTGCTGTTTCAGAAAGAAACGGGAGAGTGTAAAAGGCTAGTTAGTCTGATATCGGTATTAGGGGAAAATGATAGATTCTTTTATTCAGGATATAGCAAAAAGGCGCTTGGAAAATCACAATGATTAGGCAGAGTCAACACCATTTTATAAAAGGGAAATCCTGCTTGGCAAATCTGTTTTTTTTTGAGGATTTAACTAGCAGGGTAGATGAGGGTAATCGCTAGATGTTGTGTATTTTGATCTTCAGAAGGCATTCAGTAAGATGGTATGCAAGGTTAGGGCTCATGGGATTGAGTGTAATATGTTAGCATGGATTGAGGATTGATTCACTGACAGAAAACAGAGAGTAGGAATAAGCAGGTAATTTTCAGGATAGCAGGGAGTGCTGCAAGGAGCAGTGCTTGGGTCTCAGCTATTTACAATCTATATCAATGACTTCAATGAAGGAACTGAGTGTAATGTATCCAAGTTTGCTGATGATAAAAAGCAAGGTAGGAAAGTAAGCTGTGAGGAGGACAAGCTGCAAAGACCGATTAAGTGATTGGGCAAGAGGTGGCAGATGAAGTGTGAAATTATCGACTTTTATAGGAAAACGAAATATTTTTTTTAAAAGGTGGGAAAGTAGAAAATGTTCAGAGATTTGGATGTCCTTGTACATGAATCACAAAGTTAACATGGAGGTACAGCAAGCAATTAGGAAGGCAAATGGTATGTTGGCCTTTGCATGGGGATTGAATTATAAGAATATTGAAGTCTTGCTTTGGTGAAATCATATCTGGAGTACTATGTACAGTTTTGGTTTCCTTAGCTAAGGAAGGATATACTTGCCTTAGAGGGAGTGCAATGAAGGTTCACTTGATTTAATTCCTCAGATGACGGGGCTGCCGTATGAGGAGATATGGTGTAGATTGTGCCTTGTGTTCTCTGGAGTTCAGAAGAATGAGAGATAATCTTATTGAAACGTATAAAATTCTTAGGCTTAACAGGGTAGATGCTGAAGGCTGTTTCCTCAGGCGTGAGAGTCTAGAACTAGTAGCAATAGTCTCAGGATAAAGGCTGGCCATTTCGGATTGGGATGAGGAGAAACCTCTTCACTCAGAAGGTTGTAACTCTCTAGCCTAGATGGCTGTGGATGCTAAGTTATTGAGAATATTCAAGACTGAGATTGACTTTTGGACACTAACCTAAATGTACAGAGGGATATGGAGATCAGGGTGGAAAATGGAATTTGTGTAAAATTTTAGCCATGCTCTTTTATTGAATGGTCGAGCAGGCTCGAGGGTTCATATGGCCTGCTCCTCCTATTTCTATGTACTATGTCTGTTAACTGCATTTGTACCAGATTGAGAGAATCTAGTGCCAAATCTGGAGCAAGCAAGAATAATGGATGTATACACTAAGACTCTCTTGAGCTATTTGGCAGAAGGGATTTGAGTTTTTTTTGTTCTTTGGTTTTACGCTACCAACAGTTTTTTTTTTTGTTTTCCTGCAGATCTGCATCGCCGTCTTATCCTGGCTCTTTCCATTCTGGGTCTTTTCTCAGCCTACTCTGTTGTTACACTGAGCATATTTTTTGCCAGTGAGGTTATCCCGACGGTAGTTAGGTAAGTACAGCAATTGCACTATTTCATGTTCATTTTTTAAAAACTTTTTATATAATTGTCTTTATTGTGACTACATTTGACACCTTGCATTTGAATTAAAATAGCAAATATAAACTTCTGCAAGCTAGTAATGCATTCTAATACTATAAATGTGCTAGAAGTAACAATGGAAAGGTGGAATTAAAATATCCTTTAGTAAATTATTTTAAAACTGATTCATGTTTGAAAGTTGCACGCTATTTTCAACACTAGATTTGCAGTCTGAAGATTGCTACATTTTTAATGCAGTGTACTGTGTGCCTCTGCACTTATTTGCCCTGTGTGTTCGTTTTTCTCTTCCCCATCACCTCCCCTTGTTGTAAGTGTTGAAGTAGAAATTCAGGCTGGTACAGTAGTTGAGGTCCTCCACATTTAGGTATTTTTTAGTCTGCCATTTAAATTACAAGAGAGTGGAAGGTCATGCCGTTTTGAAATAATAGGCTAGAAGCTGCGAGGTCTTTTTTTCCCTGCTGTCACCCATGTTGCAAAGTGTGCATCTCCAGCTGATAATTCACTATGATAATAGACAGGAACCTCACATGTATATGGATTTTTAAGCTACTTGGTTTGAGTATCTTGATCTCTGGTTTATTATTGTGGTGCAAACCTCTTTCCCCTCCAGGCATATAAGCACTTGAGATTTTTTGTGCTTTTCCTATGCAAGAAAGGCTGTGCCTTGTTTGTACATTTGGAAAAGGTGCTGTCTCTAATGTGAACTGATGAATTAGATTTTTTGGAAAAGGATATATTTTTGACTTATCCAGTGCTTGTATAATATGAACATACTACCAGCGTGATAGTAGCCTTCCTCACAACATTTAACTAATTTATGGTTTTCATGGAAAAATAGAGAGAATTCAGGAATTTGATCCCAAAGCATCAATTTAAAAATTACAGAATCCCATAAAATAAAACTGAATTTGATATATTCAGTCACACAAATCATTGGCCCCAACTATGAGCACTAATGTACAGAAAAGACTAGGTTATCTAAAAATATGTTCAAGTTGATGTCTTTCTAAACCATTTAAGGGATAGTGTATTACTGTAGGAGGGCATCAGATAACTGCTTACCTTAGACTTGCCTTACATCCTTATGGGCAAAAAGTCTTTTGTGCTACAGTTGCTGATAGCATAGCGAGGAAATGCAAGTCAGCAGGGCAACCAATAGGCTATCGCGTTAACCAGTAAGATTTAAGGATTAGGAATTAAACACAGGAAGAACTAAGAAGGAGGATGAATTCATTGTCAAATCAAATAAAGAGAAATAAAGAAAAGGAAACATATTTGAGAGAAACAAAAAACAAAGGAAAAGGAAGAAAGTTAGTTTAAAAAAAGACTTTTTAAAATCTCCCTAAAGGAGTGAGACTCCACACTTGTTAATACTTAATGCCAGAGAGGTTGGTTGCCTGTCAGTAAAAAAAAAATAAAACTTATCACATTGTTAAGCTTGTACTTGACTTTATTGGGCAAATACAAAAAATTCCTTTTATGTAAAAAAAAATATATCAACTTGGAGGTCAAGAGAGAGACTCTTTTTTTCATTGAGCTAATAGTGGAGCAGTGCAACTCAGACAGCAACTTTTGGATATTCTCACTTAACCACATACCTGTCCTCGCCTGATGTACCATTTACCCATAAGTAACAGTGAGCACCATTTAGCTTTACTGTTATTCTGGCAACAATTCTCGCCCATTATGAAATAATCATTTATATTTTATAATCAGCTTTACAATTTTCCAGAAGCACTTAAAAGCTATGTTATAGTATCTATATTTACCTATTCATAATTTCTTTCTTTATGAAAATGTTTTTAGAGGTGCAGGCTTAGGCCTTATTATGGCAACTGGCTGCATTGGAAAAGCAACATCTCCAATTATGGATCTCCACAATAAACATGGCTTCTTTCTTCTTCATGTTGTGTTTGCCTCTTTTGCTGTCCTCTCAGTACTGTGCATCATGTTGCTTCCAGAAAGCAAACGGAAGCCTCTCCCAGAATCTTTAAAAGATGGTGAAAAGCAGAGACGTCCTCCGCTGTTTTTATCACGAAACAAGGCTAGAGCTCCTCTGCTATGCTCAGAACAGCACAGACGTTATAATCCAGAAAACTATTCCAAACTTGTAACAGCAACCAAGAAAATGTTGGCCCAAAGTGCCCCTTTTCAATCACAGGATCCTGTAAGCAAAAGTGTGACTGAGGAGACCAGCGAGTCAACATCGTAGTCAATCCTTCATTTGTATATGTAGAAATACTCCACTATTGTATATTCTGCACTACAGCAAATGGTTGTTTAGACATTACAGAATTTGTATTATCTAAGATTTAATTTGGGCTGTTTGGCTAAACTACAAACTGTTTAACATGTTGGCTCACCTCTGAAGAAGTTCAGCTCTCCATCACGAGGACCTGTTTCTAAAGATATATATTTCCATAGTGATCTGTAAATTGGGATCAGAGTTTAAAGTATAAAATGTTGAATGGACTTTCAGGTTATATACACCTCCACTCAGCTGTATGTCAATAGGCTTGTATGTTGCCTTATGTAAATAATGTGCACAATGTAGTTTGTCACTTATTGCACTTTATTTTTTTAAACAGCCAAACAAGTGTCTTGGAGCAACTCAGCATGGGATACCAAGTTGCTATATATGTAATATCAATTGTGTTCACTGTCATAGACATATCTTGGCCTGGGTTGAAATCATGTTTGAAATTCTTTTGGTTTATGAAGATCAAATTCCTTGCTCTCCTTTCCATACCATGTTACATTGATCAAATCCTTGTATGGATCATGTGATATATGTGTAAGCAAAGCCTTTACTTTGTTTAATTGTTTACTGCAGTAAAAATGGAAAACTGTTGCCTATTACTTTTAAAGGTTATGCAGCCAATTTTGCCAATTTGGTTGGTGCTTGGTCTAAACTATTGTCTCAGAAATTGGTTAGTTGTCAGAGACCTAAAAGATGAATTCTTCAATTATAGTCATACACAAATGCATCAGAAGTTTCTTGGGTTCAGTTCCAAACAGTGTGCATTAGCCAAAATGTCAGTGGAGAGCCCGCCTCCACCAGCCTGTCGAGTCACACCAGGATTTTACGCCCCTTTCTCTTTCTCTTTCTCCCCCCACCCCCCGGCCCCCAAACCCGGGCCCAGGCCCTTAATTGGTCTTGGGCGGGTCTTCCAACTCTGAGGCAGGAAATCCAGTCTAATGGAGCCCTGCCACCAACCCACGCGTGGGGGGCTGTAAAATTCCGGACATTTCTACCTGCCCAATTGATTCATTAGAACCTGTGTTTTTGAGGGCTGGGATTCATAATTAATTACAACATATTTTTGAAATTCTTATTTCAGCAACCTAGCAGGAGGCTTTACAGTAAGATTGAAGTTCTGATACCTTTTTAAGAGGATGGATTGCGGGTCACAGAAAAAAATTGAGGTTTAGGTCCAATAGCAGCAGCCAGCTTTCTAGTGCTTTTTAATACAACAAGCTTAGTTTGTGACTTTTCTTTCTCATCTTTTTTTTCCCAAGCAGAACTGATTAATTTGACTTCAGCCCTTTTCTTCACACGATTAGCACTAAATTGCAATATACCAATTCCGCAACTTGTTCCAAAGCTGGAAGCTAACAGAGAAATTGGTTCTCCAACTACCTGATGCTGAGCAGAGGTAGTAATATTGCATTTTTTTTATTCATCCATAGGATGTGAACATCACTGGTAGGCCAGCATTTCTTGCCCATCTGTGAGAAGGTGGTGGTGAGCTGCCATCTGAAACCAGAGACACTTCAGTTACAGCCCTGGTTATTGAAAAGTGACAGCTGTTGTCTCATTATGAGCAATAAATACCTTAATTAGTTTCTGCAAGGTATACACTTACAATGGAAAATGTTTGCTCGTTAATGTTCTAAGATATTTTGACCCACACCTTATGATATCCTTCATTTTCTGGAATATCCTGCATCTGTTTGAATGTATTACTGGTACTCTTTTTAGCATAAGCATTCTTGCTATTAGCTTTGACTCTAGCATAGCTTAACTGGATTAGCAACGAGGATGTGAAATAAGCCCATTTGTAAATGGAATAGAACATTACAGCGCAGTACAGGCCCTTCGGCCCTCGATGTTGCGCCGACCTGTGAAACCATCTGACTACTTAATGAAATGACTATTCCATTTTCATCCATATGTCTATCCAATGACCACTTAAATGCCCTTAAAGATGGCGAGTCTACTACTGTTGCAGGCAGAGCGTTCCACGCCCCTACTACTCTGAGTAAAGAAACTACCTCTAACATCTGTCCTTTATCTATCACCCCTCAACTTAAAGCTATGTCCCCTCGTGTTTGCCATCACCATCCGAGGAAAAAGACTCTTACTATCCACCCTATCTAACCCTCTGATTATCTTATATGTCTCTATTAAGTCACCTCTCCTCCTCCTTCTCTCTAACGAAAATAACCTCAAGTCCCTCAGCCTTTCCTCGTAAGACCTTCCCTCCATACCAGGCACCATCCTAGTAAATCTCCTCTGCACCCTTTCCAAAGCTTCCACATCCTTCCTATAATGCGGTGACCAGAACTGCACGCAATACTCCAGGTGTGGTCTCACCAGAGTTTTGTAGAGCTGCAGCATGACCTCGTGGCTCCGAAACTCGATCCCCCTACTAATAAAAGCTAACACACCATATGCCTTCTTAACAGCCCTATTAACCTGGGTGGCAACTTTCAGGGATTTATGTACCTGGACACCAAGATCTCTCTACTCATCTACACTACCAAGAATCTTCCCATTAGCCCAGTACTCTGCATTGCTGTTACTCCTTCCAAAGTGAATCACCTCACACTTTTCCGCATTAAACTCCATTTGCCATCTCTCAGCCCAGCTCTGCAGCCTATCTATGTCCCTCTGTACCCTACAACATCCTTCAGCACTATCCACAACTCCACCGACCTTCGTGTCATCCGCAAATTTACTAACCCACCCTTCTACACCCTCTTCCAGGTCATTTATAAAAATGACAAACAGCAGTGGCCCCAAAACAGATCCTTGCAGTACACCACTAGTAACTAAACTCCAGGATGAACATTTGCCATCAAACACCACCCTCTGTCTTCTTTCAGCTAGCCAATTTCTGATCCAAAGCACTAAATCACCTTCAACCCCATACTTCCGTATTTTCTGCAATAGCCTACCGTGGGGAACCTTATCAAACGCCTTACTGAAATCCATATACACCACATCCACGGCTTTACCCTCATCCACCTGTTTGGTCACCTTCTCAAAAAACTCAATAAGGTTTGTGAGCCACGACCTACCATTCTCAAAACCGTGCTGACTATCTCTAATGAACTTATTCTTTTCAAGATGATTATAAATCCTGTCTCTTATAACCTTTTCCAACATTTTACCCACAACCGAAGTAAGGCTCACAGGTCTATAATTACCAGGGCTGTCTCTACTCCCTTTCTTGAACAAGGGGACAACATTTGCTATCCTCCAGTCTTCCGGCACTATTCCTGTCGACAATGACGACATAAAGATCAAGGTCAAAGGCTCTGCAATCTCCTCCCTGGCTTCCCAGAGAATCCTAGGATAAATCCCATCTGGCCCAGGGGACTTATCTATTTTCACACTTTCCAAAATTGCTAACACCTCCTCCTTGTGAACCTCAATCCCATCTAGCCTAGTAGTCTGTATCTCAGTATTCTCTTCGACAACATTTTCTTTCTCTACTGTAAATACTGATGAAAAATATTCATTTAACGCTTCCCCTATCTCCTCTGATTCCACACACAGCTTCCCACTACTATCCTTGATTGGCCCTAATCTAACTCTAGTCATTCTTTTATTCCTGATATACCTATAGAAAGCCTTAGGGTTTTCCTTGATCCTATCCGCCAATGACTTCTCGTGTCCTCTCCTCGCTCTTCTTAGCTCTCCCTTTAGATCCTTCCTGGCTAGCTTGTAACTCTCAAGCGCCCTAACTGAGCCTTCACGTCTCATCCTAACATAAGCCGCCTTCTTCCTTTTGACAAGCGCTTCAACTTCTTTAGTAAACCACGGCTCCCTCGCTCGACAACTTCCTCCCTGCCTGACAGGTACATACTTATCAAGGACACGCAGTAGCTGCTCCCTGAATAAGCTCCACATTTCGATTGTGCCCATCCCCTGCAGTTTCCTTCCCCATCCTACGCATCCTAAATCTTGCCTAATCGCATCATAATTTCCTTTCCCCCAGCTATAATTCTTGCCCTGCGGTATATACCTGTCTCTGCCCAACGCTAAGGTAAACCTAACCGAATTGTGATCACTATCACCAAAGTGCTCACCTACATCTAAATCTAACACCTGGCTGGGTTCATTACCCAGTACCAAATCCAATGTGGCATCGCCCCTGGTTGGCCTGTCTACATACTGTGTCAGAAAACTCTCCTGCACACACTGGACAAAAACTGACCCATCTAAAGTACTCGAACTATAGTATTTCCAGTCAATATTTGGAAAGTTAAAGTCCCCCATAACAACTACCCTGATACTCTAGCTCCTGTCAAGAATCATCTTCGCTATCCTTTCCTCTACATCTCTGGAACTATTCGGAAGTCTCTACAAAACTCCCAACAGAGTGACCTCTCCTCTCCTGTTTCTAACCTTGGCCCATACTACCTCAGTAGATGAAGGAATAGAGCCATATATTCAAATTTGCTGATGGCACCAATTTAAGTGGTGCAGTAATTAATGTAGATGGCAGCAGAAAGTTGCAAAAGGAAATTGATAGATGTGAGTGGGCAAAACTGGCAGATAAAGTCCAATGTGGGGAAATGTGAGGTAATCCACTTCAGACTTAAAGATGGAGCAGAGTATTTTCCCAATGTCAAAGCTAGGAATTGGAGGAGCTGAGAGATTTAGTCGTGTAAAACAGAAGTCAGGAAAAGCTAGTGGACAGGTACAAAATATATACAGGCTAATGGAATGTTTGCCTTTTATCTCAAGGAGATAGGATTACAATAGCATTAAGGCTCTGGTTAGACCCCATTTAGAATACTGTGTTCGGTTTTCATCACAACCCAGGAACGATATATTTGCCTTGGAGAAGGTGCAGTGCAGATTCACCAGACTGATACAGGGCTTGAAAGAGTTAATTGATCAGGATGGGTTGCATAGAATAAACTTGTATTCCCTTGAGTATAGAAGATTAAGGGTTATGCAATTGAGGTGTTAGTGATTAAAGGAGTTGCTAGAGTAGATAGAAACTCATCTGGTGAGAGAATCCAGTTCAAGAGGACATAATCTTATCACCCCTGCATGGTCTAGCTCCAATTATATCAGGAAATACTTCTTACATACGAATTAGGAGCTGGAGTAGGCCACTCGGCCCCTCAAGCCTGCTCCGTCACTCAATAAGTTCATGGCTGAACTGATTACTCCACATTCCCGCCTACCCCTGATAACCTTTCACCCCCTTGCTTATCAAGAATCTATATACCTCTGCCTTAAAAATATACAAAGTCTCTGCTTCCACCACCTTTTGAGGAAGAGCATTCCAAAGACGACCCTCAAAGAAAAAAATTCTCCTCATCTCCTGTCTTAAATGGGCGACCCCCTTATTTTTAAACAATGACCCCTAGTTCTAGATTCTCCCACAAGGGGAAACATCCTTTCCACATCCACCCTGTCAAGACCCCTCAGGATTCTATATGTTTCAATCAAGTCGCCTCTTGCTCTTCTGAATTCCAGCGGATACAAGCCTATTCTGTCCAATCTTTCCTGATAAGACAGCCCGCCCATTCCAGATATTAGTCTAGTAAACCTTCTCTGAACTGCTTCCAATGCATTTACATCCTTAAATAAGGAGACCAATACTGTACACCATACTCCAGATGTGGTCTCACCAATGCTCTGCATATCTGAAGCATAACCTCCCTGCATTTATATTCAATTCCCTTTGCAATGAACGATAACATTCTATTTGCTTTCCTAATTATGTGCTGTACTTGCACACTAACCTTTTGCGATTCATATACCAGGACATCCAGATTCCTCTGCATTTCAGAGCTCTGCAATCTCTCACCATCTAGATAATTTTTTTATTCTTCCTGCCAAAGTGGACAATTGCACATTTTTCCATATTATACTCCATTTGCCAGATCTTTGCCCACTCAACCTATCTATATCCCTTTGTAGCTTCCTTATGTCCTCTTCATAACTTACTTTCCTACCTATCTTTGTGTCATTAGCAAATTTAGCAACCATACCTTCAGTCCCTTCATCTAAGTCATTTATCTAAATTGTAAAAAGTTGAGGCCCCAGCACAGAGCCCTGTGGCACACCACTTATTACATCTTGCCAACCAGAAAATGACCATTTATGCCTACTGTTTCCTGTTAGCTAGCTAATCTTCTATTCATGCCAATATGTTACCCCCTACACCATGTGCTTTTATTTTTTGCAATAACCTTTGCTGTGGCACCTTATCAAATGCTTTCTGGAAATCTAAGTACAATACATCCGCCGGTTCACCTTCATCCACAGCACATGTAACTCCCTCAAAGAACTCCAATAAATTGGTTAAACATGATTTCCCTTTCACACAAGCCTGTTGATTCTTCCTGATTACCTTGAATTTTTCTAAGTTCCTTGCTATAACGTCTTTAATAATAGCTTCTAACATTTTTCCTAAGACAGATGTTAAACCAAGTGACCTGTAGTTTCCTGCTTTCTGTCTCCCTTTTTGAATAAAGGAGTTACATTTACTATTTTCCAATCTAATGGAACCTTCTCCAAATCTAGGGAATTTCAGAAAATTAAGACCAACACATCAACTATCTCACTAGCCACTTCTTTTAAGATGCTAGGATGAAGTCCATCAGGACTTGTCAGCCTGCAGCTCCAACAATTTGTTCAGTACCACTTCCCTGGTGATTGTAATTTTCTTGGGTTCCTCCCTGCCTTCCATTTCCTGCTTTCAGCTAATGCTGGGATGTTACTTGTATCCTCTATAGTGAAGACTGATGCAAAATGCCTGTTCAATTCATCTGCCATCTCCTTATTATCCATTATTAATTCCACAGACTCACTTTCTATAGGACCAATGCTAACTATGTTAACTTCTTAAAATATCTATAGAAACTCTTACCATCTGTCTTTATAGTTCTAACTAGATTTCTTTGTACTCTAATCTTTCCTTCTTTATCAATCTTTTAGTCATTCTTTGCTGTTTTTTATATTCTGTCCAATCTTCTGACCTGCCACCCATCTTTGTGTAAATATATGCTTTTTCTTTAAGTTTGATGCTATCTTTAACTTTTTTAGTTAACCACGGATGGTGGGTCCTCCCCTTGGAATTTTTCTTTCTCGTTGGAATGTATCTATTCTGTGTATTCTGAAATATCCTCTTAAATATCTATCTCTGCATCTCTATTGATCTATCCCTTAACCTAATTTGCCAGTTCACTTCAGCTAGCTCTGCTTTCATGCCCTCATAATTGCCCTTATTTAAGTTTAAAATACTAGTCTTGGAGCCACTCTTATCTCCTTCACACAAAGCATAATGGAAATCTGGAACTCTTTTACCGTGCATGCGCTGGCTATGATTTTCCAGAATTCCTTAGATTCAGGAATGGTCCTGTCAGATTGGAAGTTGGCAAATGTTACACTGCTTTTTCAAGAAAGCAGGCAGACAGAAAACAGGGAACTACAGACCATTAGCCTAACATCAGTTGTTGGGACAATGCTGGAAACTATTATTAAAGTCTTAACATTGCACTTGGAAAAACAGTATAATTAGAACAAGTCAGCAACAAGTCAACTAAAGGGAGATCCTGTTTGACAAATTCATTAGAATTTTTTGAGGACGCAACTAGTAGAGTAGATAAGGGGAAACCAGTAGATGTAGTATACCTGGATTTCCAAAAGGCATTCGATAAGGTGCCACATAAAAGATTAGTAGGCAAGATAAGGGCTCATGGTGTTGGTAATATATTAATGTGGATAGAGGATTGGTTGACAGACGGGAGTCAGAGAATGGGCATAAATGGGGCATTTTCAAGTTGGCAGGCAGTGAATAGTGGGATGTTGCAAGGATCAGTGTTGGGGCTTCAGCTATTTACACTCTATATTAATGATTTGGATGAAGAGACTGGATAGTTAGATTTTTGGTCTCACAGGAATCAAGGGATATGGGGAGTGGTCAGGAAAGTGGAATTGAAGCCCAAGATCAGCCATGATCATATCGAATGGTGGAGCAGGCTCGATGGGCCATATGGTCCTTCTCCTATTTCTTGAGTTCACCCTTCACCTCTCCGAAAAAAATCTTGAAACTCGGTCAATTGAAAATTTCAAAACAGATTAATAGATTTTTGTTCAGCAAAGCTATTAACAGTTACAGAATCTAGGTGGAATTAGGGTACAGCTCAGCTGTGATCTTTAAAAAAAGGCAGAACAGGCTCAAGAGACGAATGGCTTACTCATTAATTTCAGTTTGGTTGTTTTGGTGCAAGTACAGCACATGGATGGATAGCTCCAGTTGAAGAACTATTTTTTTCTCCAAAATATACTTTATTCATAAAATGTGTAGAAAATACATTACAAAACAATTCAAATTGGACATTTCAGAAAGTACGAGGAGCCAGCACAGGGATAGTGGGTCAATAACCTAAAGAAAGGCTTTTATTTTTATAGCATCTTTCATGACCTCTGGACGTCCCAATGCACTTTAAAGTCAATGAAGTGTAATCACTATTGTAGGAATTGTGGCCACCAATTTACACACAGCAAGCTCCCACAAACAGCAATGTCATAATGACCAGCTTTTTAATGTTATGATGACCATTGGCCAAGACATTGGGGATGACTCCCAGCTATTCAAAATAGTGCCATGAGATCTTTTACATCCAGCTTAGGGGTGAAGGTGGGGCCTCGGTTTAATGTCTCATCTGAAAGACAGCACCTCCAACAGTGTAGCACTCCCTGAGTACTGCACGGGAGATTCATTTCTTCTAATTTCTATGGCTGTATATTCTTGTATATGGTACAACTTAATCTGTTTTGGAGGAAGGTAAGACAAGTAAGAACTACTTTTAATCCAGCTTTTAACTTGTTTAAAAATATTCCTTACCCCCTTGCAGAAAGCTTAGTTTTTAATTACTATGTTTCACCATATTCAAATGGTCCTAACTCAAACTGCTACATGCATACTACACTGGGTCTGAATGGCCTCATAAATCTTGTATTTGTTACTGTCATGGAAGTGTTTTTTTTTAGAAACTAAAGGGGGGTCTGTGTGCCTCTCTGACGACTGTGTGCAAGCTGCAAGCCTGTTTCCGAAGCAAGAGAGAGAGAGGTCACATGCCGCATTGTATCAGTTTCGCTGTGTAAATAAAAACAAGAAATGCTGGAAATACTCAGCAGGTCTGGCAGCATCTGTGGAGAGAAGCAGAGTTAACGTTTCAGGTCAGTGACCCTTCATCAGCTGAAACATTAACTCTGCTTCTCTCTCCACAGATGCTGCCAGACCTGCTGAGTATTTCCAGCATTTCTTGTTTTTATTTCAGATTTCCAGCATCTGCAGTAGTTTAGTTTAGAGATACAGCTCTGAAACAGGCCCTTCGGCCCACCGAGTCTGTGCCGACCATCAACCACCCATTTTATACTAATCCTACACTAATTCCACATTACTACCACATCCCCACCTGTCCCTATATTTCCCTGCCACCTATCTATACTAGGGGCAATTTATAAAGGCCAATTAACCTATCAACCAGCAAGTCTTTGGCATGTGGGAGGAAACCGGAGCACCCGGAGGAAACCCACGCAGGCACAGGGAGAACTTGCAAACTCCACACAGGCAGTACCCAGAATTTAACTCGGGTCGCTGGAGCTGTGAGGCTGCGGTGCTAACCACTGTGCCGCCCACAGTATTTTGCTTTTATATGACTGTGTGTTAAAACAGGCTAGAACCAGTTTGAACTGGCAGAGCAGCAAAACGTGCTCTCTTTGAAGGAAGGATTTGTCTTTCTCAGCAGAAAATCTACATTGGCCTACAGGCTGTGTTTCACCTAAGAGGATACAACCCCTGGAAAGGAATTTTTGCATTATTGGAGATAGCAAAATCCTTTTTACTCCCAGCTCCAAGAAGTCTCTGCCTCAGGAGTGACTTTCTGTTGTCTTTTGGGTTTCTGGGAGTTCTGGAAACTCAGTAAAGTTTCTACTGATAGATTGCTAATATAAAAATCTAAATAGACCAAAAAACCTAAATATTGCTGGGGACCCTTAATGATTTTCATATGCAAAGGCAAATGGGAGCAGGTTGTTATATTTCTTGCCTGTGTGATACCTACTGCAGGCAAAGTACCATGAATGTCTAACCATTACAGACTGTTCATCAAACTCACCTGGAGACTTTGAGTGGCATCTGACTATTCAACTCTGGGACACCTCACATAACCCACCAAGACATACAACCCAGTTGTTTTACTACTCCTAAGAAACAGCTCTAATTTAAAACATTTTTAGAACCGATTAATTGTTGGTTTTTGATTGTATGTGTGCGTGCATGAGGGTTAGGAGAAATAAGAAGTTATAAAGTCTTTTCAGACATAGATTTATCTCAATATTGTTTAAGATTTAGTTTATTAATAAATAGTTAATTTGTTGTTGTTTAAAGATATCAGGTTTGGTGTGTTTTATTCTGGAGGTTAATAAAGTGTTTCATTTAGCTAATTTTTGGTAGGTGGGAAACTTTAATAATATGCTGTGACCTGTGGAATAATGGGACTGAATTGATAGTGCATTATTCCCACCTCAGTTGTAACATTACACAAAGGTTAAGGGTGGCCATGCTCATATTTTTACTTAAGTACATTCACCAAAATTTAGCCCCTCCCCAAATGCACAGCTCTTCAGACAGATTGTCCATCCACTGCTGGAGAAAGGGCTTGATCCATTTTCTGGGAGTTAATTGCATTATTGCTGGGGACCCTTAATGATTTTCATATGCAAAGGCAAATGGGAGCAGGTTGAGTGGTTCATCCAGATGGTAGTCATATTGCCATACACATAAAGGCAATGCATTGAGGCAGCTGTTAGTTAATCTCTTCTGGATCAATGTCCTCACTGTCCAACAGTTTGCCAGTTTGTACACCACAATTATTTTCTCATTACCTCTTGTTACTGCATGTGTGTGTGTTAATATTATATTTTACAATTGCATTTTTAATGGACACAGTTTTTTTTTAATGCTGCAAAGGCACAGGATGCACTATTTTCATGTTGTACACTGATTCACCTAATTAGTTAATGCCAAGAACACCAAATAATATGTGATGCTAATTAATGCAAGTGTGACCAATCATTAGAAGGATCATCAGGCACATCTGGTACCTAATATACTCCCAGTAGCTGATGCTGATAATGATTTTATCTTTTCTCCAAGGATGATCTGCCTAAGCTTCCCAGCCCCAATTCATGGGGACAGTATGCTCTCTTTGCTATATGCCTTATCTATTTCACGTGGCAGCAGCTTCTTAACAAAAGGTGGTACAAAGGCACCACCCCATCAATAGGAGCTTTCCACAAAAAAAAACTCCTAATCATTCTATTCTACAGCCAACAATCTGGTATTAGTCTGTAGTTTGGTTCTAGTAAGGCATTACTGGATGATATTGGACAGAAATACCCAATATTCCCTTTAATGCTCCAGTAGTTCAGATCAGGACAAGTTGGTTGACATTTTCCCAACTGATCTGCCTTCATTTTGAGCAGAACCATTATGTGAGACCTCAACACGACTGTTTCCATTAAGAGCCCCCTTGGGTATTGGATACCACTGAGCATTGATGACTTAGATGCCACTCAATGCCAGGTGGTACATTGCCACTTTGTTCAATACTTTAGATGGTTTTATGGGTTCAGGAGATCAATCCCCTTTCTATGCCTCATGGGTTCCTTCTTGAGAGAGCTCAGATCTCTATTCTACTGGTGAGGAAGATCCCAACAGGATTTTCATTTTTTCACTGTTGCATTTTAGATGCATACTATTTCCTCAGGACCACCCTCTCTGCATTTCCTCCAACCTCTTGTTTGGTTATGGGATACTTAGAGCTTTCACACCTTTGTATCTTGTTTCCATCAATATCTATATATCACGCTTACTATGATCTCATCCTAAATCTTGAAACACTGAACAATTCCTATGAAAGGAATGAACATTCAAGCTGGTAACACTGCCTTCAGATGTGTTCTCAAAAGACCAGCTGACCATAAACCCCAGTGATCCTTATTTTCACATCATCATATAGCCACATTATTTCTTGTTCTTAACTTGGGCTGCAGCAGTTGATGTAAGATTCACTTATGGCATTTCCATAGCTTCCAGGTTCTTCTCAAATGTCTTAACTGTTGTTGTAGCTAATCTTAAGCCTGTAGCATGTGCATTTTTATTCATACTCGAGAAGTCCTCATTGATTGACTATTCATGCTGTTATCTTGTGCTGGGGCTATGTATCAACAATGATAAAATATCTCAACTAAAACAGGACATAATTTTTGTAGGTGCCTTCTTCTGAATGCAAACTAGCCTTTTTCCAGATTCAATTTGTTAAAGATTGGTGTCTCCATTTCATGAAGAGTAGAGAATTGCATTGGGACACAACCTTCATATTCTTTGGTCTGTTAATAACCATCTTTCTGTTTTGTGGTGCTCAACTGTTGAGATCATTACAAATGAATCTGCTCTTACAATGATTTCCCCACAGATCACTGTTCAAGCTATCATTACCTATTGATGGATCTGACTTCTGCCTTTGATCTGAGCTGTTGGTCACAAGGGCACAGTGCTCTGCAGCATGTCTTACGACACCCTCTAGCTATTCAACAGATGTGTCCTAAAACCTCTACCTATTCAACTGATGCATTTTACAGATACTTCCCTGTAGAAGAGAGGTATTGTTATAGGGAATGATTAGATCTAGGACAGGTAGATTGAAAACAAGGCCACGAAGCATATAAACAGGCTTGAACTCCAATCAAAGTGGCCTTAACAGGCTTTCAGGTTTCGGAGCGGCACGCAGGTCAGCCTGTCTCTTAATTGATTGTGTATTGTCCAATATAGAAACAAACCAAATGGATCCACTCTTAAACAGTTACTGTGTCCTGACCTATCTATCAATTGATACTGGAACAGGAATGACTCTCTCAATACAACATGGAGCTTGGATGAGCAATATGACTGCCCCACTCTGCTTATTTGTGTTATATCCACAAATGCAAAATCTATGACAAAGCAATACAGAACATCCTCAGAGATTGGAGTATCCTTGAGATTAACATATTCACATCACTGAATCATTGACAGCTCTCATATTTTTGCATGAGGCCTGTGAATAGGACTGCATGAATGTTCAGTGGTCTTTCCTGTTTTGGAAACCTATGTTTCTGGACATGTTCTTTTGTAACTCTGATCATTTTCTCCAGAGAATTGGAACAAAGATAGAAAACATAGAAAGATAGGAACAGGAGTAGGCCATTCGGCCCTTCAAGCCTGCTCTGCCATTCAATACGATCATGGCTGATCATTCAGACTCAGTAACCTGTTCCCGCTTTCTCCCCGTATCCCTTTATCCCATTAGCCCTAAGAAAGGTGATTCCTGATAAATCCATACTGGTCTTGAACATGGTGATTGTTGGGCATCATCCATTGAATAGTGCCTGCCCATCTTACTAGTCCATAGGACTCAACACCTCTTCTTCAAATGTCTGGACAGGTCCTACATCTGGACCTGTCCATTTTCCATCTGACTGTTTGGCTGTGAGTGGGAATGATGATGAACCTAAGGCTTACTGTGACTGATAGTGAACATCTTACTTGTTTTGCACAATCCATCAGCCAATCATGTTTATAATGTCAAATGAAAGAAATACATTCAATAATCAATTAAAACATGAATTTCACCCTCCCCCTGCTATTTCATCCTATTGTATTTTCAATATCACCTTAATTTGTAGTTGAAACCTTGCCATGACTTTCTCTGTAACTTCCTATAACCGTTGAGATTTCTGTACTCCTCCAATTCTGGCCTTTTGAACATTCCCAATTTTCTTGACTCTGCCATTGGCAGCTGTCCCTTCAGCTTCCAAGGCTCTAGAATTCCATCTCTAAATCTCTTCTCTTCTCTACCTCTTTCTCCTCCTTTAAGTTACTCCTGAAAACCTACATCTTTGACCAAGCTTTTGGTCACCTGCCCAACTATCTACTTATGTGGCTCGATGTCAAATTTTGTTTGATAATCATCTCTCCTGTGAGGTCCCTTGGGATGTTTTACTGCATTAAATGTGTTATATAAATGTAGGTGGTTGTTGTTGAAGCTCAGCTCGATTTGTCTACATTTTGCAGAAAATAGTTTATCATTCTCTTGCGCTAGGATGATTGGGCAGATGATTGGTCAGAATATAAAGAATGGCAGAGAATGACTAAAAGGTTAACCAGGAGAAAGAAATTAGAGTACGAGAAGAAGCTAGATAGAAATATAGAAATGGATAGCAAGAGTTTCTACAGGTATTTAAAAAGGAAAAGAGTAAGTAAAGTGAGTGTTGGTCCTCGGTCATGTGTCACCTTTGGCATGTTTCCAGCAGTTCCTGCAGCCATACCGGTGCCAAACGGCATGCTCTGCACTCCTTTGGACCCCACCAGAAAGGCCGAGAGGGGGGTTTTGACGACTGGGCAACTCTCAACCTCCATAAATTCGCCCAGGCATGCGCCATGGAGAGGTCACTCCATAGTTGCCTCACAGCGACTGAAACAACATGGAAGGCAGCAGTTACGGGTTATAAGTCCAGATAAATTGGCATAGAAACTGGGCGCCACGGGTTGCCTTTGTCGGTGGGAGAGGTCATCGCACCTCACTGGACAGCTACCGCCCGCCTCAAACCGGGCAGCCCCCGGTCAATAAGGTTCTGTCCCGCCACAGTCTACCTGCTTCAATGGGTGCTTGGAGCTCAGGGTCATTGCCCGAAAGGTGGACTGAAACACAGCACCAAACAACACGAAAAAAGGAAAGGTACTAGCCCTTCGCTTTGCAAGCTGGAACGTCAGAACTATGTGTCCTGGGCTGTCGGAAAACCTTACACAAATCAACGATTCTCGGAAGACCGCCATCATTAACAACGAGCTCAGTAGACTCAATGTAGACATTGCAGCACTTCAGGAGACACGCCTCCCCGCGAGTGGATCTCTAGCAGAGCAAGAATACACCTTCTTCTGGCAGGGCAGGGATCCTGAAGAACCAAGACAGCATGGAGTGGGCTTCGCCATCAGAAACGCCTTGCTCAGCATGATCGAGCCTCCCTCAAATGGCTCGGAACGTATACTGTCCATCCGACTGCTCACCACCTCTGGCCCAGTACACCTACTCAGCATTTATGCTCCAACACTCTGCTCCCCACCTGAAGCTAAAGATCAGTTCTACGAGGAACTCCATAACATCATTAGCAGCATCCCCAACACCAAACACCTATTCCTGCTGGGGGACTTTAATGCCAGGGTTGGGGCCGACCATGACTCATGGCCCTCCTGCCTTGGGCGCTATGGCGTTGGAAGGATGAATGAGAACGGGCAGAGACTGCTTGAGTTGTGTACCTATCATAACCTCTGCATCACTAGGTCAAGTCAGCATAAGGAGGGAGGAAGTGTTGGGTATTCTAAAAGGCATTAAGGTGGACAAGTCCCCAGGTCCGGATGGGATCTATCCCAGGTTACTGAGGGAAGCGAGAGAGGAAATAGCTGGGGCCTTAACAGATATCTTTGCAGCATCCTTAAACACGGGTGAGGTCCCGGAGGACTGGAGAATTGCTAATGTTGTCCCCTTGTTTAAGAAGGATAGCAGGGATAATCCAGGTAATTATAGACCGGTGAGCCTGACGTCAGTGGTAGGGAAGCTGCTGGAGAAGATATTGAGGGATAGGATCTATTCCCATTTGGAAGAAAATGGGCTTATCAGTGATAGGCAACATGGTTTTGTGCAGGGCAGGTCATGTCTTACCAACTTAATAGAATTCTTTGAGGAAGTGACAAAGTTGATTGATGAGGGAAGGGCTGTAGATGTCATATACATGGACTTCAGTAAGGCGTTTGATAAGGTTCCCCATGGTAGGCTGATGGAGAAAGTGAAGTCACATGGGATCCAGGGTGTACTAGCTAGATGGATAAAGAACTGGCTGGGCAACAGGAGACAGAGAGTAGCAGTGGAAGGGAGTTTCTCAAAATGGAGAAGTGTGACCAGTGGTGTTCCACAGGGATCCGTGCTGGGACCACTGTTGTTTGTGATATACATAAATGATTTGGAGGAAAGTATAGGTGGTCTGATTAGCAAGTTTGCAGGCGACACTAAGATTGGTGGAGTAGCAGATAGTGAAGGGGACTGTCAGAGAATACAGCAGAATATAGATAGATTGGAGAGTTGGGCAGAGAAATGGCAGATGGAGTTCAATCCGGGCAAATGCGAGGTGATGCATTTTGGAAGATCCAATTCAAGAGTGAACTATACAGTAAATGGAAAAGTCCTGGGGAAAATTGATGTACAGAGAGATTTGGGCGTTCAGGTCCATTGTTCCCTGAAGGTGGCAACGCAGGTAAATAGAGTGGTCAAGAAGGCATACGGCATGCTTTCCTTCATCGGACAGGGTATTGAGTACAAGAGTTGGCAGGTCATGTTACAGTTGTATAGGACTTTGGTTCGGCCACATTTGGAATACTGCGTGCAGTTCTGGTCGCCACATTACCAAAAGGATGTAGATGCTTTGGAGAGGGTGCAGAGGAGGTTCACCAGGATGTTGCCTGGTATGCAGGGCGCTAGCTATGAAGAGAGGTTGAGTAGATTAGGATTATTTTCATTAGAAAGACGAAGGTTGAGGGGGTACCTGATTGAGGTGTACAAAATCATGAGAGGTATAGACAGGGTGGATAGCAAGAAGCTTTTTCCCAGAGTGGGGGATTCAAATACTAGGGGTCACGAGTTCAAAGTGAGAGGGGAAAGGTTTAGGGGGGATATGCATGGAAAATTCATTACGCAGAGGGTGGTGGGTGCCTGGAACGCGTTGCCAGCGGAGGTGGTAGATGCGAACACGATAACGTCTTTTAAGATGTATCTAGACAGATACATGAATGGGCAGGAAGCAAAGAGATACAGACCCTTAGAAAATAGGCGACATGTTTAGATAGAGGATCTGGATCGGCGCAGGCTTGGAGGGCCGAAGGGCCTGTTCCTGTGCCGTAATTTTCTTTGTTCTATCACCAACTTGTTCTTTCACACTAAACCCTGTCACCAGGTTTCATGGAGGCACCCAAGATCACGTCATTTGCACCAGCTAGACTTCATTGTCACAAGGCGAGCCGCCTTAAACAGTGTTCAAATCACACGCAGCTTCTACAGTGCGGACTGCGACACCGACCACTCCCTGGTGTGCAGCAAGGTTAGACTCAGACCAAAGAAGTTGCATCATTCCAAGCAGAAGGGCCACCCGCGCATCAACACGAGCAGAATTTCTCACCCACAGCTGTTACAAAAATTTCTAAATTCACTTGTGTCAGCCCTTCAAAACACTCCCACAGGGGATGCAGAGACCAAGTGGGCCCACAGCAGAGAAGCCATCTATGAGTCAGCTTTAACCACCTACGGCAAAAGTGCGAGGAGAAATGCAGACTGGTTTCAATCTCATAATGAAGAGCTGGAACCTGTCATAGCCGCTAAGCGCATTGCACTGTTGAACTACAAGAAAGCCCCCAGCGAGTTAACATCCGTAGCACTTAATGCAGCCAGAAGCACTGCACCAGGAACAGCCAGGCGCTGCGCAAACGACTACTGGCAACACCTATGCAATCATATTCAGCTGGCCTCAGACACCGGAAACATCAGAGGAATGTACGGTGGCATTAAGAGAGCTCTTGGGCCAACTATCAAGAAGATAGCCCCCCTCAAATTTAAATCAGGGGACATAATCACTGACCAACGCAAACAAATGGACCGCTGGGTTGAGCACTACCTAGAACTGTACTCCAGGGAGAATGTTGTCACTGAGACTGCCCTCAAGGCAGCCCAGCCTCTACCAGTCATGGATGAGCTGGACATACAGCCAACCAAATCGGAACTCAGTGATGCCATTGATTCCCTAGCCAGCAGAAAAGCCCCTGGGAAGGACAGCATTACCCCTGAAATAATCAAAAGTGCCAAGCCTGCTATACTGTCAGCACGACATGAACTGCTATGCCTGTGCTGGGACGAGGGAGCAGTACCTCAGGACATGCGCGATGCCAATATCATCACCCTCTATAAAAACAAAGGTGACCACGGTGACTGCAACAACTACCGTGGAATCTCCCTGCTCAGCATAGTGGGGAAAGTCTTTGCTCGAGTCGCTCTAAACAGGCTCCAGAAGCTGGCCGAGCGCGTCTACCCTGAGGCACAGTGTGGCTTTCGTGCAGAGAGATCGACCGTTGACCTGCTGTTCTCCCTTCGTCAGATACAGGAGAAATGCCGTGAACAACAGATGCCCCTCTACATTGCTTTCATTGATCTCACCAAAGCCTTTGACCTCGTCAGCAGACGTGGTCTCTTCAGACTACTAGAAAAGATTGGATGCCCACCAAAGCTACTAAGTATCATCACCTCATTCCATGACAATATGAAAGGCACAATTCAACATGGTGGCTCCTCATCAGACCCCTTTCCTATCCTGAGTGGTGTGAAACAGGGCTGTGTTCTTGCACCCACACTTTTTGGGATTTTCTTCTCCCTACTGCTTTCACATGCATTCAAGTCCTCGGAAGAAGGAATTTTCCTCCACACAAGATCAGGGGGCAGGTTGTTCAACCTTGCCCGTCTAAGAGCGAAGTCCAAAGTACGGAAAGTCCTCATCAGGGAAGTCCTCTTTGCTGACGATGCTGCTTTAACATCTCACACTGAAGAGTGCCTGCAGATTCTCATCGACAGGTTTGCGGCTGCCTGCAATGAATTTGGCCTAACCATCAGCCTCAAGAAAACGAACTTCATGGGGCAGGACGTCAGAAATGCTCCATCCATCAATATTGGTGACCACGCTCTGGAGGTGGTTCAAGAGTTCACCTACCTAGGCTCAACTATCACCAGTAACCTTTCTCTAGATGCAGAAATCAACAAGCGCATGGGAAAGGCTTCCACTGCTATGTCCAGACTGGCCAAGAGAGTGTGGGAAAATGGCGCACTGACACAGAACACAAAAGTCCGAGTGTATCAAGCCTCTGTCCTCAGTACCTTGCTCTATGGCAGCGAGGCCTGGACAACGTATGTCAGCCAAGAGCGTCGTCTCAATTCATTCCATCTTCGCTGCCTCCGGAGAATACTTGGCATCAGGTGGCAGGACCGTATCTCCAACACAGAAGTCCTCGAGGCGGCCAACACCCCCAGCTTATACACACTACTGAGTCAGCGGCGCTTGAGATGGCTTGGCCATGTGAGCCGCATGGAAGATGGCAGGATCCCCAAAGACACATTGTACAGCGAGCTCGCCACTGGTATCAGACCCATCGGCCGTCCATGTCTCCGCTTTAAAAACGTCTGCAAACGCGACATGAAATCCTGTGACATTGATCACAAGTCGTGGGAGTCAGTTGCCAGCGATCGCCAGAGCTGGCGGGCAGCCATAAAGGCGGGGCTAAAGTGTGGCGAGTCGAAGAGACTTAGCAGTTGGCAGGAAAAAAGACAGAGGTGCAAGGGAAGAGCCAACTGTGTAACAGCCCCAACAATCAAATTGTTCTGCAGCACCTGTGGAAGAGCCTGTCACTCTAGAATTGGCCTTTATAGCCACTCCAGGCACTGCTCCACAAACCACTGACCACCTCCAGGTGCTTACCCATTGTCTCTTGAGATAAGGAGGCCAAAGAAGAGGTCCTCTAGAGAGTGAGAATGGGGAGTTAATAGTAGATAATAAGGTGGATGAAATGAACAAATATTTTGTTTCTGTCTTCACTATAGAGGATACAAAAAACATTCCAGTAATAGCTGTAAATCAGGAGGTGGAAGAAGAGAGGAACTTGGTGAAATTACAATCACCAGGGAAGCAGTACTGACCAAACTGATGGAGCTGTGGGCTGATAAATCCCCGGGTCCCGATGGATTTCATCCTAGGGTCGTAAAAGTGGTGGCTAATGAGGTAGTAGATGCATTGGTGTTGATTTTTCAAAATTCGCTAGATTCCAGAAAGATTCCATTAGACTGGAAAGTAGCAAATATAATCCCTTTATTCAAGAAGGGGGTTAGTGGTGGAGGCAGAAAACAGGTAACTATAGGCCAGTTAGCTTGATGTCTGCTGTGGGGATGGTGTTAGAATCGATCATTAAGGAGGGTATAGCTGGACACTTAGAAAAACTCAAGGCAGTCGGGAATAGTCAGCATGGTTTTGTGAAAGGGAAATCATGTTTAACCAATTTATTGGAGTTCTTTGAAGGAGTAACATGCGCTGTGGATAACGGGGAGCCCGTTGATGTACTGTACTTGGATTTCCAGAAGGCATTTGACAAAGTGCCACATGAAAGGTTGTTGCACAAAGTAGGAGTGCATGGTGTAGGGGGTAACATATATTAGCATGGATAGAGGATTGGCTGGCTGGCAGAAAACAGAGTATGTATAAATGGGTCCTTTTCTGATTGGCAGGATGTGACGAGTGGAGTACCACAGGGGTCTATGCTGCGGCCTCAACTTTTACAATTAATATCAATGACTTAGATAAGGGGAGCGATGGCATGGTATCTAAATGTGCAAATGAAATAAAGATAGGTAGGAAAGAATGTTGTGAAGAGGACATAAGGAGGCTGCAATAAAAACAAGAAATGCTGGAACCACTCAGCAGGTCTGGCAGCATTTGTGGAAAGAGAAGCAGAGTTAACGTTTCGGGTCAGTGACCCTTCTTCGGAACTAGTTTCCACAGATGCTGCCAGACCTGCTGAGTGGTTCCAGCATTTCTTGTTTTTATTTCAGATTTCCAGCATCCGCAGTATTTTGCTTTTATATAAGGAGGCTGCAGACTGATTATAGATAGGTTGAGTGAGTGGGCAAACATCTGGCACATGGAGTATAATGTGGCAAAATGTGAGTTGTTCACTTTGGCAGGAAGTATAAAAAAGCAAAGTATTACTTAAATGGAGAATGACTGCAGAATTCTGAGGTGCAGAGGGATCCAGGTGTTCCAGTGCATGAGTCACAAAATGTTAGAATGCAGGTACAGCAAGTAATAAATGTGGCTAATGGAATGCTATCCTTTATTATGAGAGAAATTGAAAATAAAAGTAAGGATGTTATGCTTCAGTTATACAGGGCATTGCTGAGACCACATCTGGAATGTTGTGTGCAGTTTTGTTCTTTTTTTTATTCATTCAAGACATGTGGGTGTCACTGGCTAGGACAGCATTTATTGCCCATCCCTAATTGCTCTTAAGAAGGTGGTGATGAGCTGCCTTCTTGAACCGCTGCAGTCCATGTGAGGTAGGTACAGCCACAATACTGTTAGGAAGAGAGCTCCAGGATTTTGACCCAGCGACAGTGAAGGAATGGTGATATAGTTTCAGGTCAAGATAGTGTGTGGCTTGGAGGGGAATTTGCAGGTGGTGGTGTTACCATGCATTTGCTGCCCTTGTCCTTTCTAAGTGGTAGAGGTCGCAGGTTTGGAAGGTTCTGTCTAAGGAGCCTTGGTGAGTTTAGTTTAGTTTAGAGATACAGCACTGAAACAGGCCCTTCGGCCCACCGAGTCTGTGCCGACCATCAACCACCCATTTATACTAATCCTACACTAATCCCACATTCCTACCACATCCCCACCTGTCCCTATATTTCCCTACCACCTACCTATACTAGGGGCAATTTATAATGGCCAATTTACCTACCAACCTGCAAGTCTTTTGGCTTGTGGGAGGAAATCGGAGCACCCGGAGAAAACCCACGCAGACACAGGGAGAACTTGCAAACTCCATACAGGCAGTACCCAGAATT
Source organism: Heterodontus francisci (assembly GCF_036365525.1). NCBI lineage: Eukaryota > Metazoa > Chordata > Chondrichthyes > Heterodontiformes > Heterodontidae > Heterodontus > Heterodontus francisci. The sequence goes on along the minus strand of NC_090387.1, from coordinate 34,586,453 downwards.
GAACCCAGGTCGCTGGAGCTGTGAGGCTGCGATGCTAACCACTGTGCCACTGTGCCGCCCCACTGTGCCACTGTGCCGTTGCTGCAGTGCATCTTGTAGATGGTACACATTGCTGCCACTATGCATCAGTGGCAGAGGAAGTAAATGTTTGTGAATGGGGTGCCAATCAAGCGGGCTGCTTTGACCTGGATGGTGTCGAGCTTCTTGAGTGTTGCTGGAGCTGCACCCATCCAGGCAAGTGGAGAGTATTCCATCACATTCCTGACTTGTGCCTTGTAGATGGTGGACAGGATTTGGGGAGTCAGGAGGTGAGTTACTCACCGCAAGATTCCTAGCCTCTGATCTGCTCTTGTAGCCACGGTATTTATATGACTAGTCCAGTTCAGTTTCTGGTCAATGGTAACCCCTAGGATGTTGATAGTGGGGGATTCAGCAATCGTAATGCCATTGAATGTCAAGGGGAGATGGTTAGATTCTCTCTTGTTGGAGATGGTCATTGCCTGGCACTTGTGTGGTGCGAATGTTACTCGCCACATATCAGTCCAAGCCTGGATATTGTTCAGGTCTTGCTGCATTTCTACACGGACTGCTTCAGTATCTGAGGAATCGCAAATGGTGCTGAACATTGTGCAATCATCAGCGAACATCCCCACTTCTGACCTTATGATTGAATGAAGGTCATTGATGAAGCAGCTGAAGATGGTTGAGACGAGGACACTACCGTGAGGAACTCCTGCAGTAATGTCCTGGAGCTGAGATGATTGACCTCCAACAACCACGACCATCTTCATTTGTGCTAGATACGACTCCAACCAGTGGAGAGTTTCCCCCCTGATTCCCATTGACTCCAGTTTTGCAACAGCTCCCTGATGCCATACTCGATCAAATGCTGCCATGATGTCAAGGGCAGACACACTCACCTCACCTCTTGAGTTCAACTCTTTTGTCCATGTTTGAACCAAGGCTGTAATAAGGTCAGGAGCTGAGTGGCCCTGGCGGAACCCAAACTGAACGTCACTGAGCAGGTTATTGCTAAGCAAGTGCTGCTTGTTAGCACTGTCGACGACACCTTCCATCACTTTACTGATGATCAAGAGTAGACTGATAGGGCGGTAATTGGCCAGGTTGGACTTGTCCTGCTTTTTGTGTACAGGACATACCTGGGCAATTTTCCACATTGCTGGGTAGATGCAAGTGTTGTAGCTGTACTGGAACAGCGTCGCTAGGGGCGTGGCAAGTTCTGGAGCACAGGTCTTCAGTACTATTGCCGGAATGTTGTCAGGGCCCATAGCCTTTGCAGTATTCTAGTGCCTTCAGTCATTTCTTGATATCACGCGGAGTGAATCAAATTGGCTGAAGCCTGGCATCTATGATGCTGGGGACTTCAGGAGGAGGCCGAGATCGATCATCCACTTGGCACTTAGAACCATAGAACAATTATGGAAAATGGAGGCCATTCAGCTCATCGTGTCCGTGCCAGCCGAGAAAACTAGCCGCCCAATCTGATCCCACCTTCCAGCACCTGGTCCATAACCTTGCAGGTTGCAACACTTCAGGTACATGTCCAGGTTCCTTTTAAAAGAATTAATGGTTTCTGCCTCCACCACTGTTCCTGGCAGCGAATTCCAGACATCCATTACCCTTTGGGTGAAGAAGTTTTTCCTCATGTCCCCTCTAATCCTTCTACCAATCACCTTAAATATGTGTCCCCTGGTAACTGACCTCCCTGCCAGGGGCAACAGGTCCTTCCTGTCCATTCTATCTAGGCCCCTCATAATTTTGTTAACCTCAGTTACGTCTCCCCTCAGCCTCCTCAGTTCCAGGGAAAACAACTCTAGCCTATCCAATCTTTCCTCATAGCTGCAATTTTCAAGCCCTGGCAACATTCTTCTAAATCTCCTCTGTGCTCTCTAAGAGCAATTATGTCCTTTCTGTAATGTGGTGACCAGAACTGTACACAATACTTCAGCTGTGGCCTAAACTGCGTTTTATACAGTTCCAGCATCACATCCCTGCTTTTGTATTCTATAGCTCAGCCAATAAGGGAAACCATTCCAGATACCTTCTTCACCACTCTACCTACCTGTCCTGCCACCTTCGGGGACCTATGGACATACACTCCAAGGTCTCTCACTTCTTCTAACCCTCTCAATATCCTCCCATTTATTGTGTATTCCCTCGCTTTGTTTGCCCTCCCCAAATGCATTACCTCTCACTTCTCTGGATTGAATTCCATTTTCCACTTGCCCACCCACTCAACCAAACCATTGATATCGTTCTGGAGTCTACGGCTATCCTCTTCACTATTAACTACACGGCCAATTTTTGTGTCATCAGCAAATTTCACAATCATGCCCCCTACATTGAAGTCCAAATTATTAATATGTACCACAAACAGCAAGAGACCTAACACTGAGCCCTGTGGAATGCCACTGGATGCACCTTTCCATTCGCAAAGACATCCGTCAACTACTACCCTTTTTTCCTGTCCATGAGCCAATTCTGGATCCAACCTGCCGCATTCCGCTGTATCCCATGGGCTTTCATTTTACTGACAAGTCTGCCATGCGGGACCTTGTCAAATGCCTTACTAAAGTCCATGTAGACCACATCAACTGCACTACCCTCATCAATCCTCCCTGTTACTTCCTCAACAAACTGAATAAAGTTTGTAAGACATGACCTTCCCCTAACAAATCCATGCTGACTCTCCCTGATTAATCCGTGCCTAAGTGGCAGTTTTCCTGTCCCTCAGAACTCATTCTAACGATTTACCCATCATCGAGGTCTTGTTGCAAATGCTTCAGCCTTATCTTTCGCACTGATGTGCTGGGTACCCCCTTCATTGAGGATGGGAATATTTGTGGAGCCACCTCCTCCAGTTAGTTGTTTAATTGTCCACCATCATTCACGACTGGATGTGGCAGGACCGCAGAGCTTAGATCTGATCCGTTGGTTATGGGATCACTTAGCTCTATCACATGCTGCTTGTGCTGTTTGGCACACAAGTAGTCCTCTGTTGTAGCTTCACCAGGTTGACACCTCATTTTGAGGTATGCCTGGTGCTGCTCCTGGCATGCCCTCCTGAACTCTTCATTGAACCAGGGTTGGTCCCCCGGCTTGATGGTAACGATAGAGTGGGGGATATGCCGGGCCATGAGGTTACAGATTGTGGTTGAGTACAATTCTGCTGCTACTGATGGCCCACAGCGCCTCATGGATGCCCAGTTTTTCATTGCTAGATCTGTTCTGAATCTATCCCATTTAGCACAGTGGTAGTGCCACACAACACGATGGGGGGGTATCCTCAATGTTAAGACAGAACTTTGTCTCCACAAGGACTGTGCGGTGGTCACTCCTACCAATACAGTCATGGACAGATGCATCTGCAGCAGGCAGATTGGTGAGGACGCAGTCAAGTATATTTTTCCCTCTTGTTGGTTCCCTCACCACCTGTCGCAGATGCAGTCTAGCAGCTATGTCCTTCAGGACTCGGCAGCTCAGTCAGTAGTGGTACTACTGAGCTACTCTTGGTGATGGACATTGAAGTCCCCCAACCAGATTAAATTCTGCGCCTTTGCCACCCTCAGTGCTTCCTCCAAGTGCTGTTCAACATGGAGGAATACTGACTCATCAGCTGAGGGAGGGCGGTAGGTGGTAATCAGCAGGAGGTTTCCTTGCCCATGTTTGACCTGATGTCATGAAACTTCATGGGGTCCGGAGTTGATGTTGAGGACTCCCAGGGCAACTCCCTCCCGACTGTATACCACTGTGCCGCCACCTCTGCTGGATCTGTCATGCCAGTGGGACAGGACATACCCGGGGATGATGATGGTGGTGTTTGGGACATTGCCAGTAAGGTATGATTCCGTGAGTATGACTGTGTCAGGCTGTTGCTTATTTAAGGAAGGATTTAAAGCCGTTGCAGGCAGTTCAGAGGAGGTTTACTAGATTGATATCTGGAATGAGCGGGTTGTCATATGAGGAAAGGTTGGACAGCCTGGGCTTGTTTTCACTGGAGTTTAGAAGAGTGAGGGGAGATTTGATTGAAGCATATAAGATCCTGAACGGTCTTGACCAGGTGGATGTGGAAAGGATGATTCCTCTTGTGGGTGAGTCCAGAACTAGAGGACACTGTTTTAAAATTAGTGGGTCACTCTTTTCGGACAGAGATGAGGAGAAATTTTTTCTCTGAGGGTTGTGTGACTTTGGAACTCTCTGCCTCAGAAGGTGGTGGAGGCGGGGTCATTGAATATTTTTAAGGCGGAGGTAGATAGATTCTTGTTAGGCAAGGGAATCAAAGGTTATCAGGGGTAGATGGGAGTGCAGAAATCGAAACACAAACAGATCAGCCATCATCTTATTGAATGGGCGAGCAGGCTTAGGGGGGCCAAATGGCCTACTTCCCTTAATTCGTATGTTCGTATATGAGTCTTCAGGGGTGGGAGACAACCTTTTGGTGTCATTTCATGAAGGCTATATAAATCCTAAATGTCCTCCCCTAGTCCTAAATTGGGATCTTAATTTAGTTTTACATTAATTAGTATATCTTCATTTCAGTCTTCAAACAGGAGACCTGGTCTTGGAAGTTGGAATTCTTTTTGTTTCTGAATTCTGCATGAATGTCTTACAGATTCTGGCATCAATCAACCCAGTTAATTTGTTGCGTTCTTCTTGGGTGTCTATATCCCTCGAGACTTACTTGTGTTAGTCCTGATTATTATTGTATTTATTTCCAATTGTGTACTGAGGATGTTTTCTAAAGAAGAAATTGTCTATTAAGTGCATTCTTCCTAATTTGACACTAACTATGCCCACAATTTGAAGTCGCAAAACTATCCCCTCAATCCTTTCAGGGACTGCAAAGGCCTCATCAATAGATTTGGCATTGAAATGACTGCAATGGCGTGAACTTGTTGTATTTGCTCATTAGTTCTGCACTGAAAATGGTTGAAAAATTTAGGCTGTTGCATTCAGGAATAAGTGAGTTTTTAATGGAGTAATAAGTGATAATTACTGCTGCACAACCTCTCTGAAAAATTAATTTTAAAAGTGTGGTATCTCATTCCATTGGAAGAAAATTAATGTTGGGTTTCTCTAAAAAAAAATTGTTGTTTTTCTGTCTTTTATTTCCTCTGTCCCTTAATTTCATCTGTATTCCCCAAACTTTATTTTGCTTTCTGTAGGTCAATTTCAATCTACTTTATACCTCCTGTTTTATACTTCCTGGTTTGGACTCTGCCTGCCTGTGAGAATTCTTCAATCTGATTGGTTGAAGAGTCTCACTGTTGCTTGCCCGGCTCTCACACACCACAGATCCCCTGTAGAGGTCGCTGCACTGAACCAGATACTGAATTAAAGGAAATCTCTAGTGACAAGAACACAAAAACTCTTGTGGGCAACTGTCATCGAGGTGAACAGCAAGTGGTGCTGAGAGTGAAATCCAGTCCCTTGGGTCTCTACTTTCACCAGGCTCTCTTATATTCTTGCATCCTCCATCTCGCCACAGTCTCTTTATACACCAGATCTCCGCTCTTGCTGCACTCTCATCATACTCTGAGCTCCCCCCACTCACCGTACTGTCTCTGACCTCTACTCTCACCATGCTCTCATTATAGTCTGGTGTCTCCTGTGTCATCGTACTCTCTTCATACTCTGATCTTTGCTCTCACTGTGCTCTCTTTATACTCTAGGGTCTCTTGTGCTGTTTTATAGTCTCCAAATCCCTCCTTTCCTTTAAGATCCTCTCTAAACCCTATCTTTTTGACCAATCCTTTAGTCTCCTCCTAAATGCTTTTCTTCGGCTTTGTTAAAGGCACTGTATAAATACAAGTTATTGATGGCACTAAATTCATCTGTGGGCGCCATGGTTTGGCATGTTACATTCTCAAATGCTATTAAAGTAGCTTGGTCAATGCCAAGCTATTCTAACTATTGTTTTGTTGGTTATATATTGCTGTTAGGACTAAATTGTGCCTTTAAACTTGCTTCAGATTCTTATTTTAGAAGCTCTTTCTGTTTCTTGATGTTTGTTACGCAGCTGAACCAGGATATCATCCTCTTGTGGAGTTTTTCTTTAAATGATCTAAGTTTCCCAATTTAGTCATTTTTAATAAAATAATAGAGGCTCAGCAACATTAACTCGAAACTTATAGAGTCATAAAGTTATACAGCACAGAAACAGGCCCTTCGGCCCATCGTGTCTGTGCCGGCCATCAAGCACCTAACTATTTTAATCCCATTTTCCAGCACTTGGCCCATAGCCTTGTATGATATGGCATTTCAAGTGCTCATCTAAATACTTCTTAAATGTTGTGAGGGTTCCTGTCTCTACCACCTCTTCAGGCAGTGCATTCTAGATTCCAACCACCCTTTGGATGAAAATTTTTTCCTCAAATCCACTCTAAACCTCCTGCACCTTACCTTAAATCTATGCCCCCTGGTTATTGACCCCTCCACTAAGGGAAAAAGTTTCTTCCTATCTAACCTATCAAGGCCCCTCATAATTTTGTATACCTCAATCATATCTCCCCTCAGCCTTCTCTGCTCTAAGGAAAACAACCCTAGCCCTTTCAGTCTCTCTTCATAGCTGAAATGCTCCAGTCCAGGCATATTCACTTAATTTTTCTGTTTTATCCCCCTAAATTTTCAAACTTATTTTGAGATTTCCCACACCTGCAATGTACTGAGGCAATTGTGCCGGGTTGTTGAATAATATGATTAAGGTTTTATAAGCAGAATTTTGCTTGCAACAGGTCATTTAATTGCAAGAAAACTGAATTGTAATCACTCATGCAGAGTATTGCAATACAATTCTATAGCCACATAGCCAAGTCAATATGCAACGTAATACTATACAAACAGCTAACTAATATTAACCTTCTTAGTTATAAGACATCAAAAACTTATTAAAACCACACACAGGAGAAAGTCGATAATCTAAAATTAACCCAGTTCCACATTTATGTAAGTATATTTTAAACAATTACATTTTAGGCTGTAGTCTGCAGCAACCTGTTTAAGGATCAGCTATTATACGTAAACCTGGTTTTCCTGAATGCAGCTCATGTCGACTGCCTCAGGGAAAATCATTGTTGTTCAGTATTTGCATAAATGATTTGGACTCGAGAATCAGAAGTACAATTTCAAAATTTGTGGGGGACACCAAATTGGAAGTATAGTTAATACTGAGGAGGACTGACAAAACGCAAAAAGATGTTAGCAAACCTGCAGAATGGGTGTGTAAATGGCACATGAATTCAGAATAAATAAGTATGAGGTGGTATATTTTGGTAGTAGGAATAAGGAGACCATGTACTCCTTAGAAAGTAAGAGTCTAAATGGGGGAGAGAAGCAAAGAAACCTAGGGGTGCAGAGTCACAAATCATTAAAAGTAGCATTACAGGTTAACAAGGTAATAATGCAAACAAAGCACTGGGGTTCATCTCTAGAGGAATAGAATTGAAAGCAGAGAAGTTATGTTAAGTTTGCATAGAACTTTGGTTAGACTACACTGAGAGTACTGTGCTCAGTTCCGGTCTCCGTTTTACAAAAATAATATTGAGGCACTGGATAAAGGTGTAGAAAAGAATTGCAAGGATGATACTAGAACTGAGGCAATACAGCTATGAAGAAAGACTGAACAGTCTGGGGATCTTTTCTATAGAAAAGAAAAGGCTGAGAGGTGACCCAATAGAGGGTCCAAAACTAGGGCAAAATATAAGACAGACATTAATATCTCCAATAAGGAATTCAAGAGAAACTTCTTTACCCAGAGTGAGGTTAGAATGTGGAACTTACCCACCAGATGGAGCAGTTGATGCAAATAGTACAGATGCATTTAAGGGAAAGCTAGACAAACACATACCTCGCTCCAGGCATTGGCATTTACTTGACTATATCATCATCCGAGCGACGGACTGCAAGGATGTTTGCATCACCTGTGCCATGATAGGAACTGATGACTGCAGGACCGACCATCGCCTAATCCGAGCTACTATCTCCATAAACCCAGTCCAAAAATGGCAATGGCAGCAAAAGCACTGCTGCAGGAAAATCAATGTCGATGGTATCAAGGACCCTGTGAAGAAAGACCTACTCAGGCAGCGTATTACAAGCAATTGGCGACGCTCAATGGACAGGAACCACAGAACATCCACAGTGCCTGGTCTGCCCTCAAAGCTACCGTAATCAGCATTTGCAAAGATACTCTTGGTTTCTGGACCAGGAAAGTTCAAGACTGATTTGACGAGAACAACCAGGAGATCCAGGAGCTACTAAATCACAAGCGCAAGGCTTTCCTGAACTGTCTGTGGTTCAACAAAAAACCCATGGCTGAAAGAACAGCTGGTGGGCTGAAAGAACACAGGAAGTACAGCAACTCAGTGACAGCCACAACATGTGTGGATTCTTCAACGCAGTCAAGACCATTTACGGCCCAAGTACCCAAGGACCTACCCCACTGGGAGCAAAGAATGGAGCGGCCCTGATCAAGGACAGAGAGGCAGTCAGCGCTCGTTGGGAGGAGAACTTCGAAGAGCCCTCAATCGCACCTCGATCCTTGATGCGAGTGCCTTTAACCATATTCCACAGCATGCTACCCGCCACAACTTCAGCACAATGCCAGCTTAACATGAGATCGAAAAGGCCATCTGACAGCTAAAAAACAATAAGGCTGCTGGCGTAGATGGAATTCCTGCCGAAATTCTAAAATACGGTGGAAAGGCACTCTTAACACAAATACATGGTCTCATCTCCCTCATCTGGAAGGAGCAGAGCATGCCAGGGGATCTCTGAGACGCCATAATCATGACCATCTTCAAAAAAGGTGACAAGACCGACTGTGGTAACTATACCCTGCCCTACCCTGCTGTCCGCCACAGGGAAGGTCATCGCAAGAGTCCTTCTCAACCGCCTCCTCCCTGTGGCTGAAGAGCTCCTACCAGAATCACAATGTGGATTCCATCCATCTAGAGGCACAATGGACATGATCTTCACAGCAAGACAACTCCAAGAAAATGTAGGGAGCAGCAGCAACCTTTATACATGGCTGCCTTTGACCTCACAAAAGCCTTCGACTCTATCAACCGGGAGGGATTATGGAAAATCCTCCTCAAATTTGGCTGCCCGGAGAAATTCGTCACCATCCTCCACCTGCTGCATGACGACATGCAAGCTGTAATCCTTGCTAAAGGATCTGCCACTGCCCCAATCCGAGTGCAAACTGGGGACAAGTAAGGCTGTGTCATCACACCAACGCTCTTTTCCATCTTCCTCACCGCAACACTCCACCTCATCTCCTTGAAGCTCCCTGCCGGAGTAGATCTACTGTACAGGACGAGTGGGAAACTATTTAACCTACATCGCATCCAGTCCAGAACCAAAGCCACTCTAACCTCTGTCATCGAGCTGCAGTATGCTGACGACACTTGTGTATGCGCACACTCAGAGGCTGAGCTTCAAACCCTCATTGATGCATTCACTGAGGCAAATGATGGAATGGGCCTTAAGCTAAACATCCGAAGACAAAGGTCTTCAACCAGCCTGCTCCCACTGCACAACACTGCCCCTGACTATCAAGATCCATGGCGAACCACTGGAAAATGTGGATCACTTCTCATACCTTGAGAGTCTTCTCTCAGCAAGAGCAGACATTGACGATGAAACTTAACATTGCCTCCAGTGTGCCAGCGCAACCTTCAGTCTTCTAAGGAAAAGAGTGTTTGACAACAAAGACCACAAACCTGGCACCAAGCTCATGGGTTACAGGGCTGCAGTGTTACCTGCCCTCCTGTATGTGTTAGAAACATGGACACTGTACAGCAGACAACTCAAAGCCCTGGAGAGGTATCACCAGTGATGCCTCCGCAAGATCCTGCAAATTCAGTGACAGGACAGTTTCTCCAATATCAGTGTCCTCTCTCAGGCCAACATTACCAGTATTGAGACACTGGTCATGGCTCGTCAGTTATGCTGAGCGGGTCACATCATCCACATGCCTGATACAAGACTCCCAAAACAAGCTTTCTACTCTGAGCTCCATCACAGCAAGAGGCTACCAGGAGCGCAGAGGAAAGGCTGCAAGGATGTCCTTAAAGCCTCCCTGAAAAAATGTGACATCTCCACTGATTCATGGGAATCTCTTGCCCGAGACCACCCAAAATGGAGAAGAAGCATCTGCGAAGATGCCAGCCAGTTTGAACAATGTCGACATGCCCAAGCAGCGACCAAGTGCAAACAGCGGAAGGAGTGTTCGGAAATTCGAGCATCCCATTCACTCGCCTCAGCAAACACCACCTGCCCCACCTGTGGCAGAGTGTGCGGATCCAGAATTGGACTATTCAGTCACCTAAAGACCCACAACCCTAGAGTGGAAGAAAGTCTTCCTCATTCCCGAGGCTCTGCCTAAGAGATAAACACATGAGGAGGCCTCCTGCAATGTTTTCACGAAGCTCAATGTAAGCTCAAGGGACAGCATGTCATATTTTGATTAGGCACTTTACGGCCTTCCGGACTCAATATTCAATTCAACAATTTCGGACTGTAATGTCTGCCCCATTTTGTTTCCATTTTTTGCAGGTTTTGGTTTCACTCTCGTTTTTCTCTTGCTTTTGCTTTCAAACAGCAATTGTTTATTCTGCTGTTCATACCTCCTCTAGACACATCTTTTGTTTCTTTACCATTCATTTACCACTCTTTACGAATTACCACTCCCTTTGACCCTGCAGTACCAACTTCTTTGTCATTTACTCTCTCCTGCTTTCCACCCTTTCAGAGGTTCCCTTTTGTTCTTTTTCTACACTCCCTTTATCACTTGTTTAAAAGCTATTACATTTCTAACTTTTCCCAGTTCTGATGAAAGGTTATCAACCTGAAACATTAACTCTGTTTCTCTTTCCACAGACGCTGCCTGACCTGAGTATTTCCAGCATTTTCTGTTTTTAGTTCAGATTTCCAGCATCCACTGTATTTTGCTTTTGTATTAATGGTAATTAATGTAGTGATGTAAACAAATCAGAATGAGAAAACTGCATTCAATAGAGTGAAAAATAATTGTATTTTGTCACTGTTATAAGATTGTCACAGATTTGGTAGAGCAATTATAGAACTGAAAATTTGGCACTTGACGCTACTTTATAAAATTTACTTTTGAGAACTCTCAAGTCAGTATTATAACTTGATTCACTGTCCTACATAATGAGCAAAACAAATTTGAACGTTATGAAAGATGAGAAATAAATCACTTTAGTGTTGATAAAGTAGAGCAATTAGCGCCATGTGGCATGTGCTACATTGCATTTCTAGTTGGCCTCAAAAGATCAATTTTCTATGTATTAGATTTCAGCCTGAATATCATCCTGACAATTGGAAAAGTAACATGCTGAGAACTCCAGTGCTCTTAAATGTATGGTGTGTGTACAACTTATATACAATCTATTTAAATGTTGCCATTTTTTGTTATTGATCCCTGGGAGGAGAGTGAATATAAAAACAAGTTTAAGTATGATCATCTGTATTACCTGGATCCATACAGATGCAGGTTAATTGATCTGTTGTACGCAGCATGAAAGTAAGTCCCTTCATTTTACCTGAGGTTGCTTCTTTCATTGTGAGTTGCCTAGATCTGGAAACTGACATTTTGCACATTCAGAGCAAATCATCTTCTTAGCCAGAATCAAAGTTGTGTCATTTATTCTGTAATTACTCCAGATCACCCAGCATCAGCCTAGTCAACCCTGCAAGGTCCTTCTCATTAACATGTGTGGACTTGTGCCAAAATTAGGGGAGCTGTCCCAGAGGCTAGTCAAGCAACAGTCTGACATAGTCGTACTCACCAAATAATATCTTTTAGCCAACATTCCAGACTCCTCCATCACCATCCCCTGAAAAAGTCTTGTCCTACCGGCAGGACAGACTGACCAAAGGTGGTGGCACAGTAGTATACAATTTGGAGGGAGTGGCTATGGGAGTCCTCAACACTGACTCCCAACCCTATGAAGTCTCATGGCATCAGATCAAATACGGACAAGGAGACATCCTACTGATAACCAACTATCACCCTCCCCCAGCTGATGAATCAGTACTCCTCCATGTTAAACACCACATAGATGAAGCACTGAGGCACATGATGTACTTTGGGTGGGAGACTTCAATGTTCAAATGTTCATCACTAAGAGTGACTTGTTAGAACTACTACTGACCAACCTGGCTGAGTTCTGAAGGACATAGCTGCTAGACTGGGCCTGCGGCAGGTGGTGAGAGAACCAACACGAGAAAAAAACCTTCTTGACCTCGGCCCCATCAATCTACTTGCCACAGATGCATCTGTCCATGACAGTATTGGTAGGAGAGACCACCGCACAGTCCATGTGGATACTAAGTCCCATCTTCACACTGAGGACACCCTCTACTGTATTGTGTGGCACTACTACTGTGCTAAATGGGGTAGATTCAGAATAGATCTGGCAGCTCAGAACTGGGCATCCATGAAGCACTGTGGGCATCATCAGCAGTAGAATTGTATTCAACCACAATCTGTAACCTTATGGCCTGGCATATACCTGACTCTACTATTACCGTCAAGCCAGGGGACCAACCTTGGTTCAACGAGGTTTGTAGGCGAGTAATCTAGGAGCAACACCAGGCATACCTAAAAATGAGGTGCCTAACTACAATACAGGATGACATGCATGCTAAATAGCTGAAGCAGCTTGCTATAGACAGAGCAAAGCAATCCCACAATGAAGAGATCAGATCAAAACTCTGCAATCTTGCCACATCCCATCCTGACTAGTGATGGTGGATAATTAAATAACACTGGAGGAGGCTTCACAAAGATCCCCATTGTTACAGTCAGATGATGAGATGGGGTCAAAGGGCTTCCCTCTTTACCGTCTCCTTGTTTGACCACAACAGGTTTAATTCTTTTTTAAAGTGGATGTACTGGCCAATTCAGGACCTGTTTGATTAGTTATATGTATGATCATAACACGAAGCAATCGGACAGGTTTTCTTGAGTTTAACAAAGAAAGAGGTTAACTTTATTGTACTTAAACCGAACTAAGTAAAATAATAAAGTACACGCCAACTTTCATATGCACTCACACACTAGAGGTTCTCACACACAGAAACAGGTTGCAGAGTGGGGAAGGATAGATTGGCTTGAATTAGAGTCCATAGAAAAAATGGGTATACAGTCTGTGAAGTTTGGTGATTCGGCCTCTAGCTGACTTCGGTTGACCTGAGGCTTTTAGTTTAAAGAGGTAGGTGACTGATTCTGTGGGTTTCTTGGAGACAGTGATGTGGATGATTTCCTCCAAAGGGGTTTCTGATTGTAGCCAGAGTATGCAGAGGTGGTCAGTCAGCAGACAGAGTTCGAAGCTTGCAAGCTGGAATGGAGAGAGAGAGAGGGACCCCCACTTGGGTCTGCACATGTCACAGTCCAGATGCTTCTCAACCTGCTACAGAGAAAACACCAGCTTAAAACCACAGATGGGTGGGGGGGGGGGGGGTGGTGGTGGGGCTTGTCACATGACAGTCACCCAGTGATTCAAGCATGGTAGTTAGCAGTGTACTTCTTCTGCTAAAAAGAACAGGTAGTTCCCTTAAACTTCCTGGGTCTTGGTTCTTGCTGGGATGAGCAGACATTTCCTCTCCACCTCACAGGCCTTGCAATGTAGGATAAATGTTGCAAATTAAGATCCCTGAAAGATCTCAAAAACAATTGCACAATACTTCCACAAAGTCAGCCTAAGGAGAAGTAAGTCAAAAACATCTCACCTGCAGGTTGGTGCTCGCTGTTTAAATATCACTGTTGGAGGTGGGGATGGGGGTTGGGGGTGGTTGGGGGGGGTGGGTGAAGTGGCCCTTGTGCTGCTGAATGCCTGATCAGCTGGGGGTGATCGGCACAGGCATTTTTTGGACATGCACAGATGAAGTAACTGAAACAAAATTCAAATCAGCCAGAATGGCCTTGTGACATTATGATAGTAATGGTTCTGCCACTTCAAGTGTGCCCGTGCTGGCCCTCCCAAGGAGTAATTCACGTACTGCCACTATTCCACCCCCTTTCCACATCCCTGCACATTCCTCCTTTTCAGATATTTAGAAAATGTAGAAAGATTTACGGCACAGAAGGAAGACACTTGGCCCATCATGTCTGAGCTGGCTGAAAAACAAGCCATCCATCCTAAACCCACTTTCCAGCACTTGGTCTGTAGCCCTTCACGTTACAGCAGTTGAGGTACATATCCAACACCTTTTAAATGAGTTGAGGGTTTCTGCCTCTACTACCCTTTCAGACAGTGAGTTCCAGACCCCCACCATCCTCTGGGTGAAAACATTTTTCCACATCCCCCCTCTAATCTTTCTACCAATCACTTTAAATCTATGCCCCCTAGTCACTGACACCTCTGCTAAGGTAAATCGGCCCTTCACAACCTTGTACACCTCAATCAAATTTCTCCTCAGCCTTCTCTGTTCCAAGGAGAACAACCCCAGCCTATCCAATCTTTCCTCATAGCTGCAATTTTCCCGTCCTGGCAACATCCTTGTAAATGTCCTCTGTACCCTCTCTAGTGCAATTACATCCTTTCTGTAATGAGGTGGCCAGAACTGCATGCAGAAATCAAGTTGTAGTCTAACTAGTGTTTTATATAGCTCCAGCATAACCTCCCTGCTCTTATATTCCATGACTCAGCTAGTAAAGGAAAGGATTCTAAATGCCTTCTTAATCACCCTATCAACCTATCTCGCTACCCTCAGGGATCTATGGTCATTCACTCCAAGGTCCCTCACTTCCTCTACACCTCTCAGTATCCTCCCATTTATTGTGTATCCCTTTGCCTTGTTTGACCTCCCCAAATGCATCACCTCACACTTATCTGGGTTGAATTCCATTTGCCACTTTTCTGTCCACCTGACCAGTCAATTAATTTCTTCCTGCACTCTACAGCTTCCCTCCTCGCTATCAATCACACGGCCAATTTTTGTGCTGTCTGCAAACATCTTGATCATGCCCCCCTACATTTAAGTCCAAATCATAGAGTCATAGAGTCATAGAATCATAGAATTATACAGCACAGAAACAGGCCTTTTGGCCCATCGTGTCTGTGCCGGCCATAGAGCACCCAACTATTCTAATCCCATATTCCTGCACTTGGCCTGTAGCCCTGTATGCTATGGCGTTTCAAGTGCTCATCTAAATACTTCTTAAATGTTGTGAGGGTTCCTGCCTCCACCACCTCTTCAGGCAGTGCGTTCCAGATTCCAACCACCTTCTGCGTGAAAAAATGTTTCCTCAAATATCCCCTAAACCTCCTGCCCCTTACCCTAAATCTATGCCCCCCTGGATCTTGACGCCGCCGCTAAGGGAAAATGTTTCCTCCTATCTAACCTATCAATGCCCCTCATAATCTTGTACACCTCAATCATGTCCCCCCCTCAGCCTTCTCTGCTCCAAGGAAAACAACCCTAGCCTAGCCAGTCTCTCTTCAGAGCTGAAATGCTCCAGCCCAGGCAACATCCTGGTGAATCTCCTCTGCACCCTCTCCAGTGCAATCACATCCTTCCTATAGTGTGGTGACCAGAACTGTACACAGTACTCCAGCTGTGGCCTAAACTAGCGTTTTATATAGCTCCATCATAACCTCCCTGCTCTTATATTCTATGCCTCGACTAATAAAGGCAAGTATCCCATATGCCTTCCTAACCACCTTATCTACCTGTGCTGCTGCCTTCAGTGATCTATGGACAAGTACACCAAGGTCCTTCTGACTTTCTGTACTTCCTAGGGTCCTACCATCCATTATGTATTCTCTTGCCTTGTTAGTCCTCCCAAAATGCATTACCTCACACTTCTCAGGATTAAATTCCATTTGCCACTGCTCCGCCCATCTATATCTCCCTGTAATCTAAGGATTTCCTCCTCACTATTTACAACACCACCAACTTTCGTGTCATCTGGGAACTTACTGATCATACCTCCTATATTCACGTCTAAATCATTAAAGTACACTACAAACAGCAAGGGTCCCAGCACCGATCCTTGTGGTACACCACTGGTCACAGGCTTCCAATCGCAAAAACAGCCCTCGACCATTACCCTCTGCCTCCTGCCACTAAGCCAATTTTGGATCCAATTTGCCAAATTGCCCTGGATCCCGTGGGCTCTTACCTTCTTAACCAATCTCCCATGCGGGACCTTATCAAAAGTCTTACTAAAATCCATGTATACTACATCTACTGCTTTACCCTCATCAACACATCTAGTCACCTCCTCAAAAAATTCAATCAAGTTAGTTTGACACGATCTCCCCCTGACAAAGCCATGCTGACTATCCTTGATTAATCCCTGCCTCTCCAAGTGGAGATTAATCCTGTCCCTCAGAAATTTTTCCAATGTTTTCCCAACCACTGATGTTAGACTCACTGGCCTGTAATTACCTGGTTTATCCCTGCTACCTTTCTTAAATAATGGGACCACATTCGCTGTCTTCCAGTCCTCTGGTACCTCTCCTGTGGCCAGAGAGGATTTGAAAATTTGTGTCAAAGCCCCTGCTATCTCCTCCCTTGCCTCACATAACAGCCTGGAATACATCTCATCTGAGCCTCAGGATTTATCCACTTTTAAGCCTGCTAAAACAGCTAATATTTCCTCTCTTTCAATGCTAATATGTTCAAATATATCACAATCCCCCTCCCTGATCTCTACACCTGCATCGTCCTTCTCCATAGTGAACACTGATGAAAAGTAATCATTTAAAACCTCACCTATGTCCTCTGGCTCCACACAAAGATTGCCACATTGGTCCCTAATGGGCCCTACTCTTTCCCTGGTTATCCTCTTACCCTTAATATACTTATAAAATGCCTTGGGATGTTCCTTTATCTTGCCCACCAGTGTTTTTTCATGCCTCCGCTTTGCTCTCCTAATTACTTTTCTAAGTGCCACCCTACACTTTCTATACTCCTCTAGTGCCTCCGCTGTTTTCAGCGCTCGGGATCTGCCATAAGCCTCCTTTCGTTTCCTGATCCAATACTATATATCCCTTGACCTCCAGGGTTCTCTGGGCCTGTTAGTCCTACCCTTCACCTTAACGGGTACATGTTGGCTCTGGACTCTCACTATTTCCTCTTTGAATGACTCCCACTGATGTGATATCGACTTTCCTACAAGTAGCTGCTCCCAGTCCACTTTGGCCAGATCCTGTGTTTATCATATTGAAATTGGCCTTCCCCCAATTCAGTACCTTTATTTCTGGTCCATCTTTGTCCTTTTCCATAACTACCTTAAATCTTACAGAGTTATGGTCACGATCGCCGAAATGCTCCCCGACTGACACTTCTACCACTTGACCGGCTTCATTCCCTAGGATTAGGTCCAGTACTGCCCCTTCCCATGTAGGATTTTCTACATACTGGCTCAAAAAGCTCTCTTGTATGCATTTTAAGAATTCCGCCCCAATCATTAATATATACCATAAAAAGCAGGGGACCCAGTACTGAGCCCTGCTGAACCGCACTGGAAACCGCCTTCCAGTTGCAAAAACCACTACCCTTTGTTTCTTGCCACTGAGCCAATTTTGTATCCAGCTTGCTACATTCCCCTGGATCCCATGGGCTCTTTATAAAATCCATGTAGACCACATCAACTGCACTACCCTCATCAATCCTCCTTGTTACCTCCTCAAAAAATTCAACACAATCTTCCTCTTCCTCATGCTGACTATCCTTAATTAATCCGTATCTTTCTAAGTGACAATTTATCCTGTCTCTCAGAATTGATTCCAATAATTTTCCCACTACCAAGGTTAGACTGACTAACCTGTAATTATTAGGTCTATCCCTTGCCCCATTTTTAAACAAAGGTACAACGGTGGCAGTCCTGCAATCCTCCAGCACCACACCTGCATCCAGTGAGGACTGGAAAATGATGGTCAGAGCTTCCATTATTTCCTCCCTGGCTTCTTTTAACAGCCTGGGGTACATTTCATCCTGCCCTGGTGTTTTATCCACTTTCAAGGATGCTAATTCCCTTAATACTTCCTCTCTCCCAATGTTTATCACATCCAATATTTCACACTCCTCCTTAACTACAATGCCTGCATTGTCCCCCTTTTTTGTGAAGACACAAGCAAAGTTTTCATTAAGAACCATACCCATATCTTCTACTTCTATATATAGGTTACTTTTTTGGTCTTTTATGGGCCCTATTCTTTCCTTAGTTACCCTCTTACTCTTAATGTATTGATAAAACATATTTGGGTTCTCCTTGATTTTATGGCCGTGTATGGCCCGCCTGCGCTAGCAACCTTCCCTGCAAGGGGCGCCACACAGGCCGTGCCAGAAGTAACTGGAAATGCAGGCAGTACCATTTTCTTGCCTTGGGGCTGTTGTAGCACCCGCACCAGTGGTGCTATGGAGCCCAAATTTGCACCCGATTCATCCTCCTCACAGCTTACTTTCCCACCTAGCTTTGCATTGTCAGCAAACCTGGATGTATTGCACTGGTCCCTTCATCTAAGTCATTAGATTGTAAATAGCTGAGACCCAGCACTGATCCTTTGCAGAACCCTACTAGTTACAACCTGCCAACCTGAAAATGGCCCGTTTGTTCCTACTCTCTGTTTTCTGTCCTTTATCCAATCCTCTATCCAAGCAAATATATTACCCCCAACCCATGGGTCCTTATCTTATGGAACAAACTTTTGTGTGACATCTTATCAAATTTCTATTGCAAATCCAAATATACTACATCCATTGTTTCCCCTTTATCTACCCTTCTAGTTACATCCTCAAAAATCTAATAGATTTATCAAACACCATTTCCCTTTCATAATACCACGTTGACTTTGCCTAATCATATTTAGATTTTCTACCTGTTACAACTCAATAATGGATTCCAACATTTTCCTGATGTTAATGTCAGGCTAACTGTTACGTGTTTCCTGTCTCCCTCCTTTCTTGAATAACTGTGTTACATTTGCTACTTTCCAATCCACTGGGACCGTTCCAGAATCTAGGCAATTTGGAAGATCACAATCAATGCATCCACTATCTCTGCAGCCACTTCTTTTAGATGTAGGCCATCAAGTCCAGGGGATTTGTCAGCTTTCAGTCCCAGACCCTTGGCTCCACTCTAATTCTGGTATTTTTTTAAAGTCCTCTACTAGGAAATCTCATCAGAAAAGTGATGGAAGGTGTCATCAACAGTGCAGTCAAGCTGCACTTACTCACCAATAATGTGCTTACCAGCACTCGGTTTGGATTCTGTCAAAACCACATGGCTCCTGACCTTATTACAGCCTTGGTCCAAACATGGACAAAAGAGATGAATTCCAGAGGTGAGGTGAGAGTGACTGCCCTTGACATCAAGGCACCATTTGACTGAGTAGAGCATCAAGGAGCTCTAGTAAAATTGAAGTAAATGGGAATCAGAGGGGAAAGCTCTTTGCTGGTTGGAGTCATACCTAGCACAAAAGAAGATATGGACTAATTTCTTTCTTTCTCTCTTTCCTTCCGTATTTCCTTCTTTCCCTCACATCTTCATGACTTCTCAAACTACCCAATAGAGTTAGCATGGATCGACCTTGAGGATTTTCTCTCCATTGCCTGCTGCTCTGAGGTCTTCCAAAGTCTTTTGTTTTATACCCTTTTTCAGGGGTTATTGACAAGGCCTTATTGTTCTATGAACATTTACTTTATTTTGAAAAACTATTAAAACATTGTGTCTTTTGTCTAAACTATGGGGTGAAAACTTGCCTTTAATGTTATCCACCTGCAATTAACTTCCTGAGCCTTCGAACATGCCTTCTGTTCTTGCTCAATCAAGCTTTTACCTCATCCTTTCCTTATCTCAATCTAGCTGTTCTCCCTCATTCGTTGCATCCTTCCCAGAAACATTCCATCTCTTGCTGCCAAACTAATTCTCAGAAGTTACATTATTCATATCTGTCCTATTACCATTTATTTATACCCAAAGCTGTTCATAAGGCCTGTTAACAAGCTATTCATAATGGCTATCCAGTCTAAGTGGTATAATTCCTTTTCAGACTATTGAACCATCATGTTGGTCACTAAAGTAACTTCCATTCTACTTCCATATACTAATTAACTTTCGCATTTCAGCAAGCATCTTAATTAAGCAAGGCTAACTGAAAATCCTAATGCAGCTTTGTAGTATGGCTGTTTGTTTTAAGTGCAAAGATAATCCAGGAAATTATAGGCCGGTGAGCCTTACGTCAGTGGTAGGGAAATTATTAAAGAGGATTCTTCAGGCCAGGATTTACTCCCATCTGGAAATAAACAAACTTATTAGCGAGAGGCAGCATGGTTTTGTGAAGGGGAGGTCGTGTCTCACGAACATGATTGAGTTTTTTGAAGAAGTAATGAAGATGATTGATGAAGGAAGGGCAGTGGATGTTGTCTATATGGACTTCAGTAAAGCCTTTGACAAGATCCCGCATGGCAGACTGGTACAAAAGGTGAAGTCACACGGGATCAGAGGTGAGCTGGCAAGATGGATACAGAACTGGCTCAGTCATAGAAGACAGAGGGTAGCAGTGGAAGGGTGCTTTTCTGAATGGAGGGCTGTGACTAGTGGTGTTACGCAGGGATCAGTGCTGGGACCTTTGCTGTTCGTAGTATATATAAATGATTTGGAGGAAAATGTAGCTGATCTGATTAGTAAGTTTGCGGACGACACAAAGGTTGGTGGAGTTGCAAATAGTGATGAGGATTGTCAGAGGATACAGCAGGATATAGATCGGTTGAAGACTTGGGCGGAGAAATGGCAGATGGAGTTTAATCCGGACAAATGTGAGGTAATGCATTTTGGAAGGTCTAGTGTCGGTGGGAAGTATACAGTAAATGGCAGAACCCTTAGGAGTATTGACAGGCAGAGAGATCTGGGCGTACAGGTCCACAGGTCACTGAAAGTGGCAACGCAGGTGGATAAGGTAGTCAAGAAGGCATACGGGCATGCTTGCCTTCATCGGTCGGGGCATAGAGTATAAAAATTGGCAAGTCATGCTGCAGCTGTACAGAACTTTAGTTAGGCCACACTTAGAATATTGCATGCAATTCTGGTCGCCACACTACCAGAAGGACGTGGAGGCTTTGGAGAGGGTACAGACGAGGTTTACTAGGATGTTGCCTAGTTTGGAGGGCATTAGCTATGAGGAGAGGCTGGATAAACTCGGATTGTTTTCACTGGAACGACGGAGGTGGAGGGGCGACATGATAAAGGTTTACAAAGTTATGAGCGGCATGGACAGAGTGGATAGTCAGAAGCTTTTTCCCAGGGTGGAAGAGTCAGTTACTAGGGGACATAGGTTTAAGGGGCGAGGGCAAAAGTTTAGAGGGGATGTGCGAGGCAAGTTCTTTACACAGAGGGTGGTGAGGCCGGGGGTGGTGGTGGAAGCAGGTACGATAGCGACGTTTAAGAGGTATCTTGACAAATACATGAATAGGATGGGAATAGAGGGATACGGTCCCCGGAAGCGCAGAAGGTTTTAGTTTAGGCAGGCATCAAGATCGGAGCAGGCTTGGAGGGCTGAATGGCCTGTTCCTGTGCTGTACTGTTCTTTGTTCTATTTACTCAGTTGCTCACCCACTATTACAAAGGCCTTATCTGACCATGGCCCCTTTTCAGGCTAACGACAGCTGTCATCACCTATGAATAATCATTCCACTAATTTGTTTCCAGAGAAATGAAACCTTAAACAGTTTGCAGTAAAATGAAACTTACAGCACTAACCTATTTCTTTACTATTTCAAGCTGACTACTAAATATATGTTTATTCTAAGCATATTTCTAATTTCTAACACATTGTTGTGGTTGTTGGAGAGTCAATCATCTCAGTTCCAGGATATCATTGCAGGAGTTCCTCAGGGCAGTATCCTGGCTCAATCATCTTCAGCAGCTTCATCAATGACCTTCCCTCCAACTTAAGGTCAGAGGTGGGGATGTTTGCTGATGATTGCACAGTGTTTAGTTCCATTCCCAACTCCTCAGCTAATGAAGTTGTCCAGCCTACATGCAGCAAGATCTCGACAACACCCAAGCTTGTACTGATAAGTAGCAAGTAACATTTGCACCACACTAATACCAGGCAATGACCATTTCCAACAAGTGGGAGTCCAACCTCTATCATTCAACAGCATTAAATCGCTCAATCCCCCACATCAATATCCTGGTGGTTACCGTTGACCAGGAACATAACTGGACCAGCCGTATAAATACTGTTGCTACAAGAGCAGGTCAGAGACTGGGAATTCTGTGGTTGATTCACCTCCTGATTCCCCAAAACATTTCCACCATCTACAAGGCACAAGTGAAGAGTGTGATGGAATATTCTCCACTTGCCTGTTTAAGTGCAGCTCCAACAACACTCAAGAAGCTGAATACCATTCAGGACAAAGCATCCCACTTGATCAACATCCATCCACCGCCTTAAACATTCACTCCCTCCACCACTGGCACACAATGGCTGCAGTGTGTACCATCTACAAGATGCACTGACACAACTGGCCAAGGCTCCTTCAACAGCACCTTCGACCTCTAGGTGACCTCTAGTGTCTAGAAGAACTAGGGCAGCAGACATATTTGAAGAACAGCACCTGCAGGTTGCCCTCCAAATCACCCAGCTTCTGACTTGGAAATATATTGCCATTCCTTCAATCATTGCTGGGCTGAAATCCTGGAACTCCATACTTACACCACATGGACTGCAATGGTTCAAGAAGGCTTCTTCAGCACTTTCTCAAAGGCAATTAAGGATAGTTAATGACTGTTGACCATGCCAGCAATGCCCATATCTCATGAATGAATAAAGAAGGTGCAGCTAAGGTGGGCTGGTCAACTAGTCGAATGCCTCGTGGTCGATTATCCAAGAATGTTTATAGATAGATTGTAGAGTTGGGCAGAGAAATGGCAGATGGAGTTCAATCAGGGCAAATGCGAGGTGATGCATTTTGGAAGATCCAATTCAAGAGTGAACTATACAGTAAATGGAAAAGTCCTGGGGAAAATTGATATGCAGAGAGATTTGGGTGTTCAGGTCCATTGTTCCCTGAAGGTGGCAACGCAGGTCAATAGAGTGGTCAAGAAGGCATATGGCATGCTTTCCTTCATCGGACGGGGTATTGAGTACAAGAGTTGGCAGGTCATGCTACTGGTGCCACATTAATTATAGGACTTTGGTTCGGCCACATTTGGAATACTGCGTGCAGTTCTGGTCGCCACATTACCAAAAGGATGTAGATGCTTTGGAGAGGGTGCAGAGGAGGTTCACCAGGATGTTGCCTGGTATGGAGGGCACTAGCTATGAAGAGAGGTTGAGTAGATTAGGATTATTTTCATTATAAAGACGGAGGTTGAGGGGGGACCTGATTGAGGTGTACAAAATCATGAGAGGTATAGACAGGGTGGATAGCAAGAAGCTTTTTCCCAAAGTGGGGGATTCAATTACTAGGGGTCACGAGTTCAAAGTGAGAAGGGAAAAGTTTAGGGGGGATATGCGTGGAAAGTTCTTTACGCAGAGGGTGGTGGGTGCCTGGAACGCATTGCCAGCGGAGGTGGTAGACGCGGGCATGATAGCTTCTTTTAAGATGTATCTAGACAGATACATGAATGGGCAGGAAGCAAAGAGATACAGACCCTTAGAAAATAGGCGACATGTTTAGATAGAGGATCTGGATCGGGGCAGGCTTGGAGGGCCGAAGGGCCTGTTCCTGTGCCGTAATTTTCTTTGTTCTTTGTTTTGTTCTTTGTATTCCGACACACTAAGCAAGAAGCAAACAAGACAATTGACCAATATTCCATGCGATTGAGGTGACTAGCAACCAAATGCAAATTTGGTGATGTTGTCAAACAGGAAATCAAAGCACAAATTACTAAAGGCTGTCTCTCTAGTCAACTATGCTGAAGATCATGCGAGAAAGACCAAAAGTTGAGAGCTGCTAGAGTTAGCAAGATCACTATTGCTCTCAAAGTCCAGAGCTACTGAAGTTGAGGCTGCCAATGGTAACTAACACACTCCAAGTTCAACACTATTCATTGCTCACTTGTCAGGAAACCATCTGCAAAGCAACAACAGACATCTCACAAACAGAGTTGCGACTTGTCCAAAGAATGTTTCCACTGTGGCAGTGCTTACCCACACTGGACAGTGTCCTGCTACTGGTAAACAGTGTAAAGCCTGAGGAAAACCCAACCATTTTGCTTGTGTTTGTCGCTCATCAGCAAAATCAACTACTAAGACCAATACCAACAAAAGGGTGCACGTATGCGTGCCACAGCAAAACAGGCAAGAGGATATAGCCAAAGTAGAGGCAGATGACCCCAAACATACTTTTTCCCTCTCTCTAAAACACAGCAAACAGCCACATGTGACAGTGACCATTGGCTGCTGGGATATACTCATAGAAACAGGAGCACCTGTCAATGTCATGGAAGACCAAACATTCAACGAACTTCAGGATTGACCCATTCTCTGCAAATCAGGGAATATGAAAATTTTCCTTTACAACAGTGACAAACTGCTGAAAATCCTTGGAACTTTTGAAACACCAGTCTATTTCAAAGGCACTAGAACAAATGCTCTATTCTCTGTCATATGCAGAGAATGTGACACGCTTACTAGTTTCCGTACAGCAGCAGATCTTCTCATGATTGCAGTCACGCATGCAATTCCTTCACATAACAAAAACATTCTCAAATTGTATGCTGATCGCTTCACTGGTATTGGAAAACTGAAAGGTGTTACATGCAAGCTGCATGCCGACCCTGATGTGCCCCCAGTTGCACATCAACGTCGACAAATATGATTTCATGTCAGGAAACAGACAGAGAAGAAACTTCAATGACTTTGACATTATTGAGAAAGTTGGGGATGAGTTTACCCCTTGGGTTTCATGCATAAAAGTCATCAAGAAACTCAAGAGTGAGAACCAGATTAGAATCTGCGTTGATATGCAATCACCAAACCAAGCCATACAACAAGAAAAACACTTGACACGACAATTGATGATATCATAGAGAAAATGAATGGGGCTAAACACTTTGCTAAACTTGACCTCAACACAGGAGACCATCAAATCGAGCTTGCAGCCGAATCAAGATATCTGACCGTATTCTCTACTCACATTGGACTCTTCCGATACAAGAGGCTCAACTTTGGAGTCAGCTCAACAGCTGAGGTGTTTCAGCACTTGATTCAGTCTGCACTTCAAGGATGACATTTTCATCTATGACCGCACCAAAAAGGAACTTGAGACACGCCTACAGGCATGCCTACAATGTCTCAGAGAATGTAACTTCACCTTGAGCAAAGGCAAGTGCTTGTTTAATGAAAGCAGAATTGAATTGTTCGGTTATATGTTCAGTGGTGAAGGAGTATCACCAGATCCATGGAAAGTTGAAGCTATAGCTGTTGTATGATCTCTTCAAGAGTGATGTCCTCATCATGCTAACGAGCTAAGTACCAGAAAGTAACCATGTGACAAGGAGCCACAGTCATTCTGCAACTGTAACTCCCTAGACAATGGTACTGTATATAGTTTGCTCTGTATTGTATATAATAGTTAGCTGTTAATAAACCTGTTTGAGATCTTCCAAGGTAACACAAAGAACACATAACATGGTGGCAGCTGTGGTGAAAAAATAAGCTATAACCTTGAAGACCACAGGCGAAAACAGCAAACCAGTGAAGAAACTTTTTTTAAAAAGTACCTGAAAAGAGTTAAGAAATACTGGCCCAAACAGTGGAAAGAAAAAAGAACCTACCACCAGCTGCAGGAGACAGAGCACTGAACAACAGGCTGCAAATACATTGTGATCAGGTGAGTCATTGTGTTGATGGTCGAGGGATCCTGGTTTAAAGAAAAGCTTTGAAGTGCTTTTAAAATCAATTTTTCAAAGGCTCCGTGGGAGAGGAAAAAAATGGGGAAAATGGCCAATATGGAGGCTACATTTAACTCAGGGCCGTGTGCTGAGCTCTTAAAATTTTCCCAGTTGATCCCAAAGTTCAATGAGGGAGACGTGGAAGCATTTTTTGTAACTTTTGAAAACTTTGCTAGACAGTTGAAATGACTAGCCGAGAGATGGACACTCCTGCTACAAAGCAAGCTAACAGGAAAATCCCATGAGGTTTATTCTCTGTTGCCAGATGAAAGTTCATTAAATTATGAACTGACTAAAAATGCTATCCTCGAGACATATGAACTAGTACCGAAGCCTACCGCCAGAAATTCTGAACTCTCTGGAAACAAGCTGATCAAACTTAGCTGGAGTTTGACAGAAGTAAGCAGCTAGCTTTTGACCAGTGGTTAAGGGCCATTAAAGTGCAGCCCACTTATGAAAACCTAAGAGAGGTGATACTACTCAAGGAATTTTAAAACTCTCTCCCACTCTCCATAAAGACCCATGTGGAGGAACAAAAAGTAAACAGAGTGAGGCAAGCCACAGTTCTGGCTGATGAGTTTGTTCTCATATACAAGTCAGTTCCCGGAAGGGAAAACCTTTCCTAGTCACCCCACAACCCTGAAAAGGAAAAGAGGTTGGAGGATGATAGGAGCCCAAACAGTCCTGGGAGACAAAGAAAAGCTGGACACACAGGGCACTCTCCTCAAGCCAAAAGGAATAGTGCTGAAATCAGGAGTGAGACCCGGAGACCTGTGTGTTTCCATTGTAATAAGGCAGGTCACCTCAGAGCTGACTGCTGGAAACTACGGGGAAAGCTTGTTGGACTAATCAGGGCACACTCGACCGCTGCAGGAGAAGGGAACCTGATGGAAAGCACAGCAGAGCAGGTTGTGGCTTTAACTGCAGCAGCAGTAAGACCCAGGAAACATACTGCTGTGGGTGCAAGAAAATTTAATGAGATCCCTGAAGGCTATCAGGATTTTATATCCAAAGGGAAAGTAACCCCATACCCCTTGAATGGGCAAGCAAGCCCATCATCATACTCAGGGATACAGGGGCCATGAGATCCCTGGAAAAGGCATGACCTTTCCTCCAGAGAGTGCAGTAAACACCAGAATGGTAGTGAATGGTATCAGAGGACAGTGTATGCCTGTACCTTTACACCGGGTGCACTTGGAGTTCGACCTAGTTTCAGGATTGGTAACCATAGGGATTGTCCCTAGATTGCATGTGATCGGGGTTGACCTACTCCTAGGTAATGATCTGGCGGGGCGAAGGTGGTAGCTTCCCCAGTAGTAGTAGAGAGACCGAAGGAGGTCAAGGAGACAGGGCAGTGGCAAGAGACGGTCCCCTACATTTCCCCTGATTGTGTAGTGACTCGGGCCATGGCCAAACCCCAGAGGAAATTGAATTGGCACTGCAGACAGATGCAGTCTGTCTGACTGAAACTTGCTTTGGAAAGTTAGAGAACCCAGGGAATGGATTAAATGGATCTTCCCTAGTTGAGGCTTAGCGAGCCGACCCAGTATTAAGAGAGTTAGCACAGGCTGCCCAAACTGAAATTGAAGCAGTGGGAGTCCCTGATTGCTACTATGTAAAGAATGAGGTGCTGATGAGGAAATGGAATACTCCTCACAGACCTGAGGACAAAGAGTGGACAGTGGTCTACCAGTTAGTGGTGCTGCCGAGGTACCGTAGGGAAATATTAAGAATAGCCCATGAACTTTATATGTCAGTATATGAAAAACCAAATCCCGTATGAGGCAGCAGTTTGACTGGCCAAAACTCCATAAAGATATAGTAGAGTTCTGTAGGACTTGCCACATGTGCCAGGTTGAGGGAAAGCTCCAACCTCCAGTAAATTCTGCACCCCCTAATTCGTGTGCCAGGTTTTGGGAAGCCCTCCAGCAAAGGGCTGGTAAATTGTGATGAACCCCTGCTGAGAACAAAAGGGGACAGACAGGCACAGGACTGGCAGAGAGTTAGGGAGGAAGGGGACGAAAAAGACAGGGAGGACAGGTCAAAGGAGGACTCCTAAATGAAACCCCCTACTGTCCAGTCAGCCAACCCCAAAATGTTGGAAAAATTAGACCCCATACCCTCCTACATAAATGCAGACAACCAAAGCACCCTACCAGGGCTGCTGACAGCATTTACAGTAACCTGCAGGGACAAAAAAAGTCCCCAAAAGGGCAGAGAAACAGTGAGGGTGATGCCTCACCTAGCTGAAGTGCCGTAGAGGCGTGCAGTGGAATCTAGACAGGTATCTGAGCAGGAATATCCCAGAGGACATGGGGAGATTAACAAAGGGAACCCCCACACCCCACAGTCTGGAGAAAAGAGAAACAAAAATGCCCTAAAGTGAGTAACCCTTGTATGGCTCACCAGCGCACTGAAAGTGAGGTCAGAGTGGATCCACCCACTGCAGATTCCCATAATCAGAGCTCAAGCACAGAGCTAATTAAATCCACAATTAAATCCCTGCAGACCCCAACAAGAACAAAGTTCCAGAGGAAATCACAGACACCTCACAGGGTTTTAAACCAATTTATTACCCACTCCTACCATGGAGAGAGAAAATAACAAGGTACTGAAACCTGAAGAGTTGGAACCACAGGTTGCAGAAACAACAGCTGAGGGGGTAAAGCTTGTGCACAAAGAACCCGCCCTATCCAATTTATGGAAATTTGCAGACACCAAGATCCCCAAAAAAACACGTGTTTCTTGGGATGCCCATTCCCAGCTTATTTCAAGCTTATACTAAAGAAACTTGAAACCCATTGGGCAACACCTAACCATCTCAGACCCATCTCAAGGGAAAAGAACAGTTTAAAGCTGCACTGCTGCAGAGAAAAGAGAGGCTGTAACAATTATAAGATTTCTGAATGGATGAGAGTGAATGAGAGAAATACATGTGTGTTTTCCTGTGTTTTTTCTTTTTGACTTACAATGCAATGCTCCCCATTTTCGCATTACATTCGGCATGGTACAAAGGTGTGACGGAAATCCCACATGCCAAATGGAAAATATTAATTTTGTCATATGGAACGTTGTCTGAGACTTTTTACTGAACGTTATTACAAATATCTTTTAAAAAGCAGAACAGAACAGCTAAACATGGCCACGCACAATTTGCATATGAGAAGCCAAAGGCCAGCTGGGAGGCAGATTATCCCGTCTAGCCAGAATAATAGGGGTGCACTCTGATCCAATTATCTAGAATGGATTTTGTCAATGTGGGTCGTCAAGCCATCGACACCCATTGACTTTGGAAGAGCTAACCCCCCAAGTATGTTTGCACAGCTTGAAAGAAGAACTTTGAATTTCAAAAAACATTCCAGAAACTTCAGTTTTCAAATGAAGAGATGGTCACATGACATACCTGCCTGTGTAGCACTAAGTTTGTGAATTGTGTCTCAGAAATAAGAAAGTCAGTAACTGAACTCCGAGGAAGGAATATCTCTTTCTCCTGTTTCCCTCTCCAGCAAAGTCCCAGGGGAGCCTCGGCTGCAGCTAAACCTCATATCTACAGACCATCACAGGCAACAACCAAGAGGACGGATAAAGCCTTCCTTTGGCCTTCCGGGAACAGAGAAGAAAGCCCGTATTGTGCTTGGCCCAGCGAGGACTTCAAGACTTTAACTGCAACTAAGGACACTGAAACTCAGTATTTGAATTCCATTTATTACGGGCTTTACTGCAATTTCCCAACTCTTTTTCCCCTCTCTATCTATTTGTGTGTGTGTGTGTGTGTGTCTCTCGTATGAATGTGAGCGTGAATGCATCATGCAATTTAATAATTTTAACCGGGTTACAGTGATAAGGTTAATAAACTTAATCTTTCTTGTTTAAACTCAAGTAAACCTGTCTGATTGGTTCATTTGTAATTATAGTCGAGGAACAGTGAGCAAGTGCTCACTGAAGTGGTAAGCTAAGTCACTGTGTTAAAAGAATAAACCCTGTTGTAGTCAAACCAGAGAAGGTGCGAAAGGGGAGCCTGAGACCCCTTCCTCACCTGGTCGTAACAGAGTATAGGAGGAAGGAAGTTGTGTGCCATAATAGGGCTTTGGTGAGACTACATCTGGAGTATAATGTACAGTTTTTGTCTCCTTACCCAAGGAGGTATATCCTTGCCTTGGAGATGACACAAGGAAAGCTCAATAGATTGATTCCTGGGATGAGAGGGCCATCCTATATAGAATATTCTCTGGGATTGAGAAGAATGAAAAGTGATCTAATTGAAACATATACAATTCTTAGAGCTTGACAGGGGAGAAACAGAGAGATTGTTTCCCCAAACTGGAGAGTCTAGAACTAGGAGTCAATGTCTTGAGGTTAGCCATTTAAGACTGAGATAAGGAGAAACCCTCTTGACTCAGAGAGTTGGGAATCTTTTGAATTCTCAAGCCCAGAGAGATGTGGATGCTCAGTTGATGATTATATTCAAGTCAGAGGTCGATAGATTTTTTGGCACTAAGGGAATCAAGGGATATGAGGATAGGGCAGGAAAGTGGGGTTATAAAAGTTCAACCATGTTCTTACTGAATGGCAGAACAGGCTCGAGGGGATGTATGACCTATTCCTGCTCCTATTTCTTACGTTCTTAATGTTCTTAACCTGTCATCATCAATTTACGCTGTTTGCCTCCAGCAAGTCATGCCAAATAGGCTGAGAATATATTTTGTTGCACAATCCATACCAGCTTTTACCTTTGAATTATTTGTCACTTTCCCCTTTCTCTTGGGTTAAGAGTTGCTTCAGTCAGACAGGGGCCACAGATGCCTTAGATTAACATGAATGCTGCCACATGATTGTCATCATGAAGTAAACATGCTGTACTGTTTGTTCTCCTTGCATTCTCTGGATTGGTGTCCCCTAATGACAGAGTTGATTGCATTCAATCTGTGAAAGGATTGGGCAAGAGACTTTTTCTTGCAATTCGTTTCCTTTTAAAAAGAATTGTGAGCGTTTAATGGATTGTAAATTGTGTTCACGCACAACATGGTGAAAATGACACTGAGCTCTTTTGGCCTTCTCCTTTCCCCAATAGAGAAAAATGCATTTTTCATAGAAACAGTTCTTCTTAATGTATAACGATCAATACTTTGCAAACAGTTTTTCTGGTAAAACTAGATGTTCAGTCACTTAAATTTGTATGTTAGAACATTATATGAAATGTGTTTATATATTTTGAAAGGACAATTTTAACTAAGTTATTGGAAGAATTTGGCACTGTATGAATAAATCCTTCACAGTTTTGTACTTCTTTAGACTTCAAAAGATCAGTTACATAATTGTACCGACTTTAATATCACATTACTGTTTAGTTTGTACAATAGTTACATTATAAGACAGATTTGAGGGAGTTTGAAATTGCCACAGCTTTATAATTGGCAATATATTCCTTACTATTTCTGGAAAGTGAGCTCAAACGAATCCTGCATTTGTTGCTAACTACTGTAATTCTGTATTCACTAACCGGATAGTTAGAGGTTCAATCTCTGAATTGTCTAGGCCTCCTTCTGCCTCATTCTCACTATCCTTTTCCTTCTCAACAGTCCCCATTACCTGACATACCTGTACTGGCTTATCCTCCTCCCTGCGAATGATATTGCTTTAACATATTGATGTGACACAACTGGTTCTTCTCCCAGCAATCAGGGTGTCAATCAAGTAATCTACCTCACCCACTCTTTTGATCACTTTACATGGGCCACTGAACCGTGCTTTTAATGGTTCCTCCTGTAACGGTAACAACACCAATACTTCATCCCCTGGTTGAAAATTGTGGGTCTTTGCATTCTTCTCTGCCCATTTTTTCATATTGGCTTGGGATGCTTTAGGTGTTCCTGAGCCACACCGCAAGCTTTTGTGAGCCTTTTCAGGAACACAGATACATAGTCTAGCATTGAAGATTCATTCCTTTGTTCTAAGAATCTGTCTTTGATGAGTCTTAGAGGATCTCTTACTTCATGTCCGTAAACCAATTCGAAAGGACAGAAACCTGTAGACTCATTCAGTGAATCTCTGGTGGCAAATAAAAGAAAATCTAGTCCTTTAACCCAGTCATGCATATATTTGTGATAGTATGTTCTAATCATTAGTTTGAGAGTTTGGCGGTACTTCTCTAAAGTTCCCTGTGTGTGGGTGATATGCTGAAGATTTCAACTGTCTGATATCCAAATTGCCCATGACTTCTTGAAATATCTTAGACATGAAATTAGAACCTTGATCTGATTGAACTTCAAGTGGTAATCCATATCTCCTAAAGAATTTCTACTACTATTTTAGCAGTAACTGTCCTCAAAGGAATGGCCTCTAGAAATTGAGTAGCCATATCTATGACAGTATGTATTGATGTCCCACTTTTATTTTTGGCAAGGGTCTTGCACAGTTTACTAATACCCTGCTAAGTGGTTCCTCAATCACTGGTATGGGAATTAGTGGTGCCAGTTTTATGGTATGTTGCAGTTTTCCCACCATTTGGCATGTATAGCATGTCTGACAAAATTGTCTCATGCCCTTTGTAAGGCCTGGCCAGTAATAATGTTGACTTAAACATGATTTAGTCTTCCAAATCCCCCTATGTCCTGGACAGGAATGTCATGTACTAACCTTAATAACCCCTGGTGATATTTAGGTGGTACCGCTATCTGTTTAACAACTGTCCAGTCTTCGTCCGCAGGCCTATGAGGCGGTCTCCATTTCCTCCTCAAAACCTCTGGTCTACTGTACTGTCAGACAGAGCTCTTTTCTCTGCATTAGTTTTGTGTATCCCAACAAGTCCTATGGGTTTACCTCACAATTTCCAGCACTCTGAACGAAGATGACCTGTTTTGTGGCAATGATAACACTTCGGCTTGCGGACTTCACTCCTACCCTCAGCACCTTCCTTTCTGGCCTGAGAAAGTGATCCAGAGGCATTCCCAGCTGTTCCTTCTTGTCCCCAGCTACTTGCCTTCCTTTCACTCTCCTACTTTCTATCCTTCTCTGGTTTATGGAGGTGATTGACAAAAGGTTTTGGCTTATTCACAAGCTCAAAATCATCAGCAATTTCCACTGCTTGCCTCGCTTTCAAAACTTTCAGATAATCGACACGAGTTCTCACTACTGAAGGAATTGAATTTTTAAACTTTTCCAAGGTTCGAAGGTTCTCATGCATGGTTTCCATCTTTAATGCCCGTAACCAAAGGTAAAAATTAATTTGCTTCACCGTCTCAAATTCTACATACATCTGCCCAGCCAATCTCCATAAGTTCCGAAACTTCTGACGGTAAGAACAAAGAACAAAGAACAAAGAACAGTACAGCACAGGAACAAGGCCCTCCAAGCCTGCGCCGATCTTGATGCCTGTCTAAACTAAAACCTTCTGCACTTCCGGGGACCGTATCTCTCTATTCCCATCCTATTCATGTATTTGTCAAGATGCATCTTAAACGTCGCTAGTGTACCTGCTTCCACCACCTCCCCTGGCAGCAAGTTCCAGGCACTCACCACCCTCTGTGTAAAGAACTTGCCTCGCACATGCCCTCTAAACTTTGCCCCTCGCACCTTAAACCTATGTCCCCTAGTAACTGACTCTTCCACCCTGGGAAAAAGCTTCTGACTATCCATTCTGTCCATGCCACTCAACTTAGTAAACCTCTATCATGTTGCCCCTCCACCTCCGTCGTTCCAGTGAAAACAATCCGAGTTTATCCAACCTCTCTTCATAGCCAATGCCCTCCAGACCAGGCAACATCCTGGTAAACCTCTTCTGTACCCTCTCCAAAGCCTCCACGTCCTTCTGGTAGTGTGGCGACCAGAATTGCACGCAATATTCCAAGTGTGGCCTAACTAAGGTTCTGTACAGCTGCAGCATGACTTGCCAATTTTTATACTCTATGCCCCGACCGATGAAGGCAAGCATGCCGTATGCCTTCCTGACTACCTTATCCACATGTGTTGCCACTTTCAGTGACTGTGGACCTGTACGCCCAGATCTCTCTGCCTGTCAATACTCCTAAGGGTTCTGCCATTTACTGTATACTTCCCACCTACACTAGACCTTCCAAAATGCATTAACTCACATTTGTCCAGATTAAACTCCATCTCCCATTTCTCCGCCCAAGTCTCCAACCAATCTATATCCTACTGTATCCTCTGACAATCCTCATCACTATCCGCAACTCCACCAACTTTTGTGTCGTCCGCAAACTTACTAATCAGACCAGCTACATTTTCCTCCAAATCATTTATATATACTAGAAACAGCAAAGGTCCCAGCACTGATCCCTGTGGAACGCCACTAATCACAGCCCTCCATTCAGAAAAGCACCCTTCCACAGCTACTAAGCTTCAGGGACCAACTCATATGCAGCGAGAATAGCCTTTTTTGCCATCTCATAATCTGCAGAAGCCTCTTTAGGAAGCATGGAATAAACGTCATGAGCACTGCCTATCAATCTGCTTTACAAAATGCAGTGTCCAGCTTTCCTTTGGCCATTTCATTTGTTTGGCTATTTTTTCAAAAGATATGAAAAATGTCTCTATGTCCCTTTCCTCAAACTTCGGAAGGGCTTGTATGAATTTAAACAGCTTTTCACTGGGTCCTGGGCTGAATTCAGATTCTTCCTGACCAGAACTTTCCCTGGATTCAAGACTACCCTCTTGTCTTAGTTCCATCTCTTTTAACCTAAATTCCTTCTCTTCTCTTTCAATTTCTCTCTGAAGTTCAAGTTTTCTGATTGCTATTGCTGTTTCTTTTTCTTGTTCAAGTTTTCTTAATTCTTTCTCAACCTCAAGTTTTTTCATTTCTAACTGAATTTTGGTCAATTCCACTGCATCACTCTCTGACTTACTATCTTCTTCTTCCTCTTCTTCTTCCAGATGTTGGGTTATTATTTCAATTATCGCTGCTTTTTTGTCACCTGATTTCAACTCTAACCCTAATTTTGCTGCCACATCTTTTAGTTTATTCTTAGTTAAAGTTGTCAAGTCACTGAGGGACACATTCTCCTTTCCCAGAAACTCTGCGGCAACTGCTAATGCCATTCCGATGGTACAGCCTTTACCCTTATATACAAGAAACCTGGTTCCTTTTATTTTTTCTCTTTCTAATTATTTTCCCTTTACAATTCATATAATTGGCATTGGATTTGGATTGGATCCCACACAATCAAGCAATTAATGTGATCCCAGATGTGAGAGCAATAAGTACAATCCCAGATGCAAGCCCCCAATTAATATGTTACGACCGAGGCGGGAGTAATGCACCTTCAATTCAGTCGCACTACTCTACACGTCATAGCATATTATTAAAGTTTTGCCACCTACCAGAAATTAGCCAAATTAAACATTTTATTAACCACCCCCAACCCGCCCCCAGCAGAATAATATGGACCAAACCAGGTAACTTGAAACACTTCAGTTGCAGCAGGTGTCGCACAGTTCTTTCAACAAGGAGTATAGCAACAGGTCTATTTGGATTTTAAAATTGGTGGTCTTTCAGTAGAAACTTTACTGAGAGTGCCAGCAAACACAAACAGACAACACAGAGTCATTTCTGAGGCAAAGACCTCAAAAAACTCTTAGCGTTTGGAAGCAAAAAAGGAATTTTCTACCTCCAACAATACAAATGTTCTTGTCCCAGAGGTTTTTTTCCTGTTTAGGCAATAACACAGCCTGTAGCTCATGTAAATTTTTTCTGCTGAGATATTGAACACTTTTTCCTTCAGAGCATGCTTCACTGGTTTCCAGATCAAACTGGTTTAAGCCAGTCTTTTACATACAGTCAAAAGTTACAATACACAATGTGACCTCCCCTCGCTCCTGCTGTTGCCTAGGAAATGGGTGCAGCTGCTGGCACACTGTGCCCCTTAGTTTTTAAAGGCACATTGTTTATAAACAGAGTCTTAAAGGCACACTGTTTTTAAACAGTGGAGAAAAAAAGTTCCATGACAACAGTCACAAAAAACTTAATACTTTAGAAATCCTAGAGGAGTATAGAAAGTGCAGGGGTGAAGTAAAGTAGGAAATTAGGAAAGCAAAGAGAGGATATGAAAAAATATTGGCAGGTAAGATCAAGGAAAACCCAAAGATGTTTCATCTGTACATTAAGAGTAAGAGGATAACTAAGGAAAGCGCAGGACCTATCAGAGATGTACAAGGGAACTTATGCATGGATGCAAAAGATGTGGGCAGGGTTCTTAATGTCTTCACAAAGGAGAGGGATGATGCAGACATTGTAGCAAAAGAGGAGGAATGTGAAATATTAGATACGATAAGCATAATGAGAGAGGAAGTAATATAGGGTCTGACATCCTTGAAAGTGGATAAATCACCAGGGCCAGATGGATTGTATCCCGGGCTGTTAAAGGAAGCCAGAGAGGAAATAACGGATGCTCTGAGGATCATCTTCAAATCCTCACTAGTTACAGATGAGATACCAGAGGATTGGAGGTCTGCAAAAGTTGTACCCTTGTTTAAAAAGGGTGTGAGGGATAGACCAAATAATTATAGGCTAAACAGTCTGACCTCAGTGGTGGGCAAACTATTAGAATCAATTCTGAGAGATAAGATAAACTGTCACTTAGAAAGGCACAGATTAATCATGGATAGTCAGCATGGATTTGTTAGGGGAAGGTTGTGTCTTACTAACTTAATTGAATTTTTTGAGAAAGTAACAAGGAGGATTGATGAGGGTAGTGCAGTGGATGTTATCTACATGGATTTTAGTAAGGCATTTGACAAGATCCCACATGGCAGACTGGTCAGAAAAGTAAAAGCCCATGGGATACAGGAGAATGTGGCAAGTTGAATCCAAAATTGGCTCAGTGACAGGAAACAAAGGGTAATGATTGACAGATGTTTTTGCGAATGGAAGGCGGTTTCCAGTGGAGTTCCACACAGCTTAGTGTTGGGTCCCTTGCTGTTTGTGGTATATATTGGTGATTTGGACTTGAATGTGGGAGGCACGATTGGGAAATTTGCAGATGACACAAAAATTGGCCATGTAGTTGATAGTGAAGAGGATAGCTGCAGACTCCAAAATGATATCAGTGGTTTGGTTGAGTGGGCAGAAAAGTGGCAAATGGAATTCAATCCCGAAGAGCATGAGGGAATGCATTTGGGGAGGGCAAACAAAGCAAAGGAATACACAATAAATGGGAGGATATTGGGAGGGGTAGAGGAAGTGAGAAACCTTGGAGTGTATGTCCACAGGTCCCTGAAGGTGACAGGACATGTAGATAAAGTAGTGAAGAAGGCATGTGGAATGCTTTCCTTTATTGGCTGAGGTATAAAATACAGAAACAGGGATGTAATGCTGGAACTGTATAAAACGCTGGTTAGGCCATAGCTGGAGTATTGCGTACAGTTCTGGTCACCACGTTACAGAAAGGACATAATTGCTCTGGAGAGAGTACAGAGGAGATTTACAAGAATGTTGCCAGGGCTTGAAAATTGCAGCTATGAGGAAAGATTAGATAGGCTAGGGTTGTTTTCCTTCGAACAGAGGAGGCTGATGGGTGATTTAATTGAGGTGTACGAAATTATGAGGGGTCTAGGTAGAATAGACAGGAGACCTGTTTCCCCTAGCGGAGAGGTCAATTACCAGGGGATTTAGATTTAAGGGGATTGGTAGAAGGATTAGAGGGAACATGAGGAAAAAGAAATTCACCCAGAGGATAATGGGTGTCTGGAATTCACTGCCAGGAACGGTGATGGAGGCAGAAACCCTCAACTCATTTAAAATACCTGGACCTGCACCTGAAGTGCTGTAACCTGCAAGGCTATGGACCAGGTAGTGGAAGGTGGGATTAGATTGGGCGGCTAGTTTTTTCAGCCAGTGAAGACTGAATGGCCTCTTTCTGTTCTGTAACTTTTCTATGGTTTCTATGACTTCTATGGAAATCAGGCTGAAGTCATGCAAGCTCAGCTTGCTGCCATGCAAACTCTGACTACTGCCATGCAAACTCTGACTACTGCCATCATAGCTGCAGATACCAATGTTCAAAGGGGCTTGCACGGTGTCACAGCAGTCCAGCAATCTGTCCTCCAACACATTACAAGGATATTGAAGGAATGCCCTAGGCGAGTGACAGTGGCTCCGTGCATTACAAACCTATTGTCCTCTCTCAGGATGACAGCATTTGTCCTCCCACCACTGGCACTCCACCAGTGCCCTTGCTGTTGCCTGTCAGCCAGCCAACCCAGTCTGCTGCCACGTATGCTGAGGTGGTGCAGGGTGAAATCAGGTCTTCTAGGGCCAGAGCTACAAACAAACGGGAACTAACAAATGAGATTCAGCGCAGGAGAAAGTGGATTTCCATCCAGGATACAAAACAACAGCAGAGGAAAACTGAAAAGGCGTGCAATACTGTAAAGCAAAGATTTATGAGACTGAATCTTGTGTTTAGAGTTTATAGATTTGAAGAAAGACTCAATGAATTAGTGATTATTTTAGTGAATGCTCCTGGTTAAGGAGAGATTTAATGGAAGTTTTCAGAATTCTAAAAGGTTTTGACAGTGTGTGACAGATTGTTTCTACTGACTGACAGTTTGGTAACAGGGAGCATAGATTGAGGATTATCATGATCAGAATGAAAGGGAATTTTGAAGATTTTTTTTCCACACAGAGGGTTATTGGAATGTGTTACCACAAGTGGTTACTGAAGAACAGACTGTAGGACCATTTAAGATGGAATGTATAAGTATTTGAAGAGAACTACAAGGATTTCCTTCTTCCAATCCACTGATTTAGTGACAGATCTGGAGCAGGTGTGGGTGGGAAATCAGTTTGGTGGCTGTTCAGTCATTCACTCGATTTTCTGCTGGGATTGACATTGGATGTTGAACACATGCATCCAAGTATAGGCATGCATATTTAAAGTAATAATATCGGAGATGTATAATATATATTTCTGATCATTACCATCATCGCAACATTGGATAAAAATAACTGACATCCAATTTTGCTCAAAGCCCATGAAAAGTCCTTTAAAGTTTCAATGCCAACTTCAAGGAGCGGAATCAATCACTTTCCTACCATAGCAAAAGTTTTAGGCTGTAAAATGTGGCTTCATGATACCCATTTTTTCAGCACTACAAGTGCTATTTTGGATCAAAATGTGTGCATGGCATGCATGCACACTTCTGGTGCTAGCTGCAATGGTTGCCATTTTGGCAAGGTCATTAGCGCTCAAGTAGGCAGCATCCATAGGAAATATGCAGAGTAGGCAGATTGTGATGTAACATCCTGGGGTTACCATTGACCAGAAACTGAACTGGAACAGCCACATAAATACTGTGGCTACAAGAGCAGGTCAGAGGCTGGGAAATCTGCAACGAGTAATCCACCTCCTGACTCCCCAATGCCTGTCCACCATCTACAAGGCACAAGTCAGGAGTGTGATGAAATACTCTCCACTTGCCTGGATAAGTGCAACTCCAACACTCAAGAAGCTAGACACCATCCAGAGCAAAGCAGACCGCATGATTGGCACCCCATCCACCACCTTAAACATTCACTCCCTCCACCACCGATACACAGTGGCAGCAGTGTGTACCATATACAAGATGTACTGCAGCAACTCACCATGCCTCCTTTGACAGCACCTTTGACCTCTTCCACCTGGAAGGGCAAGGGCAGCAGATGCATGGGAATACCACAATCACCAAGTTCAGCCACACATCATCCTGACTTGGAACGATATTGCCGTTCCTTCACCTTCGCTGGATCAATATTGTGTAACTCCCTCCCTAACAGCACTGTGGGTATACACAGTGGACTGCAGCAGTTCAAGAAGGAAGCTCACCACCACCTTCTCAAGGGCAATTGGGGATGGACAACAAATACTGGCTCTGCCAGTGACACCCACATCCCATGAAACAAATTTTTAAAAATCCAATTTTTCAGCCATTATCCTGTGGTCCATTTCCCAACTTTGCCAGTCAGGGGGCAGAAAATCTGGGCCCGTTTCTGTTTTCTCTGGGTATGACTTTGGAATTGTTTTTACAGTAATATTAAAAGTACACGTTAGAACCTGAGTGAAATGTTCTCATTTATAGAACTTTGCACTGCATCAGTTGGTACTGTTATTTTAGTATCCAATTTAAACACTGTGTACCAATATTTAATATTTTAATACATATAGTTTAACAAGCTCAAAGCCTTTTGCTACTGTAACATGTAGGGTTGGTGACCTATTTATTGGTAGTTTTTTTAACATATATTTCAAGGGTGTCTCTTTTGCTAATCAAAGTGAGGGGCACCCATATTAAGTAATGCAATATTTTTCCATACTTTTGCAACCAGTATCAAGGATTACCAGTGAATGATGAAGTGTTGTACAATCGAAAAGAAAGGGCTTGCATTATGTCTCACTTCTTCTTCTTTGGCCTCCTTATCTCGAGAGACAATGGGTAAGCGCCTGGAGGTGGTCAGTGGTTTGTGGAGCAGCGCCTGGAGTGGCTATAAAGGCCAATTCTAGAGTGACAGGCTCTTCCACAGGTGCTGCAGAAAAATTTGTTTGTCGGGGCTGTTACACAGTTGGCTCTCCCCTTGCGCTTCTGTCTTTTTTCCTGCCAACTGCTAAGTCTCTTCGACTCGCCACACTTTAGCCCCGCCTTTATGGCTGCCCGCCAGCTCTGGCGAACGCTGGCAACTGACTCCCACGACTTGTGATCAATGTCACAGGACTGCATGTCGCATTTGCAGACGTCTTTAAAGCGGAGACATGGTCAGCCGGTGGGTCTGTTACCAGTGGCGAGCTAGCTGTACAATGTGTCTTTGGGGATCCTGCCACCTTCCATGCGGCTCACATGGCCAAGCCATCTCAAGCGCCGCTGACTCAGTAGTGTGTATAAGCTGGGGGTGTTGGCCGCCTCGAGGACTTCTGTGTTGGAGATACGGTCCTGCCACCTGATGCCAAGTATTCTCCGGAGGCAGCGAAGATGGAATGAATTGAGAAATTGCTCTTGGCTGACATACGTTGTCCAGGCCTCGCCGCCATAGAGCAAGGTACTGAGGACAGAGGCTTGATACACTCGGACTTTTGTGTTCCGTGTACGTGCGCCATTTTCCCACACTCTCTTGGCCAGTCTGGACATAGCAGTGGAAGCCTTTCCCATGCGCTTGTTGATTTCTGCATCTAGAGACAGGTTACTGGTGATAGTTGAGCCTAGGTAGGTGAACTCTTGAACCACTTCCAGAGCATGGTCGCCAATATTGATGGATGGAGCATTTCTGACGTCCTGTCCCATGATGTTCGTTTTCTTGAGGCTGATGGTTAGACCAAATTCATTGCAGGCAGCCGCAAACCTGTCGATGAGACTCTGCAGACACTCTTCAGTGTGAGATGTCAAAGCAGCATCGTCAGCAAAGAGGAGTTCCCTGATGAGGACTTTCCGTACTTTTGACTTCGCTCTTAGACGGGCAAGGTTAAACAACCTGCCACCTGATCTTGTGTGGAGGAAAATTCCTTCTTCTGAAGACTTGAACGCATGTGAAAGCAGCAGGGAGAAGAAAATCCCAAAAAGTGTGGGTGCGCGAACACAGCCCTGTTTCACGCCACTGTCTCACTACATCCATATCAAATCCCAATGAGTTACAAGATGAAGAGTAAACTCCTCCATAATCACCCCGACAAATTAAGCCCTGTCTCAAAAATGTGCATCAAAGCGTGATTTTATTTCCCATAATCTATCACTTTAAGAATTAAGAAACTTTTCTGATACTTTAACAGTTCAAGAAATTATCCTTAGGGAGGAATGTTGAGCAGATTCACTTGCATGTGGAATGTAACACGCAATCATCAGAGAACCAGGAGCACTGTTCTGCACTGATATACCAACTGTTATAAGGAAGCATATTGAGGGAAGTCTCTGTGCAGTTTGAAACACAACAATTTGCTGTCATTGTGTAATCAGAAATACATGCATATGCTCACAGTCAGAAAAACAGATGATCTTTGTTAATTGTTTCCACTTCTCATTCAGTCCTTTGTGATTGTCAGTCAATTAATAGCATGCTGTGGCTCCAGCATTTGATTGGTCAATTCTTGTTTATGTTTAGTGGGAAGAGCTGTGTAGAGAATGCGTGATCTTTTAAGAGCGATTGATAAATCGGATTTCCTCATTACGCATTCAGTTTATGTTTTACTCGCCAGCCTGCTACTTCCAAAGAAGAACAAGAAAACAGATCCAAAACAAAGTTTCATCTTTAAGAAAGAGAACTTCAAGGTGTTACTTTTGCACTTTTAAATTTAGCAACGGAGACAGAAACAAAAGCAGATGCAAATGAAAGCAACGCTGCAATCGAAGCTTGCAGTAAACGTGCCAGGAAAAAATACCGTCACTTTCTGCAAACAGCTGATGAACACCAATAAGGCATCCATCCAGCTATCAAGCACGGGTAATTTTGATATCTTTAGTACATCTAAGTTTGCTTAAGATACAGTAACGAATTTAGCTCTGAGAAGTTAATAACTTTGGCTGCCCTCATTTCCATGTGTACAAAGGCGTCCCCGTTCCACTGGTCTTCTCTTTCAGTGGGAAAGTGATTACTGAAAGCTCTGCAGTCTTGTTTTCAAATTACTCACATTAATTTTCACATTATCTTTACTGTTTAACCTTATGGAATGATGAACATCACAAGTTTAGCTCCTCTCGGAACAGTGCCAAAGGACATTACATCCCACTGGTTGCCGAAGAATTCCAACAGTTCTTTCAATACGTCCAGAGTACAGTGTGAACAAGTCAATATTCCAGAAGAGATTTTCTTAACACTTGGGATTGTCAGTTTGGTGGAAAATATTCTGGTTATCGTGGCAATTATTAAAAACCGAAATTTGCATTCTCCAATGCATTATTTCATTTGTTGTCTGGCTGTGGCAGATATGTTGGTCAGTTGGAGTAATCTGATCGAAACAATTGTTCTTATTCTAACGGAGAGAGAAGTTTTGATTGTGCAGAACTACATCCTTAAGCAAATAGACAATCTAATAGACGTGATGATCTGTAGCTCAATGGTATCCTCCCTGTCCTTCCTGGCTGCCATCGCAGCTGACCGGTACATCACTATATTTTATGCCTTACGATATCACACCATTATGACAACTCGACGTGCTGTGGTCATCATTGTCGGAATCTGGGTGGTCAGCAGCATCTCGAGCATCTTGTTCATCGTCTACTCAGAAAGTGATGCAGTTATCATCTGCCTCATTTCCTTCTTCTTTGCGATGTTGGTTATCATGGGTGCCTTGTATCTCCATATGTTTACTCTTGCTCGAATCCATACCAAGAAGATCATGGCCCAACATAAGCGAGCTGCTCATCAGGCCACCAACATGAAAGGAGCCATTACACTGACAATACTGCTAGGGCTCTTCCTCATTTGCTGGAGTCCTTTCTTTCTTCATCTTCTCCTCATTATTATCTGTCCCAAAAATCCCTATTGTCTATGCTTCACTTCTCATTTCCACATGTTCCTGATACTCATCATTTGCAATTCAGTCATCGACCCTATTATCTACGCCTTCAGAAGCCAGGAGCTACGCAAAACCTTAAAGGAACTTATTTCCTGTTCCTTGTAGCTGTCTCATGTCTGCAGATGCAGTTCCGAAGAAGGGTCACTGCCCCGAAACGTTAACTCTGCTTCTCTTTCCACAGATGCTGCTAGACCTGCTGAGCGGTTCCAGCATTTTTTTTTTGTTTTTATTTCAGTTTTGGATTAAATGTTTTCAAAAAAGTAATATCAGCCTTAGTGATTGCTTTTCCTTCCTCCTCTAATACTAAAATCTCTTCCAGGACTATTTTATTTCAAAGTGTCCTCTTCCCTTCCTCACAAATTCAAGAATACCTTCCAAGATCAGAAAATCCTCTTGTTTTGGTACAGGTGTGGTGAGGAATGCTATTTTAATTTTTTTTTGT
Organism: Heterodontus francisci; assembly: GCF_036365525.1. Classification (NCBI taxonomy): domain Eukaryota; kingdom Metazoa; phylum Chordata; class Chondrichthyes; order Heterodontiformes; family Heterodontidae; genus Heterodontus; species Heterodontus francisci. The sequence continues at coordinate 34,542,619 of NC_090387.1, read as the reverse complement.
CAGGTTAAGGAGATGTTACTTCTGTATCCAGCCACTTGCTTTCTCCCACTTTTTTGGTTGTGGGTAGCATAAAAGGAACAAAACATCTTCAGGTGATGATCATCAGAACTCCTATTCAACATGCACCATTTGAATTAAATATGAAAAAAAGCCACGCTTGCAGTGTAGCAAAGAAAATAGCCATTGCAGTAGGAATTGTACTTGTTTTTTCCCCTCTGGCGTTAATAAACTGCTTCACGTGTCTTTGAGAACTACACATTCCACTAGTTATATTATTTAATCACAGGAAATTTAGAAAATATTTTTTAATGGCATATGAAAGAAACCTCATACTTTAAAAGTTGAAGTGGTGATTTAAGTACACCAAGGATTAAATGAACAGCAGCACACATGCATATGTTTGTCACAGGATAGCTACAATGATATAAATTCAATTCAATGCTTTAGAAAGGAGTTTTCTTCTCCCTTGCTTTCTCAACCAGAAAGTGGCATCCCAGTATACTCCACAACCATACTCAAGTTATTTCCCTACGTGACAACTATACTATATTTCATTAGCTATGAAGTGCTTGGTCACATCTTGAGGTTGTGAAAGGCAAGTTATAGGTGAGCCAGCTTGTGTTTTCTATTTTCTATAGTGATTAAATTTCCAAAACAATCCAACTGAGAACAACCTAAGCAATCTTGGCTAGGAGTAGCTAACTACTTTTTAGAGCTGGAATCCAACCCCCTCCTGTTGGGAGGCAGACCCAACCATATTAAATGGCCTAGAATTTTTTTTTGTATTTTGTGATCTATTTAATTACACAGCCCTAGTTGGCTTCAAAACATGAAGGTGGGGCTGCTTCTTGAATCAAAGCAATTCTTGGTATTAAGGAATTCAAGAATTTTGACCCAGTAACAATGTAGGAACAGCAATATGAATAGGATGGTGTATAACTTGGTGAGGAAGGTGGATGTGATGTTGCTGTTCTTAGTGGTAGAGGTTGTGGGGTTGCAAAGTACTTTTTAAAGTAACCTTGTTGAGTTGTTGAAGTGCATCTTGTAGGTTGTGTGTACAGCAGGTACAGTGGACTATTTGTGAATGTGGTGGATGATCTAGTCACACAAATGCGAATAGGTTTGTTCAGTTCTGGATGGAAGCAAATTATGAACAGTTCAGTGTTGTAAACAAATGGACAGTAGGAACTGAGTTGAAATTGCTTAATTTCATTGTCCGAACCCTCCCAGCCAATAAAGAAAATATTTTCAGCACAGCCAAATTGAAGATCCTGAAGTGAAAAAGCACTGTGCTAATCCCCTGTACCATGATCTGTAATTTAATATTTTAAATTGTACAATTATATAATCACTTTAGAGCCCAATTAAGAAAAATAATTTGAGTGCTGAATTTTTAAATTAATCAAAATGTGATTATGACAAATAAGCAACATTTATTACACCATCACAAACCATTACAAATCAGAAAAATGATTACTTTATGAACACAACTATCGCTGAACTGATCAATAAATTCTATGACCACATTCCACCCAATTAACTAATTAATGATTTCAACACTGATACCAAAACTACTTATTAGTGAAGTTGAAAAGTACTAATTTAAGGCACTTTATTGTGATTCAATTCAGTCTGTTGCTGTCACAAAAATATAAAATTGGATGATGTACTTATCTTTAGAGGTGAAAGGATGTGAATTAACAGCAGATCCAAAAACCATGTAAAAACTATAAATGTATTTTTGTCATATAAATGTAATTTTACAGTATTAAATACTTCTGTCGCTAGTTTTATAATTCCAACTCAAAGTTGATTCGAGGAAAATAAGATAATTCCATGTAAGCCTGATATTGCTTTTTTAAAAACATCTGTAAATGTGTGCTAAGTGGAAAAACATGCTATTTCAACTTGTCTATTGTAGTACAAATCCACTTTAAAAATCACGTAATAGTTATCTATTTTCAATTTGGTTCCAATTTGTTTAATTAGATAGAACTCAAATTTCATCAAACATATATTTTATTTTTCACTGTTGCATATTTGTATTTATTAGGCATTGTTGTGCATATGTGACTGTTTAAAGCTGACCAACTTAAGGCAATTATATACTTTTGGAATTCATTGAATAAAAAAAAATTATTTCCATTTCTTTACTTTTCTGTACTATTCTCTTTTCTAGCCATCAGGATAGGCTTGACCTGTCCTGAAGTGGCTGTCAATGCTCCTGTATAGCTGCTACGAGATGCATGAGAGCAGCCTACTTGACCACTTCTCCTATCTTCCTTCTCCTTCCTGTTGGAAAACATTTGACTTCTGTGCTGTGGTTGACACTGATTAATCACAATATGCAGAACCATTGGCATGAACCCTGCTTCTACCATCACATCCTATTTTGTATTGCTGTACCATTGTACGACAGTCTGCCTAGGAAGGTGAATAGATTAACAAATATGGAGAACCTAGATAAATAAGATATAAATATTGCAACATCAACTTTTGGACTTAAAAGGTCAGTTTTAAAGTCACAATTTCTGCTCTTCAGATTAAGTATTGTTTTTGATAAAATAATATTATATTGGATTAAAGTTTCTATTAAACAGTGATCAGTTCTTCCCTTTTTAAATGCATACAGTTAAGGCAGAGAGGATCACTCTTTCGATCAGCAGGATAGCTGAAGATAGTGCTATTCTCTTGTCTTAACCTTAAGATATTCTATTTTTCTATTTGGCTATACATTGCTTTTGACTTTGCTTTTTTTTTAAGGAGCTATATGTATCATTTTCTTAAACTGGCACAAAAATAATGCATATAGACATATTTGGTTATAAAAGAGGTCGTAGGTCCTAGGCCCAACCATCCTCAGCTGCTTCATCAATGACCTTCATTCAATCATAAGGTCAGAAGTGGGGATGTTTGCTGATGATTGGTGCTGAACATTGTGCATTCGTGACTCCTCTGATACTGAAGCAGTCCGTGTAGAAATGCAGCAAGACCTGGACAATATCCAGGCTTGGACTGATATGTGGCAAGTAACATTCGTGCTGCACAAGTGCCAGGCAATGACAATCACCAACAAGAGAGAATCTAACCGTTTCCCCTTGACATTCAATAGCATTACCATCGCTGAATCCCCCACTATCAACATCCTAGGGGCTACCATTGACCAGAAACTGAACTGGAGTAGCCATATAAATACCGTGGCTACAAGAGCAGGTCAGAGGCTAGGAATCCTGAGGCAAGTAACTCACCTCCTGACTCCCCAAAGCCTGTCCACCATCTACAAGGCACAAGTCAGGAGTGTGATGGAATACTCTCCACTTGCCTGGATGCGTGCAGCTCCAACAACACTCGAAGCTCGACACCATCCAGGACAAAGCAGCCCGCTTGATTGGCACACCATCTACAAATATTCACTCCCACCACCGACGCACAGTGGCAGCAGTGTGTACCATCTACAAGATGCAATGCACCAAGGCTCCTTGGAAAGCACTTTCCAAACCCGTGACCTCTACCAACTAGGAGGACAAGGGCAGCAAATACATGGGAACACCACCACCTGCAAGTTCCCCTCCAAATCACACACCATCCTGACTTGGAACTATATCACCATTCCTTCACTGTTGCTGGGTCAAAATCCTGGAACTCCCTTCCTAACAGCACTGTGGGTCTAACTACCCCAAATGGACTGCAGTGGTTCAAGAAGACATTTCACCACCACCTTCTCAAGGGCAATTGGGGATGGGCAATACATGCTGGCCTGGCCAGTGATGCCCACATCCCATGAATGAATTTAAAAAAAAAAAAAAATTATGAATTGTTACATTGACTTTTTGCATTCTCTATTTCTATAAATAGATAGGGAACAATGAAAATTTGTTTATTAGCAAGGAATAATGGTAACTAAAATGCTAAATGTTTCTTTAGTCTTAAAGCTTTAAGTTGTGGTAATTTAGTGTTCTGCGTTTCATTTGCACTTGTGTTTAGTGAACTTGAGTAAGATTTATAATAGATATTGGGTTGAATCATGTTGGAACAGGGCTTCTCAGTGGCATGTTTGACTTTTTTATCTGTATCCTTCAGCTCAAAACATTTTTGCACTGTAATTTGGTGTATTGAGGGCAGTGCTGAACCAATGAGATTTAATGATTGAAAAATAAACAGAGGAAGAACTGAGAAGGGGAGCAAATTAAAGTCAAATCCGGTACAGAGGCAAAGCAAGAAAGAATTGGAAAAATAAAGTTCTTACTCTTATAAAATTTGACATTGTAATAGTCTAACAACAATTTACCATCTGTTGATATGAAACACCAGTTTAAATGGTTCAATTGCTGAAGTTGACTGGCATTGCATTAACAATTATCACATTGCTAAAAAGGTACTTATGCTGCTAATTAACAGACAACTTTCTGTGGTGAGTTTTTAATTGGCAATCAATATGAAAATGCAGCAAATGGGGATGTTTGGGATCCGATTCCATTTTTGTAAAGCAAACCGTGAAGCAGCATAAATCTAACGGCAATTTCTTGAGAATCACAACTTGAGGCATATCTCCTAATTTGCTGGCCAATTTGCATTTAATAACAGCATTCATTATTCACCATTTTTCCAGCAAGATCTGGCCCATTAGATACTGGAATTGTAAATGTTCTTGTTTATAATAGCGCACTTCTAACAATTGTATAGAAACATGTTTTAATGCTGTACCAAAATAAAATTAATCCTTGTGATTGCAAAAGTTCATACTTAAACATTTTAATCTGGGAGTGGAGAACCTTCTGCTTCAATTATAGATACACAAACAATTGGATTTATTTAGATGTGCAGCCAAAGTACTTGTATAATCAGCTGACCAGATTTTTCACACCCATTGGCAGATTAGGTGCTTTATAGGCAACATTCAGAAAGATCTATCCAAAGACTGTGTAGTTATAAAAACTGATCTAAATACCATATTGTGCCTTGGAACAATTACATGATTAAATTGAGTGGAAGAGGTTTTTGTCTTGCTTAATTGTTGCCATATATGTTCTTGGGGGAAATTCAAGAACTCCTCCATAAAATTCAGGAGCTAGTTACCCTAAATAAACATGAGGGTATAAATTCAGCTTGGGAAGTAATGTAAAACAAGTGATAGCAAATCAGCTGCCATTTTAGACTCTGCTTGATTTTCTTCCATTGGAGTTAATGGGCTGCCAATTCATGATCGCCCATTCTGCACTACTGTGCAAAATTAATTTATACCCCAATGTTTTTCCAAAAATCTAATTACAGTTGTGGAAAATTCAATGAATGTGATCATTACATAAACTGCCAGACTTTTGTAATTAAATGTTTTTAGAAGTGTAGTTATGTTGTACAATTGACCTGATTATATGTATTGCATAAGATGTTGTGCTTTTACTGGATGAATTTTATATTTACCAATCTATGTTTACCTAATCATGCATGAACAGTCTTGTTGCAAGTGTGACTGTTTTTCATGTGATGTTAATTTCATGCCTCTATACTTATTTACATGTACAATTTTAAAATAAAATCTCATTCCAAACGCATAGATGTTTACTAGTTAAATATTTCTCATTCAATAGACCTTCTGTTACACTGCTATCCATGCCATAATCAAAGATTGTAGTGTCATCTCTTCCATAAATTGAAGGGCATCATGTACTAGGTCCTCATCCGCATCAATTGTAATTAATCAGTAGTAGCTTTTGAGCAAGGGAACCTTTTGAACAAGGAGTAGGTATTACTGAATATTTCTTTAACTCTGATTCCATTAACAACTAGCATTAACATTCGTTGAAAGCCAGGAGATGTACCAAAAACATCAACTCTTTTTTTTTTTAGATACTCTTTTTCTGCCCTATTCATTGTTTTTTCACCCTCCAGAAAGTGGTAATTTTTTATTTGAAAATCTATAGTTTAAGGCCTGGTTAAAGAGCTTCCAAAGAAGAATTCATTGCAAATTTCATTTCACTCTGAAATTGACAGTGGTAAATTAAAACCAGCTAGGATCCAGTTTAGCTGTGATCTATAATTGGAGCAGCTAAATTCTTTGGAGTATCTGTTTGACATGGATTATTACATTAGCTAGCTGGCTCGGTGTGGGGGGGGTGGGTGGTAGTTTTAACCTATTCTCTAGCAGGAAGAGGAGCAGGGTGGGATGAGGCCTTAGAAATACAGTAATCTATCTAACTGCTCTGTTCTGGTGGATAACCCACTGCAATTTAACTGCTCATTTTAGGTGAGGTGAGACTAGGTGTCTGCTGGAAACAGATAGAAGCATTATAAACTTGTGCTAAGCAGGTTTGCATTATGTCAGTGGGATGCCAATGGGATTTTTGCAAACAGCTGTAACTGTCCCATTAGGCCAAGGTAGATCAGCTGTCTGGAAGATGAAGAGGCCCACCAAGGTAGGTTGGAATTTTTCCTTTGTGTCCAGGAGGACCACCCCAATGAAAATCATGGCCTTGCAATCCCCCCAGACAGTCCTCCTTTGAAAACACTCCAACATCTCCCTTCTTGCTGGGAATTAAAATTTACCAACATTCATGCTGGTGGGAGAGAACTGCCTGGGATGGCTGGCTTCATGTAAACTAAGTAACCAATGCACCATTTATCATCAGCCTTTTAAACAGCCTACCTGTACTTGTGCTCACTGGAACCTAAAATGAAGCAAGGCTGGAAATAACTGATTAATGCGAATATAATTTTGAATACAAACTGCATAGTGTGCAGTGTTTTTAAAGGTTGAATTATGGTTTCCCTTCTTTCCAATTTCATCACTTGGGTTGTTTACGCTCATAAGTGGAAACATAGACGAGTCTTTTCAAAGTCAGAAAATAACTATCAATGAATCAGGCTAAACAAATTTCATGTTCTGCTTAGTTTCCCACTCTCCAGAGCTGAACTAATCTGTGGAAATTAACTTGGTGAACTAGTTATGGGAATGATTGACCAAATTTCTGCTGATAAAGATAAAATCCAATTGAACAGATTTGACAAAAGATTGAAGATTTATCATTCTAATTATTGCAATTAAAATAAACCTAAATAACTAAACTTTAAGATTTCAATTCTTAAGATGAAAATATCCTCCCTATGAGGAATTGGGTCTCTGAATATTCTGCCTGAACATTGAGCCTGGTTTCAATTCTCTAAGTGAATGGATTTTGACTTTTTATATAAAAAAAAAAAAAAATTCCCAATTGTGTCTTAATGTCAGTTATGGAAAAACTCCCACAACTCTAACTATAGAGGCAGCTTATCAGGTGACCGAATCCTACACCTATTTCCTGCCAGAAAGTCACCGGTATTTCAATTTGGCTATTAAATGTATCAGACGCTCAATTTTTTTTTTTTTCCCTTTCCTGACTTAATGTGACAAATGTGAGGCATGTAAGAGTTAGTGAGTGGGCAAAACTGTAGTAAATGGTGAGATATTCCACTTTCTATCCAATAAAGGGAAATCTGAATATTTTCTTGGCAGGAGACTGCAAACTGTGGAGGAGCAAAGGGATTTGAGTGTCCATTTATTCAAATAGCTAAGTACTTTTGTACCAGTGCAGTAAATCAAAAAATATAATGGAATGTTGGCCTTTATCTCGAGAGGATTGGAATACAAAGGGGAGGAATTTATACTTCAGTTGTACACAACCTTGGTCAGACCCTACCCGGCATATTGCATTCAGTTCTGGACAACCACACCTCAGGAAAGATAAACTTTCATTGTACCCAATTCAATGCCAATATAACAAAATAATATCAGGGGCTTTAAGGGTTAAAGTGTAAGGATAGGTTTCATAAACTTCAGTTGTAATCCCTTCAGATTAGATGGTTGAAGGATGATTTATCATTTTACACACTTCAATTAAAAGGATTTGTTCGAGCTATTTCCTAGCTTGGAGGAATCCAATACCAGAGAGCACAATCTGAAAATTTGAGCTTGGCCATTCAGGAGTAAAATCTGGAAGCACTTTTTCACACAAAGGATAGAGAAGATTGGGATGTGGATGCTGTGTTAATTGAAATTTTCAAGAGATCGACAGATTTTTATTAGGTAAAGCTTTCGAGGGATCTAGATTAAAGGTGAGTAAATGAAGTTGGTCTACAGATCAGCTGTGATGTAATTGAATGGCAGAACAGGCTTGCAGGGTTAAGTGTTCCAAAGGAAAAATCCCAAAGGCTGGCTAGAGAAGAGTATTGGTGGGGGTCTTGGAAACCTGCAGCTTCTTCAATTTAATGATAGGGAAGAATCTGTCATAGAATCATACAATAATGCAGCACCGAAGGAGGTCATTTGGTCTATTGTGCCTTTGCCAGCTCTTCATCCCACTCCTCTAATCTTTTCCCCAGAGCCCTTCAAGAATTTATTCAATTCCCTTTTTAAAGTAACATTTGAATTTGATTTTACTATCCTTTTCAGGCAGTGCCTCCAGATCGTAACAATTCACTATATATAAATAAATAAAAATTTCCTCATCTCAGCTCTCGTTCTCTTACACTAATTACCTTAATTCTTTGTCCACTGGAGACAGAGTATACTCATCAAAACCCTTCATGATTTTGAACACCTATTAAATCTTCCCTTCTCCTTCTCTACCTGAAGGAGAACCACCCCAGCTTCTCCAGTCTCTCCAAATATCTTAAGTCCCTTTATCCCTCGTAACATTCTAATACATCTCTTCTGCACCCTCTCCATGTTCTTGATATCCTTCCTAAAGTATGATGCTCAGAAATGGACACAATATTCCAGCTGAGGGCTAACCAGTGTTTATAAAGGCTTAATATAACTTGCATGTTTTTGTACTCCGAGTCATAGTTATACAGCACAGAAACCGGCCCTTCGGCCCATCATGCCTGTGCCAGCAATCAAGCACCTAACTATTCTAATCCCATTTTCCAGCACTTGGCCTGTATCCTTGTATGCTATGGCATTTCAAGTGCTCATCTAAATACTTTAAATGTTGAGGGTTCCTGCCTCTACCACCTCTTCTGGCAGTGCGTTCCAGATTCCAACCACCCTATGGGTGAAAACATTTTTCCTCAAATCCCCTCTAAACCTCCTGCCCCTTACCTTTAAATCTATACCCTCTGGTTATTGACCCCTCCACCTAGGGAAAAAGTTTCTTCCTATCTAAACCTATCAATGCCCCTCATAAATTTGTATACCTCATCATGTCCCCCCTCGGCCTTCAATGTTCTACGAAAACAAAAATACAGCCTTTTCAGTCTCTCTTCGTAGCTGAAATGCTCCAGCCCAGGCAACATCCTGGTGAATCTCCTCTGTGCCCTCTCCAGTGCAATAACATCCTTTCTATTGTGTGGTGCCCAGAACTGTACACAGTACTCCAGCTGTGGCCTAACTAGCCTTTTATACAGCTCCATCATAACCTCCCTGCTCTTATATTCTATGCCTTCCTAACCACCTTATCTACCTGTGCTGCTGCCTTCAGTGATCTATGGACAAGTAGACCAAGGACCCTCTGACCTTCTATACTTCCTAATGTCCTACCATCCATTGTATATTCCCTTGCCTTTTTGGTCCTCCTAAAATGCATCACCTCACACTTCTCAGGATTAAATTCCATTTGCCGCTGCTTAGCCCATCTATATGGTCCTGTAATCTAAGGCTTTCCTCCCCACTTTTTAACGACATCACCAATTTTCATGTCATCTGCAAAATTACTGATCATACCTCCTATATTTACTTCTAAATCATTAATGTATACTACAAACAGCAAGGGTCCCAGCACCAATCCCTGCAGTACACCACTGGTCACAGGCTTCCACTCACAAAAACAACCCTTGACCATCACCCTCTGCCTCCTGCCACTAAGCCACTTTGCCAAATTGCCCTGGATCCCATGGGCTGTTACCTTCTTAACCTGTCTCCTATGTGGGACCTTATAAAAAGCCTTACTGAAGTCCATGTAGACTACATCAACTGCTTTACCCTCATCTACATATCTAGTCACCGCCTCAAAATTCAATCAAGTTAGTTAGACATGATCTCCCCCTGACAAAGCCATGCTGACTATCCCTGATTAATCCCTACCTCTCCAAGTGGAGATTAATCCTGTCGCTCAGAATTTTTTTCCAATAGTTTCCCAACAACTGATGTTAGACTCACCGGCTGTAATTATCTGGTTTATCCCTGCTTCCCTTCTTGAATAATGGCATCACGTTCGCTGTCCTCCAGTCCTCTGGTATCCCTCCTGTTGCCAGAGAGGATTTGAAAATTTGTGTCAGAGCCCCTGCTATCTCCTCCCTTGCCTCACATAACAGCCTAGGATACATCTCATCTGAGCCTGGGGATTTATCCACTTTTAAGCCTTTCCCTTTCAATGCTAATTTGTTCAAGCATATCACAATCCCCCTCCCTGATCGCTACACCTACATTGTCCTTCTCCATGGTGAGCACAGATGCAAAGTAATCATTTAAAACCTCACCTATGTCCTCTGGCTCCACACACAGATTGCCACTTTGGTCCCGAATGAGTCCCACTCTTTCCCTGGTTATCCTCTTACCCTTTAATATACTTATAAACCGCCTCAGGGTTTTCCTTCATTTTGCCCGCCAGTGTTTTTTCATGTCCCCTCCTTGCTCTCCTAATTACTATTTTTTTATGTACCCCCCCCCCCCCCCCGCCTACATTTCCTGTACTCTTCTAGTGCCCGCTGTTTTCAGCGCTCCGAATCTTCCGTAAGCCTCTTTTTTTTTTTTCTTGATCCAATCCTCTATCCTTTGACATTAGGGTTCCCTGGACTTGTTGGTCCTACCCATCACCTTTAACGGGTACATGTTGGCTCTGAACCCTCACTATTTCTTCTTTGACTCCCACTGGTCTGATGTAGATTTTCCTACAAGTAGCTGCTCCCAGTCCACTCTGGCCAGATCCTGTTTTATCATATTGAAATCGGCCTTCCCCCAATACAGTACCTTTATTTCCGGCCCGTCTTTGTCCTTTTCCATAACTACCTTAAATCTTAGAGTTATGGTCACTATCCCCGAAATGCTCCCCCACTGACACTTCTACCATTTGTCCAACTTCATTCCCTAGGATTAGGTCCAGTACTGTCCCTTCTCTTGTAGGACTTTCTAAGTACTGGCTCAAAAGCTCTCCTGTATGCTTTTTAAGAATTCTGCCCCCTTTAAACCTTTTACACTAAGATTATCTCAGTTGATATTAGGTAAGTTGAAATCCCCTATTATTATTACCCTATTATTTTTACACCTGTCTGAGATTTGCCTACATATCTGCTCCTCTATCTATCCCTCCCTGACTGTTTGGAGGCCTGTAGTACACTCCCAGCCAAGTGATTGCCCCCTTTTTGTTTTTAAGTTCTACCCAAATGGCCTCATTTGAAGAACCTTCTAAAATATCATCCGTCCTTATTGCAGTAATTGGCTCCTTGATCAACAGTGCAATGCCACCTCCTCTTTTACCCCCTCCCCTGTCACAACTGAAGATTCTATACCCTGGAATATTGAGCTGCCAGTCCTGCCCCTCCCTCAACCATGTTTCTGTGATCGCAACAATATCATAATCCCATGTGCTAATCAATGCCCTTAATTCATCTGTTTTACTAGTAAGACTCCTTGCATTAAAATAAATGCAATCCAGCCTTGCATTTTTCCCTTGTGCCTTAACAGGTCTATATTTGTTCTGCCTTCCAGACTCAGTTTCTCTTCTATATTTGACTGTGCATCACCCCTTACTGTACCTCCACTCTCTATCCCATTCCCCTGCCAAATTAATTTAAACCCCCTGCCACCCCCCCCCCCCCCCCCCCACTACAGCACTAACAAACCTCCCAGCAAGGATGTTGGTCCCATTCCAGTTCCGGTGCAACCTGTCCAACTTGTACAGGTCCCACCTTTGCCAGAAACCGACCCAGTGATCCAGGAAACTAAAGCCCTCCCTCCTGCACCATCCCTTCATGCATTCATCTGCTCTATCTTCCTATTCCTATATTCACTAACACATGGTACTGGGAGTAATCCAGAGATTACAACCTTTTGAGGTTCTGCATTTTAATCTGCTACCTAGCTCCCTAAATTCTTGTTGCAGGACCTCCTCCCTCTTTTTACCTATGTTAGTACCAATGTGTACCGCAACCTCTGACTGTTCACCCTCCTCCTTCAGAATGGTGTTGTAAATAGTGAGGAGGAAAGCCTTCGATTACAGGACAATATAGATGGGCTGGTAAAATGTGTGGAGCTGTGGCAAATGGAATTTAATCCTGAGAAGTGTGAGGTGATGCATTTTGAGAGGACTAAAAAGGCAAAGGAATATACATTGGATAGTAGGACCGTAGAAAATAGAGGGTCAGAGGGACCTTGGTGTACTTGTCCATAGATCACTGAAGGCGGCAGCACAGGTAGATAAGGTAGTTAGGAAGGCAAATGGGATACTTGCCTTTATTAGCCGAGGTATAGCATACAAGAGCAGGGAGGTTATGATGGAGCTGTATAAAACGCTAGTTAGGCCACAGCTGGAGTACTGTGTACAGTTCTGGTTGCCACACTATAGGAAGGATGTGATTGCACTGGAGAGGGTGCAGAGGAGCTTCACCAGGATGTTGCCTGGGCTGGAGCATTTCAGCTATGAAGAGAGACTGAAAAGGCTAGCTTTGTTTTCCTTAGAGCAGAGAAGGCTGAGGGGAGATATGATTGAGGTATATAAAATTGAGGGGCATTGATGGGTTAGATGGGAAGAAACTTTTTCCCTTAGCGGAGGGGTCAATAACCAGAGGTCACACATTTAAGCTAAGATGCAGGAGGTTTCAAGGGGATTTGAGGAAAAAATTTTCACCCAGAGGGTGGTTGGAATCTGGAACGCACTACCTGAAGAGGTGATAGAAGCAGGAACCCTCACAACATTTAAGAAGTATTTAGATGAGCACTTGAAACGCCATAGCATACAAGGGCCAAGTGCTGCAAAATGGGATTAGAATAGGTAGGCGCTTGATGTCTGGCACAGCCACGATGGGCCAAAGGGCCTGTTTCTGTGCTGTATGACAGATTGTCCTGCAGCCGCTCCATGACATCCTTGACCCCAGCATCAGGGAGGCAACGTATCATCCTGGAGTCACGTTTGCGGCCACAGAAATGCCTATCCGTACCCCTTACGATAGAATCCCCTATTGCTATAACTCTTCCACTCCTTTTCCTTCCCTGCTGTGCAGCAGAGCCATCCATGGTGCCACAAACTTGGCTGTTGCTGCTTTCCCCTGGGAGGCCATCTCCTCTTTCCCCCCCCACCCCCCCACAACAGTATCCAAAGCGGTATATCTGTTTGAGAGTGGGATGGCCACAGGGGACTCCTGCACTATCCGCCAGCGGCTATTTCTCTGCCTGGTGGTCACCCATCCCTTTTCTGCCTGTGCAGCCATTACCTGCGGTGTGACCACCTCGCTAAATGTGCTATCCACGACATCCTCAGCATCGCGGATGCTCCACAGTGAATCCACCCACAGCTCCAGCTCTATAATGTGGGTAGCCAGTAGCTGCAGATGGATACACTTCCTGCACACATGGTCATCAGGGACACTGGAAGCATCCCTGATTTCCCACATAGTGCAGGAGGAGCATATCACGGGTGTGAGCTCTCCTGCCATGACTTACCTTTAGATTAATTAGTTACTCCCTTTTATAAAAAAAAAATTATACTAGGGGCCATGTTCTACTCCAAACACTACCCACTACAATCTAAATTGCACTTTTTAAAAAAAAAACACACTAGTAGTACTCATTTTATCACTTGAGGTCTGTTTTGAAAACAAAAACAACTTCCACTTTTGTTTTAAAGCTCTTTAAATTGACTAACGGCTGTAACTTACCCAACTAATCACCTTGCAGATTTCCCGTGATGTCACTAAGTTTTTTTTTCCCTCTTTCAAGTCCCAGCACGCACCCAGAGACACAGGTCTGCCAATCGCTGCTCTGCTCCCAGGTAAGTAAGAGCCTCGAGCCCCACTCTTTATTTATAGCCTGCCGCTGCTCCAGATCAGCTTCCTCACAGGTCCACCAGTCGCCGCTCCACTCCTAGGTAAGTACTATATGCATCTATTTATAAGAGGTGAGGTGAGCGTGACTGCAGAAACGTACCAAGGCTCCTTAGACAGCACCTTCCAAACCCATGACCTCTACCACCTAGAAGGACAAGAGCAGTAGTTGTGTGGTAACACCACCACCTGCAAGATCTCCTCCAAGCCACACACTATCCTGACTTGGAACTATATCGCCGTTCCTTCACTGCCACTGGGTCAAAATCCTGGAACTCTCTTCCTACAGCACTGAGGGTATCCCTACACCACATGGACTGCAGCGGTTCAAGAAGGTAACTCACTACCACCTTCTCACAGCAATTGGGGATGGGCAATAAATGCTGAACCAGCCAGTGATGCCCACATCCCAAGAACGAATTAATTATTTTTTTTTGCCTGCTTAAAACCTATTACATTTCTAACCTTTCTCAGTTCTGATCAACCTGTAACGTTAACTCTCTGGCTCAGATTTTTCAGAGCCAGTCGGGGGTTCCGTCACCAGGGCCGGGGTGGGGGGGGGGATTGGTTGTTGACGCTACTTTGACCGGCAGCAGGACCCGGAGCTGCCTTTTTCAGGCAGCAGCCAATTAAGTGGCTGCCACAGGGCCTACCATACTATAAAGGGCTGTCAAGAGCTGCTGGCCAAATCACAGGACTAGCTGCTCAGCAGCACCACTGAAATCAGTGGCTACTGGAGCTGCACTGAAGGGTGAAGGCACATCAACGGACATGCACTCCCTCAACCATATAAGTAGGGTCTGGGGGTGCCGGGGCCAGTAAGGCAGGCCTTGGCGAGGGGTTAATGAGTGTAGGTGGTACTGTTGCTGTGAGGGCAGTTATTGCTGCTGGTGGGCCCCTCTGTGCGCCAAAGGGTGCCCAAAAAGGAGGCTCCCCTGCTGCTGGGAAAATACCAGCGGAGGCAGGAGGAGGCCCTTAATTAGTCACTTAAGTGGCTTAATTGAACTCCCACTGGGTGGCCCATCTGCAACCTTTCCTGCCACTTTCAAAATGGCATGGTGGAAGGAAGGCATTGGGCATGCCGCTCAATGCCTTGCCGCCCATTTTGCCAACCTTCCCGCCTCTGAGTCCATCTCCAAAGGCCCCATAAAATTCTGCCTGTTTCTCTCTCTCTCCCTCTCTCCACTGATGCTGTCAGACATGGAGTATTTCCAGCATTTTCTGTCTTTATTTCAGATTTCCAACATCCATAGTATTTTGCCATTACGTTTTATTCTGTCTTGTCAGAGACAAGCAGGTGCAGTGAGCATACAGTTTCTCTAGGGTTGCAGTCATTCCCATGGTGCATGGTGCCATTAACTGCATGCATATAACATTACGAGTGTCACATATCAATTCTTCCTTTTACTGTAATTGAAAGGCATTCCACTCCCTCAATATCTGTGGGCAGCCATGGGCAGAGAATCATGCAGGTCAATGCCAGGTATCCTGGCAGCAGTCGTGATGCCTTCATTCTGTCACAGTCCGCTTTGTCAGCTGCATTTGAGCCACCATGGCAAACCAAAGGGTAACTATTGGGTGACGAGGGTTATCCACTGACGACATGGCTGATGACTGGTGTGCAGCCCACTCACACACATGTACAGCATGCATACAATGGAAGCCATGCTGCTGCACGAAATGTGATCAAGCAAACCATTGGCATGTTGAAACAATGCTTTTGCTGCCTGGACTGCTCTGGAGGAGCCCTACTGTACTCAAAAGATTCCGTGTGGTCTGCTGTACGCTGCACAAACTCACTGTCATGAAGGGACGGTCCTTGCCACCAGCTATACAACGAGAAGGAAAGAAGTAACCTAGGCAGCCCCTCTCTGCCTGGGCTGCCGTAAAGAACTTATCCAAGTGCAATTCTAGTAACCACAGCCCCAATTCTACATTCACCAACCGTCCCACACCTTACCTTCTCTTTATTATTGATGATCACAGCACCCACTTGGCCACAGTGCAAAAATAAAAATCATCACAAAATGAACATTCCAAACCAAAGTTAGAAATGAAATCATGCCATATTGCATTGAGAAATCAACTAGGCACCTTGTGCACACCCTTAGTACCTGTCTTCCATTCCCTCAGTGTATTTGGGGTGGCCTGGTGCCCCTGTGTAGTGCTACCCAAGTGGCTGCAGCATATCTGGTGGGAGGCTGCTGAGTTTTGTTATTACCGAGATGGGAGGAGCGTACTGTTTATTCTAGTCCCACTTCTCCACAGGTCACAACATATATTCAACTTTTCTCACTCACTGATACATTCAATCATGTATTCTATTTTCCCCAGAATAAATACACCAATCAGGTTTCTTTAATAAACAACAAAATTATCCATTTATTATAAACCTAGTCTTAACCAATAATCAAATATGGTTTGTATGGTGGTTCTAAGCCAAAAATGATCTGGTCAGCTCATCACTATAGTATGGTCACTGCTTTTACAACACATTTGGAGAAATCTTTTACATTCCTACTAGGCACAATGGTCTGGATTTGTGCTGGAGGCAGGCCTCCCAGCGTCGGGCCAAAATGGTAGGGGTAACCCACCTCTGCCTTTCGTTCCCCGCTAAAAACTTTAAAGGGATGATGATCCCACCTCCAAGAACTACCTGCCAATCACAGGGCTGGCAGCTCAGTAGAATCAACAGTGCCACCGGGAGCGGAGGCCACTGCTGGTACTGCAGAGGTCTCGGACCCAGGCCCAGTGCTCGAACCCTGGAGAAGAGGTAGACAGGGTCTCCAGGGACAGTCTGGAAGGCCCCGGCGAAGAGGGGGTGGGGTGGGTGGTCTTGCAGTCCAGGGGGAGGTGAATTGGTTCCCGGTGGGGGTCCTCCATGGGTCACAAATTACCCACAGACGGACCACCACCACCCCCAAGCATGCAGGGAGGACGTCTCGTTTTACAAGGCGTCCTCCCCACGCGGCTGAGGCCCCCACTGCTGTTTGTAAGATGCCAGTGGTGTCGGGAAAAGGCCCTTAATTGGCGCTGAATAGGCCACTTAAGGGCATCAATTCGCATCCAGGCGGGAAGGCTGTCGTCAGCCTATATGCCCCCCACCCCACCTCCCCCGGGAAGATCCCTGAGCGGCAGGGAGCTGATGGGCCCCTCCATCCTGCCGCCTCCTCTGCCACCTGCCACGATTGTCCGAGCCCCCACTGCCTCCGATCCCACCTCGGGGGAACGTAAAATCCCGGCCAGAGTTTTACTTGTGTTTTCCTTAGTGCAATGCTTTTTTTTGTTCGTTCATGGGACGTGAGCATTGTTGGCAAGGCCAACGTTTGTTGCCTATCCCTAACTGCCCTTGAGAAGGTGGTGGTGAGCCGTCTTCTTGAACCACTGCTGTCCATCTGATGTAGGTACACCCAAAGTGCTGTTATGGAGTAAGTTCCAGGATTTTGACCTAACGATAGTGAAGGAACTGGTATATTTCCAAGTCAGGATGTATGACAAAGTATGACCTGGAGGGGAGCATTCAGGTGGTGGTGTTCCCATGCATCTGCTGCCCTTGTCCTTCTAGGTAGTAGATGTCGTTTGGATGGTGCTGTCACAGGAGACTTGGCGAATTGCTACAGTCATCTTGTAGATGGTACACACTGCTGCCATAGTGCACCAATGGTGGAGGGAGTGAATGTTCTAGGTGGTGGATGGGCGCTGATGAAGCGGGCTGCTTAGTCTTGGATGGTGTTGAGCTTCCTGAGTGTTGTTGGAGCTGCACTCATCCAGTAAATGGAGAATATTCCATCACACACCTGAATTGTGCCTTGTTGATGGGGGAGTCAGAAGGTGAGTTACTTGCCACAGAATTCTCACCCTCTGACCTGCTCTTGTAGCCACAGTATTTATGTGGCTGTTCCAGTTCAGTTTCTCATCAATGGTGACCCCCAGGATGTTTATAGTGGGATATTCAGCGATGGTAATGCCGATGAATGTCAAGGAGAGATGGTTCGATTCTCTCTTGTTGGAGATCATCATTGCCTGGCACTTGTGTGGCATGAATGTTACTTACCACTTATCAGCCCAAGTCTGAATGTTGTTCAGGTCTTGCTGCATGTGGGTATGGACTGCTTCAGTATTTGAGGAGTTACAAATGGTACAGAACACTGTGCAACCATCAACAAACACCCTGACTTCTGACATTACGATGGAGGGAAGGACATTGATGAAGCAGCTGAAGATGGTTGGACCTATGACACTACCCTAAGGAATTCCTGCAGTGATGTCCTATGGCTCAGATAATTGGCCTCCAACAACCACAACCATCTTCCTTTGTGCTAGGTTTGACTCCAACCAGTGGAAGGTTTTCACCCTGGTTCCCATTGACATCAATTTTGCTATGGCTCCTTGATGACACCTTCTGTTAAATGCTGCCTTGATAAGGGCAGTCACTCTCACCTCACCTCTGGAATTCAGCTCTTTTGTTCATGTTTGGAACAAGGCTGTAATGAAGTCTAGAGCGGAATGGCCCTGGCAAAACCCAAAAGTGTTCATACTAAGTAAATGCTTGGTGCCATGTTACTAAAAACTAAATGGCGGTATTGCCATATTATCATTCGTACATTGATTGGAATATGTTTCTGGCATGTTTTAGTGTTGTAACCATTGTGTTTTAGTTGGAACACTAGAGAAAAAGTAGCTACAATTAGCAGGAAGAGGAGACTTACAGTCCTCAGTTTGGCTTTGAATCATTTTAAAGTTGCAACTTAATTAATACCATTGAGCAAGCTCCATTAAATCAAAACAATTTTTCCAATCCAATTCCAATGGCTTTGGAGTTGTTTTAATACTAGAACTTCAAACAATAAATGGTATAATAGAAGCTCACTTAAGAACAAGAAACACATGTTTATGAAAGCTAGAAAGACTTGACTTTAAGAATCTGTAACTTTGATAAATAGTAACTGGTGAGGAGAAAAAGAATACCTTCATATGTTAGCAAAGTAAAAACAAAATGCTTGGATTTGTCAATGCCTAATGCATATCAGAGTATACTATCCAAGAAAGGTGAGTAATTTTCCAACATTATCTCCATTTGTAATGAGGTAAAACATAGGCAAAAATGTTTACATATTTTTTCTATCCCTGGTAAATTCCTTTAAAGAAGTTTGCAATAATCTTTTGGAAAAATTATATTAGAAATTAGTCATTGATTCACACATTTGGTCAATATTTGGCATTCTAAAATACTTTTAGATGGAACTCTTCATATGACATACATAAAAGTCAAGAAATCTCATACATTTTGTTCTGGGCTCTTCCTGAAGGAACTGTCTTATAGAAGTATTTTTAATTCATACCTGAAATGTGAGTGTCACTGGCAAGGTCAGCATTTGTTACATCCCTAATTGCCCTTGAGAAGCACATAAATATAGACTAGGGCAAGGCCCATGCTGATCAGAACATAAGAAATGGGAGCAGGAGTTGTCTATTGGGCCTTTCGAGCCTGCTCCACCATTCAATACGACCATGGCTGATCTAGCTCAACTCTACCTTCCCGCACTATCCCATATCCCTTAATTCCCTCAATATCCAAAAATCTATTGACCTTTCATCTCTTGAGATGAAAAGCTACTATATGATTAAGTAAAGACTTGCCCTCAGTTTTGATAATGGCAACTGCTACTATAGAGTACAACAATATACAGAAAAGTCCTATACTCTCTCAGCGAGAAACAAAAGTATACTTGCAATGATTTTCTTCAGCCCGTTGCTGATGTAAAACAAATGCCTATTACCATTTTGGTTATAAATTGAGTGATGATCGTGCCAAATTAACATTCACATTAACACTGGCTTGAATATATTTCTGACATGCTTTAATGTTACAGCTAATTTTTTTAGCTGGGCATTAGGGGAAAAAATATCTACAAATGGTTAGTGTTAATATGATAATTTCCCCAACTTTAAAATAAAGGAATACAGACTGGACAGTGATTATATAACCCTTGTAGCATAAGAGGTAGAACTTGGTATGCGTTGCCAACGTTTTTGTTGGTCCCACTGCTAAATTCATGAAGTCCACTTTTTTAGACATCCTGGGCACCTGGAACCAGCTGCAGGCTGATTATGACAATAGCATCAGCGTGAATCAAAATCTCTGTGCATCAGCACTATAGCTATACTGTAAATGCACGTTTAACCTCTAATGACAACAAATTAGAAAAACAAAGCCTATATAACCTAGTTTGTGTTAAAAGTTTTACTTGTTACCAGGGCTTCAAGGGTCAGATTATGAGGTGAGATTACATATACTAGGCTTGTACTCCCTGGAATATAGACAGTTAAAGGGTTTTGAGGTTTTTAGGATATTAAAAGAAATTGATAGGCTATATAGGCAGAAACTTTTTCCACTGATTAGGGAGTAGAGGACAAGGGGACACAACCTTGAATTCAAAGCCGGACCATTCAGGACAGAAGTTAGGGACCCACTTCTTTCTGCAAAAGTTGGTAGACATGTGGAACTCTCTCCCGCAAAAAGCAGTAGATGTTAGCTCAATTAATAACTTTACATCTGAGATTGATAAATTTTTGATAAAGGGTATTAAAGGATATGGAGGTTCGATGCAGTTCTGACACAGATCAGTCATTATCTCATTGAATGGTGGGACAGGTTAGAGGGGTTGAATGTCCCATTCCCATTCCTGTTCCTATGTTCCTACTTTATTTTTAAACAAAATATATTCAAAAGCACTAACTTTGAATTAGATTGTACTGGTTTTGGAACCTGCCTAGACATAATGGCAAGGACAATGCAACTGAAAAATAGTTTGAACGTAACTCGCCAAACAGGAAACTCATGGGATCTGGTGAAGCAACGGTTTTACACCCCACCCAATATTATTGTCCATTGACTTTACACACACGCAATCCTGTCAGTTTCTGATCAGGTGGGTTAGGTTAAAATTATCCCTATAAAGGCTGGGAGACCAAAGAGGAAACATAGAGAAATAAGAGGGACTGGATAAATCAGAGATACTATTGGGGTTACAACAGTAGAAAGATGTAAATGAAGGTATCATAATCACTTGTGAAAATTGTCTTTCAATGGGATACTGGAGAAGAATCAAACAAGTGCTACATTCCACATCAGACGATATCTCAGTGTGCAGCTGAAAGAAGTAGACAGGTGCCAATCTTATGACTCACAAAAAGTTCAAGAAATGCCAATGGGTTGAGACATCTGACCAATTTTGGATGAAAATCAATTTTAACAAAATGATCTGGGCATTTATTGGGCAAAATTGATTAAAATTAAAGACTTATTTTTTGGTTATATTATTAGAACTGTGATTATAGCTAATGCATGTGATATGATGAAGGATGCACTGTGTGAGAGCATAATTCATTACTTTTTAGAAAATATAAATGTGTATTTTGTGTGTACTATAGCAGCTATTTATGAGTTGAAAGTCTTTCCTTAAATCTGGAGATGAAAATAGATCCTCATAGATGTCTATTGTGCACTGCCTAATTGTGATCCCATTTCAATTAATTTTCCCCTTATATGCATTGCATTTCTTTTTATATATGATTAAATGGAAATTTAATATAAAGCAAGAACATATTATTTGATTTGGCCAAAGCTACACGTACAAAGTTTTATAAATATTTCCTATCTCCTCATCACAGATTATCAGCAGTGAACTGGAAGTTTTCTGTGCTGATGCATCCAGCAATGTTATGTGCTTTATTTTCATGGAAACAATCAGCTTTTTGTAGGTGGTGATAGTCTGAAGCATCATGTAACAATAATGGTGCTTAAAAGTTAATTTATTTTCCCCGTGGTATGAACACCTCCTTAAATATTGAATAAAGCTATACTAGGTAATCAAGGCCACAAATTCAGGGGCATAGTTTGTTCGACCTTATGAATGAATGGTCTGCATTTTCTAGGCTCTTTGAAGGATTTTGATTGTTGACACTTCCTTTGTGTGAATGTTCTTGTATGAACAATCATGCATTATTTTTCAAAGATTCTTTCTTGCATTAGTTATATTAGTTATTAGTATTAAATCCTTTCATTTGCAAACACAATACTAAAACATAGATCAATGGCATTCTGGTAGTTTCTGTAAATTGTTGCATAATTCTTGCCCAAGACATAACAAGAGTTTAGAGTGGAAAGAAACATACTTAAAACTCCTGAAACATACTTGGATCATGACCATAATGCACAGTCTATTCATGTGATTTTTTTTTTATCCCTCTCCAGTTTAGTGGACTCCTTTCCTGAAGGTATTGAATTGTGTTGGTGTATGATTATACAATGAAAATTGTCATCTGGCATATTATCTAAGTGGTCATTCTTTAAATGCAAATCTAGGGGTGTTGGGTGCTGGCAGGCTGTTTGGTCATGGGAGCCATCAAGCGGAATTAATCCTGACAGTCAGCAGCCACACCAGTGCACAATCTGAAAGGGGTCACTAGATAAAATATTTCCTTTCTTCCCATTGCTAAAGACAGTAGTCTGGTCTTGGTTTACAAGTGAAGAAATATGGCTCCCAACCAGTACTTAGATATCCAGAATTTGGAAACGCACCATGCTTAGAACTAACGGCATCTGGTATCCCTAACTGATTGCATGAAATTTGCTAGAAAGATTTCCTTGTGTAATTTAATCTTCAGGAACCTCCATCTCTGAGCACTTAATGGTTGTTAACTCACATTGAGACCAATCTGAAAATAATAGCTGTTTTTCATCACTCCTTGTAACACTTGTGGTACAGCCATGGATAGGAACAAATAGCAAATATATTCTGAGCTATATGAGATGCTAAAAAAGAGAATGTAGCAGGTTTAATAGTGTAAATGAGGCAATTACAGTACAAAGCAGCACAGAAGGGAGGACTGAAAAACTTTTTATTGGAAACAACATTGCAAATTCATTGTCAGAAGGGATGTAGAAAAAAAAAACAAAAAAGGGAGTTTGCTGGGTGTATTTTGTAGTAATTTGCTAGACACATCTAGCAAGATTACTCTTTTGAATCAACGAGGGTTATACCATTATGAAAAAGGGCCTCTGGCCTGGTTAAAGCACAGTCACCTTAAGAATTAATCAAAACAAGAATAGTGGAGCTAAATAGCTGATGTATTATCTCTGCCTCATTAGTAGGGCCCTATCAAATTCACGGCCATGAAAAATCTGTCATGGACTGTGAAATCTCAGGTCATCCATGAAATCAGCCATGTTGTGAACTTCATGATTGATGCAAGCCTCAACTTGCTGATTGGTAGATGAGGGAGGGCTTCCGGTGCAGTTTTGAGAGAAGCAGACTCGAGTATTAGCAGACAAGTGTGAATTCTAGAATGAGCAAATCAAAAACACCACAACCATTACTTCAGCACATTGTGAAAGAATATGGAAGCCAAATTCTGCATGCTGATGGAGGAATATTGTTTTGGACAAGCTTCAATGTTTCATTGGATCACACACGGTGGGCAACAGTTCAGTGCCACCTACAGTCCGAAAGTCATTGCAGCAGAAAGAGAGCATCCGACACTGTACTGCTGGAAAATGAACATGCAAAAAAACAAGCAACCATTTCATCTCTTTTTAAGAAGCCGACAGAGGTCTCAGAAAATCATCAGTTGGTTACAATGGAACTTGTGGATGCTTTTACAACGCCAAAATACCATTGGAAAAACTTGATCACCCAAAGCTGCGGGTATTCATTCAACGTAATGTGCAAAATGATGGTTGCTTGCCAAGTGCAAATAAACTATGACAGGGCTACCTACTGAAGGTTGTTGCTACACATTGACATGAGATGAAGTCTCAGGTTAACCCAAATGAGTCTTTTGCAAGTATTAGTGATGAGTCCGCCGATGAGCAAGACAACTATGTGCTGCATGTTTTGTTTGATTTTATGTCTGGTAAGGCGGAAGATGCAGGGTTGGATTTTGTGCTGGAGGCGGAGCTCCTGGCGCCAGGCCGAAAAGGCAGGGGGAACCCTGCCTCTGCCTTTTGGTGCCCCTACCCCCAGCCCTGGAGCGATCCTCCGGTCTTTTTAAAACAAAGTTTCAGGAGGCGCGATCTCAAAGAACAAAAAACAGTATAGCACAGGAACAGGCCATTCGGTCCTCCAAGCCTGCGCCGATCTTGATGCCTGCCTAAACTAAAACCTTCTGCACTTCCGGGGTCCGTATCCCTCTATTCCCATCCTATTCATGTATTTGTCAAGATGCCTCTTAAACGTCTCTATGGTACCTGCTTCCACCACCTCCCCCGGCAACAAGTTCCATGAACTCACCACCCTCTGTGTAAAGAACTTGCCTCGCACATCCCCTCTAAACTTTTCCCCTCTCACCTTAAACCTATGTCCCCTAGTAACTGACTCTTCCACCCTGGGAAAAAGCTTCTGACTATCCACTCTGTCCATGCCGCTTATAACTTTGTAAACCTCTATCATGTCGCCCCTCCACCTCCGTCGTTCCAGTGAAAACAATCCGAGTTTATCCAACCTCTCCTCATAGCTAATGCCCTCCAGTCTTTAAAGGGATGGGGATCCCACCTGCAAGAGCTGCCAGCTAATCAGAGGGAACACTGGCCACTGCCGGTACTGCAGAGGCCTCAGACCCAGGTCCAGTGCTGGAACCCTGGAACAGAGGTAGGTGAGACGGGGTCGTCAGGGCCAGTCTGGAAGGCCCCAGTGGGCAGGGATGGAGTGTGGTAGTGCAGTCCAGTGGGAGGGAGTCCTGAGAGGTCGCGGGGGGGTCCTCCGTGGGCCACAAATTTCCCATGAAGGAGGGACACCCCCCCCCCCTTCCCAAGCCCGCAGGGAGGGAGCCTCATTTTGCAAGGTGTCCTCCCTGCATGGCGGAGGCCCCCCCACCCTCCACCGTTGATATGTTCCCAGCAGTGGTGGGAAGAGGTCCTGAATTGGCTGTTAATAGGCCAATTCAGGGCCTCACGGCCTCTGGGTGTGAAGGCCATCGTCGGCCTATCCTGCCCCCAGGAAGATCACTGGGCGATGTGGAGGTGACGGGCCCTCCACCCTACCACCCACCGCGATACTCCGTGCCCCCCCGCTCTGACCCTGCCTCAGGGGACCTTACAAAATCCCGGCTGTACAGTCAGGAAGACTATAGTGC
The DNA here is from genome assembly GCF_036365525.1 of Heterodontus francisci. NCBI lineage: Eukaryota > Metazoa > Chordata > Chondrichthyes > Heterodontiformes > Heterodontidae > Heterodontus > Heterodontus francisci. Next base: position 34,517,473 of record NC_090387.1, on the reverse strand, counting down.
TTACAGACTGCATCCACTTGGAAGCTGTTAATTACACTACAGTTTTCCAAGCAATAATGAAAACCGTTTCAAAATATGGTGCAGATTTCAACAAAGTGTCTACTTTCATTTTTGACAATGCAACTTGCATGACAAAATCTTCAAATCTGTGCTCCAAGGTGTAATGCCTAATGTTGTCAATATCACATGTGATGCATGGATAGGGCAGGATTTAGTGTGGCGTTCGAGGGCGGGATTGCTGGCAGAGCGGGTAGGGGGTGGTGCCGGAGACTCGCAATGCAGCCACCCGCCTGGAAATTCAGCAATGTGATGGCGATTCCGGATTTTTTAGTGGTGGGAAAGAACAATCGTGGCACTCTCGCTGCAACGCGATGAGAAATTGCTGATATGCTGATGTAAATGTATTTTAAGATCATTAAAAATGATTTTATGGCTGAAGGACAATTCTGTGAACACCAGGCGACACTGATGCATCTCTGGATTCACAACCTGAGTCATGAGGGTCAGAATTCCTGTTGAACCGATCCTGGTGAGCTGCTGGAGTGTTTCCTGTAGATTGTCCATGCTGCAGCCACAGTGCACCAGTGGTGGAGGAGGTGGATATTGACCCCAGGATAATCCAAAGGAAATGTTTAATAAGTCTTCTCTGATCATGGCTCAGCAAGCTGATCCAGAGTGGCACAATCAGCTGTAACAGAAGTTGAGGCAAAGAGAGTTCCAGAAGCCTACTATATTAAAGATGGGATTCTGATGAGAAAGTGGAGACCTCCTCACAGACCTGCGGATAAAGAATGGATGGTAGTTCATCAGATAATGCTGCTGGCAAAGCATCGCCGGGAACTATTAAGGGTTGTGCATGAAATTCCTATAGTGTGACATGTGGGGATCCGGAAGACCCAATCATGTATAAGTGGACATTTTTACTGGCCAAGTCTTTCCAAGGACATGGTGCAGTTTTGTAAAACGTGCCATAGATGCCAGATTGTGGGAAAACCGCAACCTGCCATAAAACAGGCACCTCTAATTCCCATACTAGTTATTGGAGAACCATTTAGTAGGGTGTTGGTAGACTGTGTAGGACCTTTACCGAAAACAAAAACAGGACACCAATTATATACTCACTATCATGGATATGGCTACTCGGTTCCCAGAGGCCATTCCCTTGAGAACAATTTCTGCTAAAGTAGTGGTAGAGAAATTAACCCAGATCTTCACTAGATATGGATTACTGATTGAGGTTCAGCCGGGTCAAGGTTCCAATTTTATATTTAACATTTTTCAGGAAGTTATGGGTAATTTGGGTATAGCACAGTTAAAGTCTTCAGCATACCACCCACAGACACAAGGAGCTTTAGAAAGGTACCATCAGACACACAAAATGATGATCAGGGCATACTGTCATGAATATCCCCATGATTGGGATAAAGGGCTCGAATTTCTTTTGTTTGCCACTGGGATTCACCTAATGAATCTGCCAGTTTTAGTCCTTGTGAATTAGTTTATGGACATGAGGTAAGAGGTCCTCTAAAACTAATCAAAGAAAGGCTCTAAGAACAGAGGAATGAATGTTCTGTGTTAGATTATGTATCCGTGTTCCGGGAGCAGCTCATGTGAGCCTGCAAAGTATCTCAGGAACACTTTAAAGCTTCCCAAAAAACTATGAAAAAAATGGTGTTACGACCAAGGTGTTAATTCAGTCCCACTTCTCCACAGGCCACAACATTTAAAAAAAAATGTCTCGATTAATGGGCTGAATTTTTACAGTTCGCCGCCGATCTCGGCAGCGAGCTTCAAAAATGGCATGGCGCAAGCCGGAGATGTGCACTGCTGAGCCACCACGATATTTAGTGTCATGGCTCATTTAAATGGAGGGGGCAGAACGCCCGCCCCTGATGACGTAGACAGGGTGGGTGCTCCGTGGCACCGGCACCATTTTTAAAGGGCTTCCAGCCCTTTATTTAAATTTTAATATTTAAAGCTACCTTACCTAAAAGAATTAAAGAGAAAAGCTTATTAAGAGTTTCAATCCCCTCGCCCACCCCACCAATGACTACACACTTTGGGCTGAATTTTACTGGCCAGTCGATGCCGCGGGTCTGGCACGGGGGCCAGTAAAATGCTGCAGGGAGAGGCACGCCTCGACAAGCAACACGAGAAGGGCCCGCCGCATATTACCGCCGCCGGCAGGACCTCGGTGCGGTCCTCCCACCACAATTAACATAGTGTAAATGGTACTTACCTTTGCTGATTATGCAGCCCGCCGCGTCTCCATTGACACTTCACGATTTTTCAATGAACAGGCAGCTATCACGTGCCGTCCCGTTCATGATTGGAAAAGCCAGCGGGTCCACAGAGGCAGAAGGTTTCACGGTAGAAGGTAAGTTTCTTTTCAGGGGTCTCACTCTGCATTCCTAAAGGGAGGGGGGTATTACAGGGGTCTCACTCTGCATTCTTAAAGGGAGGAGGGAGGGGGATACACAAGGGTCTCACTCTGCATTCTTAAAGGGAGGGGGTCTGGGATTACTGGATGGAAAGCTTTGCTGGCATGAAGGGAGGTACTGTGTACCATGCCTCCGTTAACAGTGTATGCTCTATGTTTGTGAGGGAGCAATGGCACACTAGGCACCGTGTGTGTGGGGTGGGTGCCAGAAAGGGCAGGAGCATTAAGGTTATATGGATGGTGGGGGCAATCGATTCAGTTGGTAGGATCTTGATGTGATCATGCTGTATCACTCTGAGTGTTGGCCAAGATGGGCAATGCCATGGCACGCCACATAGTTGATCAAGGAAAGCAGCTGATGTACTCATCAACACCAATCCCTGCCCTGTTAGGAACCTTCAAATACATGCAGGGTTCAACTTTATTTATCACATGGAAATAGGTGTGGCTCATCCTACATTGTGTGATCCTCTGCATGTGAGGATCCGTATGCGCCTGAGGCAATATCAACAGGCAGGTGTGATCCACGTAGAGGCCCATGGTCGTAAGCAGCAGTCCCCAAGGGGAGCTCGCCATTACATTTGCCGTGCATCTACAGACCCCACATGACACACCATCGGATGTCAGAGCACCAGTGTCAGAGGAGATTGCACATATAGAGAGGGTGGTGACACATCTCTGTGCCCTGCTCAAGGATGCCCTGCAGCCCATGGGCTCCGGTGGACATCCCATGCCTTTGTTCCTCATAGTGGCAGCGGTTCTGAAGCCTGATGCCTCTGCAGCTTTTTAGGGGCCCCAGAGACCTTTGTGGAGTCACACAGTCAGCAGTGCATCACTGCATCAGAGTGCCAGTGAGTATGTTCGCTTCAGGATGGACTCTTACAGCCAGGCCCAGAGAGCCATTGGTTCTGGCACCATTGCCAGAGAACCATAGGTTGTAATGTTCATAGGCTGCACTTATGTGGCCATCAGGCCATTGGCAGTCTACCACCTGCAGACGTCACCATTAAAGGAGCCCTCTCAATCTAGGTGAAGCTGGTTTGTGAACACCGCAGATGCTTGCTGTGAATGTGTGAACGCTTCTCAGGCAGCTGTCATGACACCTGGGTCTTGCGCCAGTTCCGGCTGCCACCGCTGTTCATTGAACTGGCTCAGATGGAGGGGTAGCTTCTTGGAAATAAGGCTTCTTGCAGACATGGCTCCCGACACCAGTGAGAGACCCCACCACTGCTACAGATGAGAGATACAACGCCATCCACTGATCTACAAGAGCCACCATTGAGCAGGCGATCGGAATGCTGAAAGAGCACCTCCAATGCCTGTATGGATAGGGTGATGCCCTGTACTATGGGCCAAAAAGGCCAGCTCCTTTCTTTGCTGCTCTGTACAATTACGCACCCAATAGGGGCCAGGCCTGGCATGATGAGGAGAGACGTCAACAGGATTCTTCCTCGGACTATGAGGACACTGAGGACCTACAACATGAAAGACGTGTGGATGGGCAGGTGGCACCCAGGCTCTGCACGCAGGGCTAGCATTGAGCTTGGGATGTACGGAAGTGGCTTATCAGACAAAGGCTGTCTGCTCCATAGGAACCGACATGAGCTCTGCAAGCCACACATCACCCTCGCTCACCTGCTGTGCACCAGATCACATCTGCAGCATCCCTGTGTAAACCATTAGAGGCAGCAGCTGACTGAGCCAATGTCCATGTTACCGCATCCGTGGAGACGATGTGTAATGGTGGCATGGCAATGATGTTATTGCATACGTTGGCTCTCCTGAAGGGCCAACAGTGCCAAGGGATGTGACATTGGCGCTACTTGCTGGCACACATCATTCGCACAGAGAAAAGGACACAGATGTTGGTGAGGAACATTTAGTGAAAGACATTGCTGACACCCGTGCATTCCCATTAGTATCAGTGCATTAGTGCCATGGGACGGTGCTTCCTCGGAGTCTGGCTCTTCCTCCGAGGTGGCGGATGGCACGTGCCCAACTGGGTCTAACTCTGTTCTTTCAACTGGAAGGCACAATGGGGAAAGGACATTTTCAGTTCTGTTGTAACACATTTTACAATGTCAGCAGCATTGCATTACCGAACCAACAGTATACAGTGCCCATCTTTAATATCAATTGGACGTCAGCTCAATTTGGAGCCCGATGCCAGTCCGCCCAAATGAGGGTGCCTGCTGCCTTGACATCAGCTGCAGGACCTCCTCCTCGGCATTGGTCAGTGTCAGCAGCTTGGCAGGACCTCCTCCGGTGCGGGTGGACTCCCTAGAATTGTGGGACGTCTTCACCTGGACAGGCAAGGAGGCAGATATTAACAATGGCATGACAAAAGGGCGACACATATCAAAAGACATTTGCAGGCCATAAAGATGGGCGTTCTTGGTGTGCACCTCTGAGTTAGGCACTTATGTAGGCGCCATGCCCTGAGCATCAGACAAGGGTAAGTTGTGCCATACATCGCAACATTCTTGGCGCATCTTCTCTCCCTGCCCAACTTCCCATTCTTTGGCACAGTAGTGGTACACGTATGCCACTCTGTTCAAAGGAGCCCTGCGAGACATTGGTAATTACTCTCGCTCATTCATTTCCAGCACTGCACCCAGTCATGCCAGATGGCACCATGGCTGCTCACCTCATGAGCCACCTCCAGCCAGGCTGCCTTGGTCAGGTGAGAGGGCCTCTTCGTGCCATTGCTGGGGAAGAAGCCCTCCCGCCTTGCAGCACAGTCTGGAGAAGGGCGGTCAGGGAGGCATCACTGAACTGTGGTGCCACCCTATAACACTGCTGTCTCTCCATGACATCGTGTCCCTTTAATTTGCAAGATAGTGTCCATGAATCTTCTTTGGTGCAGGCACAGCTGCTGTACTGGCAGCCCTTTAAATATGGCCCCAGCACTTGACTCGCGGCTGTGCTGGCATTAATATCACGGGAGCTCGGCAGCAGTCGGCGAATGCAGGCATGCCACTGTGTTCAAAGGGTGCCGCCGCGAAGCCCTTTATCAATTGGCCTCCCCCGCCCCCCCCCCCAAAAAAGAACCTTTTCTTCCGATCCCGACCTCTCCCCCACCCGAACTTTATTCACTTTAACCCTCAACCTCTTCCCACCATCCTTTCCACCAAAGGCAAGAGTTTTCCCTGCTCCCCCCACCCCATCCCACCACTCTGAAAGCTTAACTCCTGCCCCCTCCCCACCAGTGTACTGCCAAATGGAGATCCGAAAGCACGGGAGTTCGGGCAATCGGCTGGAATAAGGCAGCGGGATGGCTGTCGCAGCGAGGTATGTATTAATTCTTTAAATAAATTAATATACTTTAATGAGATTACTATCGGCAAGTGGAGGGGGAGCCGCAATGAGGCCTCGCTGCTGCCAGTAATATGGGGCGGTCCTTCCTGGCGCCGAGGCCTGTGGTGGGCCTCTCCCAGAGGTATTTTCTGGCTCCCCCAACCACCACCCCCGATGTCCAATGAATCCAGCCCAATGAAACAATCAGATACACTGGACTGGAGTTTATCAACCCCCCCAACATCGGGGGTCATGGCGGGGGCAGCCCGGAAAATACTTGAGCCAGGAAGGCCCCGCCCCATTTTACCAGTGGCGGCAAGGCCTTGTGGCAGTCTGCCTACCACTCGGCAACGGAACCTTCATTTAAATAGTCAAATAAATGTTAATGAATGAATAATCACTTATCTTGTCCCGACAGCCATCCCACACTGATATTCCAGCTGGATGCCAGAACTCCCGCTCCTTCAGATTTCCGTTCGGAGATCTGAAGCGTAACACTGTTGGGGAGGGGGGAGGATTGAAGTTTTCAGGGTGGGGGTGGGAGCGGGGAAGACTGTTCCTATTGGTTGTGGGGATGGTGGAAAGGGTTTGAGGGTCAATGTTTATGAAGTTCAGAGGGGAAAGTTTGGGATAGTAAAAGTGTTTCTTGGGGGCAAGAGGGCAATATACATTTTGATTATGCATTGGGGGGTGGTAAAGGGGATTCAAAGTGCAATTAAATGTTTAATTTTATTTTTCGGACAGCAAGACCTTTAAAAATTTAAATCTCAAACGCAGCTGGGTTGTGGTCTTCTCTTCTTTCTTGACTTCTCTTCAGAGTTGACTTTATCTCCTTCCAGAAGTTAAAACACACATGCACTCTGACTGACAACCATAAAGCTTGTCAGTTTTTCTGCCCTTCCAGCTCGTCTCTGTTACTACTGGGCTTGTCCATCAAAGGAGCGCTTGTCATTTTTCTGCCCCTGTTACCAGTATTTCCGTTCCGTCTCCAACCCGTCTCCCTCTGCCCCCGCTCTGTCCCCACTCTGTCCCCCTCCCTCTCTCTTTCTTCCCCTTCTCTCTCTACACTGCCCCCCACCACTCTCTCTCTCTGACCATTGCTGAGAGTGGGAACGTCGGTTTCTGAACTTCAGACAGCTTTATGGTTTTCTGGCGGGCTTTTAAAAAAAAAATCAGAACCCGTTCGAAAGCCCTGAAGCTGTTCGAAATTCGGAAACCATCGTTCCCTCTCTCTGCACCTGTCAGCTGTGAATAAGGAAAGGAATGTTCATAAGCATTAGATGAAGATCTGAGCTTAGAAATTCATATTTACTTGTGAAACTGACAGCATGATTTTTTTTAAAAGATGGTTTGGTCGGAAAGAAGACGCCAATCGGAAATTTCTCATCCCTGAAATTACCAAAATTTTTACCATGGACGCTGGTGTCCGTACAAACATGTTGCTGATCCCTGTTCACAGCCCTTGGGCTTCAGATTTGGTCCATTCTCAGGGACTGGTTGATGTGACTATGAGTGAGGCAGGTATGGGGATCCAGAAGGAAGCAATAGAGGAGCCTCAGCCTTTGCACTTGTCCAACGGGTTTGAGGTTTTTGCAGCCTGTGTGGATGAGAGCAGGGACGGCAAGGAGGATGAGCAAACTGACTGTAGCACTGTGGTCCAGGGGGTCATTTAAGTCGGGGGGGGGGGGAAGTAAAAAGGAATGTAGTAGTAATAGGGGACAGTATAGCTATGAGAATAAATACTGTTCTCTGCAGCTGAGAGTGTGAGTCCTGAAGGCGGGGTTGCTTGCCCAGTGCCAGGATTAAGGACATCTCCTCGGGGCTGGAGAGGAACTTGGAGTGGGAGAGGAAGGATCCAGTTCTGGTGGTCCATGTGGGTACCAATGACATAGGTAAGACGAGAAAAGAGGTTCTGCTGCGGCAGTATGAACAGCTAGGGGCTAAATTAAAAAAGCAGAACCACAAAGGTAATAGTCTTTGGATTACTACCTGAACCACAAGCAAATTGGCATAGGGTAAATACTATCAGGGAATTGAATGAATATGGTAGAAATGGGTTTTAATTCATTGGGCACCGGCACCAGTACTGGGGAAAGAGGGAGTTGTACCGTTAGGAAGGCCTTCACCTGAACCATGCTGGGACCAGTGTCCAGGCGAATTGTATAACTAGGGCTGGAGTCAGAGTTTTAAACTAAATAGTGGGGGAGGGTTCAGGTGAGGGGAAATGTAGAACGTTAACAAGAAAGGACAAGCCAGTAGTACAGAGTAGCGATATGGGTAATGATAACCAGAATGTGACAGGAAGGGGCAGAGCATACAAACATAAGAGTGCACCAGAAAATAAGGTCAGAATATGGAAAAATGGTTAAAAAGACAGAATTAAAGGCTCTTTATCTGAATGCACACAGCATTCATAGCAAGCTGGATGAATTGATAGCACAAATAGAAATAAATGGGTATGATATGACAGCTATTACAGAGACATGGTTGCAAGGTGACCAAGGCTGGGAACTAAATATTCAAGGGTATTTGACATTTCAGAAGGATAGTAAGAAAGGACAAGGAGGCGGGGTAGCTCCTTTAATAAAGGATGAGATCAGTATAATAGTGAGAAATGATCTTGGCTCAGGAGATCAAGATGTAGAATCAATTTGGGTGGAGATAAGAAACAGCAAAGGAAAGAAGTCACTGGTGGGAGTAGTTTCACAGCATCACAGAATCATTACAGTGCAGAAGGAGGCCATTCGGCCCATTGTGTCCACACCAGCTCTCCAAAAGAGCAATTCACTCAGTCCCGTTCCCCCACCTTCTCCCGTAACCCTGCACATTCTCCTTTTCATGTTACAGTCTAATTCCCTTTTGAATGCTTCAATTGAACCTACCTCCACCACAATCCCAGGCAGTGCATTCCAGACCTTAACCACTCTCTGCGTGGAAAAGTTTTTCCTTATGTCACTTTTGCTTCTCTTACCAAATACTTTAAATCTGTGCTGTCTCGGTTCTCGATCATTTCACGAATGGAAGCTGTTTCTCCCTATCTTCTCTGTTCAGCCCCCTCATGATTTTGAATACCTCTATCAAATCACCTCTCAGCCTTCTCTTCTCCATGGAAAACAGTCCTAACTTCTCTAATCTATCTTCATAACTGAAGTTCCTCATCCCTGGAACCATTCTCGTGAATCTTTTCTGTACTCTCTCCAATGCCCTCATGTCTTTCCTAAAGTGTACACCCATAACAGGACGCAATACTCTAGCTGAGGCCGAACTAGTGCTTTATACAAGTTCAACATAACTTCCTTGCTCTTGTACTCTATGCCCCTATTAATAAAACCCAGGATACTATATGCTTTATTAACCACCCTCTCAACCTGTCCTGCCACGCTTAATGACTTATGCACATATACACCAAGGTCCCTCTGCTCCTGCACCCACTTTAGAATTGTACCCTTTATTTTATATTATATTATCTCTCCATGTTCTTTTTACCAAAATGAATTACTTCACATTTCTCTGCGTTGAACTTCATTTGCCACCTGTCTGCCTATTCCATCAACTTGTCTATGTTTATAGGCCCTCTAACAGTAGCTACACTTTAGGACAGAATACAAATCAAGAAATAATGGGAGCTTCTATGAAAGGCACTGCAATAATCATGGATGATTTTAATCTTCAATAGATTGGTCTCATCAAATTGGCAAAGGTAGCCTGGAGAATTAGTACATAGGGTGTATTAGCACCAACCCGGGAGCAAGCTATTTTTGACCTGGCTATGTGTAATGAGACAGGATTAATATATGACCTAATAGTAAATGATTCTCTCGGTAAGAATAGATAGAATTTCATGTTCAGCTTGAGGGTCAGTTTGGGTCTGAAATTCATGTCAAACTTAAATAAAGGCAATTACAAGGGTATGAAGACAGAGTGGACTGTGAAAATAAGTTTAAAAGGTAAGACAGTGGAGAAGTGAGAGATATTTCATAACTCTCAACAAAGCGATATTACATTGAGAAAGAAAGACTCTATGAGAAGGAGGCACCATCCGTGGCTTACTAAGGAAGTTAAGGATGGTGTAAAATTGAAAGAAAAGGTGAACAATGTTGCAAAGATTAGTGGCAGGACAGAAGATTAGGTCAGCTTTAGAAACCAGCAGAGGATGACTTAAAAAAAGAGGGAGAAATTAGAGTATGAGAGTAAACTAGCAAGAAATATAAAATCAGATGGTAAAAGCTTCTACAAATAAAAAAAGGAAGAGTAGCTGAGGTAAGTGTTAGTCCTTTAGAGGATGAGACTGGGGAATTAATAATGGGAAACAAGGAAATGGCAAGGTATTTGAACAAGTATTTTTGTATCTGCCTTCACAGCAGAATACACAAAATGTGAAGAGGCAAAAGGGAGGGAGGAACTTAAAACAATCATGATCATTAGAGAAAAAGTACAAGGAAAACTAATGGGACTAAAGGCTGACAAGTTCCCTGGGACTAAAGGCTGACAAGTTCCCTGGGACTAAACGCTGACAAGTTCCCTGGACCTGAAGGCCTGCATCCTAGGGTCTTAAAAGAAGTGGCTGCAGAGATACTGGATGCATTGGTTGTAATCTTCCAAAATTCACTAGATTCTGGAACGGTCCCAGCGGATTGGGAAATTGCCAATGTAACACCTCTATTCCAGAAAGGGCGGGGTGGGGGTATGAGATGGCGACAGAAAGCAGGAAACTATAGGCCAGTTAGTCTAACATCTGTCATTGAGAAAATGCAAGAATCCATTATTAAGGAAGTAGTAGCAGGTCATTTAGAAAATCATAATGCAATCAGGCAGAGTCAACATGGTTTTATGAAAGGGAAATCATGTTTGACAAATTTATTACAGTTCTTTGATGATGTAACAAGAAGTGTGGATAAAGGGGAACCAGTAGATGTAGTGTATTTGGATTTTCAAAAGGCATTCAACAAGGTGCCACATAAAAGGTTACTACACAAGACAAGTGCTCATGGTGTTAGAGGTAATATATTAGCATGGATAGAGGATTGGCTAACTAACAGGAAACAGAGGATTTTCAGGATGGCAAACTGTAACTAGTGGAGTGTCACAGGGATCAGTGCTGGGGCCTCAACTATTTCTTTCTTTTCTTTTGGGCCTCCTTATCTCGAGAGACAATGGATACGCGCCTGGAGGTGGTCAGTGGTTTGTGAAGCAGCGCCTGGAGTGGCTATAAAGGCCAATTCTGGAGTGACAGGCTCTTCCACAGGTGCTGCAGAGAAATTTGTTTGTTGGGGCTGTTGCACAGTTGGCTCTCCCCTTGCGCCTCTGTCTTTTTTCCTGCCAACTACTAAGTCTCTTCGACTCGCCACAATTTAGCCCTGTCTTTATGGCTGCCCGCCAGCTCTGGCGAATGCTGGCAACTGACTCCCACGACTTGTGATCAATGTCACACGATTTCATGTCGCGTTTGCAGACGTCTTTATAACGGAGACATGGACGGCCGGTGGGTCTGATACCAGTGGCGAGCTCGCTGTACAATGTGTCTTTGGGGATCCTGCCATCTTCCATGCGGCTCACATGGCCAAGCCATCTCAAGTGCCGCTGACTCAGTAGTGTGTATAAGCTGGGGGTGTTGGCCGCTTCAAGGACTTCTGTGTTGGAGATATAGTCCTGCCACCTGATGCCAAGTATTCTCCGAAGGCAGCGAGGATGGAATGAATTGAGACGTCGCTCTTGGCTGGCATACGTTGTCCAGGCCTCGCTGCCGTAGAGCAAGGTACTGAGGACACAGGCCTGGTACACTCGGACTTTTGTGTTCCGTGTCAGTGCGCCATTTTCCCACACTCTCTTGGCCAGTCTGGACATAGCAGTGGAAGCCTTACCCATGCGCTTGTTGATTTCTGCATCTAGAGACAGGTTACTGGTGATAGTTGAGCCTAGGTAGGTGAACTCTTGAACCACTTCCAGAGCGTGGTCGCCAATATTGATGGATGGAGCATTTCTGACATCCTGCCCCATGATGTTCGTTTTCTTGAGGCTGATGGTTAGGCCAAATTCATTGCAGGCAGACGCAAACCTGTCGATGAGACTCTGCAGGCATTCTTCAGTGTGAGATGTTAAAGCAGCATCGTCAGCAAAGAGGAGTTCTCTGATGAGGACTTTCCGTACTTTGGACTTCGCTCTTAGACGGGCAAGGTTGAACAACCTGCCCCCTGATCTTGTGTGGAGGAAAATTCCTTCAGAGGATTTGAACGCATGTGAAAGCAGCAGGGAGAAGAAAATCCCAAAAAGTGTGGGTGCGAGAACACAGCCCTGTTTCACACCACTCAGGATAGGAAAGGGCTCTGATGAGGAGCCACCATGTTGAATTGTGCCTTTCATATTGTCATGGAATGAGGTGATGATACTTAGTAGCTTTGGTGGACATCCGATCTTTTCTAGTAGTCTGAAGAGACCACGTCTGCTGACGAGGTCAAAGGCTTTGGTGAGATCAATGAAAGCAATGTAGAGGGGCATCTGTTGTTCACGGCATTTCTCCTGTATCTGACGAAGGGAGAACAGCATGTCAATAGTCGATCTCTCTGCACGAAAGCCACACTGTGCCTCAGGGTAGACGCGCTCGGCCAGCTTCTGGAGCCTGTTCAGAGCGACTCGAGCAAAGACTTTCCCCACTATGCTGAGCAGGGAGATTCCACGGTAGTTGTTGCAGTCACCGCGGTCACCTTTGTTTTTATAGAGGGTGATGATGTTGGCATCGCGCATGTCCTGGGGTACTGCTCCCTCGTCCCAGCACAGGCATAGCAGTTCATGTAGTGCTGAGAGTATAGCAGGCTTGGCACTCTTGATTATTTCAGGGGTAATGCTGTCCTTCCCAGGGGCTTTTCCGCTGGCTAGGGAATCAATGGCATCACTGAGTTCCGATTTGGTTGGCTGTATGTCCAGCTCATCCATGACTGGTAGAGGCTGGGCTGCATTGAGGGCAGTCTCAGTGACAGCATTCTCCCTGGAGTACAGTTCTAGGTAGTGCTCAACCCAGCGGTCCATCTGTTTGCGTTGGTCAGTGATTATGTCCCCCGATTTAGATTTGAGGGGGGTGATCTTCTTGATGGTTGGCCCAAGAGCTCTCTTCATGCCATCATACATTCCTCTGATGTTTCCGGTGTCTGAGGCCAGCTGAATATGACTGCATAGGTGTTGCCAGTAGTCGTTTGCGCAACGCCTAGCTGTTCTTTGTGCAGTACTTCTGGCTGCTTTAAGTGCTGCGGATGTTAAATCGCTGGGGGCTTTCTTGTAGTTCAAAAGTGCAATGCGCTTAGCGGCTATGACAGGTTCCAGCTCTTCATTATGAGATTGAAACCAGTCTGCATTTCTCTTCGCACTTTTGCCGTAGGTGGTCAAAGCTGACTCATAGATGGCGTCTCTGATGTGGGCCCACTTGGTCTCAGCATCCCCTGTGGGAGTGTTTTGAAGGGCTGTTACAAGTGAATTTAGAAATTTTTGTAACAGCTGTGGGTGAGAAATTCTGCTCGTGTTGATGCGCGGATGGCCCTTCTGCTTGGAATGATGCAACTTCTTTGGTCTGAGTCTAACCTTGCTGCACACCAGGGAGTGGTCGGTGTCGCAGTCCGCACTGTGGAAGCTGCGTGTGATTTGAACACTGTTTAAGGCGGCTCGCCTTGTGACAATGAGGTCTAGCTGGTGCCAACGACGTGATCTTGGGTGCCTCCATGAAACCTGGTGACAGGGTTTAGTGTGAAAGAACGAGTTGGTGATGCAGAGGTTATGATAGGTACACAACTCAAGCAGTCTCTGCCCGTTCTCATTCATCCTTCCAACGCCATAGCGCCCAAGGCAGGAGGGCCATGAGTCATGGTCGGCCCCAACCCTGGCATTAAAGTCCCCCAGCAGGAATAGGTGTTCGGTGTTGGGGATGCTGCTAATGATGTTATGGAGTTGTTCATAGAACTGGTCTTTAGCTTCAGGTGCGGAGCAGAGTGTTGGAGCATAGATGCTGAGTAGGTGTACTGGACCAGAGGTGGTGAGCAGTCGGATGGACAGTATGCGTTCCGAGCCATTTGAGGGAGGCTCTATCATGCTGAGCAAGGAGTTTCTGATGGCGAAGCCCACTCCATGCTGTCTTGGTTCTTCAGGATCCCTGCCCTGCCAGAAGAAGGTGTAGTCTTGCTCTGCTAGAGAGCCACTCGCGGGGAGGCGAGTCTCCTGAAGTGCTGCAATGTCCACATTGAATCTACTGAGCTCGTTGTTAATGATGGCGGTCTTCCGAGAATCGTTGATTTGTGTAAGGTCTTCCGACAGGCCAGGACACATAGTTCTGACGTTCCAGCTTGCAAAGCGAAGGGCTGGTACCTTCTTTCCTTTTTTCATGTTGTTTGGTGCGGTGTATCAGTCCACCTTTCGGGCAATGACCCTGAGCTCCAAGCACCCATTGAAGCAGGCAGACTGTGGCGGGACAGAACCTTATTGACCGGGGGCTGCCCGGTTTGAGGCGGGCGGTAGCTGTCCAGTGAGGTGCAATGACCTCTCCCACCGACAAAGGCAACCCGTGGCGCCCAGTTTCTACGCCAATTTATCTGGACTTATAACCCGTAACTGCTGCCTTCCGTGTTGTTTTAGTCGCTGTGAGGCAACTATGGAGTGACCTCTCCATGGCGCATGCCTGGGCAAATTTATGGAGGTTGAGAATTGCCCAGTCGTCAAAACCCCCCTCTCGGCCTTTCTGGTGGGGTCCAAAGGAGTGCAGGACACGACGTTTGGCACCAGTATGGCTGCAGGAACTGCCGGAAACATGCCAAAGGTGACACATGACCGCCTACGGGGTTCCGCTCCGGATTTTCTGTTAGGGTTTACTCCCTTAGCCTTGGTCTCTCCCGAGACGCCCACAAGGCAGTGGGGTCACAATTTACAATCTATATTAATGACTTGGATGAAGGGACTGGGTGTATTGTAGCCAAAATCGTGAACGGTACAAAGATAGTTTGGAAAGCAAGTTGTGAGGAGGACACAAAATGGCTGTAAAGAGATATAGATAGGTTAAGTGAGTGGAAAAAATTGGCAGATGGAGTATAATATGGGAAAATGTGAGGCTGTCCACATTGGCAGGAAGAATAGAAAAGCAGAATATTATTTACATGCAGAGAGACTACAGAATGCCACAGTACAGAGGGATCTGGGTGTCCTTGTACATGAATCACAAAAAGTTAGCATGCAGATACAGCAAGTAATTAGGAAAACAAATGGAATGTTGGTATTTATTGCAAGTGAGATGGAATATAAAAGTAGGGAAGTCTTGCGACAGCCGTAGAGGGCATTGGTGAGACCGTACCTAGGGTATTGCGGACAGTTTTGGTCTCCTTACTTAAGGAGGGATATACTTGCATTGGAAACAGTTCAGAGAAGGTTCACTAGGCTGATTCCTGAGATGGAGGGGTTGTCTTATGAGGAAAGGTTGAGCAGGTTGGGCCTATACTCACTGGAGTTGAGAAGAATGAGAGATCTTATTGAAGCATATAAGATTTTGAGGGGGCTGGCCAGGATAGCTGCTGAGAGGATGTTTCCCCTTGTGGGGGAATCTAAAACTAGGGGGCACAGTTTCAAAATAGGGGTTTCCCTTTTAATACAGAGATGAGGAGGAATTTCTTCTCTTAGAGGGTTATTAATGTTTGGAATTCTCTACCCCAGATTAGGATTGCTGAGGGAGAAAGGGAATGGGTGACCAAAAGGCAGAGAAAGAGCAGGAAGGCAGTGCAGGTGTCCCCTGCGGTCATCTCCCTCCAAAACAGGTGTACCGTTTTGGATACTGTTGAGGGAGATGGCTCACCAGGGGAAGGCAGCAGTAGCCAGGTTCATGGCACCGTGGCTGGCTCTGCTGTTCGGAAGGGCGGGAAAAAGAGTGGAAGGGCTATAGTCATAGGGGATTCGATTGTAAGGGGAGTAGATAGGCGGTTCTGTGGTCGAAAACGAGACTCCCGAATGGTATGTTGCCTCCCAGGTGCACGGGTCAGGATGTCTCAGATCGGCTGCAGAACATTCTGAAGGGGGAGGGTGAACAGCCAATTGTCGTTGTGCACATAAGCACCAATGATATGGGTAAAAAACGGGATGAGGTCCGACAAGCAGAATTTAGGGAGTTAGGAGCCAAGTTAAAAAGTAGGACCTCAGAGGTAGTAATCTCAGGATTGCTACCAGTGCCACGTGCTAGTCAGAGTAGAAATGAAAGAATAGTCAGGATGAATGCGTGGCTTGAGAGATGGTGCAGGAGGGAGGGGTTCAGAATTTTGGGACATTGGGACCGGTTCTGGGGGAGGTGGGACTATTACAAATTGGACGGTCTACACCTAGGCCGGACTGGAACCAATGTCCTTGGGGGTGCTTTTGCTAACGCTGTTGGGGAGGGTTTAAACTAATGTGGCAGGGGGATGGGAACCAAATGAGGAGGTCAGTGGACAGTAAGGAGGTAGTAACTAAAGGCTGTAAGGAACTAGATAATGAAGTCAGCGTGACTAAGGGAAAGAGTAGACAGGGAGCAGATGATGAACGCAAAGGGACTGGTGGTCTGAGGTGCATTTGTTTTAATGCAAGAAGTGTAGTAAGTAAGGCAGATGAACTTAGGGCTTGGATTAGTACCTGGGAGTATGATGTTATTGCTATTACTGAGACTTGGTTGAGGGAAGGGCATGATTGGTAACTAAATATCCCAGGATGTCGATGCTTCAGGCGGGATAGAGAGGGAGGTAAAAGGGGTGGAGGAGTTGCATTATTGGTCAAAGAGGATATCACAGCTGTGCTGAAGGAGGGCACTATGGAGGACTCGAGCAGTGAGGCAATATGGGCAGAACTCAGAAATAGGAAGGGTGCGGTAACAATGTTGGGGCTGTACTACAGGCCTCCCAACAGCGAGCGTGAGATAGAGGTACAAATATGTAAACAGATTATGGAAAGATGTAGGAGCAACAGGGTGGTGGTGATAGGAGATTTTAATTTTCCCAACATTGACTGGGATTCACTTAGTGTTCGAGGTCTAGATGGAGCAGAATTTGTAAGGAGCATCCAGGAGTGTTTTCTAGAGCAGTATGTAAATAGTCCAACTCGGGAAGGGGCCATACTGGACCTGGTGTTGGGGAATGAGCCCGGCCAGGTGGTTGAAGTTTCAGTAGGGGACTACTTTGGGAATAGTGATCACAATTCCGTAAGTTTTAGAATACTCATGGACAAAGACGAGAGTGGTCCTAAAGGAAGAGTGCTAAATTGGGGGAAGGCCAACTATACCAAAATTCGGCAGGAGCTGGGGAATGTAGATTGGGAGCAGCTGTTTGAAGGTAAATCCACATGTGATATGTGGGAGGCTTTTAAAGAGAGGTTGATTGGCGTGCAGGAGAGACATGTTCCTGTGAAAATGAGGGATAGAAATGGCAAGATTAGGGAACCATGGATGACAGGTGAAATTGTGATACTAGCTAAGAGGAAAAAGGCAGCATACATAAGGTCTAGGAGGCTGAAGAAAGACGAAGCTTTGAAAGAATATCGGGAATGTAGGACCAATCTGAAACGAGGAATTAAGAGGGCTAAAAGGGGTCATGAAATATCTTTAGCAAACAGGGTTAAGGAAAATCCCAAAGCCTTTTATTCATATATAAGGAGCAAGAGGGTAACTAGAGAAAGGATTGGCCCACTCAAGGACAAAGGAGGAAAGTTATGCGTGGAGTCAGAGAAAATGGGTGAGATTCTAAACGAGTACTTTGTATCGGTATTCACCGAGGAGAGGGACATGACGGATGTTGAGGTTAGGGACAGATGTTTGATTACTCTAGGTCAAGTCGGCATAAAGAGGGAGGAAGTGTAGGGTATTCTAAAAGGCATTAAGGTGGACAAGTCCCCAGGTCCGGATGGGATCTATCCCAGGTTACTGATGGAAGCGAGAGAGGAAATAGCTGGGGCCTTAACAGATATCTTTGCAGCATCCTTAAACATGGGTGAGGTCCCGGAGGACTGGAGAATTGCTAATGTTGTCCCCTTGTTTAAGAAGGGTAGCAGGGAAAATCCAGGTAATTATAGACCGGTGAGCCTGACGTCAGTGGTAGGGAAGCTGCTGGAGAAGATACTGAGGGATAGGATCTATTCCATTTGGAAGAAATGGACAAAAGCCTGGACAAACAGCAGCATGCATGGTGGCCCCCATAGTCTGGAACCAGTCAGTTGTTGCACATCTTCAAAGATTGACAAAAATACATTTCGATCATCAACACAAAATGTTAACCCTATGCTTCTCTCTTCACAAATGCTGCCTGGTCATCTGATTGTTGTCAGCATTTTCTGTTTTTATTGCATGTATTTAGGTAAACTTATGGATTAAAGAATTTGTAGTTGACTACAATACGGGGAGATTCTGGGGGGAAATTTCCATGCAGAGAGTTGCAGCACTTTCACACCAATGGAAAAAGATTTGTGCTTGCTAATGATCTGGAGAGATATCTACATCAGGGTTTCCTGAGTCAGCTCATTTGCACATCCATTGAAGTAATGATTGGTGTAAAATCCATGCAAAACAGGTGTAAAGTGCTGGGGTGTGTGAAAATTAGAATGCAGCCTTTGAAAAGGTAGTTCTGGCTAAAGATTCTATCAGCATCCTTGGAGAAGCAGTAGGTAAGTAAGGAGTTCACTCTATTGACTCATAGATAGTTTAACTGTACATTTCATGAATCTTTTTATGCCACTTTTCAAGAATGTCTACCACACGAGCAGCTGGCACGGGCAGTCACACAAGGCACTAGGACATGGCACAGAGAAAGATGGCTCTCTCGATGAAATTGAGATCAACAGACACAGATTGTTGGGCATCTGTAGCAGGAAACCTGCCAAAATTGTCACTCATATTGAGCACTTCATAGAATCATTGCATCATGGATTGAGAATTGGTTGACAGACAGGAAACAGAGAGTCGGAATAAACAGATCTTTTTCCAGGTGGCAGGCAGTGACTAGTGGGGTACCGCTGGGATCAGTGCTTGGGCCTCAGCTATTCACAATATATATTAATGACTTGGATGAGGGAACTAAATGTAACATTTCCAAGTTTGTAGACGACACAAAGCTGGGAGGGAAAGTGAGCTGTGAGGAGGATGCAAAGAGGCTCCAATGTGATTTGGACAAGTTGGGTGAGTGGGCAAATGCATGGCAGATGCAGTTTAATGTGGATAACTGTGAGGTTATCCACTTTGGTTGTAAGAACAGAAAGGGAGATTATTATCTGAATGGTAATAGATTGGGAAAGGGGGAGGTGCAACGAGACCTGGAAGTCCTTATACACCAGTCGCTGAAAGCAAGCATTTTTGTGCAGCAAGCAGTTAGGAAGGTGAATGGTATGTTGGTCTTCATTGCAAAAGGATTTGAGTACAGGAGCAAGGATGTCTTACTGCAGTTATACAGGGCCTTGGTGAGACCACATCTGGAGTATTGTGTGCAGTTTTGGTCTCCTTAGCTGAGGAAGGATGTTCTCGCTATGGAGGGAGTGCAAAGATGATTTACTAGGCTGATTCCTGGGATGGCAGGATCAGTATGAGGAGAGATTGGGTCGACTAGGCCTATATTCACGAGAGTTTAGAAAAATGAGAGGGAATCTCGTAGAAACCTATAAAATTCTAACAGGACTAGACAGGCTAGATGCAGGGAGGATGTTCCGATGGCTGGGGAGTTCAGAACCAGGGGTTACAGTCTCAGGATATGGGGTATGCCATTTAGATCCAAGATGAAGAGAAATTTCTTCACTCAGAGTGTGGTGAACCTGTGGAATTCTCTACCGCAGAAGGCAGTGGAGGCCAAGTCATTAAATATATTCAGAAGGAGATAGATATATTTCAATGCCAAAGGGATCAAGGATTATGGGGGAAAAGCGGGAACAGGGTACTGAATTAGATGATCAGCCATGATCTTTTTTGAATGGCGGAGCAGGCCCGAAGGGCTGAATGGCCTACTCCTGCTCCTATATTCTATGTTTCTATAGAATGATACATCACAGAAGGAAGCCATTTGGTCCATTGTGCCCATGCTAGCTCTTTGGTAGTTATCCAATTAGTCCCACTCCCCTGCTCTTTCCCCAAAGGCCTGCAATTTTTTTTCCCTTGAAGTATATATCCAATTCCCAAGCCCAAGTTTATTTGTTTCTGCCTACCATTCTATTAATAAATCCAGAATGGTAATTTAGCATGTATAAAGCGTCTAAGGAAGAGGGCACATGATGGGAGAAGAGGATGGGAAGGGAGGTGCCCAAATTAAGGGCTGCAATTTTAACTGCCCCTGCCACCAACACTAGAAAATATAATTTGTCGCTCTCAATAACTTCACAGAGTCACAGCATCGTTACAGTGCAGAAGGAGACCAATCGGCCCATCGTGTCCGCACTGGCTCTCTGAAAGAGCAATTCCCACAGTTCCGTTCCCCCGCCTTCTCCCCGTAACCCTGCACATTCTTCCTTTTCATATAACTGTCTAATTCCCTTCTGAATGCTTCAATTGAACCTGTCTCCACCACGTTCTCAAGCAGCGCATTCCAGACCTTAACGACTCGCTGCATGAAAAAGCTTCTGCTTGTCTCTTTTGCTTCTCTTACCAAATACTTTAAATCTGTGTCCTCTTGTTCTCGATCCTTTCACGAGTGGGAACAGTTTCTCTCTATCTACTCTATCCAGACCCCTCATGATTTTGAACACCTCTATCAAATCACCTCTCAGCCTTCTCTTCAAGAAAAACAGACCTAACTTCTCCAATTTATCTTCATAACTGAAGTTCCTCATCCCTGGGATCATTCTCGTGAATCTTTTCTGTACTCTCTCCAATGCCCTCACGTCATTCCTAAAGTGCGGCGCCCAGAACTGGGCACAATACTCTGAGGCCGAACTAGTGTCTTATACAAGTTCAAAATAACTTCCTTGCTCTTGTACTCTATGCCCCTGTTAATAAAGCCCAGGATAATGTATGTTTTATTAACCGCTCGCTCAACCTGTCCTGCCACCTTCAATGACTTATGCACATATATACCAAGGTCCCTCTGCTCCTGCACCCCCTTTAGAATTGTACCATTTCTTTTATATTGCCTCTCCAACTTCTTCCTACCAAAATGAATCATTTCACATTTCTCTGCATTGAACTTCATCTGCCACCTGTCTGCCCATTCCACCAACTTGCCTATGTCCTTTTGAAGTTCTACACTATCCTCCTCACAGTTCACAATACTTCCAAGTTTCATATCATCTGCAAACTTTAAAATTGTGCCCTGTACACCAAGGTCTAGGTCATTAATATTTAATATCAAGGGTGGCACAGTGGTGCAGTGGTTAGCACCGCAGCCTCACAGCTCCAGCAACCTGGGTTCAATTCTGGGTACTGCCTGTGTGGAGTTTGCAAGTTCTCCCTGTGACCATGTGGGTTTCTGCCAAGTGCTCTGGTTTCCTCCCACAGCCAAGGACTAGCAGGTTGATAGGTAAATTGGCCATTGTAAATTGCCCCTACTGTAGGTCGGTGGTAGGAGAATTGTAGGGATGTGGTAGGGAATATGGGTGGTTGATGGTCAGCACAGACTCGGTGGGCCAAAGGGCCTGTTTCAGTGCTGTATCTCTAAATAAAAAAAAATATATAACTTCATTCTTCCCAAGGCCTGCACAAGAAAGAAAGGGGGAAAATAGGCAAAGAGAGGAGCAGAGAGAAGCAGAGGAAAAACTAGACAGGAAAACAGTGGCCCAAAGAAAACACAGACAAGTAACAGACTCCACATTCCATGATTTACCAAGTACAATGACAAAGATCATATATTAGTTACTATGTAGAAATGTAGCTATTCAGTTTTTGTTACAATGATATTGTAAAAGGCGACTGTCCAGTGACTGATTCATTTTTGCTTCTAATGTGATGTTTGTAACATTGTAAAAATTGTAATACCATCCAGCAAGGGTTGTGGTCATGTTGCTAAATACTTAATTATTTTATATTTCTTCATGCTCCCTTGCAATGAAATGTACCTGCATCCTTTTGCTTTCAGACTGCCAGGCATGTTATTCCGTCGTTGACGATTGGATTTTTAAAAATTCATTCATGGGCTGTGGGCATCACTGGCCAGGCCAGCATTTATTGCCCATCCTAATTGCCCTTGAGAAGGTGGTGGTGAGCTGCCTTCTTAAACCACTGCAGTCCATGTGAGGTAGGTATACCCACAGTGCTATTAGGAAGGGAGTTCCAGGATCTTGAATGAGTGACAGTGAAGGAACAGCGATATAGTTCCATGTCAGGATGGTGTGTGACTTGGAGGGGAACTTGCAGGTGGCTGTGTTCCCATGCATTTGCTGCCCTTGTCCTCCTAGTTGGTAGAGGTCGCGGGTTTGGAAGGTGCTGTCTAAGGAGCCTTGGTGCGTTGCTGCAGTGTATCTTGTAGATGGTACACACTGCTGCCACTGTGCTTCAGTGGTGGAGGGAGTGAATGTTTGTGGATGGGGTGCCAATCAAACGGGCTGCTTTGTCCTGGATGGTGTTGAGCTTCTTGAGTGTCGTTGGAGCTGCACCCAACCAGGCAAGTGGAGAGTATTCTATCACATTCCTGACTTGTGCCTTGTAGATGGTGGACAGGCTTTGGGGAGTCAGGAGGTGAGTTACCACAGGATTCCTAGCCTCTGACCTGCTCTTGTAGCCACGGTATTTATATGGCTACTCCAGTTCAGTTTCTGGTCAATGGTAGCCCCTAGGATGTTGATAGTGGGGGATTCAGCGATGGTAATGGTGGTTAGATTCTCTCTTGTTGGAGATGGTCATTGCTTGGCACTTGTGTCGTGCGAATGTTACTTGCCAGTTATCAGCCCAAGCCTGGATATTGTCCACGTCCTGCTGCATTTCTGCAAGAACTACTTCAGTATCTGAGGAGTCACGAATGGTGCTGAACATTGTGCAATCCTCAGCGACCATCCCCACTTCTGACCTTATGATTGAAGGAAGGTCAATGATGAAGCAACTGAAGATGGTTGGGCCTAGGACACTACGCCGAGGAACTCCTGCAATGATGTCCTGGAGCTCAGATGATTGACCTCAACAACCACAGCCATCTTCCTTTGCAGTAGGTTTGAGAGTAAACTGATGGGGCGGAAATTAGCCGGGTTGGACTTGTCCTGCTTTCTGTTTAGGACATGCCTGGGCAATTTTCCACATTGCCGGGTAGATGCCAGTATTGTACTGGAACAGCTTGGCGAGGGGCGCAGCAAGTTCTGCAGCACAGGTCTTCAGTACTATTGCCAGAATATTGTCAGGGCCCATAGTCTTTGCAGTATCCAGTGCCTTCAGTCATTTCACATGGAGTGAATCAAATTGGCTGAAGTCTGGCATCTGTGTTATGGGGACTTCAGGAGGAGGCTGAGATGGATCATCAACACAGCACTTCTGACTGAAGATTGTTGCAAATGCTTCAGCCTTATCTTTCGCACTGGTGTGCTGGGCTCCCCCATCATTGAGGATGGGGATATTTGTGGAGCCAGCTCCTCCAGTTAGTTGTTTAATTTTCCACCACTATTCATGGCTGGATGTGGCAGGACTGCAGAGCTTAGATCTGATCCGTTGGTTATGGGATCGCTCAGCTCTGTCTATCGCATGCTGCTTACGCTGTTTGGCACTCAAGTAGTCATGTGTTATAGCTTCACCAGGGTGACACCTCATTTTGTGGTATGTCTGGTGCTGCTCCTGGCATGCCCTCCTGCACTCTTCATTGAACCAGGGTTGGTCTCCTGGCTTGATGGTACTGGTAGAGTGGGGAATATGCTGGGCCATGAGATTACAGATTGTGGTTGAGTGCAATTCTGCTGCTGCTGATGGCCCACAGTGCCTCATGGATGTCCAGTTTTGCATTGCTAAATCTGATCGAAATCCATCCCATTTAGCACAGTGGTAGTGCCACACAACACGATGGAGGGTATCCTCAATGTGAAGACAGGTCTTTGTCTCCACAAGGACTGTGCGGTGATCACTGATACAAATACTGTCATGGACAGATGCAACTGCGGCAGGCAGATTGATGTGGACGAGGTCAAGTATGTTTTTCCCTCTTGTTGGTTCCCTCACCAACTGCCGCATACCCAGTCTAGCAACTATGTCCTTTAGGACTCGGCCAGCTCAGTCAGTAGTGGTGCTACTGAGCCACTGTTGGTGATGGACATTGAAATCCCCCACACAGAGTACATTCTGCGCCCTTGCCACCCTCAGTGCTTCCTCCAAGTGGTGTTCAACATGGAGGAGTACTGACTCATCAGCTGAGGGAGGGCCGTAGGTGGTAATCAGCAGGAGGTTTCCTTGTCCATGTTTGACCTGATGCCATGAGACTTCATGGGGTCTGGAGTCAATGTTGAGGACTCCCAGGGCATATCACTGAGCTTTAGGCCTAAACTATTCATGATAATCACATGAACCTAAGTTCTGCAGCGAGGACCACATGACATGAGGAATGAAAATATCAAAATACAGAATAGTTTGTTTCAGTGGCTAATTGATTGATGTCTTGGTGCTTGAATCACGGGATGAAGCCAACAATGTTTGTTTGATAACTTTTCAGAATATTTATCTCCAGCTGGGAATCAGAAACTGGTGCACAGTTTATTTGATTTTATACAGATCTTCCACATAGTCTGTGATCAGCCGTGGTCAGCTCAGTTATTTTGGGCAAGTGACTTCTTGTTGAAAATAAACTGAACAGTCTAGTGTCTTCAAAGTACAGAGTCATTTTGTGTTAAGGTTAATTAACATAACCTCAAGCTTAATGTCCATATATAGCCTATTACAAAAGAAGTATCTACTTTATAATGTTTCATGGTGAACAGAGTCAGATCAATTTATATTTAGCATACATCTTCTTAACTGCTCGTCACAACTCATTTATTAATAAGTACACTAAGACTTTGGAGATAGTATGTGAATGGGCAGCTTGTTGACATGGAGGACTAGATTTTCCTTCACTATCCCACCCCAAGTTAGGTGGTGAGGCCTAGCAATATATTCCCACCCTGACTTAGATTTCCTTCCCTTGCCCCTATCGGGATGCCACTGGTCAGTCCTTCCCCACCTGCCACAATTAAAGCCAGTGGGAATGAAGGGACCATTTTCCTGCTTATCAATGCAGTCTCCACCAACCCCAGAGAAAGAGGATGGTATTCATTGGAGTAGCAGCAGTAAACACTCTGTCACTGCATGGAGGCAGATTGTTTAGTTGTGTTTTCTGTTCTCTTCATATTGTTATGACCGTGGCGGGAGCAGTGCACTGTCAATTCAGTCCCATCACTTCACAGGTCGCAGCATATTATTAAGCTTTCACACCCAATCGGAAAACAGTCAAATTAAAAACCCAGACCAAACCAGGTATCTTTAGACAACAACAAACTAACTATTTATTTAAAAAAAATAAATCTTAAACACTATTAACATAAACCTATGTCTAAAGACCTTATAACTTCTTATTTTAACCTAACTCACGCATTCACACACATGCACTCAAAAAATCTAACAGTTAACCGGTTTTTAAAGTGGGGTTTTAAAAAATTAACTGTCTCTTAAGAATAAAGAAAATAAGAACGTTTTTGTAGGTTACTTTCTTCTAATGTATAAAATGATTACTCAAAGTCACTCAAAGTCTTCACATGGATTTGATGAAAACAGTCCTTCAGCAGATAGGCATTCAACTCTTCAGCTGCAGTAAACATTAAACAGTTCTTTGAACGATAAGCACAGCAATCCAGTTCCGAAGAAGGGTCACTGACCCGAAACGTTAACTCTGCTTCTCTTTCCACAGATGCTGCCAGACCTGCTGAGTGAATCCAGCATTTCTTGTTTTGGTTAGCACAGCAATACAAATGGTTTCTTGAAAAAAGCTTTTCTTCTTTACTTAGGGAATTAGCTTGGCTTGTAGCTCCTTGTAGAATTTTTGCTGAGAGGAAATAGACAGCTTTCTTTCTCTTCAGTTCACCTCGCTGGAATGTCTTTCAGAACTAACTGGTTTCAGCCGGTTTCTGCCAGTTCCACACACAGCCAAGTGGAAAAATTACCATGTGACCTCTCCCTCTCCTACTGTTGCTCAGGGTAACAAAAATACAGCTGCTGTACACTGTGTCTCAGGAATTCCAGAACCTTCTTTCCCTGAAAGGTGTGCTGTTTTTAACAGAGTCTTAAAGGCACAAATGCTGTTTTTAATCTGAGGAGAAAATAATTACAGATCCATCACAATATGGGCTCAAAAAAACCTTCTCAGGCCTCAGTCTCAGTAGGAGTGCTCCTCCCAACCCCACGTACAAAACATGTGGGCCGTTGCCGGCCTCTGCTCCCCATCCTGATTTCTGCCTTTCCTGATCCTGGCCTGTGTTGTCAGAGATGCTGTCTTTCAGAAGTGATACTAAACCAGGACTCTATCTGTGTGCTGAAGTGGATGTAAAAGATCCTATGGCACTCTTTTTAAGAACAGCAGGGGAGGAGTCCTGGCCATTTATCCCTCAATTAACATCACTAAAACAGATGATCTGGTCTGTTATCTTATTGCTGTTTGTTGGACATTACTCTGTGCAATTAGCTGAGGTATTTACCCACATAATAGCAATGGCTACACTTCATTGACTGTGAAATGTTTTGTATCTATATATGTGCTATATAAATGCAAGTTCTTTCTTTCTTACAATTGGTTTCAATTGTTCATTCAAAGTATAATTCTTACCTTTTTTTAACCAAAATGTACCACCTCACATTTACTGATTGAATTTTATCTGCCACCTTTTTGCCCATTTCACCACCTTATCAAAATGCCCTTGCAGCTTCCATTGGTCTTCAGAATTATTTACTATGACTGGAATTTTACGGCCCCCTCCCAAAGAGCGGGAAGGTGGCAGGGCTGGTGGTGGGAGGGGAGAGTGTAAAATGGAGCAGGAGGCTTGGCGGGGCCCTTCCCGACCCTCTGCCGCCACTTTACGCAGGGCTTCGGTGGTGGCAATAGATGGCCCGCCTGCCCCAGGCCAATCAAGGCCCTTAAGTGGCCACTTAATGGCCTCCGCCTGCCGCCACAGGGATTTTACCCTTGGCAAGCGGGCGGCCTGGGCCCAAGAAAAGTCGCCTGACAAAAGCAGGTGGTTCTTTAAAGGCCTGGGGGGGGGGGGGGGCTGTCCTCGTGATCGGGCACCCTGTGCCCGATGGAGGGCTGCCCCTGCTGCCTCAACCATCCCCAACACCCCCCCCCACCCCCCGTCCCGCCAATCGACCACCCTTGCTTCTCCAGGGCCTGACCGATCACCCCGGGCAAGGCAACAAAACTTACCTGCGTTCCGGGACTCCCTGACATTTTCTTCAAATTGGGCTGCAGTTCCAGCCGTGGCCACTGCTCCCGGTAGCGCTGCTGGGACTAAGAGCTGCCGGCCCACAGATTGGCAGCTCCATTAGGTGGCACCTCCTGCCTCAAGCGGGTGGAAGTCCCACCTCAGAACAGTTAAAGGCCGGGGAACTGCAAAATACGGGTTGGATCCCCAGGTCAGGCGGAAGCTGGTTCATCCCGTCTGCCGAGGGAAAAATCCCGGCTAACTGGGCAGCACGGTGGCGCAGTGGTTAGCACCGCAGCCTCACAGCTCCAGTGACCCGGGTTTGATTCTGGGTACTGCCTGTGCGGAGTTTGCAAGTTCTCCCTGTGACTGCGTGGGTTTTCGCCGGGTGCTCCAGTTTCCTCCCACAGCCAAAGACTTGCAGGTTGATAGGTAAATTGGCCATTAGAAATTGCCCCTAGTATAGGTAGGTGGTAGGGGAATTGAGGGAAGGTGGGGATGTGGTACGAATATGGGATTAATGTAGGATTAGTATAAATGGGTGGTTGATGGTCGGCACAGACTCAGTGGTCCGATGGGCCTGTTTCAGTGCTGTATCTCTAAATAAATGCCTTCAATTTTAGTACAGTTTGCAAATTTCAAAACCACTCCCTCTAACTCTACATCCAGATCATTGAGGTACACAATAAACAGAAGCAGTTCTAAAACAGAACTCTTTTGGACACTGCTACTTACTTCCAACCACTGTGAGAAAATGTTCTTAACTCATACGCTCCATTCCTCCCATTTAACCAAATTTTAATCAAAATTACTACCCCCTCCCTAATTCACACCCCTCAAACATCTTTCATAGTCACCTGTGCAATAACTTTACTATTTTCTTTAGGCTTTTCTGCTGTAGCCTGACTGTGCTTGTTATCCCTGATCTGTGCATTGTCAACAGCCTACATTACCTCTGAAAGTCTTGCTCCAAAAACCTCTCTCCCTCTTTGACATGTCAATTGTATTCAATCTGCCTCCAGTTCTGAGGTGTTGAGTTCAAGTTATTTCTGTTGGCCTGTGCTGCCATTCTTATTGTAAATGCTGATTAAGTTATAGTTCTGTTACAGTTTATAATTTTCATCTAATTCAATTTCAATTAAACTATTCTTCTCCTCCTACCTCCATACCACTCCCTCCCCCGTAACCCCTGCTCCTAATTCCCAGTCTAGCCAAATTTCCGTTTTGGAAGAGCTGTTCTCACTCTGTTCCCAATTCATTTTGTTACCAGCACACTCTATGGTGTGCTTTCCTTTTGAACATGGAACTGTCTTCGGAAGGGTAACAAAATACAGAACTTGATCAATTTGCTTCAGACACACAAAAAAATTAACCAATATGTAGGAAATTTGAACTACAAACAAATCTGCTCTTAGATGAATTACAGTGAATCTTGGCAGGGGTGGGGGGGTTGTGGAGGCGGAGTGGTTGGGGGGGGGGTTGGTGTCAAGTTTCTGCTTTGGGCACAATCAGGAAATTGCGCTGTGTTTCTGATTTGAAGTTATACTTCAGGTTTCTGCCCAAACTAATCGGCATAAACGCAAACATAACATTTCCCATGAATCAGCATGATGGTGCATCATTAATGAATATAATCGGTTAATGACTGAGTAGGAACAGGGTCAATCAGGCCTCAAGTGTCTGATGGGATTGATCAAAATTCATTCTAATTTATTAGCACATATGTTTGAATAATAGAGGTGAAAAAAGAACACAATATGATGACTCCTCCTGAATGGGTGCCATCAGAGGAAGGCACCGTCCCCAATATTTTGATTTGGGAGGGTAGCCAGTTTTGTGGGCTGGGTCTGCTTCAGGGAAAGTGATTTTTGAACCAACACAAAAGGTCACAGAAAGCATGAATGTAAGTGGTTTGGGGATATAGCCCCTGTTTTAAAATCCGCAATCTCTTGCGTTGATTCGGCCGACCCTATCCAGATTGCACTGATATAATTAGCAAAAAAGCAACCTCCCTACACTTACAGTAGTATGAAGACTCAACATGCTTTAAATGATTTTATTTTCAATTTTCAACTGTTCTGAGTTTTAATGTTGGTCATCTAAGAACGTGTAAAACTGTTAAACGTTGTACAGAATTGGTAAGTAGCTAGTTTTAAGTTTTCACCTACTTGCATAAACAATCGGATTTATTGCTTTTATGTATTTTTCTGTAAAAATGAATTCCTTTAGTGTCCATGTTGCTGGAGGTTTGAAGAAGACTTTTGAAACACAGCGGGAAAATTCCTGGGACACTTTGTCAAGACTTCACCAACACTATAATTATTCATTCTGGAAATTCTCTGAGGACTTCACCTAAAAAAGAGCAAGTGTTCTGCTATGCCACCTTATTGGAACCTTACAGGAGTCACCAGGACAAAAAGAGTGCTTCATCATCCGCATTTTGCTAGGGGGCCCCCCAGTGTACAGGAGCAATAGAAGGAGGACATGAGGCCAGTCAGAGCAGCACCAGCTGCTGCAGGAGAGAAGCAGGAAGGTAAGGTGGACTCATTTCCCCTGTGGGTAGAGGTCATCACTCCTGCTCCACCAGGATCACCAGTGCTGCATTTGCGAACCTGGGTGCCCTCTCTCTAGGTCGCTGAGACATCTTTACAATTGACATCTCTCCCAGCCAGAGTACACCACTCCTTCAGTAGAAGTGAATGAATTCAGGCTACACATAGAGCTCCAGGGAAATTGTGTCTGATCAGCGCTTGATTCCTAAACCTATAGTAGTCAGTTTCAATGCCTGCCGCCATATTTAAATCACAATAATCATCAATTAGCCTGAAAATTGTGTGCTAAATCCGAACTTTCAAACAGGTGATTCTTATTAGTGCCTGTTTTCACCCTTTGGCCAAAATAACCCCCCTGTATGTCAGCAGGCTATTCGTCTATGAAGTGCCTGTCACAACTGAGCCCTGTCAAATCACCCAATATCTCCACCAGCACTTTCCAGCAGAGGTCAGAAGCAGTAACCCTGCTTGATTGTCTTCCCTATGCCTAGTCCAAGCTGAGATCATGCAACTCGGATTGAACTTAGTTTGAAGTTGATACCTCCCATATATGGCTCGTTGCTATGCTGGATAGTCCACTTAGTCATGCACCTTTGAGAAAGCTCTAAAATACAGCATTTTCAACCACTATGTCATTTTATTCCCACAGATTTTAATCATTTCTGATGCAAAATAATTTTTCTTACATCTATTTTGCCACTAGAAATATGTGATCCATCCCTAAAAAGTGTCAGAGAGAGGATGTACACAGCTTCCACTTACCAACTGAGATACTCCTGCTCCACCAAATCACCACAGACTTGCTTATTCTTCTGTGTTCTTGGTTTCTACAATGGGTGTCCAGCCGGCAACACCAGTTTATGCTGTGGTAGTAAGTTTAAAAACTGGCTTCCATATACTTGACTTTTCCTCTCATTGCATATTTATACTGGAGAGAGAGGACAACCAATTGGAGATCATACCACAGCTATGTTTGAGTATGGTAGCTTAGTGGTTATGTTGCTGGGCTAGCAGTCCATAGACCTGCACTAATGATCTGTAAACAGGAGTTCCCACTGGGGAATTTAAATTCAATTAGTTAAATCTGGAAATACAAAGCTAGTATCACTAATAATGACCATGCAACTACCAGATTGTTGTAAAAATCTATCCGGTTTGTTAATGTCATTCAGGGAAATAAATCTGTTGTCCTTATCTGGTCTGTCCTATATGTGACTCCAGATCCACAGCAATGTGGTTGACTCTTAACTGCCCTTGAGAAGGTGGTGATAAGCCATCTTCTTACATATAACTGAGTGGCTTGTTAGGCCATTTCAGAGGATGGGCACTAAATGCTAGCCTTATCAGTGACACCCACATCCCATGAATGAATATATTTAAAAAAAAACACTTTATTGTCACCTCCCCGATTGACCTTTTCTATCTCCTCCACTAACTGCAACAAAATTCATAGTTGAGATGTGATACCAGTAGAGAAAAAGAAAGCAACCAGAGTTAGCCAATTTTGAGGCTGGACAACAAAACACATTTGAGAATGGAATCTGGAGTAGAGGATCAATAGTAGGGAAATGGAGACTGGAGCCACAATAAAGTACATTGGTTCATCTGGGCAAAAGTCTGCAATTGTATGTTTCAGAAATGATTTCTTGGTGGGATGTAATTGTAATTCATTAAAACAACTATTGGGAATCATACCACAAATATTTCTAAGATTTGACTGACTTAAATCATGCAATGTGATTTGTGTAAGCTTCAGTAATCTCTGTTTCAGAAATCTGACTGGTCAAAGAGACAGTATAGTCATACATGACTACATTTCTATAGCCATAAGTTCCCTCAGTCTGACAGACATGAAGCTTTCTACATATATCTATCGAATTGTAGCCACAGTTTAGTGTATTTAATATTCCATGTTTGCAATTAGCGAAATTGCCCTTAAAAGCATTGTTTAGTTTAGTTTAGAGATACAGCACTGAAACAGGCCCTTCGGCCCACCGAGTCTGTGCCGACCATCAACCACCCACTTATACTAATCCTACACTAATCCCATATTCCTACCACATCCCCACCTGTCCCTATATTTTCCCTACCACCTACCTATACTAGGGGCAATTGCTAATGGCCAATTTACCTATCAACCTGCAAGTCTTTGGCATGTGGGAAGAAACCGGAGCACCCGGAGGAAACCCACGCAGACACAGGGAGAACTTGCAAACTCCACACAGGCAGTACCCGGAATTGAACCCGGGTCGCCAGAGCTGTGAGGCTGCGGTGCTAACCACTGCGCCACTGTGCCGCCCTACCGCCTGTGCTCAGCATACATTTCTTGTAACAATTTGCAGTCATTTTTCTCATCACTCTTGTGTGTCACAAGTTTCCATTGTGTTTAAATGGATATTTTAACCCTCTTTTCCCTAATATTAACCTCTGATTGGCCCATTTGTTTTTCAGCCGGCTCACTCTTACCTCTGGTCCTCCCAATTCCTGAGTTACAAATGGTGCCGTTCTTTCACTAACATTTCGAATGCAACTTGAAACAAGTGGGAGATAAGATCAAGCAGGAGACCTAAGTAAGACTAGAGCAAAGTTTTGATACATAAATGACTGTATCAATGCTACTTTACGCAATAAAACATTAAAAAAGGAGAGAAAGAATGACATCTATTTCCATTGTACAGAAACTTCCCATCAACAGAAAATGCCTTTAAATTTGATTTCAGAAGTCACACTTAAAAATAGTACTAAATATGTCTCCTCTCTAATTGTTTTGGAGATCTGGATAATAATTAGCCTCTAAATGATTAGAAAAGCATTGCATTTACACTTTTTGCAACTTACCCCCAGCAGAATAATAATGTGTTTGTTATATTGTATCATGTTCCTGTCCTTATAAAAGAGCATATCCTCTGCCCGATTGAGTTGTGCCATAAGATATCCGCAGCTTAGATAGATTCTGCAGAAACAGCGGCATTCAGAAACATAAAGAAGAAATTGATCCTTTCATATTGTGCAATGAATTGTCCAATTCAGGCCCAGAATGATTGATCTCTTGCCAAATTTCTTTAAATAACATTTTTCCAGTGTTGCTTTCAAAGTTCTTCTGTCTTCATTTATCAGTTAATTCCCCATGAATCTGTAAGTGGCAGATTTAACATTATCATCTCTGTGGTGTTGTTTGGCAATTTACTGCAATAAACTGTCTCTGAGAAAACAATTATCCAGTTGTTTAGAGGGGAAATAATAAAATAGATTAGAATATCAAGATATACAAGATCTCAATTTACCAGTACCAGATAACTAGTTTTCCACATAACTATCTGCTCAAACACACTTTTATAAACTGTCCAGTTTAGTCCAACACCCCACCTTTTGCTCCATAACCCTGTAAATTAGCCCTCTTCAATTACATGTCCAATTGCCTTTTTAAATTACCAATGGAATTTGATTCCACCACCCTTTCAGGCAGTGTGCTCCCAAACTTAACAACCCTGTATATGCAAAATGTTCTCCTCATTTTTCCTCTAGTCCTTTTGCCAATTAGTTTAAATGTATGACCATTGGTTATATGGCCCACTTACCAGAAGAAACTGTACCTCCATACTTTCCCTATCAATACCCCTCAGAATTTTGAATACCTCAATTAGGTCTCCCCTTGACCTTCTCTGTTCTAAGGAGAACAATCCCAGCTTCTCCAATCTGTCCAAGTAATTGAATTCCCTTATCCTCTATACCATCTCCTTGACATCCTTCCTAAAGGGTGGTGCCCAGTTTTGTAGACAATACTCCAGTTGAGGTCTAACCAGACATTGTTAAAGGTTTCGCATGACTTTCTTCTTTTTGTATTCAGTGCCCCTATTTGCAAAGCCAAGTATCCCATACACTTTCTTAACCGCCTTATTAGCTTGCCCTGCCACCTTCAAAGATTTGTGAATATGCACCCTACGTCCCTCTGCTCATCCACACTCTGAAAATAATACCATTTTAATTATATGGCCTCCCCAGATTGTTTCTCACAAAATGCTTCACTTCCCACATATCCACATTAAATTATATGTGCCATCTGTTAGCTCATTTCACCAGTCTGTCTATGTCCTCCTGAAGTTAATGAGTGAACTATGGGATGACTGAGTATGGTTGTTGTCGTTATTTTGCCACGACTAAATCATATACCTGCCTTTTGTCGTTCAGGGCCTTCATGCGTAGAGCTGGAGATGTGAGGACAATTATTCAGAGGACCTCATTCCTCCTGAGTGTGCACCATCACAGGATGTACAACCATGTGCCAGCGCAAATACTCGCACTTCAGTGGGTCTACTTAGAGAGTTAATTGGGTTTTCACTTGGTGATTCAAAATTCACAAGTGAGCACAAGCAAACACTGGTGGCAGGGACAGCTCTGGAGACTCAGCATCAGGGGTGCAATCATCTCTGAGACCTGCCCATCTGGACACAGGTGCTGAAACCTGGGAGCCATCTATCAGAGCTTAGGGCCATGGAAGCTGAAAGAATTGCTACTAATGGTGGAACGATTGAAATCAGGGATGGAGAAGAAGCCACAATTGGAGCAGCGCAGAAATCTTGAAGGCTTGTAGGGCTGGAGGAGGTTGCACAGGGATGAAGGGGGCAAAGCCATAAAGGGATTTGGAAACAAGATGAGGATTTTAAAATTAAGGCTTTGTCGGATGGAGAGCCGGTGAAGTTCAGCAAGCACGGGTCAAGATTTGGAGTGAGTTAAATCTGTGATGTAGCTTTTTGGATAAGTTTATGTAGGGTGAAACAGGCAAGCAGGCCTGCTAGGAGAGCATTGGAATAGTCAAATGTAGTGGTAACAAAGGCATGGATAAGGGTTTCAACAGCCTATGAGCTGAGGGAAGGTTAGAGTCATACAATGTTACGGAGATGGGAGTAGGCTGTCTTGGTGATGGTGCATCATTGAGGAGAATGATTGACGTACATCAGAAGCATTGCAAGGTATTGACATAAGTGCCAGGCTTTGTCGGATGGAGAGCCGGTGAAGTTCAGCAAGCACGGGTCAAGATTTGGAGTGAGTTAAATCTGTGATGTAGCGTTTTGGATAAGTTTATGTAGGGTGAAACAGGCAAGCAGGCCTGCTAGGAGAGCATTGGAATAGTCAAATGTAGTGGTAACAAAGGCATGGATAAGGGTTTCAACAGCCTATGAGCTGAGGTAAGGTTAGAGTCATACAATGTTACGGAGATGGGAGTAGGCTGTCTTGGTGATGGTGCATCATTGAGGAGAATGATTGACGTACATCAGAAGCATTGCAAGGTATTGACATAAGTGCCACGTAACTCCCCAAAGTAGCGCAGAGGATGGAGGAATCCAACTTGAGTAGTAGTACTCACTCCAAATCTCATTTACCCATGGTGCACACTCAGGAGGCACAGGGAATTGTGAAAATGTCTGCCATGAAAAGAGTGGCTGCCTCCATGGAGCTTCAAGCCCAGATGCCAAATGAGTCCATGCATTCCAGGACCACGGCCATGCAGACTTTACGTGCCAA
Organism: Heterodontus francisci; assembly: GCF_036365525.1. Classification (NCBI taxonomy): domain Eukaryota; kingdom Metazoa; phylum Chordata; class Chondrichthyes; order Heterodontiformes; family Heterodontidae; genus Heterodontus; species Heterodontus francisci. The sequence continues at coordinate 34,482,358 of NC_090387.1, read as the reverse complement.
CATGTCTACCACCTTAAGATGACAGATACCTTAACCGTGGCCTTTCAACATGTTTCCGATCTTTATCAAGCAGCACTGCAGCAATGTGGTAGGAGTGATGTGGCACTGACTCAGGAGAGGGATAATGGCGAAAGGGGACTTTCAAGTGGGAAATCCACTTAAAGCACTCCCGATTCTCTCCCATTGCCCATTCCTCAGCCAGTACCTGACACGCAATCTCATCTTCCAATGGTCAAGTCTGTTCCTGCACAGGTGCATGTGGAGCAGTCTTTTTTGGGTCCTCAGGGACTCCAATACCCAGAGTTTGTGGACCAAAATCACATCGGCATTCAGGGTAGGAAGCATCATTTGAAACAACTGTAATTTATTAAGGGTACAAATGTGGGTGTTTGCCAAAATGTTATTTTTATATATTTGAGTAGTTGAAATACTGTTTAGTGCAAGAGGAGGGTGGTGTCTGGAGGGGTGGTGTAGGGTAGGGGTGGTATTAAGCTGTTGGGCTTTCATTTTTAGTTGGAATAATTAACCTTTGAACTACGAGGGCTGGGCTGGCAATGGGTGCCCCATCCTCACAATCCTCCTCCTTCTGCTTTTTCAATATTCTCTTCATCCGAAAATACCTCATGGGTGCTTTGGTCATCCTCCACCTGTAATCTTCTGTGCATTGTTGTGCAGGACGTAGCACACCACTATGATTCTGGACACCCTCGCTAGCAAGTACTGAAAGGTATCTCCAGACCTATCTGGACAACTGAAGCACATGTTCAACAAGTCGATGGCTTGGTCATGTGGCTCTTGTAGCGCTCCCATGCCTCATTGGTGAGGTTCCTCACAAATGTCCTGAGCCAAGTTTGAACTGGATAATGGAGCAAGGGCAGGCTGTGGAGTTAGATTGCAGATCAGCCATGATCTCATTAAATGGCAGAACAGGTGCAAGGGGCTAAATGACCTACTCCTGTTCTCATGTTCCTCTGTTCTTCTCCTATGAGCCAGACCTTAAATCTGGTTCCTGGAACGAAAAGGTCTGGAATGTTGGACTGCCGCAATATGAAAGCTTCAGGATAGCTTCCAGGCAATCTGGTACACACCTGCATGAACCTCTTCTTTTGGTTGCACACCAGCTGAGCATTGATGGAATAAAATCCCATGCAGTTGATAAAAAGATCCTGATTTCCATGGTGGTCCTCAGATTGCTATGTGTATGCAATCAAGGGCACCCTAAACTTGTACTTGGGAAGCCAAACAAAGAGCTGAACGCAAGTGCCTACTCATTCTGGATATTGTTGCAGGGGAAGTTAATATAAGTCGACACATTGCTAAACAACCATCTTTGACCTGCTGTATACATTTATGGGTAGCCTACTGAGAGACCCTCATGATGTCTCCAGTGACACACTGACACAGAGGCAAAGAAATTGAGTTTAGTCATCACCTTGACAGCAATGGGCCATGCATGGTCACCAGGTCCAGTGGCGAGGAGCTCTTCTTGAAGAAGGCTACAGATGTCAGTGACCACCTGCCGTGACAATCTGAGCTTGGGGAAGCTCTGCTCTTCAGGTAAGTTGAGGAATATTTTGTCAATAGACTCTCTCACGTCGATAGTGCCTTTTATGACCTTGGACACTCTGTTGGCCTCCTCTCTGCTGTTCTGCACCTCTCTCCTGTGCACCTCTCTCCTGCGAATCTGATGATCCCATCACAGGAGCTTGTTGCTGCCATGGATGGTGATTGGCTTCATCATCTGATGTAGTGCCAAAAACATTTCTGGGTTGGCAGGCTGTAACCAGTGGGGTACCTCAAGGATCAGTGCTTGGGCCTCAGCTTTTTACTCAGATGAAGGGACCGAGTGTAAATTATCTAAATTTGCTGACGATATAAAGTTAGCTGGGAAGGTAAGCGGCTGTGAGGAGGTCGCAAAGATGCTGCAGAATGATATAGACAGGTTAAGTGATTGGGCAAGATCATGGCAGATGGAGTATAATGTGGGGAAGTGTGAAGTTACCACTTTGAAAGGGAAAATAGAAAAGTAAAATTTTTTTAAATGGTGAATGACTGGGAGGGACCTGGGTGTCACTATACACAAATCACAGAAAGTTAACATGCAGGTACAGTTAGCAATTAGGAAAGCAAATCATATGTTAGCCTTTATTACAAAAGGATTGGAGTATAAGAGTGAACAAGACTGAGCGCAATTGTATCACACCTTGGTGAGACCACACTTGAAATACTGTGTACGGTTTTGGTCTTCTTACCAAAAGAGGGGAGGCGGTGGCGTAGTGGTATTGTCAGTGGACTAATGATCCAGGGTATTGGTCTGGGAACATGAGTTAATTAAAAAAAATGTGGAATTAAAAAGCTAGTCTGATGATGGCCATGAATTGATTGTTGTAAAACCCATCTGGTTCACTAATGTCCCCCAGGAAGGAAATCTGCTGTCCTTACCTGGTCTGGCCTACATATGACTCCAGACCCACAGCAATGTGGTTGACTCTTAAATGCCATCTGAAATGGCCTAGCAAGCCACTCAGTTGTATCTAAGCGCTACAAAGTCAATAAGGAATGAAACCAGTCGGATCACCCGGCATCGATCTAGGCACCGGAAATGACAACAGCAAACCCAGCCCTGTCAACCCTGCAAAGTCCTCCTTACGAACATCTGGGGGCTTGTACCCCCAGACTAGTCAAGCAACAGCCTGACATAGTCATACTCATCGAATCATAACTTACAGACAATGTCCAAGACACTGCCATCACCATCCCTGAGTATGTCCTGTCCCACTGGCAGGACAGGCCCAGCAGAGGTGGCAGCACAGTAGTATACAGTCGGGAGGGACTTGTCCTGGGAGTCCTCAACATCGACTCCAGACCCCATGACGTCTCATGTCATCAGGTCAAAGATGGGTAAGGAAACCTCTTGCTGATTACCACCTACCACATCCCCACCCCCCCACCCCCCAACCCCCCTCAGCTGCTGAATCAGTACTCCTCTGTGTTGAACATCACTTGGAGGAAGCACTGGGGGTGGCAAGGGCACAGAATGTACTCTGGGTGGGGGACTTCAATGTCCATCACCAAGAGTGGCTCGGTAGCACCACTATTGACCGAGTTGGCACCACTAAATGACATAGCTGCTAGGCTGGCTCTGCGGCAGGTGGTGAGGGAACTAACACGAGGGAAAAATATACTTGACCCCATCCTCACCAACCTGCCTGTCACAGATGCATCTGTCAATGACAGTATTGGTAGGAGTGACCACCGCACAGCTCTTGTAGAGACAAAGTCCTGTCTTCACATTGAGGATACCCTCCATTATCATGAGTGGCACTACTACAGTGCTAAAAGGGATAGATTTCGATCAGATCTAGTAATGCAAAACTGGGCATCCATGAGGCGCTGTGGGCCATCAGCAGCCACAGAATTGTACTCAACCACAATCTGTAACCTCATGAACCGGCATATCCCCCACTCTACCATTACTAACAAGCCGGGGGACCAACCCTGGCTCAATGTAGAGTGCAGGAGGGCATGGCAGGAGCAGCACAAGGCATACTTCAAAATGAGGTGTCAACCTGGTGAAACTATAAGCCAGGACTACGTGTGTGCCAAACAGCGTAAGCAGCATGCGATAGACAGAGCTAAGCGATCCCATAACCAACAGATCAGATCTAAGCTCTGCAGTCCTGCCACATCCAGTCGTGAATGGTGGTGGACAATTATTTGGAGGAGTTGGATCCACAAATATCCCCATCCTCAATGATGGGGGAGCCCAGCACATCAGTGCTGAAGCATTTGCAACAAACTTCAGCCAGAAGTGCCAAGTTGATGATCCATCTCGAGCTCCTCTTCTAGTCCGCAGCATCACAGATGCCTGTGTTCAGCCAATTCGATTCACTCCACATGATGTTAAGAAACGACTGAAGGCACTGGATACTGCAAAGGCTATGGGCCCTGACAACATTCTGGCAATAGTACTGAAGACCTGTGCTCCAGAACTTGCTGTTCCCCTAGCCAAGCTGTTCCAGTACAGCTACAACACTGGCATCTACCCGGCAATGTGGAAAATTGCCCAGGTATATCCTGTATACAAAAAGCAGGACAAGTCCAACCCGGCCAATTACCGCTCCATCAGTCCACTCTCAATCATCGGTAAAATGATGGAAAGTGTCGTCGACAGTGCTATCAAGCGGCACTTGCTAACCTGCTCACTGAACCTCAGTTTGGGTTTCGCCAGGGTCATTCAGCTCCTGACCTCATTACAGCCTTGGTTCAAACATGGACAAAAGAGCTGAAGTCAAGAGGTGAGATGAGAGTGACTGCCCTTGACATCAAGGCAGCATTTGACTGAGTATGGCATCAAGGAGCCCTAGCAAAACTGGAGTCAATGGGAATTAGGAGAAAACTCTCCACTGGTTGGAGTTGTACCTAACGCAAAGAAAGATGGTTGTGGTTGTTGGAAGTCAATCATCTCAGCTACAGAATATCACTGCAGGAGCTCATCAGAGTATTATGCTAGGCCCAAACATCTTCAGCTGCTTCATCAATGACCATCTTTCAATCATAAGGTCAGAAGTGGGGATGTTCGCTGATGATTGCACAATGTTCAGCACCATTCACGAGTCCTCAGATACTGAAGCCGTTCGTGTAGAAATGCAGCAAGACCTGGACAATATCCAGGCTTGGGCTGATAAATGGAAAGTAACATTTGTGTCACACAAGTGCCAGGCAATGACCATCTCCAACAAGAGAGAATCTAACTATCACCCCTTGAGGTTCAATGGCATTACAATCGCTGAATTCCCCACTATCAACATCCTAGGGGTTACCATTGACCAGAAACTGAACTGGAGTAGCTATATAAATACCATGGATACAAGAGTAGGTCAGAGGCTAGGAATCCTGCGACGAGTAGCTTGCTTCCTGATTCCCCAAAGCCTGTCTACAAGGCACAAGTCAGGAGTGTGATGGAATACTCTCCACTTGCCTGGATGGGTGCAGCTCCAACAACACTCAAGATGTTCAACACCATCCAAGACAAAGCAGCCTGCTTGATTGGCACCCCATCCCACAAGCATTCACTCCCTCCACCACTGACACACAGTGGCAGCAGTGTGTACCATCTACAAGATGTACTGCAGCAATGCACCAAGGCTCCTTCGACAGCACCTTCCAAACCTGCAACCTCTACCACCTAGAAAAACAAGGGCAGCAGATGCATGGGAACACCACCATCTGCAAGTTCCCCTTCAAGCCACATACCATTTTGACTTGGAACTATATTGCCATTCCTTCACTGTCGCTGGATCACAATCCTGGAACTCACTCCGTAACAGCACTGAGGGTGTACCTACCCCACATGGACTGCAGCATTTCAAGAAGGCAGCTCACCACCACCTTCTCAAGGGCAATTAGGGATGGGCAATAAATGCTGGCCTAACCAGCGATGCCCACATCCCATAAACAAATTTTAAAAAGGATGCATGTGCCTTGGAAGGAGCACAATAGCGGTTCACTGGACTGATTCCTGGGATGACGGGATTGTCCTATGAGAAGACATTAAATAGACCAACTTGATATTCCCTAGAGTTTGGAAGAATGAGAGATGATCTCATGGAAACATATGATATTCTTAAGCGGCTTGATAGGGTGGATGCTGAGAGGATGTTTCCCCTGGCTGGGAAGTCTGGAACTAAAAGAGTCATTCCCAGAATAAGGGGTTAGCCATTTAGTACTGGGATGGAGAAATTTCTTCATTCAAAGGGTTTGGAACTTTGGAATTCTCTATCCCTGAGAGCTGTGGATGCTCAGTCTTTGAACATAAGAACATAAGAATTAGGAGCAGGAGTAGGCCATTCAGCCCCTCAAGCCTGCCCCACCATTCAATAAGACCATGGTTGATCTGCTCCAGACCTCAACCCCTCTTTCGTGCCAGCTCCTCATAGCCCTCAACTCCCTGATATTTCAAAAATCTATCTACCTCCTCTTTAAATACTTTCAGTGATCTAGCCTCCACAACTCTCTGGGGTATAAAATTCCAGACATTCGCTACCCTCTGAGAGAAGAAATTCCTTCACATCTCAGTTTTAAATGAGTGTCCCCTTACTCTGTAATTATGTCCCCTAGTTCGAGATTCTCCCACTTAGTGGAAAAATCTTCTCAATATCTACACTGTCAAGCCCCCTCAAAATCTTGTACATTTCAATAAGATCACCCCTCATTCTTCTAAACTCTAATGAATAAAGGCCTAAAATGTTTAGCCGTTCTTGATAAGTCAACCCCTTCATCCCAGGAATCAGCCTAGTGAATCTCTTTTGAACTGCCTCCAATGCCAGTATATCCTTTCTTAATTCAAAGTGATTCTTGACAACACAGCCGGCAGGGACGTCATCCGACTGCGCCAACCTGCGCGCATGCGCAAACGGGCACCTGCTCTCTGCGCATGCGCTGCGTTCCACATTGCCAGGACCGGTTGGCGCATGCGCAGATGACATCATCACCTAAATTGCCAGGACTGGTACACGCATGCCCAGATGACGTCATTGCATAAAGTGGGAGAGAGAGCAAGCAGAGAAGCCGGGAGAGAGCGGGGTGTGGAGGAGAAGCGGGGAGAGAGCGGGGTAGGGGGGAGAAGCAGGGTGTGGGGGAGAAGCGAGGACAGAGCGGGGTGTGGGGGAGAAGCAGGGTGTGGGGGAGAAGCGGGGAGAGAGCGGGGTGTGGGGGAGAAGCGAAGAGAGCGGGGTGTGGGGGAGAAGCGAAGAGAGCGGGGTGTGGGGGAGAAGCGGGGAGAGAGCGGGGTGTGGGGGAGAAGCGAGGAGAGAGCGGGGTGTGGGGGAGAAGCGGGGAGAGAGCGGGGTGTGGGGGAGAAGCGGGGAGAGAGCGGGGTGTGGGGGAGAAGCGGGGAGAGAGCGGGGTGTGGGAGAGAAGCGGGGAGAGAGCGGGGTGTGGGGGAGAAGCGGGGGGAGAAGCGGGGAGAGAGCGGGGTGTGGGGGAGAAGCGGGGAGAGAGCGGGGTGTGGGGGAGAAGCGGGGAGAGAGCGGGGTAGGGGGGAGAAGCAGGGTGTGGGGGAGAAGCGAGGACAGAGCGGGGTGTGGGGGAGAAGCAGGGTGTGGGGGAGAAGCGGGGAGAGAGCGGGGTGTGGGGGAGAAGCGAAGAGAGCGGGGTGTGGGGGAGAAGCGAAGAGAGCGGGGTGTGGGGGAGAAGCGGGGAGAGAGCGGGGTGTGGGGGAGAAGCGAGGAGAGAGCGGGGTGTGGGGGAGAAGCGGGGAGAGAGCGGGGTGTGGGGGAGAAGCGGGGAGAGAGCGGGGTGTGGGGGAGAAGCGGGGAGAGAGCGGGGTGTGGGGGAGAAGCGGGGGGAGAAGCGGGGAGAGAGCGGGGAGAGAGCGGGGTGTGGGGGAGAAGCGGGGAGAGAGCGGGGTGTGGGAGAGAAGCGGGGAGAGAGCGGGGTGTGGGGGAGAAGCGGGGGGAGAAGCGGGGAGAGAGCGGGGAGAGAGCGGGGTGTGGGGGAGAAGCGGGGAGAGAGCGGGGTAGGGGGGAGAAGCAGGGTGTGGGGGAGAAGCGAGGACAGAGCGGGGTGTGGAGGAGAAGCAGGGTGTGGGGGAGAAGCGGGGAGAGAGCGGGGTGTGGGGGAGAAGCGAGGAGAGAGCGGGGTGTGGGGGAGAAGCGGGGAGAGAGCGGGGTGTGGGGGAGAAGCGGGGAGAGAGCGGGGTGTGGGGGAGAAGCGGGGAGAGAGCGGGGTGTGGGGGAGAAGCGGGGAGAGAGCGGGGTGTGGGAGAGAAGCGGGGAGAGAGCGGGGTGTGGGGGAGAAGCGGGGGGAGAAGCGGGGAGAGAGCGGGGTGTGGGGGAGAAGCGGGGAGAGAGCGGGGTGTGGGGGAGAAGCGGGGAGAGAGCGGGGTGTGGGGGAGAAGCGGGGAGAGAGCGGGGTGTGGGGGAGAAGCGGGGAGAGAGAGGGGTGTGGGGGAGAAGCGGGGAGAGAGCGGGGTGTGGGGGAGAGAGCGGGGTGTGGGGGAGAAGCAGGGGGGTGTGATGGAGAAGCGGGGGGGGGTGTGGGGGAGAAGCGGGGGGGTGTGGGGGAGAAGCGGGGGGGGGTGTGGGGGAGAAGTGGGGGAGAAGCGGGGAGAGAGCGGGGTGTGGGGGAGAGAGCGGGGTGTGGGGGAGAAGCGGGGAGAGAGCGGTCGAAGACCTTGGTGGCGGCGGGTGTGCTCTCCTCCTGCCTCCCCGCCCGCTCTCTCCGGCAATTCCGCCCTCCCGCCCCCGCCCCCACCCCCAATCTCCCGCTCTCTCCAGCCATTCCCCCCGCCCCCGCTCTCTCCAGCCATTCCCCACTGCCCGCCCTCTCGCTCTCCCTCTCCGGCCATTCTGCCTGCCTGCTCTCTCCGGCCGTTCCCCCCCATCCCCGCCCGCTCTCCCTCTCTCTCCAGCCATTCTCCAGCCAGCCGATCTCTCCAGCCATTGTGTGCTGCCATGTGTTTACGTTGCCTTTGTGTGATTATTTGAGCAGCGCCATCTTTAGTCCTGGTAGCTGCCTGAACGTCACTGACTGTGATGTTTAAGTTGAACAGGCTGCTTTTGCGCATGTGTCAGTCCAGCGCCACCTAGTGGCTGCGTTGTCAGCAAATGCAGCCTTCTTAAATACGAGGACCAAAACTGTACACTGTACTCCAGGTGTGGCCTCACCAACACCCTGTACAGTTGTAACAAGACTTCCCTATTTTTAAACTCCAACCTTCTAGCATTAAAGGCCAAAATTCCATTTGCCTTCTTAATTACTTGCTGCACCTGCATCCTAACTTTTTGTGTTTCATGCACAAGAACACCCAGATTCCTCTGTGCTGCACTTTTTTGCAGTCTCTCTCCATTTAAATAATAGTCTACCTTTTGATTATTCTTACTAACGTGCATGACCCCACACTTTCCTACATTAAACTCCATCTGCCAAGCTTTTGCCCATTCACTCAACCTCTCTAAATCCCCTTGCAGATTCCTTATGTCCTCATCACAACATGCCCTCCCACCTATTTTTGTATCGTCAGCAAATTTGGATTTATTACACTCTGCCCCCTCCTCCATCATTAATATAGATAGTAAATAATTGAGGCCCTAGGACTGATCCTTGTGACACTCCACTAGTTACATCTTTCCAACCTGAAAAAGACCCATTAATCCCGACTCTTTGTCTTCTGTGAGTTAATCAATCCTCAATCCATGCTAATACATTACCCCCAATACCGTGAGCACCTATCTTGTACAATAATCTTTTATGTGGCACCTTATTGAATGCCTTCCGGAAATCTAAATACACTACATCTACCGGTTTCCCCATTATTAACTCTGCTTGTTATATCCTCAAAGAACTCTAGCAAATTTGTCAAACATGATTTCCCTTTCACAAAACCATCTTGACTCTGTTTGATTGCATTAAGCTTTTCTAAATGTCCTGCTATTTCTTCCTTGATAATGGACTCTAGCATTTTACCAACGACCGATGTTAGGCTGATTGGCCTATAGTTTCCTGCTTTTTGTCTCCCTCCTTTCTTGAACAGTGGCGTCACATTAGCGGTGTTTCAATCCACTGGGACCCTCCCGGAATCCAGTGAGTTCTGGAATATTTTGACCAATGCCTCCACTATCTCTGCAGCCACTTCCTTTAAAACCCTTGGATGCAGGCCATCAGGTCCTGGCGACTTGTCTGCCTTTAGTCCCATTAGTTTGTCAAATATTTCATCCCACGTGATAGAGACTGTTACAAGATCTTTCCTCCCATTAACTCCTTGCTTATCTGATATCTGTGGGATGTTTATAGTGTCCTCCACCGTGAAGACCCATGCAAAATATTGGTTTAAATTATCTGCCATTTCCCTGTTCCCTGTTATCAATTCTCCAGTCCTATCATCCAATGGTCCCACACTCACTTTAGCTACTCTCTTTTTATATACCCGTAGAAGCTCTTGCTGTTTGTTTTTATATTTCATGCAATTTACTTTCATAATCAATTTTCTCCCTCTTTATTAGCTTTTTAGTCATCCGCTGCAGGTTCCTTAAAATAAATTCCCAATCCTCTGACCTACCACTAGTTTTTGCCGCTTTGTATGCCTTAGTTTTTGATTGGATACTCTCCTTGACTGCCTTTGTTAACCACGGGTGGTTCATCCTTCTCATTGAGTCCTTCTTTTTGACCAGGATAAAGTTTTGCTGAGCGTTATGAAATATCTGCTTAATTGTCTGCCACTGCTCATCCACTGATCTTCCCCTTAGTCTATTTTCCCAGCCCACTTTAGCCAACTCTTTCTTCATACCTCCGTAATTGCCCTTGTTTAAGTTGCGGACACTGGTTTGTGTCCTGAGTTGCTCACCCTCAAACTGAATTTGAAATTCTACCATGTTGTGATCGCTACCTCCTAGAAGATCCTTAACTACGATATCTCTCATTAATCCTACCTCATTACACATTACTAGATCTAAAGTAGCCTGTTGCCTGGAAGGTTCCGCAATGTATTGCTCTAAGTAGCAATCCCTGATGCACTCTACAAATTCATCTTCCATTTACAATCTGATTTGTCCAGTGAATATGCAGATTAAAATCACCCATGACAATTGTAGTGCCCTTCTTACACGCCTCCATTATTTCCTGATTTATACTTCGTCCTACATTGAGGCAACTCTTCGGGGGCCTATTGATGACTCCCACCCGTGACTTCTTCCCCTTGCTATTCCTTATTTTCACCCAAACTGATTCCACATTATAATCTATTGCACCTATATCACTACTCACTATTGCACTGTTACCTTCCTTTATTAACAAAGCTACCCCACCTCCTTTTCCTTTTTGCCTATTTTTCCAGAACATCAAATATCCTTGAATATTGAGTTCCCAATCTTAGTCACCCTGCAACCACGTCTCTGTAATAGCTATCAAGTCATATTCACTTATTTCTATTTGTGCCGTCAACTCATCTATCTTGTTACAAATGCTGTGTGCATTCAGATAAAGAGCCTTAAGCTTTGATTTTTTACCATTATTACTCATTCTGGTTCTAATTTCTGCTGCACTCTTCTGCTTATATTTTCTGCCCCTTCCTGTCACACTTTGATTACTGTTCGCCTCTTCACTACCCTGCACCTCTGCTCTCTCGTTTCTTTTTGATTTTTTAAACTTCCCTTCAAATGAACCCTCCCCCTCCACTAATTAGTTTAAAGTCCTAGCTACAACCCTCGTTATACGAATCTCCAGGACACTGGTCCCAGCGTGGTTCAAATGAAGCCCGTCCCAACGGAACAGCTCTCCTCTTCCCCAGTATTGGTGCCAGAGCCCCATGAATCGGAACCCATTTCTCCCACACCAATCTTTGAGCCACGTGTTTACCTCTCTAATCTTATTTACCCTGTGCCAATTTGCATGTGGCTCAGGTAGTAATCCGGAGATTATTACCTTTGAGGTTCTGCTTTTTAATTTAGCCCCGAGCTGCTCATAGTCCCTCAGCAGAACCTCTTTCCTAGTCCTACCTATGTTGTTGGTACCTAAGTGGACCACGACAACTGGATCCTTTCCCTCCCACTCCAAGTTCCTCTCCAGCCCAGAAGAGATGTCCTTAACCTTGGCACTGGGTAGGCAGCACAGCCTTCGGGACTCTCTGTCTTTGCTGCAGAGAACAGTATCTATTCCCCGAACTATGCTATCCCCTATTACTACTATATTTCTCTTTTCTCCCCCCACTGAATGGCACTCTGAACCACTGTGCTGTGGTCAGTTTGCTCATCCTTCCTGCAGTCTGTGCCCTTGTCCACACTGGGAGCAAGAACCGCGCACCTATTGGATAAGGAGACTGGCTGAGGCTCCTCCAAAGCTAAATTCTGGATCCCCATACCTGCCTCACTCGCAGTCACTCTCCTATCCTGACCACGGTCCAAATTTGATGTAATTAATCTAAGGGGTGTGACTGTCTCCTAAAACACAGTGTCCAGGCAACTCTCCCCATCCCTGATGTGTCGCAGTGTCTGCAGCTCAGACTCCAGCTCATCAACTCTGAGCCGGAGGTCCTCGAGCAGCCAACACTTGCTGCAGATGTGGCCACTGTGGATTGCACCGGTGTCCACTAGCTCCCACATACTACAGCTGCCTGCCCAGCCATCTCTATTTAATTAATTAATTTGTATGTTAAATATTTGGATGTTTGATGCTATGTTCGATTTAAATTAAATTATAAGTACTTGTTTAAACAATAAATTGTAATTAATATTTCTAGTCCTGCTCTGTGTTTATACTCTTATTATAACACTTACTTTACAGTACCATGATTGAAAAATTTTAATTACCCAACTCCGAATTTGAACCAATACCCTCCCTGCTGGTCCCTCTGTGTGTGTATATATATATATAGTAAATTATAAAATCCTCCTTAGTTTTTAGTTTTTATACTAATGAATCAAGCAAGTTTTATTTTATATTTGATTAACAGATTAAATTAAAAGCTTACCGGTATACTCATGCCGGCCTGCTTTCATTTTGCCTGTGCTCACTGTTGACTGTGACGTCACTTTTCGATTTTTGATTTGCCTCCGAACTTCCCACTCCTCTCCCACTGCTTCTCTCCGAAACTCTGAGGTTCTGTTGTGCTTTTTGAATGCTCTCCTCTCTCGCAGCTTCTCTCCGAATCTCCGAGGTTTTGGTGTGCTTTTTGAATGTTCTCGTCTCTCGCTGCTTCTCTCCGAATCTCCAAGCTTCTGGTGCGCTTTTTGAATGCTCTCCTCTCCCGCTTCTTCTCTCCGAATCTCTGAGGCTCTGGTGTGCTTTTTGAATGCTCTCCTCTCTCGCTGCTTCTCTCCGAATTTCCGAGGTTCTGGTGTGCTTTTTGAATGCTCTCGTCTCCCTCTGCTTCTCTCTGAATCTCCGAGTATATTCAAGACAGATATTGATGGATTTTTGGACACTAAGGAGATTAAGGGATATGGAGATAGTGCAGGAAAGTGAAGTTGAAGTTAAAGATCAGCCATGATTGAATTGAATGGTAGAGCAGGCTTGAATGGCTGAATGGCCTACTCCAGCTCCAATTTCTTATTTGCCAGAGGGAACTGACAAAGCAGCTGTAAGCACTGAGCATTTATTGAGATCAGGCAATCTGAACTTCAAAGAGCTGTTTGAAGTACACCTCAGTGACGATTTTCATGAACCCCAGGAAATCCATGCTGAAGATATTAAATTCAAAAGTTTGTTTAAATCAATTGAAAATTCCTTCCTTATTTAATTATGATGTTAAATTCTGTATTAATCGTTGGCTCGCCCGCGCTAATGATTGTGCCAACTCTGGCAAGTAGATTGATCACACACTACCAAACATGTTAGACCCAGAAGTGGGTGCATTGAAGCCGGGTCCTGTTCAATTTTTACTTCACACCTGACCCCTACTCACCCATTCTTGGGGGTTAAAATTCCCCCCTAGATCTCTGTCAGTCTGCTAACGAGAGGCCTTAAAAAATACAGACACTAAAAAGTCAGGGAACAAAATGCCGCTAGAGCGTTTAAAAGACTCCTGCAAGGAGATAGGTTCTGTCCTGAACTGGAGGACAGGATAGAGTAAAGCCATTCCGTTTAAATTGAACAAAACAACCAACTAAAGTGGAGTAGTAAAGCAGAAATATTATTTTTACGTTATTTTGCAGAAATAAGTTACATACCTTTCATACCTGCTGCTCATCTTTACCAAATATACATATTACATTCTTCAATGACAATATAGTACAGCATGCAACATACCATTACTATTCTATGAGTTCATTCTGTCTCCTGCTACAAGACACTCTCAGAATGATCTAAACATCTAAACATTGGTTAAATCGTTGAAACGTGTACTCTTATATTACTTCCTCTAGGATGTGACTCATTCTCTACCCTTCCTTGAGGGATAACTGAGGTTTTGCATGGGTGTTAGCAGCCAATCTTTGAGTAAGTAGCCCCTGTCTCCCAAAGCCATGCTACCTGTTTACTCTCTCAAATAGTTGTAAAACTCTTGAGTCCATCAAGATGTGTGCATTGTGAAAATTACACAGAAAACAGGCAGTTACACATCTTCTAGCTATGAAACAAATAGGTAATTCCCAAAATAGTGACATGCATATAACTAATGCTGCTGCGTACTTGGGAAGCATAGAAAATAGGAGCAGGAGTAGGCCTTTTGGCCCTTGGAGCCTGCTCCATCATTCATTATGATCATGGCTGATCATCCAACTCAGTAACCTGTTCCCGCTTTCCCCCCCATATCCTTTGATCCCTTTCGCCCCAAGAGCTATATCTAACTCCTTCTTGAAAACATACAATGTTTTGACCTCAACTGCTTTCTGTGGTAGTGAATTCCATGGGCTCCCCACTCTCTGGGTGAAGAAATTTCTCCTCATCTCAGTAACTGCAGTACAAATGTGTTTGCCTGTCCAACTGCTACTGCTTGCCTTTTTTGAATTGCATTTTGCAGACATGTGCTGAAAGGAGGCATCTGTTACTTTTAGTATGTAGTGGTGCACTACATACTGACTGATTTAGTGAAGTCTCCAACTTCTGAATGGGCCCAGACATATAGAAATTTAATGCCTCACGTACTAATGCAGGTCAGTCTCTGGATCGCATTTGGCATACTTTCCTGTTCTTGTTTCTGCCCTTCCAACAAGCCAAGTAATAGACTTGATGCTCCAAGCATGCTGTTTGCTGTCTCCTTTTGCCAATAACCATAAGCTCTGTGTAATCCCACTGACTATGTGAAATAAAAACAGTAAGTGCTGGAAATACTCAACAGGTCTGGCAGCATCTGTGGAGAGAGAAGCAGAGTTAATGTTTCAGGTCTGTGACCTTTCATCAGAACTGGCAAAGGTTAGAAATGTGATAGGTTTGAAGCAAATAAAGCGTGGGTGGGGGAAAAGAGAACAAAAGGGAAGGTGTGTGATAGGACAGAGGGCTGGAGAGATAAACTGACAAGGAGGTCATGGGGCAAAGGCAAAGAGAGTGACCTAATGGTGTGGTGAAAGACTAAACATTAGTGCAGAGGGAGTATTAATGACAGAATAATGAGCAGCCCTAGCCAAAAGCACAAACATGAAAAAACCAGTAGGTAGACACATGGTAAAAAAGTAAAAAAAAACAAAAGCATCATTAATGTTGGGTTTCACTACACTATTTTACTCATGGGGTAATTTTTAAAGTGTGCTTGAAGATAAATATAAGAGACATTAACAAAAACTCAGAAATTTACTCAATACATTCAGCGCGTGTATTATCCCAACTTTCAGAGTACATTGGACCTCTGTTTTAAGGAATTTGGTTGCCTATTTCCCATCCACCACGCAATCAAAGAATCCTTCTGCAAATAGAGTAAGGCTATTAGGCCTCCGTCAGTTAAGAGTTGGCCCCAGCTTCTTTCATAAACTACTAAAATTGCTAAGTTTCTGGTGTAAAGTTGAGCACACCTCAAAAAGGAAACAAAAGAAAGCAAATGGTTACCTTGCCACCTCTATCTTAATTTAACAAAAATTTTTGATGAATTATTTTTGTTCACTTTTTTGACATGAGATAGAAATCACTGAACTGATTGTGTCTGTTGTTTAGGTTTATGAATTATTCCTGTAAACCTCAGTTGTAATTACTGAACGATAGCCCAAAACTCTAAAGTTGCTCTAGCGATCTAGAGATAAATAGACAAGTATTACACAAAGTTTATATATGGCCAAATGATTAAAACAGATAGATGATGGGTGATTATCTTCTTGAGAATTATAAAAACTAATCTCAGAACAAAGGATACTATATATGAAAGTTAATCAACTGAGAAGCTGCAGTAGCAATAATATACAACAGCCTACAGTTATGAAAAGTGTTATTTGATTAAACACAACATGAGGTTAACTTTGCTTCTCTCTCCACAGATGCTGCCAGACCTGCTGAGTGTTTCCAGCACTTTTTGGTTTTATTTCAGATTTCCAGCATCTGCAGTATTTTGCTTTTATGATATTTTTAGCCTCAACTGACTTAGTACCAGCTGCAGCTCAAATGTAGAACAATTGTACTACTGTTTGAAAGCTTTAAATTCTTTTGAAAAGAAAAGTAACTTCCCTTGGTAATGGCAAAGGACAAAACACACTGTACAAAAGTGGTGTAACTTTCAAGTGACTTATTCCAACCTGCAATCTATCAATGTAAGCATATCTTAAGAATCTGAATTCCCTGATGTTTAGTGCGAAAATGCATTCAGGGCTTTATATACAGTAGTATGGGGTGAAACAGTAGAATTATTAGCTATCGTTTCAGTCCATTTCTTTGATTACTTTACAAAACCTTAGAAGAGTCACAGCAACAGAACTTGATTAGAAATAAAACATTTTCAAAGAATTATGATTAACCTTATGATGTTTATATTTTTATTCAATCCATTTATGTTGACCGTTCTTTGAAATTTGAACTAGAAAGTATTGATGCCATCACCAGGATGCTGGTTTGAAGAACTTATTGAGAGTGACAGGGAATTGAATTATTATTAGGTAAGATACAATCAAAAATTTATGATGATTCACTTTTAACTGTGTAATTATTGTGCTCAGTAACCCTTCCAAGGCGATACACAGTACTCATTTGTTATGCTCGAATAAACACTTGCATTGTTACTGTGATAGATAGATACTTAATCATATGCCTAGCAGCAGTTTCCATCTCAAGTGCTATTTCAAGAGCTTTAGCAGACACGAGTCTACTTCTGCCATTAGTTTCCTCTGTACAGAAGATTCTTTCAAACCACAAAGTGGTCTCACTGAATTGTTGAGGCACCCAATTGTTATCCAAATAAACACTTGAATTGATGCACTACTAACTAGCTACATTTATTTTCAGCTCCTCTAAAATATTCTATCAAAGAATAACAAAGCAATGCAAAGCAAAATAAAGACCAAACATTGTAGTTAATTGTTAAAATGTGCTTGCTCTAATCACGGAGCCATCTAGTATTCAGTTAACAATAAGCAAGTACGTACATATAATTCATTAAACAAAAATATTTAGAAAATTGACATTCATTCGTATAGCATGTTTAAAGCATCCAAGGTGTTTAACGGGAGCGATTATCAAACAAAATTTGACAAAGAGCCACGTAAGTAGATATTAGGACAGATGATCTAAAGCTTTGGTGAGGAGGTAGGTTTCGAGGAGCATCTTAAAGGAGAAGAGCTAGGGAGGATGAGAGGTTTAGCGAGGGAATTCCACAGCATAGAGCCAAGACAGCTGAAGACACAGCCGCTGGAGAAAAGAAGCAAAGAAAATCGGGGATGCACAAGAGGCCAGAATTGGAGGAGCACAGAGATCTCGGAGCAAATTTTTAAATCAAAGCTTTACCACACCAGGAGCCAATGTAGGTCAGCAAGCACAGGGATGATAGGTGAACAGGACTTGGTGCAAGTTAGGATACTGACAGCAGCATTTTGCATGATCTCAAGTTTATAGAGAATGCAAGATGGAGGCCGGCCAGGAGAGCATTGGAATAGTTGATTCTACAGGTAACACAGGCATGGATGAGGGTTTCAGAAGCAAATAAGCTGAGGCAGGGTTGGAGTTGATGTTGTTATTGTGGTGTAAGTAGGCAGTCTTGATAATGGAGCGGATATGGAGTTGGAAGTTCAGCTCAGGATCAAATAGGATGCCAAGGTTTTGAACAGTTTGGTTATGTCTCAAATAGTGGCCAGGGAGAGGGATGGAGTCCCTAGCTAGGGAATGGAGTTTGTGATGGGGACCAATGACAATGGCTTCAGTCTTTCCAATATTCAATTGGAGCACATTTCTGCTCATCTAATACTGGATGTTGGACAAGCAACATGACAATATAGACGGTGGAGGGGTCGAGAGAGGTATTGGTAAGGTAAAGATGTGGACTCAAGGGCTGCATGCAGATAAGAAATAGGAAGGAGGCAAGGATAGACCCTTGGAGGAGTCCAAAGGTAACGCTGCATGTGCAGGAACATAACTTGTTATTATCGTAAATCACTGAAAACTTGTTGGTTGTGGTTCAGGCCCTGCATGGATCCTGTGCCTCTGAAAGAAAATTCAAAACTGACCCTTAATGAGCTGACAACAAGCTCCGTTAAGTGGCTTAACTGGCCTTTTAGTGATCTCGGGCACATTGGATCTCGCTGGAGCCTTTTAAACTTTGAGTGTGCCAGTTTTGCGTTGGGAAACCAGCACGCTGGCCCCCAATGGGTGGGTTTGAGCAACTGCCAGCCCCCGTTCCCGCCCTCTCATTTAAATAAAAATCCCACCCACAATGTCTGACGCAAAGCACCTGACAAATCCGCAAGAGTTGTAGGTCCCCTGGTCCCCTCCTTGGCAGCCAACACAACCCTCTGCTCCTTTTCCCAAACAGCTCAGGAGACTCCAGGAAGGGTGATGCAGACAGATATTAGAGGGAAGATGGAAGTACAAGCCAGTGCCTATCCCAGGCATTGCAAAACAATGACACAATTTAACCTACTCCATGTCAAGATGAGGAAAGGCAGGAGAGACCTTCTAATTTCCAGTCTTGTTTTTGTGGTTTGTTCATTTTAAACCTGTATTTTTTAGTTTTGCTTTCGCAATTTAAGCCAAATAGCCTGCTTACTTCCATATTATCTGTGCTTCGCAGCATTTTGAAGATGTGGATCATATCAGACAGAGTCTTATCTCTGATGAAACAAATTTTAAATTTAAAGCTCCAAGTCTTAGGATTTTTTGTTATTCTCTATTTCCAACATATCAACGTTGTGAACTTGGATGCCCAAAATTGCAAACATAATATAGGGGAAATAACAGGGCCATTTTCAAGACTCTTACTGCTGTATTGAATGAATTTGATGATTCACAATGTTATTTTTATAAATTACCCTACAAATTATTTTTATGCACTAATACATTTTCCATTATTAACAAGACTAAAGTGTATCATTTCTACTGTTTAGAAAACATTTGTAGAATTAGTTCATCTTCTGTGGCACTGCTCACTGAGAGTCTGGGGTCTGGAGCAAGGCTGTGATGTTTAGCATAGGCTCACTCCAAGTGAGGGAAGGTTACTCACCAGTGGGAGGGTGGAGTGAGAAAAAATATTATAGTTGGGGGAACAGAGGACAGAGAGCCACTGGAGAGAGAGTGCGATTGTGGAGCAAGGGTTGGGTGCTGGGACCTCTTTGGAATGGGGAGAGGGGAGGGATAATAGAGCATAGCAGATGTTGACAAGGGAGCAGAGTATAGTAGAGCATCAGGGAAGACAGCCACAAGGGGTGCAATAAAGAAACAATATTGTCATGTTTGGACATTTTTGGACCATTTTCCTCATAAAGGATTTGGGAACAGACTTACTTTTAAATGTTTGTTTCCTAAAATCAAAGTGTATTCACATAAGTTCAGAACAAAAGCACTGTTGTGAAAAATGGTTATTGTACTAATGGGTTAGATAGTGAAGCGTTTTCCTTGATCCCTGGGTGGCACAGTGGCACAGTGGTTAGCACCGCAGCCTCACAGCTCCAGGGACCCGGGTTCGATTCTGGGTACTGCCAGTGTGGAGTTTGCAAGTTCTCCCTGTGACCGTGTGGGTTTTCGCCGGGTGCTCTGGTTTCCTCCCACAGCCAAAGACTTGCAGGTGATAGGTAAATTGGTCATTATAAATTGCCCCTAGTGTAGGTAGGTGGTAGGGAATATGGGATTACTGGAGGGTTAGTATAAATGGGTGGTTGTTGGTCGGCACAGACTCGGTGGGCCGAAGGGCCTGTTTCAGTGCTGTATCTCTAAATAAAAAAAAATAAATAAAATAAAGAGATGTACAACATATGGCTGATTCGATATCACCTACTTTACACTATCATCCAAAGTTAAAATTACCCCCCGACTTCTTGGTGAGGGAGTGGGCGGCGGGGGTGGGGGGGGGGGGCGCTGGAAGTTCTACATCATATCGGAGGTCTTCAAAAGACAGTCCTGTCAATTATCAAGCTGTTATGGAAATACAGATACAAAGGATATTTTAACTCCTTCTGAACTGATGCTATTTTTGTTGTTTTCTATGTATTGTACTCCCTGTACCTTGGTTGTTTCACACTTCTACTGTGTATTCTATTGCACATATATATCTCTGTTAATTATAGCCTGTATGAAACTAGTCTGATGGTGTGGTATCTTCTGCCCTTTGAAGGGCCCAGGAGCCCATGGTGGGCATCTCGGTGATGTCCAGTGGTCAGCATCCTCATTAAAGAATAACTGTTAATCTTTGGCACGCTTTTCCACCCACAGCACATATAAAAGTCCCATTAGTTCATGCGATATTCAGTGTGCTTAAGGAAACTGCTGTTTTTTCTCTCTCTTCTTTCTTCTTTGGCCTCCTTATCTCGAGAGACAATGGGTAAGCACCTGGAGGTGGTCAGTGGTGTGTGGAGCAGTGCCTGGAGTGGCGATAAAGGCCAATTCTAGAGTGATAGGCTCTTCCACAGGTGCTGCAGAACAATTTGATTGTTGGGGCTCTCTACAGCAAGCACAAAACTCTTGGGGGGGAAAGCCCAAACCATAACAGTGGCATCTTACAGTTAGTAGGAAATCAGCAGTAACATTACCAACAGTCATAAAGTAAGGCCTGTAATGTTTGCCTGTTCTGTAATGCTACTTACTGCCAGCATGGGATGCACACGTAGTGTGTAAAATAATTTGAAATTAATGATTTTACAACATCATCTGCTGGTAGAAAAATAGAACTGCAGGATCAGGAATAATTGCAGTTTTAAAGAGAAATCCAAAGACTCGTGCTCCAGTATTGGTCCTTTAAAGAGAGTGAAAGTGATGACTGTTACTTTGTCAACACCATTAATCATCCAGTGAATTTCTCAGATATAGATTTCGAATTATTGCAATTCATTTAGATGCATTAGAATCGACACAAAGAATTTTAACTCAGAGAATTTATATTATTCTCTCACCAACCAGATCTGGCCAACTGCAATCTTAAATTGCAGGCAGGAAGGACACCTACCCTAAACCAGTGTTCCCGTTGAACATGCAGATCGGAATCAGATAGCATAATCATGGCATGATCTGCCATTTTAACCTCGGGTCTGAGCAGGAGAACTGTGTTGGATTCCCCACCAGGAAACCTGCCTGAACAGGAGCTAGGGCTACAAGAAGCCCAGCAATTTCTTTGTGGGCTAAGAGAAGCAGGAGTGTTGGTCACAAGGGAGCCCTCCCCCAGACCTCCTCCCCTCACCCAACCGGGATTGCTACTATGCTCCGGTTTCCTCCCACAGCCAAAGACTTGCAGGTTGATAGGTAAATTGGCCATTATAAATTGCCCCTAGTATAAGTAAGTGGTAGGGGAATATAGGGAAGGTGGGGATGTGGTAGGAAAATGGGATTAGTGTAAGATTAGTATAAAGGGGTGGTTGATGGTCGGCACAGACTCGGTGGGCCGAAGGGCCTGTTTCAGTGCTGTATCTCTAAATAAATAAATAAAAAAGTCTGCTATATGTTATTTGAAAAGTTTGCAAACAAAGGAATTAAACTGCTCAGCTGTTGAACTCTATCATGAACTATTTCAAAATGATTAACTTAATTCTTTAACAATTTTCTGTTATTATTCAAACCGAAAAGCTATCTGTGAATGGACCTCCTTGTCAGTACTCCTCAATGTTGAACACCACTTGGAAGAAGCACTGAGGGTGGCAAGGGCACAGAATGTACTCTGGTTGGGGGACTTCAATGTCCATCACCAAGAGTGGCTTCGTAGCACCACTACTGACAGAGCTGGCCGTGTTCTAAAGGACATAGCCACTAAATTGTGTGTGCGGCAAGAGGTGAGGGAACCAACAGGAGGGAAAAATATACTTGATCTCGTCCTCACCAATCTGCCTGCGGCAGATGCTTCTGTCCATGACCATATTGGTAGGAGTGACCACTGACCACTGCACAGTCCTTGTGGAGACAAAATCCCATCTTCACATTGAGGATACCCTCCATGTCTTATGTGGCACTACCACCGTGCTAAATGGGATAGATTTCGAACAGATCTAACAATGCAAAACTGGGCATCCATAAGGTGCTGTGGGCCATCAGCAGTAGCAGAACTGTTCTCAACCACAATCTGTAACCTCATGGCCCGGCATATCCCCCACTCTACCACCAAGCCGGGGGACCAACCCTGGTTCAATGAAGAGCGGTGCCACAAATATCCCCATCCTCAATGATGGGGGAGCCCAGCACATCAGTCCGAAAGATAAGGCTGAAGCATTTGCAACAATCTTCAGCCAGAAGTCCAGAGTTAATGATCCATCTCGGCCTCCTCCTGAAGTCCCCAGCATCACAGATGCCAGACTTCAGCCAATTTGATTCACGCGCGATATCAAGAAATGACTGAAGGCACTGGATACTGCAAACGCTATGGACCCTGCTTACCAATAACCTACTCAGTGACACTCAGCTTGGGTTCCGCCAGGGTCACTCAGCTCATGACCTCATTACAGCCTTGGTTCAAACATGGACAAAAGAGCTGAACTCAAGAGGTGAGGTGAGCGTGACTGCCCTTGACATCAAGGCAGCATTTGACCGAGTATGGCATCAAGGAGCCCGAGCAAAACTGAAGTCAATGGGAATCAGGGGGAAAACTCTTCTTTGGTTGGAGTCATACCTAGCATAAAGGAAGATAGTTGTGGTTGTAGGAGGTCAATCATCTCAGCTCCAGGACAACACTGCAGGAGTTCCTCAGGGTTTTTAGATTAGAGATACAGCACTGAAACAGGCCCTTCGGCCCACCGAGTCTGTGCTGACCATCAACCACCCATTTATACTAATCCTACACTAATCCCATATTCCTACCAAACATCCCCATCTGTCCCTATATTTCCCTACCACCTACCTATACTAGTGACAATTTATAATGGCCAATTTACCTACCAACCTGCAAGTCTTTTGGCTTGTGGGAGGAAACCGGAGCACCCGGAGAAAACCCACGCAGACACAGGGAGAACTTGCAAACTCCACACAGGCAGTGCCCAGAATCGAACCCGGGTCCCTGGAGCTGTGAGGCTGCAGTGCTAACCACTGCGCCACTGTGCCGCCCAAGGCCCCTTAGACAGCACCTTCCAAACCTGCAACCTCTACCAACTAGAAGGACAAGGGCAGCAAATGCACCACCACCTACAAGTTCCCCTCCAAGTCACACACCATCCTGACTTGGAATTATATCGCCATTCCTTCACTGTCGCCGGGTCAAAATCCTGGGACTCCCTTCCTAACAGCACTGTGGGTGTACCTACCTCACATGGACTGCAGCGGTTCAAGAAGGCAGCTCACCACCACCTTCTCAAGGGCAATTAGGAATGGGCAATAAATGCTGGCCTAGCCAGCGATGCCTACATCCCATGAATGAATAAAAAAAAAGGCCACAAAGACCTGGTTGCAGTGCTGAAAGAGGTTCAATGACCTCCCACAAATGGTCAAAGTTGCATCTTCAAATGTCACATTCCCCCAACTGCCCCTCCAGCCTCACAAACTGTTCAATGTACTAGAACTCCATCTCTCACCTATCAACAATCTCCATCGCCACTGATAACTAACATTCATAGTTTCACCTTATCCTCGCACACTTAGCACCGCTGCAAGCCTCACACCCACATCACACACCTTGCACATGCACTGCTATTCAACCATGATAGTCACATCATCCAAATGTATTGCACCACACTCACTGACACACTTGCCTCTGTCTTGCAGAAGAAGGTGGTGCATAACCGAAAGCAGCAGCAGTTAACTGGCGGGGGACAGGCACAGCTGCATGTCCTCACCCTGATGGAGGAGATCGTGCTCGCCATCATTGGAGCAACTATGACCAAGGCCATGGTTAGTGGTGGGACTGAAAGGATGCCTAATAATCCTTCTCAGATCCCACTTCCCCTCATCGCACAATCTCTTCTGGTTCTCAAGCTGCAGACTGTGTAAGCTTGCACCTCTTGCTTTCTACCCCTCCCCTCACCTCACCACACCCCTACCCTTGTGCCTTTCTCCTTTTGGATTATCAAGGACTGCCACTTGGCCAGTCAGTGGTGCAGGAATGTGATGTAGAAACAGAATAAGAGATTGATAATGATGAAACATCGTCACACAATCTTACACTCGCAGTCACCAGCTCAGATATGTTTTATGTTTTAGAGATACAGCACTGAAACAGGCCCTTCGGCCCACCAAGTCTGTGCCGACCATCAACCACCCATTTATACTACTCCTACCCTAATCCCATATTCCTACCACATCCCCACCTGTCCCGATATATTTCCCTACCACCTACCTATACTAGGGGCAATTTATAATGGCCAATTAACCTATCAACCTGCAAGTCTTTGGCACGTGGGAGGAAACCGGAGCACCCGGAGGAAACCCACGCAGACACAGGGAGAACTTGCAAACTCCGCACAGGCAGTACCCAGAATTGAACCCGGGTCCCTGGAGCTGTGAGGCTGCGGTGCTAACCACTGCGCCACTGTATGGGCACTGTGTGTACTTTAGAGGTTAGCATATGTGCGAGACCTGCATGTGGTGAATTACCAGGCAGGGGAAGAGGGCAGCACAGGTCACAGCTCACTGGATGGCAAGATCGCATGAGTTCTGCTGCAGGGGACTCAGATAAGGACTTCAATGGGATGACATACTGGAAAAGCCTGATGGGCATGCATACAGAAATGTTTGGTGCATTGGCTGGCCTGCCAGAAAGACTGTGGTCAATGTCAAGGGACAAGAACATGAGAAATCGGACCAGGAGGAGTAGGCCATTCAGCCCTTCAAGCCTGCTCAGTCATTCAATAAGATCATGGCTGAGCCAATCATGGCCTCAACTCCACTTTCTGGCCAGCCTCCCATAACCCTTGACTCCCTTGTAGGTCAATAATCTGTCTAACTCAGCCTTGAATATATTCAATGATCCAGCCTCCAATGCTCACTGGATAGAGAATTCCAAACACTAATGACCCTCTGAGAGAAGAAATTCCTCCTCATTTTCATATTAAATTGGAGACCCCTTATTCTTAAACCATGCCCCCTCGTTCTAGATTCCCCTACGAAGGGAAACAGTATCTCAGCATCAACTTGGCACATGGCTTGGAGGTCATCCTTTCCAGCATGGAAGTGATGGTCAACTCCACGTCTGAGTGCTGCAGTGGAAACTCGGACTGAATTCCTGTACACTCAGCTTGTTGCCATGCAAGTGCAGCTTGCTGCCATACAGGCTCAGACTGCTGTCATCATGGCTGCAGATACCAGTGCGCAAAGGGGCTTGCAGGGTCTCACAGCAGTCCAGCAGTCTGTCCTCCAACAGATGACTGAGGTGCCACCCCAGGGGAGTGGCAGAGGCTCTGTGGAGCACAAACCTGCTGTCCTATCTCAGAATGACAACATTTGTCCTCCCTCCACGCCACTCCACCAGTGCCCTTGCTGTTGCCTGTCAGCCAGTCCGTCTAGACTGCTGCCGCCCATGCTGAGTTGCTGTACTCTGAAGTAGGGCCAGAGCTGCTCAAGGTCGTCCTGCAAGGCCATCTGCAGTCTCTTACACTCAGAGCCAGGAGCCATCCGGCAGCCATGCTGCAGCCACTGGGGTAACACTCTGTAGGAACATTAGGACAGGCAAAGGCACACAGAAGACAGGCACCATGGGAATGCACAAGGGTGATAAATTGAATTTTATGTGGAGTATTGGATGGTTTGTTTGATAAAATTCATTTGGAATGTTTTTTAGAACATTACAGCGCAGTACAGGCCCTTCGGCCCGCGATGTTGCGCCGACCTGTGAAACCATCTGACCTACACTATTCCATTTTCATCCATATGTCTATCCAATGACCACTTAAATGCCCTTAAAGTTGGCGAGTCTACTACTGTTGCAGGCAGGGCGTTCCACGCCCCTACTACTCTCTGCGTGAAGAAACTACCTCTGACATCTGTCCTATATCTTTCACCCCTCAACTTAAAGCTATGTCCCCTCGTGTTTGCCATCATCATCCGAGGAAAAAGACTCTCACTATCCACCCTATCTAACCCTCTGATTATCTTGTATGTCTCTATTAAGTCACCTCTCCTCCTCCTTCTCTCCAACGAAAACAACCTCAAGTCCCTCAGCCTTTCCTCGCAAGACCTTCCCTCCATACCAGGCAACATCCTAGTAAATCTCCTCTGCACCCTTTCCAAAGCTTCCACATCCTTCCTATAATGCGGTGACCAGAACTGCACGCAATACTCCAGGTGCGGTCTCACCAGAGTTTTGTAGAGCTGCAGCATGACCTCGTGGCTCCGAAACTCGATCCCCCTACTAATAAAAGCTAACACACCATATGCCTTCTTAACAGCCCTATTAACCTGGGTAGCAACTTTCAGGGATTTATGTACCTGGACACCAAGATCTCTCTGCTCATCTACACTACCAAGAATCTTCCCATTAGCCCAGTACTCTGCATTGCTGTTACTCCTTCCAAAGTGAATCACCTCACACTTCTCCACATTAAACTCCATTTGCCATCTCTCAGCCCAGCTCTGCAGCCTATCTATGTCCCTCTGTACCCTACAACACCCTTCGACACTATCCACAACTCCACCGACCTTCGTGTCATCCGCAAATTTACTAACACACCCTTCTACACCCTCATCCAGGTCATTTATAAAAATGACAAACAGCAGTGGCCCCAAAACAGAACCTTGCGGTACACCACTAGTAACTAAACTCCAGGATGAACATTTGCCATCAACCACCACCCTCTGTCTTCTTTCAGCTAGCCAATTTCTGATCCAAAGCTCTAAATCACCTTCAACCCCATACTTCCGTATTTTCTGCAATAGCCTACCGTGGGGAACCTTATCAAACGCCTTACTGAAATCCATATACACCACATCCACTGCTTTACCCTCATCCACCTTTTTGGTCACCTTCTCGAAAAACTCAATAAGGTTTGTGAGGCACGACCTACCTTTCACAAAACCGTGCTGACTATCGCAAATGAACTTATTCTTTTCAAGATGATTATAAATCCTATCTCTTATAACCTTTTCCAACATTTTACCCACAACCGAAGTAAGGCTCACAGGTCTATAATTACCAGGGCTGTCTCTACTCCCCTTCTTGAACAAGGGGACAACATTTGCTATCCTCCAGTCTTCCGGCACTACTCCTGTCGACAATGACGACATAAAGATCAACAACAACGGCTCTGCAATCTCCTCCCTGGCTTCCCAGAGAATCCTAGGATAAATCCCATCTGGCCCAAGGGACTTATCTATTTTCACACTTTCCAAAATTGATTTTGTAGTGACTTTTATTTCAGCAGTGGCTAAGAAAACACTTTGATGATCAGTAACAAAGGGAAGGCAAGGTGTGGGACTGTTGTTGAAAGGCGAATTGGGGCTGTGTTGACTGGTAACGCAATCAGATGGGTCAATCATCAACAGCTTGGCCAGAAAGGGGATGTGCTGCATGCCTCCTCTGTTCCTCCTAATCCTCCTCCTCCTCCTCCTCCTCCTCTTCCTCCTCAGCTGCTTGCTGTATACTGGTGACCAAGGACTGTGCCCTCATGATGTCAAGGTTGTGCGGGATACAGCAGACCACCATGAATCATAACACAAACTCTGACGAGTATTTGAGATTTTCCAGAGCGGTCCAGGCAGTGGAAGCATTGATTAAGTACTCCAATGAATGACTCAATGACATTATATGTGACAGCATGGCTCTCATTATATGCATGCTGCTCACCTGTGCTTGGGATGTGCGCTGGCATCATGAGTCAGGTGGTCATTGGATAGCCCTTGTTGCCCAGTAGCCACCTTCTGCTTTAGTGCAGTGGCTGAAATACTGATGGTACAGCAGACTGCCACAGAATGAATGCACCATAACTGCTGCCAGGATACTCAACTGCAGGCATTTATCTGCATGATGTGCTGAGCATGGTCACACATCAACTGCACTTCCAAGGAGTGATGCCTGCAAAGCAAAATTTGCAGTTGTTATGGTCAAGAGAGAAGGGGTCGAAGGGATTCCCTCTTTTCCCACTCCTTGTTTGACCACAACAGGTTTAATTCTTTCTAAAAGTGGATGTACTGGCCAATTCAGCAGGTTTAGTTTAGTTTAGTTTAGTTTAGAGATACAGCACTGAAACAGGCCCTTCGGCCCACCGAGTCTGTGCCGACCATCAACCACCCATTTATACTAATCCTACACTAATCCCATATTCCTATCACAGGTGTTTGATTACTTACTTGCTTTGATCATAACAAGAACCATTTGGACAGGTTTTCTTGAGTCTAACAACTAAATAGGTTAACTTTATTATACCTAAACAGAACTCATGAAAATAATAAACTACGCGCCAACTTTCACTCACACACACACACACTAGAGGTTTACACACACACAAATAGGCTACAGAGTGGGAACAGGTAGATTGGTTGTGTTAGATCAATAGGAAAAAAAGGTATATAGTCATACAGCACTGAAACAGGCCGTTCGGCCCACCGAGTCTGTGCCGACCATCAACCAC
Organism: Heterodontus francisci; assembly: GCF_036365525.1. Taxonomy (NCBI): domain Eukaryota; kingdom Metazoa; phylum Chordata; class Chondrichthyes; order Heterodontiformes; family Heterodontidae; genus Heterodontus; species Heterodontus francisci. The sequence goes on along the minus strand of NC_090387.1, from coordinate 34,453,835 downwards.
CCATTTATACTAATCCTACATTAATCCCATATTCTCTACCACATCACCACCTTCCCTCAATTCTACTACCACCTACCTACACTAGGGGCAATTTACAATGGCCAATTTACCTATTAACCTGCAAGTCATTGGCTGTGGGAGGAAACCGGTGCACCCAGCAGAAACCCACACGGTCACAGGGAGAACTTGCAAACTCCACACAGGCAGTACCCAGAACCGAACCTGGGTCGCTGGAGCTGTGAGGCTGGGATGCTAACCACTGCACCACTGTGCAACCCAAAGGTCTGTGGGGTTTGGTGATTCGGCTGGCTTCCAGCTGAATTCGTTGGTCCTGAAGATTTTAGTTTGAAGAAGTAGATGACTGGTTCAGTGGGTCTCTTGGAGACAGCGATGAGGATGATTTCAAAGAACAAAGAACAGTACAGCACAGGAACAGGCCATTCGGCCCTCCAAGCCTGCACCGATCTTGATGCCTGCCTAAACTAAAACCTTCTGCACTTCCGGGGACCGTATCCCTTTATTCCCATCCTATTCATGTATTTGTCAAGATGCCTCTTAAACGTCGCTATTGTACCTGCTTCCACCACCTCCCCCAACAGCAAGTTCCAGGCACTCACCACCCTCTCCTCCAAATCATTTATATATACTACAAACAGCAAAGGTCCCAGCACTGATCCCTGCGGAACACCACTAGTCACATCCCTCCATTCAGAAAAGCACCCTTCCACTGCTACCCTCTGTCTTCTATGACCAAGCCTGTATCTCCCAAGTTCTGTCTCCATCTTGCCAGCTCCCCTCTGATCCCGTGTGACTTCACCTTTTGTACCAGTCTGCCATGAGGGACCTTGTCAAAGGCCTTACTGAAGTCCATATAGATAACATCCACGGCCCTTCCTTCATCAATCATCTTCGTCACTTCCTCAAAAAACTCAATCAAATTAGTGAGACACGACCTCCCCTTCACAAAACCATGCTGCCTCTTGCTAATAAGTTTGTTTGTTTCCAAATGGGAGTAAATCCTGTCCCGAGGAATCCTCTCCAATAATTTCCCTACCACTGACGTAAGGCTCACCGGCCAATAATTTCTTGGATTATCCTTGCTACCCTTCTTAAACAAAGGAACTACATTGGCTATTCTCCAGTCCTCTGGGACCTCACCTGTACCCAATGAGGATGCAAAGATTTCTGTCAAGGCCCCAGCAATTTCTTCCCTTGCCTCCATCAGTATTCTGGGGTAGATCCCTTCAGGCCCTGGGGACTTATCTACCTAAATGCTTTGCAAGACACCCAACACCTCCTCCTTTTTGATAATGAGATGACTGAGACTATCTACACTCCCTTCCCTAGGCTCATCATCCACCAAGTCCATCTCCTTGGTGAATACTGATGCAAAGTACTCATTTAGTACCTCGCCCATTTCCTCTGGCTCCACACATAGATTCCCTTCTCTGTCCTTGAGTGGGCCAACCCTTTCCCTGGTTACCCTCTTGCTCTTTATATACGTATAAAAAGCCTTGGGATTTTTCTTAATCCTGTTTGCCAATGACTTCTCATAACCTCTTTTAGCCCTCCTGACTCCTTGCTTAAGTTCCTTCCTACTGTCTTTATATTCCTCAAGTGCTTCGTCTGTTCCTAGCCTTCCAGCCCTTACAAATGCTTCCTTTTTCTTTTTGACGAGGCTCACAGTATCCCGCGTTATCCAAGGCTTCCGAAACTTGCCAAACTTATCCTTCTTCCTCACAGGAACATGCCGGTCCTGAATTCTAATCAATTGACGTTTGAAAGACTCCCACATGTCAGCTGTTGATTTACCCTCAAACAGCTGCCCCCAATCTAAATTCTTCAGTTCCTGCCTAATGTTATTATAATTAGCCTTCCACCAATTTCGCACCTTCACCCGAGGACTACTCTTATCCTTATCCACAAGTACCTTAAAACTTATGGAATTATGGTCACTGTTCCCGAAATGCTCCCCTACTGAAACTTCGACCACCTGGCCAGGCTCATTCCCCAATACCAGGTCCAGTATGGCCCCATCCCTAGTTGGACTGTCTACGTATTGTTTCAAGAAGCCCTCCTGGATGCTCCTTACAAATTCTGCCCCATGGAAGCCCCTAGCACTAAGTAAGTCCCAGTCAATATAGGGGAAGTTAAAATCACCCACCACTACAACCCTGTTACCTTTACATCTTTCCAAAATCTGTCTACATATCTGCTCCTCTACCTCCAGCTGGCTGTTGGGAGGCCTATAGTAAACCCCCAACATCGTGACTGCACCTTCCCTATTCCTGAGCTCCACCCATATTGCCTCGATGCATGACCCCTCTGAGGTGACCTCCCGCAGTATAGCTGTGATATTCTCCTTAACCAGTAATGCAACTCCCCCACCCCTTTTACATCCCCCTCTATCCCGCCTGAAGCTTCTAAATCCTGGAACATTTAGCTGCCAATCCTGTCCTTCCCTCAACCAAGTCTCTGTAATAGCAACAACATCATAGTTCCAAGTACTAATCCAAGCTCTAAGTTCATCTGTCTTACCTGTTATATTTCTCGCATTGAAACAAATGCACTTCAGACCACCAGTCCCGCTGTGCTCCGCAACATCTCCCTGCCTGCTCTTCCTCTTAGTCTTACTGGCCTTATTTACTAGTTCCCCCTCATTTATTTCACCTGCTGTCCTACTGCTCTGGTTCCCACCCCCCTGCCACACTAGTTTAAACCCCCCCGAGTGACGCTAGCAAACCTCGCAGCCAGGATATTTGTGCCCCTCCAGTTTAGATGCAACCCGTCCTTCTTGTACAGGTCCCATCTGTCCCTGAAGAGATGGTCCAGATATCTGAAACCCTGCCTTCTACACCAGCTGTTCAGCCACGTGTTTAGCTGCACTATCTTCCTATTTCTAGCCTCACTGGTACGTGGCACAGGGAGTAATCCCGAGATTACAACCCTCGAGGTCCTGTCTTTTAACTTTCTACCTAACTCCATAATCTCCCCCTGCAGGACCTCGTCACTCTTCCTGCCTATGTCATTGGTACCAATGTGTACCACAACCTCTGGCTGTTCACCCTTCACCTTCAGAATGCCCCCTGTCCGTTCAGAGACATCCTTGACCCTGGCAGCAAGGAGGCAACATACCATCCTGGAGTCTCTTTCACGTCCACAGAAGCGCCTATCTGTGCCCCTGATTCAGTCCTGGCAAGCCGGAGCGCAGCGCATACGTAGAGAGCAGAAGACCGTCTGCGCATATGCGCACCGCGGCGCTGCCTGATGACGTCAGTGGCGGCCAGCGTTGTCAGGAATCACTTTGTTTGGTTAATGCCTACAGATACACACCGCGTTGAAGGCCTGCTACCGGACCCGAACCTGACGGGACCCGATAACATATGTCGGGGTCGGGTTGGGTCGCACTTCCGGGTCTGGCATTCGGGCTTGGGTCGGGCCAGGCCGGATCGGACACACTATATCACAACCTCAGGTAAGTGACTCTAATGTTAATTTATTTCTTGGACTTTAAAGGTGGTTTTGTTACAGTTATTTTAAGCTTGTGCAGGTAAGGAACAAAGTGAAAAACGGAAGTTAAGTTAACTGATGGTCGGGTTGGGCGCGGGAGAAAATGGAAGGACTCGGGCCGGGTCGGGCTCGAGGTCGGATGGGGTTCTGTTGGGCTCAGGACGGGTCTCCTTTGCAGACCCGAGCAGGCATTTACACCGTGCCCCATGCTAGCATGCATACGTGATACACACATGCAAATAGAGACAGAAAAGAGCAGAAGAAAATTAAAGTGGAGAGATTTGAGGCAATACCTGAAGAGTTTTTGTTACGGTTCTACAAGCTCATTGTAGAGTCCTTGATTGTAGGTAGATCTTGCTTTTCGTTGGGACTCAGTATTCTTCTTAAACCTTGTTTGCAGTAGGAGACTTTTCTCTCTTGGGGTTCATGTGTCTTCAGTGGATTCAGAGGCTTGTGAGAAAGAGATGGGAGCAGACAGGAGAGAGATCTTCTCAGTCCAGGAGCAAACAGACTTTCTGCCCAAACTGTTTGTACAAATTCAAAAAATTCAGGTTGCCCAGCAGGTTAGTCATGTGACTAGCTGGTTTTATCATCTCTGTTTGTGTATTTGGCCATCTTAGCAGTCAACCTGGAATGCGAACTCCCCCACCTGCAATGTCTGGTGATCAAAAGTCCATTGTGGGTTGAATGTATCAGGGAATGGCTGCTTTGTCCTTCCAAACACTGTTAATATGCATTTGTCTTTTCCAGCCACGGCTGATCTGTTTAACAAGTCCTTTCTTCACTCCAATAACAGTTTAAAATCAATGTTCATGATAAAATTGATGACACTTACACATAATTCGACTGGGTCAGATTTCAGTTTCACTTTGTGAACAGCAAAATGTTACAAGCTCAGCTCTCCTAACATGGCATTACTATCTCCATACAAACTTGATTTTCTATAGATTAGTAAAAGGAATGACTTGCATTTATATAGCACTTTTCATGACTACCAGATGTCTCAAAGTGCTTTATAGACAATGAAGTATTTTTAGTGTAGTCACTGTTGTAATGTAGGAAACACAGCAGCCAATATACACACAGCAAACTCCCACAAACGGCAATGTGATAATAATCAGATAATCTGTTTTTTGAGGGATGAATATTAGCTAGGACACCAGGGATAAATCCCCTTGCTCTTTGGAATAGTACCATGGCATCTTTTACATCCGCCAAAGCAAGCAGATGGGACCTCATTTTAACATCTTATCTGAAAAACAGCACCTCTGTACTGCACTTGAGTGTCAGCCTTGATATTTGTGCTCAGGTCCTGGAGAGGGGCTTGAATATTGAACCTTGTGACATAGAAGCAAGAGTGCTACCAACTGAGCCACAGCTGACATAGAAGGGGTTACTTCTCAGCCTACATCAGACTTCCCATTGCCCTTTGTTTCTCTGTCAGATGAATGGGTTAATTTGCTTGCATTCATTTCTCCCTACTAAAATGAGAACAACTCTAAGCTTCCAAATTTAAGACGTCATCAACCATTAATAGTGTTATCGGCATTAGATTTGTCTTCCACAAGGTCAAGTTTATCTTTTAACATGTATTGGTTGCAATTCTTCACTGAAAAGCAGAAATCAATGGGCAATATCATTTACACAGATCATATCTATGGCAGCTGCAACTTTTGGACTAACCAAATGCTGCACATCCAAAGCAAGTTCAGGAAAGATTGTGGATCGCGGTGACAGCTGACTAGGGAGTTTCAAAGACTGAATAAGTAGCACTTTGAAAGTTAGATAAAGACAATAGAACTTAACATATGACTGATAATACACTGCTTACAATTGTCTTTTCTGATGTGCTGTCCCACTCCAACTTTCTAGATTCTAAGATGATACAGAATGTTTTCCATCAACTTGTCAGCCGGGAAATCAAAGCACAGAAGCATCCAAAGGACATTAATGTGTGATTACATAAAAATGTCAGGCTTCATATATACTTTACTAATGAATAGAATCTAAACAAGTGGGTTAAAATAATCCATTCATGACTTAGTCTATTAAAAGTGCATTTTATATTATATTAATAGAATGTAAAGCACAGAAGCAAACCATTCAATCCATATGGTCCATGCTGCACATGAGCCTTTTCCCACCTCTCTTCCTCTAACCCCTATCAGCATAACCATTCATAGAAACATAGAAAACATAGGAGCAGGAGTAGGCCATTCGGCCCTTTGAGCCTGCACCGCCCGCCATTCAATACAATCATGGCTGATCATTCAAATTCAGTACCCTGTTCCCGCTTTCTCCCCGTATCCCTTGATCTTTAGCCCTAAGATCTAAATCTAACTCTTTCTTGAATATATTTAATGATTTGGCCTCAACTTCTTTCTGTGGTAGAGAATTCTACAGGTTCACCACTCTCTGGGTGAAGAAATCCCTCCTCATTTCAGTCCTAAATGGCTTACCCCTTATCCTTAGATTGTGACCCCTCATCCTGGACTCCTCCGCCATTGGGAACATCCTTCCTGAATCTAGTCTGTCCAGTCCTGTTAGAATTTTGTAGGTTTCTATGAGATCCACTCTCATTCTTCTAACCTCTAATGAATACAAGCCTAATTGACCCAATCTCTCTTCTTACGTCAATCCTGCCATCCCAGGAATCAGTCTGGTGAACCTTCGCTGCACTCCCTCCATAGCAAGAACATCCTTCCTCAGATAAAGAGACCAAAACTACACGCAATACTCCAGATATGGTCTCACCAAGGCCTTGTATAATTGCAGCAAGACATCCTTGCTCTTGTATTCGATTCTCTTGCTATGAAGGCCAACATACCATTTGCCTTCTTAACTGCCAGCTGCACCTGCATGCTTACTTTCAGCGACTGGTGCACAAGGACACCCAGGTCTCGCTGCACCTCCCCCTTTCCCAATCTATCGCCATTCAGATAATAATCTGCCTTTCTGTTTTTGCCACCAAAGTAGATAACCTCACATTTATCCACATTATACTGCATCTGCCATGTATTTGCCCACTCACTCAACCTGTCCAAATCACACTGGGGCTTCTCTGTATCCTCCTCACAGCTCACAATCCCATCCAACTTTGTGTTGTCTGCAAACTTGGATATATTACATTTAATTCCCTCATCTATATCATTAATATAATTTGCGAATAGCTGGGGTCCTAGCACTGATCCCTGCAATACCTCACTAGTCACTGGCTGCCATTTGGAAAAAGGTCCGTTTATTCCTATTCTTTGTTTCCTGTCTGCCAACCAGTTCTCTATCCATGTCAGTACCTTACACCCAATTGTTGTGCTTTAATTTTGCATGCTAATCTCTTATGTGGGACCTTATCGAAAGCCTTCTGAAAGTCCAAATATACCACATCCACTGGTTCTCCCTTATCGATTTTACTAATTACATCCTCAAAAAATTCCAGTAGATTTGTCAAGCATGATTTCCCTTTCGTAAATCCATGTTGACTTTGTCCGATCCTGTCATTGTTTTCCAAGTGCTCTGTTATTACATCTTTTATAATGGACTCTAGCATTTTCCCCACTACTGATGTCAGGCTAACAGGTCTATAATTCCCTGTTTTCCCTCTACGTCCTTTTTTAAATAGTGGGGTTATATTAGCTATCCTCCAATCCATTGGAACTGTTCCAGAGTCTATAGAATTATGAAAAATGACCAGCAATGCATCTACTATTTCTAGGGCCGCTTTCTTAAGTACTCTGAGATGCAGATTATCAGGCCCTGGGGATTTATCGGCCTTCAATCCCATCAATTTCCCCATCACCATTTCCCTACTAATACTGATTTCATACAATTCTTCCTTATCACTAGACCCTATGTTCCCCAACATTTCTGGGGGGTAACTTGTGTCCTCCTTTGTGAAGACAGAACCAAAGTATGTATTTAATTGGTCTGTCATTTCTTTGTTCCCCATTATAAATTCCCCCGTTCCTGACTGTAAGGGACCCACATTTGTCTTCACCAATCTTTTTCTCTTCACATATCTATAGAAGCTTTTACAGTCAGTTTTTTATGTTCTCTGCAAGCTTACTCTCATACTCTATTTTCCCCTTCTTAATCAATCCCTTTGTCCTCCTTTGCTGAATTCTAAACTGCTCCCAATCCTCAGGTTTGCTGCTTGTTCTGGCCATTTTATATTTCTCCTCCTTGGATCTAATGCTATCCCTAATTTCTTTTGTAAGCCACAGTTGAGCCACCCTTCCTGTTTTATTTTTGCGCCAGACAGGACTGAATAATTGTTGTAATTCATCCATGCGCTGTTTAAATGCTAGCCATTGGCTATCCAATGTCAACCCTTTAAGTAACCTTCCCCAATCTATCATAGCCAACTTGCGCCTCATACCTTCATAGTTTCCTTTATTTAGATTCAGGACCCTAGTTTCAGAATCAACTTTCTCACTCTCCATCTTAATGAAGAATTCTATCATGTTATGGTCACTCTTCCCCAAGGGACCCCACACAACAAGATTGTTAATAATCGTTACACAATACCCAGTCGAGGATGGCCTGTTTTCTAGTTGGTTCCTCAATGTATTGGTCCAAAGAACCATCATGTACGCACTCCAGGAATTCCTCCTCTACAGTATTATTGATAATTTGGTTTGCCCAATCTATATTATATTTAAATACCCATAATTACAGTTGTACCCTTATTGCATGTGTCTGTAATTTCCTGTTTAATGCCATTCTCTACATCACCACTGCTGTTTGGGGGTTTATATATAACCCTAACCAACGTTTTCTGCCCCTTGGTGTTTCGTGACTTCACCCAAACAGATTCCACATCAGGATTCGCTGAGCTAATATCCTTCCTCACTATTGTATTGATTTCCTCTTTTACTAACAATGCTACTCCACCTCCTTTCCCTTTTTGCCTGTCCTTCCTACATATTGAATACCTTTGGATGTTCAGTTCCCATCCTTGGTCACCCTACAGCCATGTCTCCGTAATCGCAACTATATCGTATCCATTTACATCTATTTGCGTGGATAATTCGCCTACCTTATTGCGAATACTCTGCGCATTGAGATACAATGCCTTTAGACTTGTCTTTTTAACATTCTTAGTCGAATGGCGAGTCGAAGAGACTTAGTAGTTGGCAGGAAAAAAGACAGAGGCGCAAGGGAAGAGCCAACTGTGTAACAGCCCCGACAAACAAATATCTCTGCAGCACCTGTGGAAGAGCCTGTCACTCTAGAATTGACCTTTATAGCCACTCCAGGCGCTGCTTCACAAACTACTGACCACCTCCAGGCGCTTATCCATTGTCTCTCGAGATAAGGAGGCCAAAGAAGAAGAGTCATCTTAGCATTATTTCACACTATGGCCCTATTTGTTTCTTGCCCTTGTCTTCTAAGCCTTCCACTTTTGCCTTTTTGTTTCCTGTTTTTCGTTTCTATTCTTGTTTCCTCCTCCTCAGTCTCCCCGCTCAGGTTCCCATCCCCCTGCCATTCTAGTTTAAATCCTCCCCAACAGTACTAGCAAAAGCCCCTGCGAGGACATCGGTTCCGGTCCTGCCTGGGTGTAACCCGTCCCACTTGTACAGGTCCCACCCTCCCCAGAACTGGTCCCGATGTCCCAGGAATCTAAATCCCTCCCTCCTGCAACATTTCTCCAGCCACGCATTCATCTGGTCCATTCTCCTGCTCCTATACTCACTAACATATGGCACAGGAAGTAATCCTGAGATTACAACCTTTGAGGTCCTGCTTTTTAATTTAGCTCCGAACCCCTTAACTTCATCTTGCAGGACTGATTCCCTTTTTCTACCACGACCACTCCCCTTTCAGAATGTCCTGCAGCCGCTCTGAGACATGCTTGACCCTAGCACCAGGGAGGCAATATACCATCCTGGAGTCTCGTTTGCGGCCACAGAAATGCCTGTCTGTTCCCTTTACAATTGAATCTCCTATCACTATGGCTCTCCCAGTCTTTTTCCTTCCCTGCTGTGCAGCAGAGCCATCCATGGTGCCACGAACTTGGCTGTTGCTGCTTTCCCCTGGGAGGTCATCCCCTCAACAGTATCCAAAATGGTATATCTGTTTGAGAGGGGGATGGCCACAGGGGACTCCTGCACTACCTGCCTGAGCCTACTACTCCACCTGGTGGTCACCCATCCCTTTTCTGTCTGTGCAGCCATTACCTGCGGTGTGACCACCTCGCTAAACGTGCTATCCACGACGTCCTCAGCATCGCAGATGTTCCACAGTGAATCCACCCGCAGCTCCAGCTCCGTAATGCGGGTAGCCAGTAGCTGCAGATGGATACACTTCCTGCACACATGGTCGGCAGGGACACTGGAAGCATCCCTGATTTCCCACATAGCGCAGGAGGAGCATATCATGGGTGCGAGCTCTCCTGCCATGACTTACCTTTAGATTACTTAGTTACTCCCTATAAAAAATACTAATTGCAGTAGGGGCCTTGTTCTACTCCAAACACTACCCACTACAATCTAAAGTCCTTAATAAATTACACTAATTTAAAAAAAAAACACACTTTAGTAGTACTCACCTTATCACTTATACGGTAGGTTTTGAGGTTTTTTTTCAAAACAAAACTTTCCCCTGATTTTTTTAAGCTATTTAAATGCACTAACAGCTGTTATCAACCCAACCAATCACCTTGCAGATTTCCCGTGATGTCATTGTAAGTTTGTTTTCCTCTTTCGAATGTCCGCACCGCTGGCACAGAGAGAGAGAGAGAGGGAGGGCCTGCCACTGATCCGGTGTTCAGGTAAGTAAGGGCCTCGAGCCCCACTCTCTGCTTTTCAGGTCCCGCTCAGGATGCGATTCCTCCCAGGTCCGCTTGCCGCCACTCCGGTCTTCAGGTAAGACGACAAAGGCATTCATATAATAAGTATGCATGAACAAATGTTTGGACAAGCTTGTTTGTTCTCAATCAAATTATGCAAAAAAACAGTTAAAATGCAGCACAACATTACTTCTATACCATGTAATTATGTCAAAAATGATGCTCATGACTTTTCTTCCTTTCCAACACAAACTGTACCACAGGCCATTTTTTAATGAAGACAGTGTGGATTTGACTGACCAGATTAAACTCAACTCCCAGGTAGACTGAAGGCTGGCATCTGGTGTTGATAATCAACAGAAATATTGTTCAAAATTCCAAAAATATACATGGATAGTGGCATAAAGCAAACTAACTAATGTTCTTTTCTTTTAAAGAAGCTGCCTTGGGATTATATCTACTAGCTAGACATTCACTAATGCATGATTCCACCACTGATATTTGCCAAATTGTACATGTTATTTCTAATTTATTAATAAAATTAAATTTTTGCTCCCCAATGCCTCAATTTTTACATTTCTGACCCAGTATGGAATTGAGTCAGGAAAGTTCTAGATTCACCTGTGCTGAGTTAGCTGATCTCTGCTGGGTCAACAGCAGGGTTTCAGTGCCCCTAGACGAGGGAGGGGAAAAATCAACTAGGGATCCTACCCGAAATGATGCCCAGAAATTCCTGGTGGAAAGTCAGCATGTGTGATAGTCAGTGGACAACATGGCCAGGCTCAACTCTGATGCCTTTGTCATCTAATACTTGCTAACACTTACTACTTTTTCAATCCCTTTTCATGCTTTTGTCTATTCATATTTCTCACCATAAACCTTTCACTCTGTCATGTGTAAAACATGCCTTTCCTATCCTCTATTGGCAAAACCAAAATGACATGAAATCAGACACAGTGTTAGATGGATATAGTGTGAAGCTTGCATCAATAGAGCCTGTTGCATTTGGACCTATGGGTGTAGCTTGATGTCCAAAACATGTGCACCAGATGCCATATTGGTGATGGCATTAGTGCAGGCACAGTGAATGACCACTATAAGTATACAGAGTAGGGAGATCATGATGTCAATCAGTGTGCAGTGCTGATTTGATGTCAGCACTGCTATTCTGGACTGTCATTCAACACTCCAGCTAATGCCCTCTCTTAACCTTGCATAACTGAACATGTGCTCAGTATCAGGAAGGTCACCTCACCAGTGCCACTTATGGGGATCATCAACTACTTACAGGTTAGTTGCTGCTTGATTTCCTCTGGCTGTTGCTTCAATTCTACAAATGTTTAATGTTTTCTATAATTTTAAAGCTGCAAGAGTCTACAGGGAGTGGTATGGCAGGTGCTCAAGTAATTTTGCTGACTTCAAGGTTTCTGCACTGGTAGGCATTTCCCTTGGAATGCAGCATGAGTTGGAGAATGTAAAGAGGTCAAGCAGAGCAGGACAAGTTCCATTGGGTCCGAAGGGTCACTGACCCGAAATGTTAACTCTGCTTCTCTTTCCATAGATGCTGCCAGACCTGCTGAATGGTTCCAGCATTTCTTGTTTTTATTTCAGATTTCCAGCATCCGCAGTATTTTGCTTTTATATTAGACAAACGTATCTACTTGTTCCAGTGTGACACCATCCTCTTCAATCGTCACTCTGGTTTCTTCTAATTATATTCCTTCTAACTACCATTGTTTTTGTCTTTTTGGTGTTCATACTCATTCCATATTCTAAACTTCTAGATTTTACTTGATCTACAATATTTTGTAGGGCCTTTTCTGATTCTGCAAGACGCACTGTGTCGTCAGCGTACTGTACGTTTGTTATGCTCTTACCTCCAATTTGTACACCTGGAAGTACATCTAATTCTCTGAATATTTGTTCTGCGTACAGACTGAATGATTTTGGTGACAGTACATAGCCTTGTCATACTCCTCTTTCCACTTGAAACATATCTGATTGTCCATCTTCTAGACTGATGCTCGCTCTTTGGTTCCTATATAGGCTCTGGATAAATCTTGCATCTTTACTGTCAATGTCACATTTCAGCAACATGTTTACTAACTTTTGGTGATAAACACGATCAAATGCTTTTTCATAATCTATAAAGTAAATGTAAATGTTCTTGCTTACTTCTAGAAACCTCAGCAAGGAATAATGTGTGCAACATGTCTACTTCAGTAAGGACGTCCTGAAATCTGCCACCTGCTGCAGCCCCCAACTGCAACATCAGAGCAGGGTGAGGACTGCATTAGCATTGGCTGTGAAGATGACCTTGGTGAACTTCCACCCTTCTCTCACCTTCTCTCACATGGTTCGTCCCCGATTCATCCTTTCCCTTCCTTGACTTCTCTGTCTCTATTTATGAGGATAGCTATCAACTAATATTAGCTATAAGCTCACTGACACCCACAGCTACCTTGACTACACTTCCTTACACCTCACTTCCTGTAAGGACTCTATTTCATTCTCAGTTTCTCCATCTCCACAGCATCTGTTTGGACGATGCAACCTTTCATACTGGTGCTTCCGATAGATTTTCCTTTTTCCTCAACCAAGAATTCCTCCATCATGGTTGACAGGGCCCTCAACCATGTCCGTTCTATTTCACGCACTTCTGCTCTCACCCCTTCCCCTCCCTCTCAAAACCATGATAGGGTCCTCACTTTCTATCCCACCAGCCTCCGTATTCAACGGATCATCCACCGCCATTTCCGCCACCTCCAGTGTGTTGCCACCACTTCTGCATTCGGAAGAGACTGTTCCCTTCACAACACCCAGGTCCACTCCTCAATCACCCCATCATACCCTTCCCTTCCCATGGCACCTTTCCATGTAACCTGCCCTTTTACCTCCTCCTTTCTCACATTCAAGGCCCCAAACACTCCTTCCAAGCGAAAGAGCGATTTACTTGCACTTCTTTCAATTTAGCATATTGTATTCGCTGCTTACATTGGGGAGACCAAACACAGACTGGGCGACTGCTTTGCAGAACATCTCTGTTCAGTCCACAAACGTGACCCTGAGCTTTTGACCTCCTGTCATTTTAATTCTCCACCTTACTCCTACTCTGACCTTTCTGTCCTTGGCCTACTAAGGTGTTCCAATGAAGCTTAACACAAGCCCAAGAAACAGTACCTCGTCTTTTGATGGGGCACTTTATAGCCTTCCAGACTCAACATTGAATTCAACAATTTTAGACCATAACCTCTGCCCCCATTTTGTTTTGTGTTTCTTTGCTGGTTTGTTTTTTCTCTATTGTTTCTCTCAAATTTCCTTTACTTTGCATGGCAGCTATCGTGCCATTCACACCTCCTTCAGGCTTTTTTCTTTACTTGTCCCATTGTCACTCTCTTTGGCCTTGTACCATGAAACCTTTTGTCATGTAATCTCTCCCGCCTTCCAACCTATCACAGACCTTCTCCTTTGTTCTCTTTCCCCCTCCCCCTTTTCACTTTCTCAAAACCTGTCACATTTCTAACTTTTCCCAGTTCTGATGAAAGGTTACAGACCTGAAACATTAACTCAGTTTCTCTCTCCATAAATGTTGCCAGACCTGCTGAGTATTTTCCACATTTTCTATTTTTATTTCAGATTTCCAGCATCCACAGTACTTTGCTTTTGTATCTGCCTTTTTCAATTTTTTCCCCAGAAAGTTCCTATATTGCATTATGGGCATCTTTTTGAAACAAAAATCTAATGGGTACCAGAATTTCGTAACACTTCGGCATTGCTGACAAATTACTTGTCCAGTAATGCTAATGATCTAATCGTATGGCAAATTCGCAGTACAGTGTCATGCCTGTGCTTGCCCTTTCATTTCTAATATGGCGAACACAATCGGATAGCCAGTATTTGCAGCAGTGGCGATGCGTTTCGTGGGAGGCGATTCTGGCGTTGCAGGGATGTTGCAGTGTTCCCTAGCTCCCTATTGGCTGCTGAGTCTTGTCTCCCAGGAGACTGACGTAATCCTCGGTTGAAATCAACCTACTTGTGGCACTGATCAGCTGGTGCAGTGAAATGGTATAAAAGAGCAGACAGCACTATCTCACCGCCTTCTCCAGCCAGGATCGGCAGCTGAAAACTATCCCGACCCACAGTAAGAGGCAAACAGTACGAGAATGAGAGAAATCGTCCACATCCAAGCTGGCCAATGTGGCAACCAGATCGGTGCCAAGGTAAATTTTAGTTGACCTAGGAGTATTTCTGTGATTATAATAAAATCTTGAAGTAACGGATTATGCCTGGAAAAAAAAGCTGAAGAAAAATGTGCTTAAATATTGATAACTGCATTATTTTGCGAAATAAAGCCCGCCATATAATGGAGTAATGTGCCATGGCTTGTTATAAATAAATGGCATTGTTCCATATATAAGCTACTTTGTTCAGTGTTAAATAGGATTGTTTTTTTTTCCCTCCATGTTTCTACTTTTCGTGGCTCGTTCTGTAAATCTAGATGATTGTAATTGCATTTTCAGTTTGGCATCATCTTAAGAGCTTGTTGTTGTTTGTTACATTTTGACATCCTTTTGGAAGGTTTGTTCTGAAATCTGCGCCTGTGGGCTGCTTTCGACAGAGACGTAGGCTCTGCAGACAGCCACGCCCGAGACTGCAGATACCAGGGGAGAAAGGGATTAGCTCAGCTCTGCCGCACCGTCCGAGGACAGCACCACCGCAAACAAACCTTGTATCTGCACGATATCAGTACCGACAGGGTGGAGCCGTAATTTCAATAATAGGGAGACAAAGAGACTCCTTTCAGAGTTGACATCGAAATCCTATTAAGAGTCCGATCTCTCAGATGAATAACCTTGACATGGGTCACTGTCATTCACGTAGAGACCGTATTAATATATTTTAAAAAACCTTTTAAGCAATTGCTTAACAATAGCGTTCGGTAAACATGCAATAGAAGTGGTAACCTACAAAATTGCCCGGTTTTTATATTGTTCTGCCATCCGACCGCTTCGAGCATTTAAAGGGTGATTACCAGATAGGGTTTAGATGAAGCACTAATCTATTATACGGAGAATCTCATGTCAAATAGAACAAGTTGATCAAAACGTGCAATCATAATAAACCTAAGAGAGGAGCTTGAAATCTCAATAATTCATACGCTCAGAAAAATCACGACCCGTTCGTTGATGGATTATGTTTTTAGGTACAGGCGTCTTTGTTCTAGTGTTCAATTGTTAGCAGGGCGGTTGTTTAAATATGGTACAGGACTTATTACCAACATATCTCACATGATACAAGACGATGAAACGACGCCCATCCATGACAAAAAGATGGGTGAAATGAAAATATTTGAATCGACTTAAATGTCGAGTAATCCAATTCACAGAGGCTGTATTTAAATCCACTTCTGGGTATCTACCGAGTGACACTCAGTCGGTTACGTGAATGGCTTCTTCACCAATCATGCCATCAAGATGGATTCGGGGTTAAGCATAGATATGGCTGTCTTTGATGCAACCAAGGAAACTACCTTCGTTAAATCGAGGCATCTGGACTCGGAGTTCTTTTCCTCCCCTTTTGAGGGAGAAGAATAATATTCCAAACCTAAAGTGGTCCAAACAAAACCAGTGTGATTCTTACTTGACCTGGTGACATTAGATGAGCAAATTGGTACATTCATTTAGCCAGTCAATGAAAATGAGTAGTTATTTCCTCCTAGACATCTCCCTTAACATTTACAATTTAAGAAAAATAATTAGTTTAAAATCTGTAACACCTGTCATGTTGTGGCTGCTGTTCTAGGCAGCGTATAGTATGTCATTGGCTATAATATCTGGCCAATTAAACTGAAGAATGGCATAATGTATCAGTAAAAATTGCACTTTTTCATGTCTTCACACAATTGACAAACTGTAAAATGTTAATGCAGAATTAAAAAGAGAATTTGGAATGTCAAAAATCTGAACTGACAACCCACATCTCAAATTAGAAAACAAATAGGTTAACATTCAGAGTTAAGTTCTTTTCAGATCCTGACAGACCTGCCATAAATTTCCAGCATTATATATTTTTATATAAAATTTTATTCTGCTTTTGTGACCATGCATCAGGTACTCCCATGTTGGTTACAACATGGGCTAATGGTACACAAATTTATTTTGGGCCAACAATGTACCTAAACACTACATCAGAAGAATTACTACACGAGAGTGATCTTCACTTCCCAAACTGGGCATTTGGTCCAATTTGGATCATGTTGCAGGAGACTGTATATGGTGGGCTCATGCCTACTAGGGACTGGGTTCATAACAACCTTACAGCCAGCAGAAAGAGGAGCATTTTATCTTAGTTTAGCCAGATTTAATCCTTGATCAAGGTGAATGGACAGTGTATTGCATCATTGCCATATACTCCTTTCAGAAAACACAATGTATCCTAGTTGGTAAACTAACAGAATTTTACTAGCTAAAGTCATTTTAAAATTGCACCCAGTAGCCTTTAGAAAGATTAAATATAATATCTGTTAGAAATGAGGAGGCATATGGTCTGAGATGAATAATAGAATTGGGAGGAGCCAAAGTGTTAGAGTGCATCCAATTTGCTCTCTGGAGGGTGCAAAGGAAGAAATTAAATCGGTACCGTGTCTGCCAGCTGGTGTTGAAAAGTAGGTGAGCTAGTGATGAATAGGACAAAGTGGGGAAATTCAGATTTATTGGACAGCTGAGGGCTCCTACTCAATTAACTATACCCCCCAGGAGATGCAGAATAACATTAAAGCTACATTGTGCATTCAAGCAACCAAATCAATCTCTCAAAATTAGCTGAGGGTAAGATTTACTATAAATTAATGCTGGCACTTTCAGTACCATGGTCAGCTGCTGAAAGAAACATTGTACCTCTTATAGTGCAAATTTAAACCCATTGCAATGAATGATCCCTCGTTCAGAAAAAGCATAACTTAAATAATGCAGGTAAAATTGTATACATTGCTGCAATGATCTTCCATTGAAAAGAGTTTCACATGATCGATTCATGAAAAGCCCAGAAAATACAATTCATTTGCTACATCTTGCTGTTAATAATGATAATTACTGTGCTCTCTATTAAAGAGTGGATATTTACAACTAGTTTGTATGCAGCTTTTAAAATGCAGTGAGTTAAGTACTTTGTGCTAGTGGATTTATATTGGCTTCCCTTGACTTGCTGATTGTGAATAACACTACTGAGTTAGTTATTAGGGGAGAAACCTTCACTAAAATTGTGCCAGTTTTTTCAAAAATTGCATTTTCAAAATAGAGTGCCACAAGTTTCCAAAGCAATTTAATAAACTTTCTTACTGTTTTTCAGAATAAATTACATTTAATATATTTAGCTTGCAAGGAAAATAGTACTAGAAAGGTTCATTTCCCCTCTATGCCTTTAATATTTTGCTAGCTGCTTTTAATCAGTAAAGGTGATTGATGTTAAAAAGATGTTGCCGCTGAAAATATTCTGTAGTTCACTTTGAACACAACGAACATATAAATCATAGTGTGACGAGGTGTAATTAATTTTACTTGCTGTGCCTACCCCTGCTACTTCTGATATTATGATAATTACTGCCTGTCAGCAGACAGTTTCTTCAGACAATCGTCACCACAAGAGACCAAGAACATTCTTAATGAATAAAAACAATTTTTTTTAATCTTTGGAAATTAGATACTAGCTTTAGTTGGGGGCAGAGAAGAAAACTGCTTTTGGTATTCCAATTGAGTTCAAGTTGATCTGCAGGAATCCTTTTTAGGTCTCTGGTAAGGCAAAGCAAAAAATTGTTTTTAAAGCAATAGACCTGACCACATTAAATAGTAAAAGAGACATAAGAATAGAGCTGAATAAAAACAATTAGATCTCACATGTATGTCTGCTTGGATTGAAGCGCAGTGCTAGTGGTATACTGTGCTATTTGGCCCTCAAAAATAATTGCCCTGTATCCATCATTTGTCACATTAGAATAATTAGTCACAGACTGAAATCCATACATTGGAGCAGTTATTTTTCCTTTCTTCCATAAATACACAGCATTTAGATTAATGCAAATTAGTCTGGCTATCGCATTTCTTGATCTTCCTCCTTTTCTTCTCAGTTTTGGGAAGTCATCAGTGATGAGCATGGAATCGATCCCAGTGGAAATTACGTGGGTGACTCAGACCTGCAGTTGGAGAGAATTAGCGTCTACTACAATGAAGCATCTTGTAAGTAATACAGAGCTACATAATGTCACAGTTCAGTGTGCACTGTATGATGTCAAGGGGAAACGACAAGTCCGAATTGGGTGCATTAAATATAAAAGCCAAATGTGTCTATACTGAAATCTGAAAAAGATACAAATTGCCTACCTTATGTGGCATACCAGGATTTCTCAAGTTTGTAGGAGATCCAAACATCTAGAACCTAAAAGGTCCTAAGTAAAACTTGACTCCTTTTTTCCCCATTACAAAATCTTGAAACACAAGTTTGGCATTTCCTAATCACTACTCCTTGATTTAATTATTTTAAATCTTTGTAATGCCCTATTGGCCATTCATCTTTAGTTGCTCAATAAGAAAAAGCAATATTTCAAATTTGCGCTAACATAGCAGTTGTGCTGTTGACATCACACCCATAGAATGGGAATATGGATTGCCTTAGCAGGGAATTCTCTTATAGGGATGGCTCCTGGGCAATGTGGGTGAAAGCTTACTGATTTGGGGATGTGTATGTTTGGAATAATTCCTTAGTTGTGGCAAATTTCCCCTTTGCAAAAGCAAATGACAAATTTGCTGACTTTCTAATTTTGTTATCTTTGCAGCTCTTAAATATGTACCCAGAGCCATCTTAGTGGATCTGGAACCAGGCACAATGGACAGTGTTCGATCAGGGCCCTTTGGACATCTCTTCAGACCAGACAATTTTATCTTTGGTATGTAGAAATCAACCTCAAAACAGGAAAAAAAAAAATGAGCAATGATGGATAAAACTAATATTTTCCAAAAATGACCTACAGTTAAATAATTTTGATTGCAAACTTTGTGATAGAAATTGGCCATTGTTGTGCTTGCATCCTAGATGGAAAATCCGGGCAAAAATGACCCACTTCTTTGCCCTGCATTCCAAGGTGTCTGGAACAATATCCAATACCATATTGGCCTGGGATGATTTTCAGGCATCTAGGTGGCCACTTAAAAGGTCATTATGACCCTTGCGTATGCTGATGAGGGGGCTTAGCACCAGTTTTAGGTCCCGTCAGGTAAATTGGGCTCTCTTGAGAGGAAAAGGCATTGGACCTGCTCAGCTCAGATTTTCAGGTAGATTCCCTCCAGGAAGGCTAATTTTAATAAAAAATTGTGGAGCCTGGTGGAGATAGTGCTCCTGCTGGCTCCACAGCACACCTGGGTGGTTGTGATTGCCCCCTCCCACTGCTCTTCCCCCCCCCCCCCCTTCCCCTCCCCTTCTGGCAATTACCTGAGGGCTGTTGCTGGCAAGACCAGCAGCCAGAAATTAATGTGCTGCAATGGATAAGTTGCCTTTGGAGGCTTAACTAAATTATTGAAATGAAATCTAAGGCCCAATTTTGGTCTGGACTGGGGCCTTCCAGTTGGGGAATGTGCTGCCTGTACAGTGCTGAAAGTGGGTGCAAAAATGGGCCTGGACAAACTTCTATCCACCTTTGTGATTACTTTTTCTCATTCTAATTTCCTACGTCTGCATTTAAAATGAATTCAAATTTGTAAGCTTGGCACTCATTGTGCAGTTCTGACTGTCTGTCTCTGGAGCAACTTTTTTGTCCTATCTGTGCCAGCTGAATTGTCACTTTATTTCTTTTGTCTGAGAATTCCTCCACCCCCACCCTCAAGTGAGTGAATGTTGAACTTGAGTTAAAGGATTATTCTTATCTTATCATTTAGATAAATTCTAGAACTCTATTTCGATTTTTATGTTGGCATTTTGTCTACTGAGTGCTACACTCATGCTTGTACATCTCTGGGCAGCTCCATTCAAACTACTGCTGCTCTCCATTTTGCACATAGCATTCTTCCACAGAAATAGTCTTTACCACACTACTATTTGCTGTTGTAAATTGACCTATCCATTCCCATTCCCAAATCCTCTGATTTTGGCACATTTAGGTCTCGTGATTTGAGTTTGTCCCCCAGCCTTTGCTGGCTTGGGCTTTACTTC
This sequence comes from Heterodontus francisci, assembly GCF_036365525.1. Lineage (NCBI taxonomy): Eukaryota > Metazoa > Chordata > Chondrichthyes > Heterodontiformes > Heterodontidae > Heterodontus > Heterodontus francisci. Next base: position 34,433,341 of record NC_090387.1, on the reverse strand, counting down.
AAGTACCTGCAGCCTGTTCATGCTTCGGCTCCTATCTCCCTTTCCCTTTTTTTTTTCTTCCTCAGCCCATTCCTGTTTAGATTCCCTGAATGCAATGACATGGCAAATCGATTACTAATATATTAAAAATGTTGTCTATGTGCACTTTGTCATGTATTTCCTTTTATAAATGCTGTCATAACTATTTGTCATGGAAACTGCTTAAGTATACTTGTCAATCTGAAATTACATTCTCTCAGCAGGAGACATTTATACCACCATTGACAGAAAGATAAAATTACAGTATGACAAGTTTCCATTATAAATATGGGCATGGGAATTTATAACAGAAAAAAAGTAAGGACATAATCTATACTTTAAAACCAGAACTGAATTACATCTGGATGCACTGGAGCATTATGCCATGCCTTCTAACCCTGCGTCAGCTGAATAACATAGGAGCAGGCTGATTAGCCCCTCGGGCCCGTTCTGCCATTCACCAGGATAATGGCAGATCTGCGATCTAATTCCATATTTGCCCAATATAGCTTAATACTTTTGGTCAACAAAAATCTATCATTCTCTGTTTTAAATTAACATTTGATCTAGCATCAATTGCCATTTACGGAAGTGAGTTCCAAACTTCTGCCACCCTTTTGTGTTGAAATATTTCCTAATTTCACTCTTGAAAAGTCTGGCTCTAAATCTTAGATTATGCCCCCCAGTCCTAGACTCCCCGATCAGGGGAAATAGTTTATTTCTATCTACCCTAATTGTAATATCATAAACTTCAATCAAATTACCCCTTAACCTTCTAAATGCTAGGGAATACAACTCTAGTTTGTGTAATCTGTGATTTAACCCTCAGAGTCCAGGTATCATTCTGGTAAACCTATGCTGCACTCCCTCCAAGGCCAATATATCCTTCCTAGGGTAGGGTGCCCAGAACTACTCACAGTACTCCAGGTGTGGTCTAACCAGGGCTATGTATAGCTGAAGCATGACTTCTACCCACTTGTATTCTAGTTACCTAGATACAAAGAGCAGCATTCCATTAGCTTTTTTGATTACTGTACCTGTTCATGACAATTTAATGGCTTTTCACCATTTAGAAAGTACCCTGTTCTATCTTTTATAGGTCCAAAATGGATGACCTCACATTTGCCTACACTGAAATCCATTGGTCACAGTTTAGCCTGATCACTTAATCTATCAATATCTTAGTAATGTTTTGCTTCCATCTACATTGCTTACAATGCTGCCTATCTTTGTCATTGGCAAATTTGGATATGTGGCTTTCTATTCCATCATCTAAGTTATTAACAGCTGCTGTGAATAGTTGAGGCTCCAAAAGAGATCCTTGTGGAACACCACTAGTCACATCCTGCCAATTACTGTACCTGTCCATTATCCCTATTCACTGTTTCTTGCCACTCAGCCAATTTCCTAACCAGGTCAATGTTTTGCCTTCAATTCCATGAGCTTCAATTTTAGATAACCGTCTCTTATGACAGCCTTTATTACATGCCTTCTGGAAGTCTCTATAAATAACATCGATAGACATCCCCCTATCCACTACTCTAGTCATCTTTTCATAAAATTCAGTCAGTCTGGTCAGGCATACCCTAGCCTTTACAAATCCATGCTGGCTCCCTGATCAGCTGAAACATTTCGTGGTATTCAGACACCCTATACTTAACTATAGACTCTAATAATTTCCCGACAACTGATGTTAGGCCAACTGGCCAAACATCTGTTGTTGGGAAATTACTACAGAAGACTACACTTGGTTTTGACTTCCCATGTGCAACACCACAGGAGCAAGACTATCTTATAGATCTTAATTATGTTTTGCAGTTGAAATTCATCTTTAATGAGAAATACATTTTTAATTTTAGAGTACATTTGTATCAAATCACTATTGTCTGATTTGGGCAAAGTAAGTTAATCGAAGGGATCATATCACTATAGTAAAAAGCTAAGTTTGATCTCTTTGATCACTGAGAATAATTACATTTTGTTTTTGTATGCTGACACTAGATAGAACTTCCAATAAAATCACCAAAGAAATCAAATCACAAAAATCAAATTAAGTGGTTTCTGTACTAAGATATTTACCTCAGCAGGGAATCCATTCCATAATATTCTATAGCAGTGGCTATTTCTACATATATTTATATCTTGCATGTTTGCTGTTTCTCATTTATTTGTTTAAAGGTTATGAATATGTTTGATATTCCTTTTAATCATAGGACAAAGTGGAGCTGGAAACAACTGGGCAAAGGGTCACTACACAGAAGGTGCAGAGCTGGTCGACTCAGTCCTTGATGTAGTGAGGAAGGAATGTGAAAATTGTGACTGTTTGCAAGGCTTTCAGCTTACTCATTCCCTGGGTGGAGGTACAGGGTCCGGCATGGGAACCCTGCTTATTAGCAAAGTCCGTGAGGAATACCCTGACAGAATCATGAACACTTTCAGTGTTGTTCCTTCTCCAAAAGTTTCTGACACAGTGGTAGAACCATACAATGCCACTCTCTCCATCCACCAGCTTGTAGAAAACACAGATGAAACTTACTGCATAGATAATGAAGCTCTCTATGATATCTGCTTCCGGACCCTCAAACTTGCAACGCCCACCTATGGCGACCTTAACCATTTGGTATCTGCTACCATGAGTGGGGTCACCACTTCCCTGAGGTTTCCTGGGCAGCTTAATGCCGATCTAAGGAAGCTTGCAGTGAATATGGTACCTTTCCCACGCCTCCACTTCTTTATGCCAGGGTTTGCTCCTCTGACAGCCCGAGGAAGCCAACAGTACAGGGCTTTGACTGTTCCAGAACTCACCCAGCAGATGTTTGATGCCAAAAATATGATGGCAGCTTGTGATCCTCGCCATGGTAGGTACCTGACAGTAGCCACTGTCTTCAGAGGCAAGATGTCCATGAAGGAAGTAGATGAGCAAATGTTGGCTATCCAGAGCAAGAACAGCAGCTATTTCGTGGAATGGATCCCCAACAATGTTAAAGTGGCTGTCTGTGATATTCCACCCCGTGGACTTAAGATGTCCTCCACTTTCATTGGAAACAGTACTGCTATCCAGGAGCTTTTCAAGCGCATCTCAGAGCAGTTCACAGCTATGTTCCGCAGAAAGGCATTCTTGCACTGGTACACCGGTGAGGGTATGGATGAGATGGAGTTTACTGAAGCAGAGAGTAACATGAATGATCTAGTATCTGAATACCAACAGTACCAAGATGCCACAGCAGAAGAAGAAGGGGAGATGTATGAGGATGATGAGGAAGAATCTGAAGCACACGGTCCAAAATGAAACCTGAACCACTCATCGTCCATGGAGATGATTTGAAAACAGTTTACCTTACATCTTCTCTTACCATGCTTTTACTTGTCTTTACTACGAGTTAGCTCAGTCATAGATTACTTGCTTCTGGTAGCCTTACCCTGTTATCTTCTTTACACTCAGTATTAGTCAGTAACTAACTCTGGATAAGTTCTGGATATTTAAAACTCTCAATTTTATTTTAATAACATGAATTCCTGATATTTTATTTTTTACTGTTTTGCCAATTTATTTTTTGAATATTTAATAAATTATTGCTGTGAAACATTTTCTGATGTTGGGAATTTTATGGAAACCTTGTGATTTTAAAGAATCTTTCCAAATTATTCTAGATAAAAGAAAGCCAACATCATATATGTGGTAAAGACCAGCTGAAAACTTGTGCTGTATCAGTGTTACACTTACCCCTCAAAGTTTGTATTGTATAATTTGCTGCTGAAGAATGACACCAACCTGTGTGTATTACTAGCCAAACTTGAGCCTCAATGGAGCCTAATGCATTGGCTTCACATTAAAATTGCAGCAAGGCTTCAACACTTTGACAAAGTCTGAAGCTTTATTGCCTGTTCCCTGTTTTCTCCACCAATTTCAAATTCTATCTCTAGCTGTTTGTGTCTAAACTTCCAAATGGGCATCATTTTCATCCATGTTAGCTTTAATCTTCACCCCTGTGGCTATGACTGACTAAAACCCTACTTTGTTTTGTAATTGACCATTTCTATGGTTTGCATTATATTTGCTGACATTGTAAACTGTTCTCCTTCTGTACTGACCCCTTCCCTTTCAAATTTACTTTCATAACCACCACCCCCACCCCCCCCAAAAACAAAACACCATTAATTCCTCCATCCTTGCAAACTATTACCCTATCTTCAACCTCTCTTTTCTCTGAAAAGTCCTTGAATGTGCTGTCACCTCCCAAATTGTTGCCTATCTTTACAATTCCATGTTTGAACATTGCCAATCCAGTTTCTATCCATGTCTGCTGTCAGCCTTGGCTCAATAGTACCACTCTCACCTAGTTCAGAAAGATGTGGGTTCAAGATCCACTCCAGAAACTTGAGCACATCATCTAGGCTGACACTTCAGTATTAAAGGAGTGCTGCACTATCTTTTGGATGAGATGTTAAACCACTGCCCCATCTGCCCTTTCAGTTGGATGTAAACTATCCCATAGCACTATTTGAAGAACAGCAAGGGATGTTGCCATCCCTGATGTCCTGGCCAATATTTCTCTCAACACCATGAAAACAGATTATCTCTTCATTATTTCATTTCTGTTTGTGGGACCTTGTGTGTAAATTGGCTGTCGTGTTTCCTATATTATAACAGTGAATACACTTCAAAAGTACTTTATTGGCTGCAAAGCACTGAGACATCCTGAAATCATGAAAGGCACTATGTAAATGCAAGTTCTTTCTCTTTTACAACATTGCATAGAAGGAAAATAATGCATTATCAAGTCAATGCAAAAAATCATACAAAAATGAAATATATTTTAAACTTTGGAAATTGATATTTACTATAGGATACCATCAATAACCATTTTCCTCCTTCACAATGTTCAGTAGATGAAGACTTTTTAAATACCTATAACAATCACACCCTCACCCTGGCATCACTGAATGACAAAGTGATGAGGCTGCCCAATGGACCAATGAAAAAGTCAGCTGGGTAGTCTTTCCACTGGATGGTTACTCTTGAAAGCACAACCTTATGCAAACTCCAATACATCAAAAACATTGCCAATTGCATTCTGTCTCCAACAAAGTCTCTCATCTATTACTTTGCTGCCTTCCATGGACTCCCTATCACCCCTACGTATTAAAATCAAAATTCTCATTTACAAATGCCTGTATGGCTTTGTCAAACCCAATCTTTGCAGCTTCCTCCAGCACCATGTCCCAGCCTACGCCATTCACTCCTCCAACCATACTCGACTGTGTGGCCCCCTTTCTGCTTCATCATTGGTGGCAAAGTCTTCAGTTATTATAACTCTGCACTCTTGAATTCCTAAAGTTTTATCTCTTGTTACATCTCCCAGATGTCCAGGCCATGGATGCCATTTATCTTTGCAAATGCTGGAAATGACATTTGCTAGTTTCTGAAAAGCAATCAATCTCTCTCTGACCTGCTGCCATTCAGAAACCAGCAATATATGCTTTTACGTGCTGGGCTACATTACACCAAAGGCAAGAGAGGTGGAACTAGCAGGATTTCTGTCAGGTGGTGTCATCCTGCCAGTCCTGCCTCCTCCTCTGACGTGATAGAAGAAGCACTTATCCTTCCCTTCCTGTCAATATTTTCAGCACCTTCAGGAAAAGGGATGGAGATCTGACAGAAACAGATCCCACCTCTAAATCCCTTATTTTCCCCGATGACCAAGGCTTTACATTGCCAGATGTCAAGAACTTCTAGGCCTAGCTTTTTCTTACCAAGAGGATCTTGACAGGCTTTTTCCCCAGTCATTGTTTGCCAACTGTGAGAAGGTGGCGCAGTGGTTAGCACCGCAGCCTCACAGCTCCAGCGACCCGGGTTCGATTCTGGGTACTGTCTGTGCGGAGTTTGCAAGTTCTCCCTGTGACCGCGTGGGTTTTCACCAGGTGCTCTGGTTTCCTCCCACAGCCAAAGACTTGCAGGTTGATAGGTAAATTAGCCATTATAAATTGCCCCTTGTATAGGTAGGTGGTAGGGGAATTGAGGGAAGATGGGGATGTGGTAGGAATATGGAATTAATGTAGGATTATTATAAATGGGTGGTTAATGGTCAGCACAGACTTGGTGGGCCGAAGGGCCTGTTTCAGTGCTGTATCTCTAAATAATGAAAATAATAAAAAAGTTGACTAGGATCCAGTGCTTTAAAAGTGCTGATCACCAGAAAGGATACTGGCCTAGGATACCCATGAAATGTGAGTGACCAGAATAATAAAAACCAAACCCTCTAACACACAAAGTCAAGAATAAAGCTGTCAGTGATCAGTCAATTGGTGCTAATATTAACTTCATGATTATTAGCCAGGGTGATCTAACTTCCTTCAAGATCCACTCAAAATTCTCTCCATTTGTCCAGGGTAGTCTGATAGGGTAACTGATAATTACCTGTTGGATGGGATGTAGACGCTATTCCTACCAAATTTAATCTTTGATCTCCTCCAGCATCAGTGGACATTCTCTGTCACTTCACTGTTACTGGGTTTTTCTTTCTAAAGTTTAGAGTTGCATTCTCCGTGCTTCAATTATTTTCCTCTTGTATCTTGCACCATTCACTGGTGAAAAGTAAGATAAATGACTTGTTCTGAAGTCTCTGCCAAATGCTGCTGTATAACCAGCTGCATGAGGGGCAAGCCATTTAAGACTGAGATGAGGAGGAATTTCTTTACTCAGAGGGTGGTGAATCTTTGGAGTTCTCTACCCAAGAGGGCTGTGGAAGTTCAATCATTGAGCATGTTCAAGACAGAAAATCGATAGATTCCTGGATACTAATGACATCAAGGGATATGGGGATAGAGGAGAAAAATGGCGTAGAGGTAGATGATCAGCCATGATCTGTTTGAGTGGCAGAGCAGGCTCGATGGGCCGAATGGCCAACTCCTGCTCCTATTGCCTATGTTCATATGAGAGAGATTTGATATGCTAATTTTACCTACTAGTGCAAACATTCTGTGCCTTTTGAAAAAATACATTATGCACTTACATGCAATGCCACAATGTGATAGGATGTAGATTTATCTCTGATATCCTGAGCTTGCAATCTATGAATAATCACTAAGCAGAGGTGAAGTGCATCTTGAAAGAAAAGTATAGAAAATCAAAGAAGGAGTGAACATAGCATTCACTGTCACCTACTAACAGCTAGCTCAAGACTGAATGCAAACTATTTTGCCACTATCCCTTTTGCCGCAATACTGTACACATATCAGAGGAATCTATTGGGAGAATAGCAAGAAAGAACTTGTATTTATCCCAAAGCACTTCACCGCCCCTTTTTAAAGTGTTGTCAGTGTTGTAACATAGGAAAACACAGCAGCCACACTGCACATAGCGAGGTCAACAAGAAAGCAGTTAAGATACATGACCAAACAATCTATTGTTGGTTAATGGATAAATGTTGGCTAGGAAATTGCACTTCTTCAAATAATGCCATGTCATCTCCCCTCCTCTTCTCTGAAATTGGCCATGCCATCTTTTACATCCATCTGAAAGGGCAGGCAGTGCTTCTGTTTAATGTCTGATCCGAAGACATCCCTCAATACTGCACTGAACTGTCAGCCTAGATTATGTGCTCAAGTCATTGGCATTGGCCTCAAATCCAGAACCGCTGACTCAGAGGCAGGAGTGCTCTACCTCCACTACCCCATCCAGAAATGTATTACATGAATTTATCTTTCTTTGTGTGAAGGAAAACTACCTGATATCAATCCTACAAGTTTCCTATTACTCAGAGGGTGGTGAATCTTTGGAATTCTCTACCCAAAAAGGCTTGAACCTGCTTCCCCTTGTCCTGCTCCAACAATTTGAGTAATTTTTCCAGCTTAACTTCACTCTAACATTTATTATCTTATACATCTCCATAAGATCATCTCGGTCCACATTTTAATGAAATCTGATTTGTCCTTAGCTCCTCCTCTTCCTCATCTATATTCTGAGATCAGCTTTTAAATGTAGGCTGGTGACACCCAATACTACTCTTCCACTAATTCATGCTGTCAGAATGCCTGTCCAATCGTAAGGGGGTGTAAGGGAGGTGTAGCACCTCTTACAGGCGGGCTCACTGCACTCCTTGGAGTGGCTTGCCCTGTATTGGTCCTCACCCAGTTCTCACCTATGGCTGCAAGCAGCTGTTAGCATGCAATAGTGGCCACACCCCAGTGTGAGGGTAGGTCTCCTACCCTCAGCGAATTAGGGTTTGTCTACCCTTGCATGTGAAGACTGATTCCAGCAGATTGGGCGGATAAGACCAATTTAAGCACAACAACCTTGAAGGTGGTTCAGCACAGTGTTGTGGGACACGTAGAACTCGACAAGACACAGAAGACGCCCTGGTCACCCACTGCATCCTGATCTATCTCCAGCCGTCTAGACCCATCTTACCACTGGATCAAGATAGGTCAAAATGAGACAGAGAGGCTGATGATGCGCAACTATCCCTCACTAAAGTCCAAGTCATCTTTCTTTATCTGTCATCCATTATTCATCTGTCAAAAGTCCTGTGACAATGGGCAAGTGACATATCAGCAGATGTGGATTCACTGGGAGTTGTAGCTGTGAACCTACACACAGGCAGCTCAGGCCGAAGGGTTGCCTTTTACTCGACGGAAGAAGTAGTGGAACTCGGCAGCCCCTGAATGACCAAGCAGACCTTTTCAGAGCCACATTGTTCACCTCTCTAGAATGAAAGAGCTAGAAAAGGTGTCCCAAACATTGCTTCACCTACCCTGGCTAGCAGGCCTCAGCTGGTGGGGATCCCATCAACACGGTCATAAGTAAACCTCAAAAAAGGAAGTCAGGGTAACACCGGTCACCATTAGTGCATGGAGCCTGCATGCCCTCATGGGCAATGCCCCAGCTGACAGACCTGAGAGAAGAACTGCTCTTGTCGGTAGAGAGTTGGCTAGGTACAACATCCATATTGCCACCTTCAACGAGACTTGTCTACGTGAGAAGGGTCAGCTCAGGGGAATTGGCACAGGTTACACATTCTTTTGGAGTGGCCATGGAAAAGAAGAATGGCGTGAAGCTGGTGTAGGCTTTGCTGTCATGAATCATCTCGTCAGTAAGTTGACTTTCCATCCCACGGGTGTTAATGATGGTTTGCTGGTGCTTAAACTCCCCCTGCATGACAACAGGCAAGCAACTCTCATCAGTGTGCACACCCCTACCATGACCAATCCTGATGAAGTCAAGAATAATTTTTATGATGATCTCCACTCCTTGATTGCTATTGTGCTGAAGTCAGACAAGCTAATCATTCTTGGTGACTTCAAATCAAGAGTTGGAGCAGATCACCAGGTGTGAGAAGGGGTCAGTGAAAAAAATGGGGTTGGCAGTTGTAACAGCAATGATCTCCTCTTGCTGAAGATGTGTGCTAAGCATGAGCTCTTAGTTCCCAACACAGTTTTCAGCCTCCCTAACCACAACAAAATGTCTTGGACGCACCTGCGTTCCATGTATTGGCATCTATTCAACTATGTCGTCACCAGGCAGAGGAATAGGCAGGATGTACGTGTATCAAAAGCCATTTGCCGCACTGACTGCTGGACTGACCACCATCTCATCATCGCAAAGCTAAACATCAAGATCTTTCCTCAGAGACGCTTTTAGGGCATGAAGGTCCAGAAGCCTCTCAATGTCCCAAGGCTCAAACAGGCAGTTGTGAAGGAATCTCTCTCATGGAGAGAGAAAATGGACACTCGCTGCATCAAGGATGCCTGGGTGACCTTTTAGGGATATCGAGTACGCCATTGCTCTAGAGATACTTAGCCATACCCCTCATAAGCATCAAGATTGGTTCGATGAAAACAATGAGGTAATCCAGAAAATACTAGAGGAGAAACATCACCTCTGTTGGGCTTACCTCAGTGACAAGTGATCACTATTCAAAAACGATGCCTACCAAAACATCCAAAGGACTGTCCAATGCAAGCTCAGGGGGATGCAAGACACTTGGCTGAATCAGAAAGCAGACGAACTCCAGTCATATGCCGACCACAAAGACTGGAAGAAATTCTACAATGCTCTGAAATCCGTCTACAGGCTCCAGTCTACTGGTTAGTCACCAATTCTCGTTGCTGACGGGTCAACAATGCTCATAGAAAAAGCCCAAATTCTAGAAAGGTGGACAGGGCACTTTAACCGCATCCTCAATTGGCCTTCATCCATTAATGAAGAAGCTATCAACAGGCTGCCACAGGTTGCCATAAACTGTTCTCTTGACGATCCTCCCAAGCTGTTAGAAATGTCAAAAGCTATGAAACTCCTGTCTAGCAGCAAAGCTCCAGGAGCTGATGCTATCACAGTTGAGGTCTACAAGGATGGAAGTCAATGCCTGGTCAAGAATCTCACTGAATCCCTTCAGCCTATGCGGGAGCAAGGAACCATCCCACAAAAATACAAAGATGCCTCCATTGTCCACCTGTACAAGTGAAAAGGAACTCACCAATCTTGCAACGATCACAGAAGAATCTCACTTCTTTCCATCATCGGAAAAATCTTCGCCAGAATCCTTTTGAACCATTTAGTGCAACATCTCAACCAGGACCTGCTGCCAGAGAATCAGTGTGGTTTCAGAACTTTGTCAATCCCTACAAATTGTTAAGGGAATGCATGACCTTTGTAGGACCATTCTCATGCACACTGTCCTTGCTGATTCATTATGGCATGACATGTGTTATTGTGAACAAGACTTCCAGAAATTAGATATTTCCCAGAAAACAACAGTGGCTAAGAACTGGATTACTCCCATTTTCAGTTGAGGGAGGGGGGTTGCGCGATTTGCGATCTGCCCCTGCCCGGTTCAATTGAGGCAAGCAACATGCAAACCTTGTGATGCTCTCACTTCCATGATTGTAGCATTCAGCCGAGTGTAATCCACGCTGCTGGCTGGCTGGCTGATGCTCAACAGGGGGCCCAGCAGCGTGCGTGACTAGCATGTGTTCCAGCTAGCTTGTAGCTCTTAAAGTCAGCCTGCCCCTCTTAAAGGGAGCTGCACTGATTGTAAGCAAGCTGCAACTGGTTGTCTGCAGGAATAGAGTGGAAGGGAAAGCACCCCAGATGGACCAACAGGGAAGAGAGAGGGCTCCTTGCTTCTTGGATGTGGTGCTGGAGACCTTAGTCCAGGAGGTCAACAGGAGGAGAGATGTGTAGAGGGCTGGGAGGCCCTCAAGGAACATCTTTTAAGTGAATGGATGCAGGTGACCAAGGAGGTCAATTCAAGAAGTCTGACCTCAAGGACCTGGCAGCAGTGCTGCAAGAAATTCAATAACCTCACACAGGTTGCCAAGGTCAGTGAATGCATCTTCACATGACATCTCATTGCCATGACTCCACTAACCTCTCACACTGCTCAATGCACCATACTCTCAGGACTCACTCATCAGCAGTCCCTAACAGTCAGGACTCAGGCCTAATGTTCACATACTCCCCCTCACCCTCACACACCTTCCAATAATTCCAGCCTCACACCCACCTCTCACTGTTTCCACAAACCTCCAGCCATACAGATGTGGCAGGCACATCACCCAATCCCAACCTCTGACTTAGGGACCTTCTCAAATCACTCCTCATCCTCGTCCTGCTTTCTGGCATGAAGTGCAAGCTGCAGATGGTGCTATATTGGACCTCCTGTATTTCACCCACACCCGCCTTCCCCTACCCAAAAACTCCCCTTTTGATTTTCTGCTGCCTGACTAGCCAGAACAGCCTCAGGAGGAAGGGCAAGAGCGGCACCACACCTCCAATGAAGAAGTACCATCACTTAATCTGACGCTTGCAGCCATCAGTTTAGATACAGGCACTGCACGTAACTTAGAGGGTAGTATAGAGTTGGGATCTGCATGTGGTGAGTCACTGGGTATGAGTGGGCTGCAGCCAGGCCAGGGCATAGGACAGTTAATTTGCCAGCTCACTAGAGGCAGAGGTCACAGATGAGTTCTGCTTTCGAGGTCTCAGATGAGGACTTTGATTGGGCGGCCTACAGGGGAATGCAAATGAATAGGCACACAGGGAGGCTTGGTGCATTGGCATGCCTGCCAGATAGCAACCTGTCACTGTCAAGGAGCATGGTGGAGTCTGGCCTCAACATGGCACAGGGCATTGCACAGAGCTTGGAGCCCATCCTTTCCACAGAGGAAGTGGTAGCCAACTTCATAACAGAACATGCTGACCCAGCCAAGATACAGCGTCTGATGGCTTCTGTCTCAGCTTCCACTGCAGCACAGGTGGAAGCCACTCAATGTCTCAGTGCTGTAGTGAAAGCTCAGATAGAGGTTATGAGATCCATACCTGCTGCCATGCAGGTTGCCATCATGGCTGAAGATACCATTGTTCTCAGTGCAATCCAACAGATTATTGGATTGCTGAGGCACACTCCTCTACCACCCACATACTACCCCCTTCCCAGGGGAGAGGCTGTGACTCCCTGCAGTTCAAGCCTGCAGTCCTCTCACAGGATGTTAGGATGTCTTCCGCCCCGTGACACTGTACCAGTGGTCTTGCTGTTGCCTCTCAGCCAGCCAGCCCAGACTGCTGCCACCCATGTCAAGGTGGTGCAGTCCAAAGCCGAGCCTTCTAGGACTAGAGTTGCTTCAGGGCATCCTGCAAGGCCATCTGCAATCTCCCCAGTGAAAGTCAGCAGCCTTCCACCAGCCATGCTGCAGCCATAGGGGTAGTACTAGATAGGCACTAAGAGAATGCACAAGGGTGAATAGTTCAGTTTCATTTGCATTATTGGATGTGTTGTTGGATAAAAATGTTATGGAAAGGTTTTTGTTGGTGGCTATTATTCCAGGATTTTGGTTAAGAGGCAGCTGCGATGTTGATGTTGCAGATGGATGGGAAGGTAGTGAATAATGGAGCAATGGTGGTGAAGGGATGACCTCCTAAGGGAACCAATGTCTCATTAGGTTCTCCCAGACAGCCCATCCTTAATGAAGGGAATACGGATGCCTCCTCCCTTTCCTCTCTTCTTTGGTGGCAATGGCTGCACCCTCATAATAGTGAGGTTGTGGAGTAAAGGCCTGCTTGGGTATAAAATTAAAATCCGACCCGGGCCTGACGTGACCACAGCCTAACAAAACCCGACTGGAGCGGAGTCCTTTTTCTTTCATGCCCGACCCAAATATCGCTAAAATGTAATAATGCATTTATTTATAAAACACAGAGCCAGTATAGTCCAGCCCGACCCAACCCGAGCCCGAATGCTGGACACCAAATATAGATCCGACCCCACCGGAACCCAACACATGTAGTTGGGTTCGGGTTGGGTAGCCAGGCTTTATTGTGGAGGACACAGCAGACCACAAACTTGGAGGTATGCTCTGGCGAATATTATAGTTTCCCCTGAGTAGTCTCGCCAGCAGAACCATTGCTTAAGAATGCTAATGCTCTGTTCCACGATGTTTCTCATGGCAGAATGGTTTTCGTTGTACACCTGTTGTGCTCACGTGGTCGGGTAGCAAAGGGTGATCATTGGCCATGTGTACAGGCCCATCCCTCGTATCCAAGCAGCCAGCTTCTGGTTCTTCATGGTGGCTCGAAGATGGCAGGAACGGCAGACTGTCTCAGGATGAAGACTTTGTGGTTGCTGCCAGGATAATGAGCACTCACTGACATGATGGTTTGGGCATGGTCACATACCAACTGCACATTAACGGAGTGGAAACCTTTCCAGTTCCTGTACATCTCCCCATTGTCATGTGGGGCCCGTAGAGCCATGTGCATGTAGTCAATGGCTCCCTGCGCTATTGAGAATCCTGTTACCCTGGCAAAGCCACGTACCCACTATGCTTCTCTCTGGTTAGCAAGAAAATGATGAACTAACTTGACCTCACATACACGACCTCTTGGATGCAGCATTGGATGGCAAACTAGGATATGTTTGCATTATCTCCTGTTCCCTCCTGGAAGGATCCAGTCACAGAAAGGTTGAGGACGGTGAGCTTGATCAGCACGGTCCACGTCCTGGTATGAAGCTGTAGATCCCGTTGAAGGAGGTGGCACAGTTCTGCAACCACCTGCCTGGTGAATCTCAGGAACCTCAGGCATTGCTCTTGGCTGAGGTGGAGGTATGAGAAGAGCTCCCTGTTAATTGCATAAATAGGAACAGTATGAAACTGGGGTTGTTGAATTAAGAGGTGCATGTAAGTGATGTGTATCTCTAAATAAATACTTATAAAAGTGTGTAAAGATTGGTTCAAGTTCTATCCTTCATCACCTGACTTTCTGGAATATAATATGGTAGCAGAGAATGGTTATTACTGTAGAGGACAAAATTGGAACAAAAATAATGGAAGAATAAATCCCAGGAATGTCCAAGGAACAGTTAATAGGTGCTTCAGGTGTGACTAAAAGTATCACCACATGGTGAATTGCCCAAAGTGGAGAGGCAGGGTCCTTGAAATGGTGCATGACAAGAGCATTCTGAGGAAGAGGATGAAGGTAATGATGAATCTGAACAAGTCATACGGGTCACAATGAATTTTAGTCCTGTGATGAATGTGTTAGTTGGGGACTCCTTTAACTGTGCAGTACTAGATACTGCTTGTTCATCAACAGTGTCTGGGACAGATTAGTTAAAATGTTATCTTGATTCACTAAGTAGTAAGGATCACGCAAGGTTAAGGAATATAAAAGTACCACTTGCTTTAGGTTTGGCAATGACAACACATTGGCATACTAAAGAGAGTTGTAATCCCATGTAAAATAGCTGGAGTAAGCCAATTTATAATTACTGATGTAGTATCTGATGAGATACTTATGCTGTTGAGTAAACCTTCTATGAAAAAGGCACAAATGAAACTTGACATGGAACATGATAAGGCAATTATTTTTGGAAAGTCAGTCGATCTACAGTTTACCCAGTCAGGACATTACTGGATCTAAAGGTATGGGACAAAGATAGAAATATTTTCATCCTACATTTTATTGACCTGGTGACAGATTTAGTCTTTCTACAATAACACATAGTAAGGACAAAAGGGTTATTATAGACAAAATCATGGAGAAATGGAAAGGGACCAGACTTGGGACACCAGCAAAGTTTCTGACTGATAATAGAGGGGAATTTACCAATGACGAGTTCAGAGACATGTGTGAAAATATAAACATGGTCATGAATACCACAGCTGAAGGTCCTTTCAGCAATGGACTTTGTGAAAGGAATCATGCGGCACTAGATGAAATGCTGCATAAAATTTTAGCTAATCAACCACACTGCAAGTTGAGATGGGCGGTTCATGCAAAGAATTCACTCCAGATGGTTGGAGGATAAACTCCATATCAATTAGTCTATGGGCAAAATCCCAAATTACCTTCTGTTTTGTGTGATAGCCCACCTGCTCTAGTAAGTACGACAATTAGTTCCTTTTTTCTGCACATTTGAATGCTTTACATGCAGGGAGACAACGTTTCATCAAGGCAGAGGTCTCAGAGATAATTCAGATAGAACTGAGGCATTATATAACACCATCTGAGACAGAGTTAAATTTAGGAGGTTTGGTACTATAAAATAGAGGGTCATGGGGAATGAAAAGGCCTTGCTAAGGTATTATTTTGTGATGGTAAAATGGTACTTATCAAACATGGCAATCAAACTCTTAAGGTTCATTCCTCAGGATTAATCAGAAATAATACAAAATCTCGGACTCTGAGCAGCTGATAGAAGTAAACGAGACACATTGTACCTCAAATGTTCATGTTTTTTGTAATGAAGGTTCTGAGGAACACAACATGGTAGATCAAATGCTGGATAGAGCTAGCTAACACATCCACAGGCCATTTGCCCAGAGTGCGTACTCAGTTGACATATATTCCAGAGGGGTCTAATGAATGAGGAATGAAACACTTGTGGGACATGCAAGAAAAGCTACTGGCAAGTTCAAACATTGGTTGAATTTTTAGGATGATGGCCACAAAGTGAGGTCCATAAACTGGCAAAATGGGGTGAAAGAGTGGAGAGTAATAAAGTGCAGAGTAAGTACTGATAGTGAGTCCAGAAGTGACTCTTGTGCCAGAGAACGATCACAAACTGGAGACAGCACCTATAATAGTGCAAGAGGGAGATCTTGCAGTAGTAGTCCTGACAGATGTATTAGTAGAAGTGGAGGTCATAGCTTGAACAGTCTAGATAATGAAATAAAGGCCACAGAACAGTCTTATAACTGAACTTAAAGCAGAAGTCCTGATGAGCGTGACGTTTTGGTGGCTGCCAATAAACTTGAGGATAAACTAATAAGAGAGGCAAAATAAAGGGAGTTAGAGTTTGGAATTTCTGAGCTACCAGATAAGGGGTAACCAACTTTGTCACATAAGTGGGGAGATTTGTACTGAAAAGTCCTTGCAGATGGGACTTACAAGGCTAGTTGCTAGGGGTTTTGAAGAGCGACTGACTGGGTGATACAGTTGTTAGAATGGATTCTCCCACAGCTGGAAAAGTGATCTTAAAAGTCTTTTCAGCTCATTTGATCAAATATTTATGCCAGTGAAAGTCAATTGGTATAAAAGACGCACTTCTGCAGGGCGATACTTTTCAGAGAGAAGTGTTTGTGAAACCACCAAAAAAGGCAGCAGGCGTGATCGATTTTAGCTGAAAATCGGTTGCGTTCAACGAAAAGCAGATCCTGCAATGCTTTATTGGTATCATAAGGAAAACTTTCAAGCATTTTCATGAAGCATGTTGATGATTAATTGCACTCGGTCATCACAGAAAGATGATGCTATACCTAAGGAAGAGAAAGAGCAATTGTGAAGTTTGATTGGTTAGTTGTGTACTCAGACTACAACAGATTCTAGTTTTGATGTGTTGGAGTCAAGTACTATGATGAAACACCCTAAAGTAGAGAATGTTTTCAGGGAAAATAGAACATTAAGAAAGTTAATAAAAACAGGAACTGCCGTCACAGACCTGAAACGTTAACTCTTTTTCTCTCTCCACAGATGTTGCCAGACTGCTGAGTATTTCCCCTGCTTTAATTCAGATTTCCAGCATCCGCAGTGTTTTGCTTTTATTAAGAAAGTTAAATCTGGATAAATGGATACTTAAGTTCCCAACCTTAGGTGACCCAAAGAACATGAAGCTCGTCATATTTAGCAAAGCTTCATTTGCGAATCTTCTTGATGTGTATTCTAATGCAGCTGGTTTCATAATATTCCTGATTGGAGAGATTGGGAAATGCTGTCCTTGAACTTGGGAAGCTAAGAAAATAAAAAGGGTTGTTAAAAGTACGCTGGCTGCCAAAAAACTGGCTCTTGTGGAGGCAGTGGATATGGGGTTCCATTTGTCAAATATTTTAAGTGAAATTCTGTACAATGCGTGTACTGACATTAGTATACACATTGAATGTTATATAGATAATTGTTCATTTTTGTATAATGTACACTCGACATAAAGTGTAAGTGGGAAAAGTTACAGATTGATCTTGCCGGCTTGAAACAAATGCTGGAGAGAAAGGAAATCTCATGGGTGGATGTGAGCCATTAACTGGCGGATTATTTTACAAAAAGAAATGCATGTATGAAGAAATTGTTTGGGGTCCTAGAGGAGGGGCGTCTCACAAAATGCTTTGTACAAAATATGGAAGTCTTTGATTTAAATTGTTTTGAAATTTTGGTTGTACATATAAAGTCTAATTTTTATTGATAGAGAGAGAGAGAAGGGAAATTGCTAATTGCATATTAATTGTGTTTAATTGTATGCAGGTGGCGGGCATTAACTTGTGCTCCTATAAAATAGGAACAGGTTGAAACTGGGGTTGTTGGGTTAGGAGGTGCATGTTTATAATGTGCAAGTCTGTAAATAAATGCTTATAAAAATGTCTAAAGATTGGTTTCAGTTCTATCCTTCACCACCTGGCTTTCTGGAATAGAACACTCCCTGTGTGCAGGCAGAGAATGGGTGGTGCAGTAGTCCCCTGAGTGCATCTCGCTCTCAAACCAGAATTCAGTTCGGAATACTGATGAGTGATGGTTCCTCTGAGGAGTGCAGCCAGAGCCAAGTCCACAACACCACAGATGGCTAAGCTGGACTGTGGGGGTGAGGGGGGCGTGGGGGGTGGGGGTGGTGTTGGCAGAAGGAAGACTGGGAAAGCAATTATTATGTCTTCTGGTTGTTTTCTGGTTCCCATAAGTTAGAAATAATCACACTTTAGACTTGGAAAGGCTTGCGCTCTTTGTTAATATGTTCAGCTTCCATGCTCTCTGATATAGGACTGCCCCAGGCTGGTGTCCTGTTAAACATCACATGACTCTCCAGTGAAGCCATGAATGTGCACCCCCCCCCCACCCCCCCCCCGGAACACTTACACATAACAATTCGTTCTTAGATAATTAGTTCCTAGCACATTACAGATGGTATTACAGTATATAACAGCAATAGTGATTGGGGCTTCTATTGTTAGGAATACAGACAGGCATTTCTGTGGCCGCAGATGTGATTCCAGGCTGGTATGTTGCCTCTCTTGTGTCAGGGTCAAGGATGCCATTGAATGGCTGCAGAGCACTCTGAGCGTGGAGGATAAACAGCCAGAGGTCGTGGTACATATCGGTACCAACGACATAGGTAGAAAATGGGATGAGGTCTTGCAGGCTGATTTTAAGGAGCTAGGAACGAGACTATCAAGTAAGACCTCAAAGGTAATATAAAATCAAAATACAGCAGATGCTGGAAATCTGAAACAAAAATAGTAAGTGCTGGAAATACTCAGCAGGCCTGGCAGCATCTGTGGAGCGTAGATGCTGCCAGACCTGCTGAGTATTTCCAGCACTTTCTGTTGTTATCTAAGACCTCAAAGGTAGTAATCTCTGGATTACTCACAGTGCCATGCACTATAGATATATATAGATATAGGAAGATAGAGTACATGAATGCTTGGCTGGAGAGATGGTGCAGGAGGGAGGGCTTCAAATTCCTGGGACATTGGGAGCAGTTCTTGGGGAGGTGGGACCTATACAGGCCAGACAGGTTGCACAACCACAGAACTGGAACTAATGTCCAGGTGGGGCAGTTTGCTAGTGCAGTCACAAAGTGTGATAAATAAGATTGATGATCTGTAGGCACATACAGCCACATGGGAATATGATGTTGTGGAGATAATGGAGGCCTGGCCTAAAAAAGGGCAGGACTGGGTACTAAATATTCCTGGATATAAGGTTTTCAGGAATGATGGAGAAGGAAAGAAAGGAGAAGGGGTAACAGTATTGAATAAGGAGAATATTAGAGTGCTGGAGAGACAGGATGTCCCAGAGGGATCAATAACAGAATCTATTTGGTTAGAATTAAGAAACAATAGATGTACCATTACAGTACTGGGTGTACTCTATGGGCCATCAACTAGTGGGAAAGATATAGCGGAACAAATTAGCAGGGAGATTACAAAGAGGTGCAAAAAGTAGAGTAGTGATAATGGGGCACTTTAATTATCCTAGTTTGACTGGGATAGTAATAGTGTTGAGGGCAAAGAGGGGGAAGAGTGTATTCAAGAGAATTTTCTTGATCAGTATGCTTCTGGCATAATGAGGAAGGAGGCATTGTTGGTTCTGGGGAATGAGGTGGTCAAGTAGAGCAACTGTCAGTAGGCGAACATTTAGGGAACAGTATCATTAAGCTTCAGCTTTAGGAAAGATGTAAAGGCATTAGAGAGAGTACAGAAAAAAATCATGAGAATGGTTCTAGGGACGATGAACGTCAATTACTTGGATAGATCTTCCTCGGGGAAGAGAAGGTTGAGAGGAGCTTTGGTAGAAT
The DNA here is from genome assembly GCF_036365525.1 of Heterodontus francisci. NCBI lineage: Eukaryota > Metazoa > Chordata > Chondrichthyes > Heterodontiformes > Heterodontidae > Heterodontus > Heterodontus francisci. Next base: position 34,413,548 of record NC_090387.1, on the reverse strand, counting down.
TGTTCAAAATCGTCAGGGGTCTGCACAGAGTAGATAGGGAAAAACTATTCGCATTGGTGGAAGGATCGAGAACAAGAGGTCACAGATTTAAGATAATTGGCAAAAGAAGCAATGGCGACATGAGGAAAAACTTTTTCACACATCGATTGGTTAGGATCTGTAATGCCCTACCTGAGAGTGTAGTGGAGGCTGATTCAACTGAGGCAGTCAAGAGGGAATTGGATTGTTATCTGAAAAGGAAAAATGTGCAGGGTTATGGGAAGAAGGTGGGGGAATGGCACTAGGTAAATTGCTGTTTTGGAGAACCAGCGCAGATACGCGGGCTGAATGGCCTCCTTCTGTGCTGCAACGATTCTGTGATTATTGCTGAAAATAGAGACATGTTGTTGAAGCTTTTCATCTTGCACTCATCAGGACAATCTGCAAGAATACCAATGTAAGGGAAAACAACAACTTTATCCTGTATCAGAAGAGAGCGCTGATTGGTTGGCAAGTGATCTCTGATTGGTAGAGGTGTTGCCATGGAGAATGCACCAGTTTACGCCGACTGACAGTTATCTGCCAAGCTTGGTTTGAAATTTAAATCAGGCAGCTTAACTGTGATTGGTCAAGGCATTGTCCCGATGAATGAACCAGCGAATGGCTGTCATTTATTTTGTTTTGATGAATGCAAGACGAAAACTTCGACAACATGTCTCTATTTTCAGCAGCAATACTCAAGTTCTGTACTACCAAACAATTCTGTGATTCTGTTTAGATTAGCTATGGAAAAGGACAAGGAGCAATCCAGAGTAAAAATAATTAATTGGAGGAGGGCCAATTTCAGTTGGGTGAGAACAGATCTGGCCCAGGTAAATTGGAATCCAAGATTAGAAGGCAAAACTGTAACAGAACAATAGGCTGCCTTTAAAGATGAGATAGTTTGGATACAGTTGAGGTGCATTCCCACGAGGGAGAAAGGTAGAACAACCAAAGCCAGAGCTCCCAGAACGACGAAAGAGATGAGAGTAAGCAGAAAAAGGGCACATATGACAGATGTCTGGTTGATAATACAAGTGAGAACCAGGCTGAATATAGAATGTTCAGAGGGAAAATGAAAAAAAGAAATGAGAGGCAAAGAGAGAGTATGAGAAGAGACTGGCAGCTAACATAAAAGGGAATCCGAAAGTCTTCTATAGGCATATAAATAGTAGAAAGTAGTAAGAGGAGGGGTGGGGCTGATTAGGAACCAAAAAGGGAATTTACACAAGGAGGCAGATGGCATGTCTGAGGTACTAAATGAATACTTTGCATCTGGCTTCACCAAGGAAGAAGATGCTGCTGAAATCATAGTGAAAAAGGAGGTAGTTAGAAGGGTTAATAAAGCCCATTGAGAGGATGTATTAGAAAAGTTGACTGTACTTAAAGTTAATAAGCCATCAGGACCGGATGGGGTGCATCTGAGAATACAGGGGTGGTGCTAGAGGACTGGAGAATTACAAATGTTACACCGTTGTTCAAATCAGGGTGTAAGGATAAACTCAGCAACTACAGGCCAGTCAGTTTAATCTCAGTGGTGGGAAAGCTTTCAGAAACGATAACCCTGGACAAAATTAAGAGTTACTTGGACAAGTGTGGATTAATTAAGAAAGCCAGCATGAATTTGTTAAAGGCAAATCATGTTTCACTAACTTGATTGACTTTTTTGATGAGGTAAGGGTTGAAGAGGGTAATGCAGTTGATGCAGTGTACATGGATTTCCAAAAGGCATTTGATAAAGTGCCACATAATAGGCTTGGCAGCAAAGTTGCAGCCCATGGAACAATAGGGACAGTGGCAGCATGGATATGAAGTTATTGGATGAGTGACAGGAAACAAAGTATAGTTGTGAATGGCTTTTTTTGGACTGGAGGAAGGTATATAGTGTGGTTCCCCAAGAATCGGTACTAGGACTACTGCTTTTCTTGATATATATTAATGACCTAGACCTGGGTGTACAGGGCACAATTTCATAATTTTCAGATGACATAAAACTTGGACATATTGTGAACTGTGAGGAGGATAGTGAGAGAGGACATAGACAAGCTGGTGGAATGGGTGGATGCATGGAAGGAGAAATTTAATGCGTGAAGTGATACATTTTGATAGGAAGAATGAGGAAAGGCAATATAAAGGATACAATTCTAAAGGGTTGCGGGAACAGTGAAGCCTGGGGTATATGTGCACACATCGTTGAGGTGGCAGGACAGATTGTAAAAGTGGTTCACTGGTTTGGCTTCAACTGGAGTATTGTGTCCAATTCTAGGCACCACATTTTAGAAAGGATATGAAGGCTTCAGAGAGGGTGCAGAAAAGATTTACAAGAATGGTGTCAGGGATGAGGGACTTCAGATACATGGAAAGACTGGAGAAGCTAGTGTTGTTCTCCTTAGAGAAGGGACAGTTGAGAGGAGATTTCATAGGGGACTTCAAAATAATGAGGAGTTTAGACAGAGTAAATACAGAGAAATTCTTCCCTTGGTGGAAAGGTCAAGAACCGGAGGACACCGATTTAAGGTGAATGGCAAAAGAACCAGAGACGACATGAGGGAAAGCTTTCTTATGCAGCAAGTAGTTAGGATCTAGAATGCTTTGCCTGAGAGTGTGGTGCAGACAGATTCAATCATGGCTTTCAAAAGGGAATTGGATAAGCACCAAAAGAAAAAAATTGCAGGGCTACAGGCAAATGGCAGGGAAGTGGGACTAGCTGAGTTGCTCTTGCAAACAGCCAGCATGGATACAATAGGCTGAATGGCCTCCTTCTGTGCTGCAACCATTCTATGATTCTATTAAATCCTAATTCTATGTATATATGTATATAAGAATGTTTTATCTTACATTATGGAGAGAATTCCAGAGCTTAGGGCTGAGACACCTGAAGGCACAGCCATCAATGCTGAAGCGATGAAAATTGGGGATGCCTAAAAGGCCGAAATTGGAGAAGCACAGAGATCTGAGGGTTGTAGGGCTGGATGAGGTTATAGAGATAAAGGAGTGAGGTGATAGGGCGATTGGAAAACAAGGGCGAGAATTTAAGAATCGAGGTGTTGCCAGACCAGGAACCAATGTATGTCAGTGAGCACAGGGGTGATGGTTGAACAGGACTTGGTGCAAGTTAGGATATGTGCAGCAAAATTTTGAATGAGCTCAACTTTACAGTGGGTGCAACATGGGAGGCCAGTCAGGGCAGCACAAAGGCTGAGCAAGACCTTGTGACTACAAACTCTGATCCGTCAAAAACTCACCTACCAATGTCCTGTTCCACACTAATTCCTATTAGGCCACCTCCCCCAGTCCTCATGGACCTACATTGGTACCTTAAACCAATGCACTAAATTTTGAATCAATGTTCTGATCTTTAAATCATTCCGCGGTCTTGTTTTCCCACGCTACACCCACCCCGCCCACCACCCCCCCCGCCCCGCCCAACTTATCTCTGCAATATCCCAAAGCTTAATACCCCTTCTTCCCCTTGAAGTCTTCTGGATCTAACTTTTGTGCATCTTCCCCTCCCTTCAAACCAGAATTAGTGGAAGAGTATTCAGCTACCTTTGTCCTAATATTTGGACCTCTCTCCCCAAACTTTACCAGCTCACTACTTCTCCCTCAATGTTTGAAAACTTTTTATTTTGAACGTTTGTAAGAAGGGACAACAGAAGCCAAGTTTATTGTGCTAGAGATAACAGAGAGATGAGCTTATTGAGGTACTCAAGATTCTTAAGGGTACTCAAAGAAATACTTGCATTTATATAATGCCTTCTACAACCCCGGGACTTACAAAATTGTTTTACTACCAATGAAATACTTTAACAGTGTAGTCATTGTTGTAATTGGCAAGTTGAATCCTAAAAATCTAATTACCAAGGCAGGGCATGGGATAAAACTCAGAAGAGGGAATGTGAATGGACAGATCAATTTAATTACTTCACATAGAGGGTGATCAATTTTTGTAATGGACTGCCCAGGGAGGCTAATAACATCAATAACTTTAAAGGGGAGTTGCATAATCATTTGTGGAGAAAAATGATATAGTTAGTGAACGGTGTATTCTACTTTTAAATTCTGGCGCTGACCAGATGGACTGAAATGGTCTTCTGATCCTATGCATTTCCATGTTCCGAAATTGTTTGCCAAACAGAGGTCTCAATCATGCCACTTGCATTGAAACATGTCATTACATCCCAGAAACATTGCTCTGTTTCTGGTACATACTGTAATCATAAAAGGTAATCCAGACACCAAAAGTCATTTTTTGGTTGGTGTTAAAATTGCACTGTTTTCCCACATATTCTTATATTCTGCAACAACAACTTATATTTATATAGTACCTTTAACACAATAAAATGTCCCAAGGCACTTCACAGGAGCATTATAAAACAAAATACGACACCCAGCCAAATAAGGAGATATTAGGAAGATGAGGTGCTGTTCCTTGAGCTTGCGTTGAGTTTCACTGGATCACTGCAGCAGGCCGAGGAAATGTGGCTGTGAGAGCAGGATGGTGAAAGAAAATGGCAAACAACTGGAAGCTCGGGGTCATGCATGTGGATTGAGCAGAGGTCTTCTGCAAAGTGGTCACTCATTCTGCGTTTGGTCTCCCTAGTGTAGGGGAGACCGCATTGTGAGCAGTGAATACAGGATACTAAATTGAAAGAAGTACAAGTAAATCGTTGCTTCACCTGGAAGGAGTGTTTGGGGCCTTGAATATTGAGGAGAGGAGGTAAAACGGCGGGTGTTACACCTCCTCCAATTGCATGGGAAGGTGCCGTGGGAAGGGGTCAGGGTGTTGGGGGTGATAGAGGAGTGGACCAGGGTGTTGCAGAGGGAACAGTCCCTTCGGAATGCTGACAGGGGAGGGGAAGGGAAGATGAGTTTGGTAGTGGCAACATGCTGGAAGTTTCAGAAATGGTGGAGGATGATCCTTTTGGATGTGGAGACTGGTGGGGTGGAAAGTGAGGATAGGGGGAACCCTGTCATGGTCTGGGAGGGAGGGGAAGGGGTGAGGGCAGAAGTGCTGGAAATGGGTCAGACACAGACAAGGCCCTGTAAACAACAGTTGGGGGTGGGGGGGATCCTTGGTTGAGGGAAAAGGAAGACATATTAGAAGCGCTGTTGTGGAAAGTTGCATCATCAGAACAGATGCGACAGAGACAGAAAAACTGGGAGAATGGAATGGAGTCCTTACAGGAGGCAGGGTGTGAGGAAGTGTAGTCGAGGTAGCCGTGGGAGTCGGTGGGCTTATAATGAATATTAGTAGACAACCTATCCCCAGAAATGGAGACAGAGAAGCCGAGGAAGGGAAGGGAAGTGTTGGAGATGGACCATGTGAAGGTGAGAGAAGGGTGGAAATTGGAAGCGAAGTCGATGATGTTTTCCAGTTCAGAGCGAGAGCAGGGAATGGCACCGAGACAGTCATAAATGTACTGTGAAAAAAGTTGGGGGAGGGGGCTTGAGTAGAACTAGAACAAGGAATGATCAAGGAACAGCACCTCATCTTCCAAATAGGCACTCTACAGCCCTCTGGACTCAATATTGAGTTCAACAACTTCACACATTAACTTCCATTTTGATTTTTTTTTTAACTGCATGCCAGCCTTAAATTTCTATTTCATGTTTTTGCTTTCGGACACAACTGCTCATTATTCTACCATTAACACTTTCTCTGGACAAATGCTTTATCTTTTACTGTGGCAATTACACCTTTAGTTCCATGACTGCTTTGTCATTTAATCCTTCCTGCCCCTATCACAGACATTCCCTTTTGTTCTTCCTCTGCAACCTCCTCTCCTCTCCTTCCCTCCACCTGCTCAACAGTTCTAACGTTTGACTGTTCTGATGAAAGGCCATAGACCTGAGCTGTTAACTCTGTTTCTCTCTCCACAGATGCTGCCAGAACTGCGGAGTATTTCCAGCACTTTCTGTTTTTCTTTCAGATTTCCAGCATCTGCAGTATTTTGCTTTTATTATCCTGAAGTGCCGTGCGGCCTGTGAGCTTGTTGATTGGTGTAGAGGGTGCGGATGCTGATTAGTGGATTGAGAGGGTACGGATGTTGATTGGTGGGTTATAGAGGATGCGGATGCTGATTGGTGGGTTGTAGAGGGTGCGGATGCTGATTGGTGAGTTGTGGAGGGTGTGGATGCTGATTGGTGAGTTTTAGAAGATGCGGATGCTGATTGGTGGGTAATAGAGGGTGCGGATCGTGCTGAGTGGAGCTTTGCCGGGTGGGTCTGGTCGCTGATCCAGGCTGGGTGCAACTGATGTGGGGAGGCGCAGTGGGGCAATATGTTGCTTTGTCTTGGTGCAGTGCCTCAGGTTGTTTGATTCACTGTCCTCCCCACCCGCTGCCGGTTTCTCCCATTCACACCGTCACGATGAGGTACAGTGTTCGAGCGGTTTATGTTGTAGTGATGTATCCATGCAGCAGTTGTTATGTTCTCGGCTGAAATGAATGCGATACAAAGTATCCCGTTCCAGACAGAGGATACACTGATGCCTTTCCCCGTCTTCCCAGCACTGGCCTTGGGCCCAGCTCCCATTGCACTGTGTTAGGTTACACTGAGCTGCAGCTAGTGTGTAATCTTAAATTCATTCACTCAGTTTAATGCTACTTTGTTGCACAAAAATCGAAGCGGGAGGTTCAGAAATAGGATCTATATTATACTTTAAGAATCTTCATTTTGTGGTTCTAGTGCAGCGCGTGTGAACGTGTTTCATGTTTGTGCACGTCTGGTACATGATTTCCTATTGTGAGAGTAATTGTAGATTCTATTCTGAAGTCCACAACTCTTGCAGTATAGTCTACTGATAATTTTTTTTTTAGCTAAAATGGGAATTATCCATTAATTTGAATGAAGCAAATTGGGAATTTGGTACTACTTTTGTACCAAGTAACTTTGAGTAATTGACTATAATCTTTTTGTCCTATTGTATTTGCTGTGTTTCCTCCATCCTGCATGCAAGAAATGTATGAAGAACGCAGTTAACCTTGTTTTTGTCTATTTATAGCGATGACATTACCTTAAGATCACCTTAACGTTTGTGTAACAGGAGGGGATTTCCAGCAGGTTAGATTTGAGATTAAATGCAAGAGATTTAGAACCGCGAACAGAAGACATTTTGGGGTAGAGTTTGCGCTAGTTTTATCAGCACAATCTGTGTGAAATGAACCAAACCAGCCCAGAAGATCAGGGAGTTTTAAACGCAAGTTACATCAAGTGTAAATCGAGTTTTCACCTTAACCCTGGTTTAAAAATAATTTAGTCCGAAGTAACCCCACCCACAAAACTGTCCATTTCTTGCTGCTTGAGGTAGGTCATCAAATTGAGTTGCGTTTCTTCAGATAGACATTAATAGACACGTTTTAAAAGTCTTTATGTAGTAAAATATTTAATTTAGTAAGAAACTAACCAGGGCATCAATGAAACTAATAAATTGGTCAGTATAGTGTTTGCACTTTATCAGTGATTTAATATCTGGTTACTCAAGTGGAGGACTAGATACTCATTAAAATGCTTATTAATAAAACTGCACCAGGTTACCACTTTTAAGTACATTAATTAATATTAAATACAAATAAAAAAATTGTTCTATTACATTGACCAACTGTGTTGCTTCATGAAAGATTTTATGTTTATGATTATGCTATTACATTTAACGGAATCTTGAACTTTAACCTCACCCCAATTTCAAGCACAATTTGTACTCAATTTTCTGATTACACCCACATCGGAAGCTCGCCCCTTTTGTTTTACACAGATTGAGAGGCTGTGACATGCAGTACTAGAGTTGGTGATTGAAACATGTCAATATTTAAGAATAGGTTGGATAGTGATTGAAAGAAAAGGCAATGATGAGCTATGGGAACAGAATAGACAGTGTTGTAATTTTTATGTAATATCATAAAGTATATTCAGCATTAAAAAAATTACAGATCATAGAGTTGTATTCTAGGTGTCAGACATGCCAACTCCACCATCTCAATCTTCGAGGATGTAACTAGTAGAGTTGATGAGGGGGAGACAGTGGATGTGGTTTATTTGGACTTTCAGAAGGCTTTCGGCAAAGTCCCACGTAAGAGATTAGCATGTAAAATTAAAGTGCATGGGATTGGGGGTAGTGTATTGCGATGGATAGAAAATTGGTTGGCAGACAGGAAACAGAGTAGGGATAAATGGGTCTTTTTCTGAATGGCAGGCAGTGACTCGTGGGGTATTGCAGGGATCGGTGCTAGAGCCTCAGCTATTCACAATATACATCAATGATTTAGATGAGGGAACTAAATGTAATAGCTCCAAATTTGTAGATGACCCAAAACTGGGTGAGGGTGAGTTGTGAGGAAGATGCAGGGTGATTTGGACAAGTTGAGTGAGTGGGCTAATGCATGGCAGATGCAGTATAATGTGGATAAATGTGAGGTTATCCATTTTGGTAGCAAAAACAGGAAGGCAAATTATTATCTGATCAGCTATAAACTGAGAGAGGGGAATATGCAGTGAGATTTGGGTGTTCTCATACACCAGTCGCTGAAGGTAAGCATGCAGGTGCAACAGGCGGTTTAAAAAAGGCAAATGGTATGTTGGCCTTCATAGCGAGAGGATTAGAGTACAGAAGCAGGGATGTCTTGCTGCAATTATACGGGGCCTTGGTGAGGCAACATCTGGAATATTGTGTGCAGTTTTGGTCTCCTTATCTGAGGAAGGATGTTCTTGCTATAGAGGGAGTGCAGCGAAGCTTTACCAGACTGATTCCTGGGATGGTGGGACTGACATATGAGGAGAGATTGAGTTGGTTAGGATTATATTTGCAGGAGTTCAGAAGAGTGAGGGGGGGATCTCACAGAAACCTATAACATTCTAACAGGACTTGAGAGGGCAGATGCAGGAAGGATGTTCCTGATGGTGGGGAAGTCCAGAACCAGGGGTCATAGTCTAAGGATACGGGATAAACCTTTCAGGACTGAGATGAGGAGAAATTTCTTCACCCAGAGAGTGGTGAGCCTGTGGAATTCACTACCCAGAAAGCAGTTGAGGCCAAAACATTGAATGTTTTCAAGAAGGAGTTAGATATAGCTCTTGGGTCTAAAGGGATCAAAGGGTATGGGGCGAAAGCCGGAACAGGCTACTGAGTTGGATGATCAGCCATGATAATGAATGGCGGAGCAGGCTTGAAGGGCCAAATGGCCTACTCCTGCTCCTATTTTCTATGTTTCTATGAGACAAACTCTCAAATCAAGAGATTTGGTATAAAAGTCATGAATTTGATTTTTTTTTAAAAAAAACATAGATTGACAGTTGGTTTGTAAGCCTCATTAGTGGCTTATCTAATCTCTTAACTGGTCAGAGGTCTTTACAAAAGCTATATTACTGCATCTGAACATGCTTTATAAAACTTTTTAAAGAGTCTACCTGTTATCAGTTATGTATTCAGTCTCAACTGACCGAAGGTCATATTTACCAGCCTGGTGTCTCTATTTGGTGGATTTCACGAATGAGGTGGGTTTTATGTTCTATTTTGATTAACAGTTTTGGAGCCAGAAACTGTTAAAACTGGGTTTCTCTCCCATTTTCCCCAGGCTGTGTGCTCCCTATTTCCTCTTAGTAAAACTCTCTACTCGCTAAATAAAAGAAAGTCATATTGAGCAACGTAGATATGGATGCTGCAATCATTTGAATGTAACCCACATCTCCAAACTGAAAACAAATCACCTCATTGCTCTTCGGAAGCAGACTCTTCAGGGCTGCCCAAATTGGTAATGCATGCGTTTCACTGGGATAGTCAAGTTGCTGCTGGGAGTGGGCACGCAGGACGGGCTGCTGTCTAGTTACAGTGCAGAAAGTGGCAGTCTCTCAGCGTGTGGTAAAGCTGGTACTGTTTGCGGGTCTGCATTGGTCTGTCAGTTTTAGCTGCTTCAGGCCTTGGTGATGCAGTGGAGACTTCCAATTTGTACTATTCGTTTGTATGTGGTCATTAGCATGATCCATCTAGGGGAGGAGCAGGATGTAGCAGCCTGCAAAAGGTGTGTTTTCAAGAATACCTGTGAAAAATCTTGAGTTCAGAGGTCTATTGCAAAATCATAAGTGAAGCTTAATTTTACTTTGAAATTGCATCTCTTGATAAATTTGCAAGAGTTGGCATGTCTGCAGTGGTAACACACTCGCTTCCAAGTCAGACGGTTGTGGGTTCAAACCCTACCCCATTCCACAACCCCTCAAATTTATATAATGGAAAAAGAAGTTTCTGCAGCGCTCTGTCCTAAATTGCTTCCATTTAATCTTCTATGTCCCATCACTTAAGAATTTTAAACTAATTTAAGAGATCACTCCATAATCTGTTTTTAACAAAAACAACCCTAATTTTTAAAAGTTTTTCCATATTTGTATTTCCTTGTATCCATGCAACATCTTAGTAAATCTGCGCTGTAACCTTTCTATTACTTCAACATTCTTCCTATAGTGAACATGATTTTGGACTCCGCACAACTCCAACTGTGGTCTTTGAAAGAAATATGTCATTGCATCTCTGATTTTTATATTTTATGTTCCTTGCCAGGTAACCCACTATTTTAGTTTTCTTGATGGTTTCTCCCTTGAGTTGCTGCTTCTAATGTCTTAAAAAATCTGCAAGTCCAAATCCCTTTGCTGTTCTGCATCACCCAGCTTTTCACCATTCAAAGTATAGTTATCACTTTTGAATTCAATAAGCAACTTTAAGTGCCCATTCCACCATCTTGCCAAAATGCCTTTGCAGCTTCCTTTGGTCTTCAGAAATATTTACCATTTCAATATCATCTCTATCTGTTTAGACACTATTAGCCCTATGTCCAGTATTTCTCCTCCCACTTCCCACAGGATCCATGGATATAACCTGTCAGGTCCTGGCATATTGTCCTCCTTTAGCTTAACTAACTTCTCTAATACTTTTTTAAATTATATCTCTCATCTTGCTTTTAATTAATTCAAGAGTTGAAACATTCCACACTTTTTTTTATATTTGTTCATGGGATGTGGGGTTGCTGGCAAGGCCAGCATTTATTGCCCATCCCTAATTGCCCTTGAGATGGTGGTGGTGTACTGACTTCTTGAACCACTACCACTGCAGTCCATGTGGTGTAGGTACACTCAGTGTTATGGAGGGAGTTCCAGGATTTTTATCCAATGACAGTAAAGGAATGACGATTATAGTTCCATGTCAGGATGGTGAGTGACGTGGGGAACTTGTAGGTGCTGCTGTTATCCCTTTGGGTAGTAGAGGTCACAGGTTTGGAAGGTGTTGGGAGCCTTGGCAAGTTGCTGCAGTGCACCTTGTGGATACAGTACACACTGCTGACACATTGTACCAGTGGTGGTGGTAGTGAATCTTTTAAGGTGTTAAGGGGTGCCAGTTAAGTGGACTGCTTTGTCCTCTGGTGTCAAGCTTCTTGAGTCTTGTTGGAGCTGTACTCATCCAGGCATGTGGGGAGTATTCCATCATAATCCTGACATGTTTTGTAGACGGTGGACAGTCTTTGGCCAATCAGGAGATTGACTGACTGCGGAATTCCCAGTCTCTGATCTGCTCTTGTAGCCACAGTATTTATATGGCTAATCCAGTTAAATGTCTGGTCAATGGTAGCCACCCCCCACCCCCTACCCAAGATGTTGGAGTTTGTGATTGTAATGCTGTTGAATGTCAAAGGGAGATGGTTATGGTTAGATTCTCTCTTGTTGGATATGGTCATTGTCTGGTACTTGTGATTGTTACTTGTCACATATCAGCCCAAGCCTGAATGTTGTCAGTAATATAAAAACAAAATACTGCAGATGCTGGAAATCTGAAATAAAATCGGAAAGTGCTGGGAATACACAGCAGGTTAGGCAGCATTAGATGAACAGTCACAGACCTGAAATATTAACTCTGCTCGTCTCTCCACAGATGCTGCCTGACCTGAGTATTTTCAGCATTTTTCTGTTTTTAGTCCTGCATGTTGTCAGGCCTTGCTGCACGCGGGCACAGAGTGCTTCAGTATCTGAGGAGTTGCAAATAGTACTGAACGCTGTATAACCATCAACAAATGTCCCCAGTTCTGACCTTGTATTGGAGGGAATGTCATTGCTGAAGCAGCTGAAGATGGTTGGGCCTAGGACACTGCCCTAAGGAACTCTTAGTGATGTCCTGGGGCTTAAATGTTTGGCCTCCTACAACGACAGCCATCTTCCTTTGTGCTAGGCATGACTCCAACAAGTGGCGTCCAACCCATTAATAATATTAAAGGCCTCTATCAAGTCACCTTAGTCTTTTTTTTTCCCTAAAGGAAAAGCCCTAACTTGTTCAGTCTTTCAGGAAATGCAAGGTTGGATGAAGTAGGAGTTATACATTAATCTTTTTTTATGTACACCTTTTTCATATGTATCTGTTTTATAATTGTGTTTGTGGAAACTCCATAAATTCATAATATATAAAAGTTGAATGTCATGACTTAAGTAGTTCTTTTTGGAGACTGATAACTAATTGTGTGCTAATATTTTCAGATGAGTACATAAAGGAAAGCATGCTGTTTGAGTCTGACCTTCCCAAACTTTCACATTCATTCCTTGTTTACCTTTTGTATACTTACCAGTGGCACACTTTACTGTACAATGCAGAGACAGTAAGGAAGTTATGAAGAGCTCTTATGAACTAGGTTTATACTCTTAACATTTTCTGCTGACTGGCACAGTGAGATTTAAGTCTCAAACACATACATCAGAGGGTTGTTTTCTTCCCTTTCTCTTTTTTATCGCTCCCTTGCTCATCACCCAAAGCTGGCATCAGTTTAGTGCACCTTTACCCACATGTGGATTTGGAGAGACATTTACAAGACTCCTTGGATTAGCTCCATACATGTAATTAATGGAAAAAAAAGTGAAGGAACTGCAGAGATAGTAATGCTAATTCTACCTAACCTGTAGAGTTAATTAATGAAGCAGACATGTTGTACTTGGAAGCCATCCCTCTTTTTAAGGAGTCAGTTTCACTGTACAGTGAAGGCAAGCATGCTCTTTCTGGACTGCCCAGCAGCAATTTTGGACCTTTGTTCTTTGCCAAGTATCTTGGCTTCTGTCGCCTTCCAACTTGGCAAGATTGCATGTTTAGACGTACTGCTAGCCCATTTATTTTTCTAGCAGGACTCCACCTATTAAGTGAGCAAAGGGAGCACTGGAACTGCAAATCAGTGATGTACTGAAGAGTTCCAGATGCCTATGTATGACCATCTGAGTTTCTGTTTTTTTTTGGTGGTTGGGGGCAGGGTGGCAGAGAAGTTAGAAAGTATTTTAAGCGCACTTTTTTTAAAATCATTATTATTATCCTTGAGTGAAAGGTACAATTCTTACTGCTTTTGTCCCTTCCCAAAATACCTCAGAATCTGGCCATGCTGTGGCTAAGAGGGTGGGTCTCTCTCCTGGGGATAACTTATTTTTTTATTCTTTCATGGGATAAGGGTGTCGCTGGCAAGGACAGCATTTGTTGCCTATCCCTAATTGCCCTTTACCATTGAGTGACATTTCAATTGGGCCATTTCTGAGGGCAGTTGAGAATAAACCTGTGCGTCTGGAATCGCGTGTAGGCCCGTCCAGGTAAGGATGGCAGATTTCCTTCCCTAAAGGACATTAGTGAACCGAATGTTTTTTTTTTACAACAATCCATGATTGCTTCATGGTACCATTATTGATGCTAGCTTTCAATTCCAGATTTTTATTAATTAATTGAATTTAAATGCCACCAACTACTATGGTGGCATTTGAACCTGTGACTCCCACGGCATTAGCCTGGGCTTCTGGATTACTAGTACAGTGACATTACCTCTACGCCACCTTCTCTCCGATATCATGAGTACATCTCTTGGTCGCCTTCCAGGAGGTTCACTGCAGTGTCTTAGTGAAAGTGCTTTCTGATATTTCTTGCTGTACATTCCTGTACATGGTGATTATAATTGGGGATTATGGTAGATTCTCGAGCCTATGACCTGGAGCTTCCCCCTTGGGTGCAATCTGGAAGTTGTGCCCGAAACTTCACCCATTTTTGCCAATGTCGCTTACACCCAAGTATCTTCCCAATCACATTAGAATTTACACGAATTTGAAATACACATAAATTAATAGGGCTCAAGAACATACCGATAGTTTCAGCTCATTTCACCATCATTCATGCAAATTATGGACAGCATGTTTAAGAACCTGCAATCAGGGAAGCTTTTCAATTTCTAATGTGACTTAGACTTTTGCCATAAAATGTATTAAAAGAAACAGAAAATACGAAACAGGCCTCATTGATAAATATTTTAAAAAATTTTAAAATTGCAATTAAAAGTCGAGAAAAATAACTTTCCCATTGGCCCTGAAAATCTTGTTGCAATGTTGAGATTTCCCATCTTCTCCCTCTTCTGCCTTGCCCCTTTCTTGGCCTCTCCACAGTGTGTATCCCCACAAAGATGTGGCTGAGATTATGAGCTTGTGGAAGCTCTTGAGCTATGTTCTACCACTTCCTGGTACAGCACTGGTCTCCAATGCGCTGTACTTGTAGTGCCTGAGTATTTTTACATGCAGTCTCTTCACATGCATATGAAATAAATAGTCAAGAATTCTGTTTTAATGCCGGGAACACATGTACACATGTGTAGACTGTAGACTAGGGGTAGCAGAAATTTAAATGTATATTAAATTTTGCATGGAAGCATATACAGTTTATAGCAGCTTATTCTACTTGTGGTTGGCTGAAGATGATTTCAAATCTTTATGCACATGTGTTTTTTAGAAGAAACTTTCAAGCCCTTTGTGGAAAGTCAGGAGCTTATTAATGTGCTAAGAATAGTCTTTTTAATGTACTCATAAAATTGTGATTTTTAGTACAAAACGTTTCCGTTTTATTTTTTTAAAATCCTGTGTGTGTGCCTGCATGTGTGTATTTGACTTCAAGATTGTCAATTTGAACCTTTTGTCTTAGTGCATGAGAATGTTGTTGACCTGAGTTAAATATAGTAATGTCCAAAAACTGCAATGGTAGATGGTTTGCAAATGATGCACTACTGTGGAGCATTTGTTGGGTAAATAAAAACTATTCCATTGATGGGACCACATAGCCCATGCCTGCTACTGGGGCAACTATATTGCACACTGTCGATCAGTAATCTCTGTGACTTCATCTAGATACTATTTAGTGTCAGCTGTAGCTCAGTTGGTGTCACCATCACCTTGAGTCAGAAGGTTTTGGGCTCCGTCTTACTCCAGGACTTGAGCTCAGCAATCAAGGCTGACGCTGCAGCACAGTACCAAGGGAGTGTTGTGTTGTTGGGGGTGCTGTGTTTCAGATGAGATGTTAAACCAAGGTCCTGTCTGCCCTCCCGAGTGAATAGAAAAGATGCCATGGCACTGTTTTGAAGAATAGTAGGGGAGCTATCCCCCGTGTCCCGGCTAATATTTATCCCTAAATCAACATCACAAAAACAGATTATCTGGTCATTATCACATTGCTGTTTGTGAGCGCTTGCTGTGTGCAAATTGGCTGCAGCATTTCCTACTTTACTAAGTGACTAGACTTTAGAAGTTCTGAAGAAGGGTCACTGACCTGAAACGTTAACTCTGCTTCTCTCTCCACAGATGCTGCCAGACCTGCTGAGTATTTCCAGCATTTCTTGTTTTTATTTCAGATTTCCAGCATCTGCAGTATTTTGCTTTTATTCAAAGGTTCTTCATTGGTTGTAAAGTGCTTTGGGATGTCCTGTGGTCATGAAAGTCACTATATAAATGCAATCTTTCTTTAATGAGTGGTTGCTTACTCTTGCAGTTAACATTTAGGATTATGGAAATTTTCACAAGGAAGGAGGCAATTCAACCTGTTATCTTTGTAGGCTCTTTGCTAGATCAATTCAAAACTACTTCACAGTGCCCTACTGGCTTCGTAGACTGTCATCTTTCTTTGCTTCTGTTCTTAAGATGCAGTAGTCTCTGCCTCATTTACTCTCTTTGGCAAAACATTCCATTCTCAAACAACTCTCCTTCTTTTATTTGGGTTTAGCCTCTGAAGCAACCATAGACAATATGGTCCTAAAGATTTTTTTTTGTTTATAAAGTAATTTTTGCAAGGGTGCTACTCTAGTTGCATATGCGATTGCTCCCCAGACTCCATCACAAAAGTTGTAACAATGATTTGATTTCTTCGGAATGTCCTGTGAGCATGATCACAGTTTTCTTATCACATTAACTGTATGCCTCAACTTACAAAAGCCTCATTGTTTTGCTTTTGATGAGAAATAACACTGCAAATAGTGTTGACTGCTAAAGTTGTAATCTGGGGTTGCTCTGTCAGTTGTTTTTGTGAGGATTGGAGAACCCAGTAAAGCACAAGATTGCAGCCTTCATTATTAACCCCTATGTTCTCGTTGTCCTACATATTTAATCTAACTGATCGAACTTTGACCAGTTTGATGCATAATAATCCATAACACACTTTTGTCCGCTTCAGTAAGTAAGCAATATGTGGACAGGTTGAAATCTAGATCAGAATGTATTTTCGCTATTCATTAAGATGATATTTGTTAACCTCGATTATTTAACAAATGTTTACATTTGAGGGTTGGCATAAAACTTGCACTCAATATATATTTATTTTCAGCAGACTGTATAATTACTTTTGAAATTTTTAAATGGAGATGTGCACTACAGTAATTTTTTGAGGTCCCAGAGAATATTTTGATCTGGGTTGTTTATGCTAGAATGAAATAATCCTTCCTATTGTACAACTTCACATTTTGTACTTGGGAGGTGCAGTGGATATTACAGCATGCCATGCCATAGAATGATGAGACATGGATTTATAGCCATGACTCATACAGTTCCTAATTTTGGGGTCATTAGGAAATGCTAAGCAGAAATCATGTACTTCTCAATCAGTGATTTTATGGTGGTCAGTTCATAAAAGACATTGGATAGGTTTAGCAATAGCTGATGCCTGGGGAATTGTCCACTATTTTTTTTAAATATGGGTCTTTTATTTGGAAATTGTAATCTTATTTTTACTGTAAAGAGACGGAATAATTTGTTCATTTACTCAAGGTTAAGCTAGTGTTAATGATTGTTGAACAAGTCTTCCTGCTAACTCAACCGCAAGGCACTGAGGTCTGCAATTGTGGTTCAGAATGTCAATCCCTTTCTTGTAAATAAGCTCTTGTTCATATCAAACTGTATCTTAATGTTTGTTTTGTACCTCCTGCTGACAGCCCAAATGCACGTGGTCACCTCTTGCATAAATTCTGGTATAACACCAAAGTAAATAAGTGCAATGTTAAACTACTTATGCTATAATTTCCCATTTCTGCTACAAATTGATTTATATTACACTTAACATCTGTTGAGGATTAAAATATTGAAAAAGATTTTTCAGTTCAATGGAATATATAATATTTTAAAATTATCCTACCTATTCAGGTCAGACTGACATGGAATACGATGAAAAATTGGCACGATTTCGACAAGGCCATCTCAATCCCTTCAATAAAGATCCAGGTGGAAGGATGGAGAAAGGAGACGAGGAAGAGGGTGATCTGTCAGTAAAAGGTCAGCACAGTGGACTTTGACCATCTAGACTGTAGTGTCATTGGAAATGGTAGTAGTAGCAGCCTAGATTCCTTTTTGTTTTGGGAGTATTTTTTCCAGCTTGTATCTTGTATAAGATTAAATCATTTCCCAAGGGTTACAAAAACAAAATTGAGCATTGGAGTCAAGGGCAAGAGATATTACATATTCCTTTGCTCTCGCACCCTAAAAGGCCTCACTTGCTGTGGCCCCATCATTACCCAAACTGAGATCAACCAACTCCATATAGTTCAAAGCTGTATAAATTAGTATAATCTAACTGCCACATCTCTTTGGATTTCTTCTGTGGGTTCTATGCAGATATAATAACTGTGTTTGTAAAGAACGTGTTTTGTTACAGAGACCGAGTAGAGGAATCCATTCCCTTTGATGCATTTATCTGCTTACTGAATTAGCTCAGAATAGCAGAGTGGTGTGTCCGAACTTCAAAGTGCAGTACTACAGCACTGGGAGATGCTTTTATATTCACTCATCTGCCACCCTTTTGAGCTCTGATCTGCAGGGTGAGAGGGGGAAAAAAATTCAAGTCATCCTTGGACACCTGCTATGTGTTTTGCAGCTATTGGTCGAAGCAATATGGGCAAACCTGGGACTGGGTCAACTGGCTGGCATCTTGGTTGCAGGATTTTTTTTTTGTTTTCTCTCTGAATATGCTGACACTGGTCAAACTTGCATTGGTTGCCCAGAGCAGATGGTGGGCTGCCACCTTGAACTGCTGCAGTCTTTACAATGTTGCTGCCTAAGGATCTTGACCAAGCAATGATGAAGGAACACAATATCTATCCAAATAAGGATAATGTGCGACTTTGAGAGGAACTTGCATCTGATGGTGTATCTATGACATTGCTGCCTTTCTGCCTCTCAGTGGTTTGAAGGTAGACAAGAGCAGTCTGGCACTAGCAAATACTTCATAGAAATTAGAATTTTGTTGTAGATGGCAGAAAACCATGCAGAAATTAACCAGCAGGCTGAAGGGACAAATCAGCAGCTAACTCTATGGAGGGATGCCCCTTTAAATAGCACCACCAGAGGGTTCTTGCTGACCGTGCTATGAATTGCTGAGCAGGTTATCACGTGGCAAGTCTGGTGCTGGGACAGCTCAAATGCACAAAAGGGTCCGACAACAGGCTTAGGATCCTTAATTAAATACAATGAACATTTTTATATAATTCTGGTCCATGCCTTGGGTTCCTATGGAGGTTCCTGATCCAATATTGCAGGTGGCATAGAATTAGCATGCAGAAATAAAAACAAAAAATACTCGGGTCTGGCAGAGTTTCAGGTCAATGACCTTTCATCAGAACTGGCAAGTGATTGATTGCTGCTAGTGTCTCCAGAAGGCTGAGTGCAGAGTGGAAATTGTGTTTTCCTGTGGAATTGTCATGTTAGTGAAAATGGTGTAAGATGGTCTGACAAATGCAGAGGCTGGTTGTGTGAAAGGTGAGGACAAGAAAAGAATGATTACATGGTTGAAGCACCAGCGGTTTGCTGACGTTTACAGTGCTGTGACCCAATTTGAGTCACTTTCTGGTGGTGGGCGGGGTGGGTGGGAGATGGTGAGAATTGGAAGAAAAAAGTTGCAATTATTTCTAAAATGTATAGTTGGGTTATGCTGTATTAAACATTAGATTGTGCAAGCTGTTGGCAAAGTGTTTCCCTTTCTGTATCTGTTGGGCAAGATGTGTGCCACATGAAAAAGAGCCATGTGACTGCTGAAAGAGAAAGCTAAGGCTGAAGTAACCAGTCTTGTGACTCCAAGGAAGATGGGAGGTAACAAGAAATTACACAATACATATCCAGTGAACAAAAACTGTTGACATAGCAGTCTACTTCCTTTGTTTTTAACTTGGCAGCTGAATCTATTAAGTTAAATGAACTTAAAATGAAAGGCATGACGAGTCTGAAATTTTAAAAAAAAAATCTTTTTTGCTGATTCATCTTTAATTCCTCAGTGGTTTTAAAATATCAGTATTTCTGCAGTTAATCTTCTGCAGTGAGATTTATGTAAAGCTGTTTACCAGTTGGGGATGGCAGTATTTGCACAAAATCTGTTCAAATTGCAGCATACCTTATTACCTTGTGTATATCTCCGTGTTTCTGGATCATTTTCCCTTTCAGTAGCTCATATTTCCATTAATGAATACTGTTTCCTAATCTAGGATTTCACTCAGACTTCTTGTATAGGGAGGTCAATACACGTACAGATAGAGTGATGGATCTTGGCCTGGCTGAGGATCACTTCTCAAAACCAGTGGCAAGTATTTTTTTTTATAACTTTGCATATCATTAGTGTGTCATTGAATTACACGAAGCATTTTGCAGTAATGCAGATAAGATATTTAAATAAAAGCAAAATACTGCGGATGCTGGAAATCTTAAACAAAAACAAGAAATGCTGGAGTCACTCAGCAGGTCTGGCAGCATCTGTGGAAAGAGAAGCAGAGTTAACGTTTCGGGTCAGTGACCCTTCTTCGGAACTGACAAATATTAGAAAAGTCACAGATTATAAACAAGTGAGGTGGGGGTGGGGCAAGAGATAACAAAGGAGAAGGTGCAGATTGGACCAGGCCACATAGCTGACCAAAAGGTCACTGAGCAAAGGCAAACAATATGTTAATGGTGTGTTGAAAGACAAAGCATTAGTACAGATTAGGTGTGAATACACTGAATATTGAACAGCAGCAAGTGCAAACCTGAAGAAAAACAACCTGAAAAAAACAGTGGGTAAGCAAACTGAACAAACTAAGATGAAATGAAATAAATGCAAAAAAAGATTGTAAAAAATGTAAAAAGGAATGTAAAAAAAAAAGGAAGAAAAAATAACTAAAAATGAAAGTAAAATGGGGGGCTGTCATGCTCTGAAATTATTGAACTCAATGTTCAGTCCGGCAGGCTGTAGTGTGCCTAATCGGTAGATGAGATGCTGTTCCTCGAGCTTGCGTTGATGTTCACCGGAACACTGCAGCAATCCCAGGACAGAGATGTGAGCATGAGAGCAGGGGGGAGTGTTGAAATGGCAAGCAACCGGAAGCTCAGGGTCCTGCTTGCGGACTGAGCGGAGATGTTCCGCAAAGCGGTCACCCAGTCTGCGCTTGGTCTCCCCAATGTAGAGGAGACCACACTGTGAGCAACGAATACAGTATACTACATTGAAAGAAGTACAAGTAAATCGCTGCTTAACCTGAAAGGCGTGTTTGGGGCCTGGGATAGTGAGGAGAGAGGAGGTAAATGGGCAGGTATTACACCTCCTGCGATTGCAGGGGAAGGTGCCCTGGGACGGGGACGAGGTGGTGGGGGTAATGGAGGAATGGACCAGGGTGTCGCGGAGGGAACGATCCCTTCGGAATGCTGACAGGGGAAGGGAGGGGAAGATGCGACTGGTAGTGGCATCACGCTGGAGGTGGCGAAAATGGCGGAGGATGATCCTTTGGATATGGAGGCTGGTGGGATGAAAAGTGAGGACAAGGGGAACCCTGTCACTGTTCTGGGAGGGAGGGGAAGGGGTGAGGGTAGAGGTGCGGGGAATGGGTCGGACACGGTTGAGGGCCCTGTCAACCACAGTGGGGGGAAATCCTCGGTTGAGGAAAAAGGAGGTCATATCAGAAGCACAGTCATGGAAGGTAGCATCATCAGAGCAGATGCGTCGGAGACGGAGAAACTGGGAGAATGGAATGGAGCCCTTACAGGAGGTAGGGTGTGAAGAAGTTTCCCACAGCTACCTCGACTACACTTCTTCACACCCTACCTCCTGTAAGGACTCCATTCCATTCTCCCAGTTTCTCCGTCGCATCTGCTCTGATGATGCTACCTTCCATGACTGTGCTTCTGATATGACCTCCTTTTTCCTCAACCGAGGATTTCCCCCCACTGTGGTTGACAGGGCCCTCAACCGTGTCCGACCCATTCCCCGCACCTCTACCCTCACCCCTTCCCCTCCCTCCCAGAACAGTGACAGGGTTCCCCTTGTCCTCACTTTTCATCCCACCAGCCTCCATATCCAAAGGATCATCCTCCGCCATTTTCGCCACCTCCAGCGTGATGCCACTACCAGTCGCATCTTCCCCTCCCTTCCCCTGTCAGCATTCCGAAGGGATCGTTCCCTCCGCGACACCCTGGTCCATTCCTCCATTACCCCCACCACCTCGTCCCCGTCCCAGGGCACCTTCCCCTGCAATCGCAGGAGGTGTAATACCTGCCCATTTACCTCCTCTCTCCTCACTATCCCAGGCCCCAAACACGCCTTTCAGGTTAAGCAGCGATTTACTTGTACTTCTTTCAATGTAGTATACTGTATTCGTTGCTCACAGTGTGGTCTCCTCTACATTGGGGAGACCAAGCGCAGACTGGGTGACCGCTTTGCGGAACATCTCCGCTCAGTCCGCAAGCAGGACCCTGAGCTTCCGGTTGCTTGCCATTTCAACACTCCCCCCTGCTCTCATGCTCACATCTCTGTCCTGGGATTGCTGCAGTGTTCCGGTGAACATCAACGCAAGCTCGAGGAACAGCATCTCATCTACCGATTAGGCACACTACAGCCTGCCGGACTGAACGTTGAGTTCAATAATTTCAGAGCATGACAGCCCCCCATTTTACTTTCATTTTTAGTTATTTTTTCTTTTTTTTTTACATTCCTTTTTACATTTTTTACAATCTTTTTTTTGCATTTATTTCATTTCATCTTAGTTTGTTCAGTTTGCTTACCCACTGTTTTTTTCAGGTTGTTTTTCTTCAGGTTTGCACTTGCTGCTGTCCAATATTCAGTGTATTCACACCTAATCTGTACTAATGCTTTGTCTTTCAACACACCATTAACATATTGTTTGCCTTTGCTCCGTGACCTTTTGGTCAGCTATGTGGCCTGGTCCAATCTGCACCTTCTCCTTTGTTATCTCTTGCCCCACCCCCACCTCACTTGTTTATAATCTGTGACTTTTCTAATATTTGTCAGTTCCGAAGAAGGGTCACTGACCCGAAACGTTAACTCTGCTTCTCTTTCCACAGATGCTGCCAGACCTGCTGAGTGACTCCAGCATTTCTTGTTTTTGTTTAAGATATTTAAATGCTGACTACATACCTTATGGAGAAGTATTTAAGTTCTGTACACAGTGTTTTCAGTAGGAATGAAGCTGAAATAACTCTCCCTAAAATTATTTTTATGGTCTTAAAAGTCTGATGCCAGTGAAATAATTTTGGTTTTGGTATAGATTCCTCTGCCTAGAATGTTGCTCCATTATTTTCTGTAGTGTAACCTTCTGTGGAATGCTATTTGGATTTGGGTTAAAATTATTTGTTTTATAATGAATCTATTCTGTGAACATGAATTCTTTATTCTTGTATGGATATTAAAGAGCTGGCTCAAGCATGAGTTAATAGCATATTTCCCTCCCTCTCTCAAATTGTGAAGCAGTCCAACCGAAATCTAGTTTTACAAACATAAGTTTGTGGGAGAGAGCATTGGGGGGTGCAGTTTTCTTCTGCTGTGCTCTAAAATAGAAATTAAAAAATAAATGTGATGCCGAGTGAAAATAGAACTAGTTATTTGGGCCTGAATAGTGCTGCAGACGGACCTGCTCCATGGCTTTGCTAGTGTCGGCACCTGAAGAGGGTTCAGTGGTGAAGTGTGTCCAGAAGAACCTGGTGCCACTGATTCATTCCACATCAGCCACTTAGGTGTTTTCTGTCTTGAGAGGAAATCTATTTCCAATAAAGGGCTTTCTTTTTTTGGTGTTTTTGATATTTCTGTACTTGTTACAAGATGTTATTCCTTGATACTCGGTGATAGAGATTGTGTTGCTGCTGTGCAATGCCTTTTTGCAATGTGACTTATTTGGAGGCAACCAAGAGAAAACAACAACGTCCCTTGACAACTGCTGAAGGCATTTGCCTAGCCATTCCCTGAGCCACTCTGCCCTACCACAGAGTAAGAAACTACTTTCACTGGTCATGCAATGTTCCATGCCACCTGGAATAAGAAGAGAAGCTGCGCAGTCAATCCAGCACACTGCTCGGGTGCTGATGAATGCACATATAATTCTGAGAATCAGAGTCAAACGGAACAGGAAGCCATTTGGCCCATCGTGTCTGTACCAGCTCTCCAAATGAGCAATTCACCCAGTGCCATTCCCCTGTCTTCTCCCTGTAACCCTGCACATTCTTCCTTTTCAGATAAGTCTAATTCCTTTTTGAATGCCACAATTGAACCGCCTCCATGCCACATGCAGACAATGCATTCCAAACCTTAACTACTCGCTGCGTGGAAAAAGTTTTTCCTCATGTTGCCATTGCTTCTTTTGCCATTACTTTAAAACTATGCCCTCTCGTTCTGTCTTTTCATGAGTGGGAACGGTTTCTCCCTATCTACTCTGTCCAGACCCCCCATGATTTTGAATACCTCTATCAAGTCACCTCTCCGCGCACTCCACACTAATTGCTCCCAGACAGCACCAGGAGACGAATTGTTCCTGGTATGTTGCATCTAGCAATTGGTCTGAAATTTATGCACATGTTTTAGGGGTTTTAGTTTCCATTTCTGGATCACTCAAATTAAGCGTGTAAAGAATTTCATGTTCTTCATCTTGGCCATTGTCTGTCTGTTTTCTGATTTATTTTTTATTATGTAGGGATCATTTGTAGCATTGGACATTGAAAATCTGAAGCGTGCAATTGATGAGGTGAAACAAGTTATATTGGATTTGCCAGAACACTCGGAGAAGCAAAAAGATGCTGTTGTTAAACTTATTCATCTCCGGCTTAAACTACAAGAACTGAAGG
The DNA here is from genome assembly GCF_036365525.1 of Heterodontus francisci. Lineage (NCBI taxonomy): Eukaryota > Metazoa > Chordata > Chondrichthyes > Heterodontiformes > Heterodontidae > Heterodontus > Heterodontus francisci. Next base: position 34,389,152 of record NC_090387.1, on the reverse strand, counting down.
TTTGAAATGTGCACTGTAAAAATAAAAGCTGATAGTTTAAAAAAAAAACTATTTTGAATTTAAGGGAGGGTTAGTTACAAAATGATGCATACGAGTGGAGTAATATGGTGAACACTGGAGGGACAGGATGTGGGTTTCAATCCAGTGTACTCCATTAGCTGAGAAACAGGATTGGGTTGTGAGGGGAGCATCAAAAAGATGCTAATAGCCATTTCAGTGGTAAGGAGAAAAAATGCTGTTACATAGGTTTTTTTTCAAGTAATATTGATAAAGGCTTGGAATGAACTGTTGGCCTGCTTGACCAAGTATATTACATCACACCCTGTTCAAAAAGGGGAAAGAGATAAACCTCATAACAGGCCAGTCAACCTAATGTTGATGTTGAGGAAACTTTGAGACGTTAATGTGGAAATGTAGTAAACCGCTTTGAGGATAGTAACAGACCTTAGGAGGACATAGACTGGTGAAATGAGCAGACGCATGGCAGATGAAGTTTAATGCAAAAAATGTAGGAAATGATTCATGCTTGTAGGAAAAATGAGAGGCAGTATAAGCTAAATGATTCAATTTTAAAGGTAATGTAGGAACCAGAGAGACCCAGAGTATATCAACAAGTCTTTAAAGGTGGCAGGACAAGTTGCGAAGGCTGTTTTTAAAAAGGCATGCAGGATCCTTGACTTTATAAATAGAGGCATAGAGTACAAAAGCAAGGAAGTTGTGTCTACAAAGTTTTCCAAAACATTGCTTAGGCCCTAGCTGGAGTATTGTGCCCAATTCTGGGCACCACACTTCAGGAAGGATGTCAAAGCCTTGGAGAGAGACGAGAGGAGATTTATTAGAATGGTCTCTGGATGAAAGACTTCAGTTGCTTAAAGGGACTAGAGGCACTGGTTCTCCTTGGAGCAGAGAAGGTTAGGGGAAGATTTGATGGGCATTGAAATAGTCTATGCTCTTAATGACGGAGTAGATATAGAATTGGAAGCTCAGCTTGGGGATGAATAGGATGTTGAGGTTGGAAACAGTCTAGTTCATCCTTAAACATTAGCTGGGTAGGGGGAAGGAGTTGATAGCAAGAGCACGAAATTTGTAAGAGCAGCTGAAGATGATGGTTTTAGTCTTCTCAATGTTTAGCTAAAGGAAATTGTGGCTCATCCAAGATTGGATTTTCAACAAGCAGTCTGACCATAGAGGCAGTTGCATGAGGTGGTGATGTGTAGAGCGGGAGGTAATTAACGTATATGTGGAAGATGGTCCCCATTTCTGCCGATGATGTTGCCTTGACACATCAAGTAAATGAATTATTAAGTCAAAAGTGGAGGCTTGTGGATTGTTCGTCATTGGTTTGAAATATTGATAAGTTGATGACTCTAAACTTGTTCAGAAAGCATGGGGATGTGGGTGGGAGTGAGAGTAGTGGGGTTCCTAAATGTCAGGACTAAAATCTGTTGAATTTAAATTGGGAATTGTAAGGTTGATTGTAGATGCAGGATATGCTCTGACATCTGTCGTTATAAAAACTGGGTATAACTATTATAAAATCACTACTGTACCAATCTGGGAACTTTGAAGTCTGACCTTTTTACTTTTTCCTTACTGACTAGATCATTGATTGCAATTTCATATTTACACTATGTACACATCCAGAAATTTCATTTGAAGCCCATTCATAAATCAGTAGTTCTGTTCTGAGGTTCATTTTGTTTTTGCATAGCTAAGGAATTGTTGATTTCTTGCGCTGCAGAAAATGCCAGGGCATTGCTCCTACAGACAACTGTTCCTCACTTTGTACCAACCCATGTGTACTCAACTTCATCTAATTGGATATGGCAAAAATGTGAAGGACTGTGGTACCTTGTCAGATGACAATCCGGGGCAGGTATTTGGATATATGAACCATTCAGCAGGAGTGCTTTACACTGATGGGCACTGTAGTTCATACTGCAGATGTTTTTTTAAAAAAAGCAGATAATTCTGAAAATTTCCATTTTTTTTTTCTTGCATAGGTTATATTGTGCCATTAACATATATCTTGTACTCCAATCCCTTAACTGAGCACAAGAATAAAGAAGCCTTGTTACAATTGTATAGGGCTTTGGTCAGACCATGCTGGAGTACTATGATCTGTTTTGATCTCCATATTTAAGGAAGGATATACTTGCCTTGGAGTTGGTACAGTGAAGGTTCACTGGATCAGTACTTGGGATGAGAGCCTTGTCCTATGTCGAGGGGCTGAGGAAATTGGGCCTATACTATGTGGAATTTAGAAGGAGAAGTGATCTCATTGCAACATACAAGATTGGGCTTGATAGACTAGACACTGAGGTTGTTTCCTTTGGCTGAGGAAACTCAAACATGAGAGCACAGTCTCTGGATGAAGGATTGGTCATTTAGGATTGAGGTGAGAAATTTCTTCAAAGATAGTGAATATTTGGAATTCTCTACCCCAGAGGGTTGTGAATGCTCTATCATTGGGTATATTCAAGGCTGCAATAGACAGATTTTTGGTCTCTTGGGAATAAAAGGATATGGGGAGCAGATGGGAAATTGGAGTTGAAGCAGAGTAACAACCAGGATTGTATTGAATGGTGGAGCAGGCTCGATGGGCTGTATGGTCTGCTCTTGTTTTTATGTTCTTAAATATTGTTTCAGCTGTACATTTTCTGGCTGACTTTATATTTATTCTGCTTTGGCGTTTGGTGAAAACAGTTGTCTTTGCTCTCACATATTGTGATATCTACAATGTTGGCATTATATTGTAAAAATAATAAGCAGTCTTTTGTTTACAATGACAGAAATGGTGTAATCAGCATAGCTGTATTGACCTGGCCACTATTGAATTGGAGCTAGCAAATGCACTTGGATTTTTCAGTGCCATTCTTTGCAAAGGAAAAATTTTGTTTGTGTTTTTAGTGAGCCATGCTTCAATGTTGTGCATTTTTAATAGGTTTAGAAAGCATTTTGTATTTGCTTTTTCTCCAAGTCCAGGTAAACTAAATGTACGTAACAATAGCATTGTTAACCCATGTTAGCTAGTGACATTGCATTTGTGTAACTCATAATGGAATGTTCAGAATTTCCTCAAAGAATGGGCTGGAATTTCCTGGATTGTACTTGCACAGAAGTTATGCTAAAATTATGCCAGTTGTTCAGTCAATCTTGCCAGTGGGAGCTTGCAGCTAAATTTCTTGTAAACATTCACACAAAACCAGTGCAGCTTTAGTAATGCAGTCTTGCATCTTCTTTCTATATCCTGAATGTTTGGATAGAGGCTTAAATTAATGCTTGTTTTAGTCATAGTTATAAATAAGTTGATGAAAACTATAACCTGTAAGCCAATATTTTTTAATTCATTCAATATTGTTTGAAAGTTTTCATGGTGAGAGCAGTAATGTTGGATAAGACAATTTTTACGGTTGGAGATGACAGGCAGGCTATGCTGCCTGAAAAGTTGAGACCTGCTAATTCTTCCAAGAACTCTTTTTTTTTTTCAAGGAAACAACTGCTCTTTTCAGAGCATTCACATGATGGTGTAAAATTGTCTTCCTCAACGCCATCATTCAATATTGCTTTAAATAACTAAACATGTTAAAACTTTTTTTTTCACTCTTCATCCTTGATTAGTGCAACAAATTCAGGAAGCCCATGTGAATATTTAGAAAACCTGCTTTGAGCAGTAGCTACAACTGGGCTAGTATGTATGTATTTTGATTTACTTTTAAAGTCTCTGCTACTCCAACCCCTCTTTTTATACACACACGCACACAAAATAACAAAAAAAGTGATTTTGAGAACTCTACTGGTCGTTGAATGATAGGAAGAACAGTTGTGCTTAGTCCTACATCTCTGTTTTTTGTCTGTAACTCTCAAGTTCCTCATCAAGTACCTGTCCGAACAACCTTTGAAAATTATTTATGGAATCCGCTTCCTTCACGCTTTTTCAGGTAGAGCATTCCAGATCGCGACAACTCTGAATGAAAATGTTTCTCATCTCTCCTCTAGGTCTTTTACCAGTGATTTTAGATCACCTCTGGTTATTGACCCACTTGTCAGAGGGAATAGTTTTTCTCTGTCTATTGTATCAAAACCTCTATTAGGTCACCTCTTAACCTTCTAATTTGCAAGGAATGTAGTCCTAACCTTTCCGACCCCTTCTCAACTGAGATTCCTCATCCCTGGTAATATCCTCTGTACCCTTTCTAAGGTCTTTACATCTTTTCTGAAGTGTGGTACCCAGAATTGTCCACAATACTGCACTGAGGCCTAACCAGTGATTTTTATTTGGGCTGTGTTTCCTGACAACACAACCACTAGGTGGCACAGTACTAGCACATGCGCAAATGCAGCCTCTTCTACTGAAATGTCACTGCAATGTCTCTGACAGCTGCCAGGATTAAAGATGGCGCTGCTCAATTTCTCTCAAAAAAAAAAACCGAATTCAACCCAAATAACCCCTCAGTGACTGCCATTGCCACCTCCATCCCACTCCCAACAGTCCCCCTCCCTCCTGCGCCCATCTTCTCGCAACTGGCTCCTCGCTGTCTTCCCTTAACCACTCCCCCCCCCCCCCCCCCTTTCCCTCGGCTGTTCATACTCTGCTTCTCACTTCGTTCCCCCACCACCACCCGCTCTCCAGCCACTCGCTTGCTCGCCCCCTGCTTCCCTCCTCTAGGCCACTCACTCCCATGTTCAATCATTCTCTGCCGTGCCGTCCAAAGAAGCAAGGCGGGCCGCAAGGGGGGACGGGGCGAGGCCTGGAGCTAGTGGCTGGAGAGCGGGGTGGGGAAGCGAGAAGCAGGGAATGATGGGCCCAGGGGAGTAAAGGGGTGCAGTGGCGGTCTGGTGGGGTGGGGAGAAAGCATTGAGGGCGGGGGCAAATAGCTGAAGGAAGGCAGCGGCGTTGTGGGGATAGAGCAGGGATGATGGGAGGGAGCGGGGTTTGTTCGGGTGAATGGCGATGACTGTTGAGGGGTGAGGATGTCATTGCGCGCATGACATCACCACGCATTCATACTGGCAGGCTGGCAAATGTTCGCACACGTTGACGTCCGCGATCACTCTGCACATGCTCTGCGTTGTCAGGAGTCACTTTGTTAGTTAATCCATGCTGGCTCTCTTTGATTAACCCATGCCTTTCCAAATGAAAGTTTGCCCCAATAAAGGTTTCCAATAACTTCCCGCCATTGATGTTACACTGACTTGTCTGTAGTCTCCTGATTTAAGAAAGGGGAATGGGATAATAGTGGCATGACATTCACAACTCTCCAGTCCTCCGGCACTGTTCCTGCAGTTAACAAGTATTGAAAGATTGTGACCAACGTCTCTTCTATTTCTACCAAAACTTCTTTCAGCAACCTAGGACATATTCATTTCAAGTAACATTTGTGGCACTCAAATGCCAGGCAATGACTATCTCCAACAAGAGAGTGTCTAACCACCTCCCCTTGATATTCAATGGCTCTATCGTCACTGCATCCCCCACCATCAACATCCTGGGGGTCACCATTGACCAGAAACTTAACTGGGGCTACAAAAGCACTTAAGAGACTGGGAATTCTGCGACAAATAACTCATCATCTAACATCCCAAAGCTTTCCACCATCTACAAGGCACAAGTCAGGACTGTTTTGGAATGCTCTCCTCTTGCCTGGATGAGTGCAGTTGTCAAACTTCTTGAGTCTTGTTACATCATCCAGGGCAAAGCAACCTGCTTGATTGGCACACCATCCACCACCTTGAACATTCACTCCCTCCACTATTGGGTTGTTTTGGACTGGAGTATGTCACTTTCAAGCTTAATATGGAATTCAGTTGTATTATTACATTTTCCCAGAGAATCGTTTACTATGAGATTACTAATTAAACCTGCCTAATTACACAATACTAGATCTAAAATAGATTTATCCCTAATATAAAAGCAAAATACGGTGCATGCTGGAAATCTGAAATAAAAAACAGAGAAAATGTTGGAAATACTCAGCAGGCCAGGCAGCATCTGTGGTGAGAGCCCTACAACCCTCCCAGCTCTCTGCATGCTTTGAATTCTGGTCTCTTGCACCTTTGGCAGCTGTTCCTTCAGATGCTTAGGCCCTAGGTTCTGGAATTCACTCCCTTAAACCTATCAGCCTCTCTATCTTCTCCTTTAAGATCCTCCTTTAAAACATATCTCTTTGACCAAGCTTTTGGTCACCTGTCCCAATATTATCTTGTGATATGGTGTCAACTTCTGTTTGATAATTCCTTCTGTGAAGCACCTTCGGCCATTTTACTATGTTGAAGGTGCTATATAAATGCAAGTTGTTGTGTGGTCTCTACATGAGAATATGATCAGTTACAAAGTTAGTGAGAACCTCTGATTGCACACATTGAATTGAAATGTTGCAATAAGCTTAATGTAAACAGGCCATTGTTAAATGGATATTTAAGCAATTTTTTTTTTATGGCTTTCTTTATAGGACCCTGATGAGGATGAGCCAAATATTCGAATCCTGCTTGAGCATCGATTCTACAAGGAGAAAAGCAAAAGTGTCAAACAGTTCTGTGACAAGTGCAGCACTATCATATGGGGCTTGCTTCAAACCTGGTATACCTGCACAGGTGAATACTTGATGTTTACCCCAGTTCATATTTGCTGTTGCTGAGATCTATTTAGAATAAAATTTGCAATTAAATATAAATAAACATCCTATGAATGAATTTTTAAAAAATCATACATTACACAGCGGTTAGCACCGCAGCCTCACAGCTCCAGCGACCCGGGTTCGGTTCTGGGTACTGCCTGTGTCGAGTTTGCAAGTTCTCCCTGTGACCGCGTGGGTTTCTGCTGGGTGCTCCGGTTTCCTCCCACAGCCAAAGACTTGCAGGTTGATCGGTAAATTGGCCATTGTAAATTGCCACTAGTGTAGGTAGGTGGTAGGAGAATTGAGGGAAGGTGGGGATGTGTTAGGGAATTTGGGATTAATGTAGGATTAGTATAAATGGGTGGTCGGTGGTTGGCACAGACTCGGTGGGCCGAAGGGCCTGTTTCAGTGCTGTATCTCTCTGACTCTATTTTTGAAAACCCACTTTGGAATAATGCATTTCTAATGAGGTATGGATATATAATATATGTAGTATTTTTGTAAGGGTTGTTTGTTCACCAAACTGATTCAACAGGAGGCAATGACCCAACAAAGTTAGTAATTTCTTTTTTCGTTTGGCAGCATAGTTGTAAAGTTAATATTTAAAAGTGTTACACGTCATTGAATCTGAATTTGTGAAATTGGATTTAAATTAGTGTTTAACATTTAATTCTTAGTGAGCTATTGTTGAGTTAAGACATTGGAATGCCTTGTAGGCTTCATTTTTTTTTAAAAAAGACACCTGCAGTATCTAGCATATTTTATCTTAAATTGGTAACATTTTATATGTTCTAAATAATTTCTAATATGATTATAAATGTGTATTAATGTTCAGCCGCTTTAAGATGCATTGTGACCAATTACTCCATTACGATGACGTGAAATTGGCAGGCAAGAGGATTGGCATTGGCCTAAAAGTTATTTTATAACAATCCTCCCTTTTGATGGATGAATGGACTGAGACTGACTTCACAGAAGTCCTTGAGACTATGATACAATGTTAACTATTGGGAGAAAACCTTCTGGCATTCTGTGTAAAGTGATGCTATTGTGAGTGTCCCTTATCTGCTTCTGTTCAGCATTTTATCTTTATGGAAAAATAGCCTATTGTTTGCTAAAAATGCAACCCTTTTTATATTTCCGCAGCTAACTTGTATTGCTGGATTATATAATATTGCTATTTGTCGCTTATTCAAATTTCTTGTGTTCAATTCGGCCTGTGAGACCCCTCTGATTCAGTAATTGTGATGGCTCTCCGGTGAAAAGAATTACCACTTACATGTGCAGTGTTACTACAATGTCTGCAACCTAGCCCATAGACCTTCCCTGATGTGATGGAAGGGCAGTATTAGCCAGCCATGCCAAAAAACACTTTGTTGGTTTGTAGAGATGGGCAGAGAGTACAGCCAAATCCAAAATGGGTAACCTTTGTGACACTGGTGTTGGCTGTTTGTGCTGCTTGCATTGGAAGACAGTTGGCGAAACCCTTGGTCTGGGAGAATTTCAGTGTCTTCAATGAAACAACAATTGGGTAATTTATACATACAATTGCCTTTAGCAGTATACTTTGGAATATGAAATGGCCATTTAATTTAGATCATCACGTTTCCACTCCTTGCTTTTGTGGCACCTGGGGCTGAATTTTGCTGATTTACTGACAAGTCCTGCCGCCAAGGCTGAAAGCAGGAGGTGACCCTGCTTTGGCAGGCTGTGGGATTCTTGAGCAGAACATTCCTAGTGGCAGCCAATTAAGGATGGTGGCCTGGCCCCAAGAGCTGCCGGCGCAATCACAGGGCCAGCAGCAGCACCAGTACTGGTGGTCATTTCTGAGTCTGCAGCTGCAGGGAGAAGGAGCCTCAATAATGGCGGGGTGCCCTCAGAGATCAGGTAGGTTGGGGGAGCCCCGGCGATCGGTGGGGAGGGTTGTGAAGCACTGGCAGTACTGTTGCCGCAAGGGTGGCCATTGCTGCCGGGAGGTCTTTCCATGGCCATGGAGTGCCCCTAAAGGAGGCCCTCCCCTTCCCCAAGCCCGCTGGGAGGCCACCAGGTTTCACTGGGCAGTCTTCCCACCCCCTGGCCGCAGATACAGCCAAAATGCCCACATGTAAGTGGCTCAATTTGCCACCTGCTGGGTGGCTGAGCTGTTAATGTCTTCCTGCTGCTGGCAATAGGGCATGGTGGCAGGAAGATGTTTGGCTGCCCGCTCAACGTCTTCCTCTGCCATTTTTCCAGCCCTCTCGCCTTCCTGCCCATCGCCAATGGGCCGGGAAAATTCCATCTTTGACCTTTCTATTTTCTTTTCTCCCTCACCACCCATGCACATTTACTTAGGAAGTAGTTCTCCTTATGATCACATTTAGCAATAAGCATTGAGAGTTCCAATTCCAGTGTTGAACATTAGTTGGCATCTTGCAGTGTTGTGCCTGGTTAGCCAGGACTTGGAGTGCTATTTGACATTTCCTGCTGTTCCATTGCAGCCTAAAATCAATGATGGATTGCTCAATGCTGCAATTAATCAAAATTTCTGAAATTGTATGTCTGTCATGTTTTGGATTTGACCAATGTTTTGACCATTTTTCCACAAAGTATTGGCGGAAGATGGTGAGAGGGTGGGGTTAAACAAAATATATTCACTCTTCCTTTTAAGAAGTAACATGATAGGTAGGCAAAATGTTACAATCTTTGTTTTTCCATGGACTATAAATAGTATATTTTAAAAACAAAATAATGGAAAGACTCAGCAGGTCAGGCAGTATCTGTGGAGAAAGGAACCGAGTTGACGTTTCCAGTCAATGTACTTACAGAAGAATGAATATTTTAATAATTAGCTAATGTTACACTCACTTTGTTATCTCTGTCCCTTTCTGACCATGCATTGAAGATTTTTTTTTTAAAAAGGGGAGACATGGTCAATAAGTCAGTTCTTCAAACATTAGATTGTAAGGGTAGGATTGGGCTAGGCTCCGAAGTACTATGCAGGAGACTAGTTCAGGATATTCAGCTTAAGTCACATAAAACAATCCAAGGATGTGAAGAAGTGTAGCTTGTTAATTATTGTGTATTATCTCTCAAAGCCAAGTGATACTCACTGAATTAAGTGAGAATGGTTTCTCTATCTCTTTGTGCTGTGTAATAAAGTACCTTAGATGATTTGCATGTAGCATCATGTCAGCAAGTGTGTTCTCTGTCTGCTTTCAAAGAAATTGAAGTATAGGTACAAATATCCAGTTCTGATCATGAAGCAATGCTATTGTTACACTCTCATAGTTAGATGTTAGGCAATGCACTCGCACTCCTAAGCACAAGATGCTCAGACAGCTTAGGGGAGTGACTAGCTGTTTGCGAGACTATCTAAGGCAGAACCCTCAGCTCATAACAATGTTGCATGCTTAATTCAAGGTGAAATATTGCACATCTTACTTATACTGAAAGATATGGGTCTTATGGGTATATTTGTAACACTGTACCAACCAATTTAACAAACTTGCTCAAGTTGCAAATAGCCTTGTTCTTCCCTCCCTCAAGCATCTTATTTCCAGTTATTGAGACACATTCATCTTGCTACCAATTTTATGTCATTGACTATTTAAGATGTATTTATTTTTCTTCTGTCCCAAAGCCTTCCTGCTTTTTCTTGATTTTGTTTTCTCTCATAACAGAAGTTTTAACTGCAGCCGAGAGAAGTTGTTTTTTTCAGTGTTGTGTAACTACTGCATGGTGCGTGTTCACAATGGTCCAGGCCCGACTGGCTGACGAGTTGCAATGTCTAAGTCAGCATCAAAGCACCTCATAACTTACCCCTCTGGTCCTGATATAAACATCAGGCTGCCTTAGCAATACAAAAAGAACCTCATGGCAAAAAAAACATTAACTCAGAGTTGTTATTCAGTGGTTTGTAGCTATTTCAAAAATTGAAAAAAAAAAAACTGCCTTAAAGTTGTCAATTTGTTACATGGGTTATAGTATGCTCTACGTATTGTCATGGGAAAGAGTTGAAAACACCAGTCTCCTGATGCATCTCTTGTACATAATTTTCCACAGCAGGTAGAAACCTACAGGCCTTTCTCCCCAGTATTTGGGTCACCAGGCTTTAGAAACTTGAGACTTCTTGTGACAAATTCCTTGAAGGCATTTCTAGCCATTAACTAATATTCATGGATGTAGTGACTTTTATGTTGTTCAAGATGGCTCCTGGGCTGGAAGCTCCCTTGCTGTTCAACTCTATCCATGGCCATCTGCTCCCATCCCTAACGTTTTCTCCCCCAATCTGCCCTCTTAAACTGTTTAAATTCCCCTGGCTCTTTAAATCAGTTCATTTTAGCCCTATCTAAAAGTTAACAGCTAGTTTAGTGTATGTTACCTGGGCCCATTGCCCTCCCCCAGCCACACCTGCTCTTTGTTTTCTCAATGAAATTGATCCGGATGAAACTGACGAGCACAGCTCTCGATACTTTAATCTCCGATCCTGCTGTCTTCACAGTCCAGAGTGTCTGCAGCCACGGCATGCGGTAAGTCCATTGAGGTGAAGAAGGAGCTGCGGGACCCGAGAGAAGTCCTGTGAAAAGGTGCCCCGAACACCCAAAACATCCACGAACGGCCCCCCCGGCCGCAACTTCAAAGCGCCCGCGGGAGATGGCTTGGAGAGCATCTGCAGCGCACTGTCGGCAATGCTGCATGCCTTTATTTAAACCACTGCAAAAAAAAAACCCTTAGCAAATGTAATCACCTCTAAGTCTGCCAAATGATGCTTCACCTCCCGAAGGACGTGGATGAGCTTTCCGGACGTCGATGGTGGGCACTGAGGAAATGGCTTATTACCTGCACCAGATTCCACCCCCCTCCCCCCCCCCCCCTTTACCCCCCGTCCCCTTCCCTGCTCCACCCTCTCAGCTCACCCCCTCACAACCCCGTCCCAGCCCGCCCCCCCCTCACACCATCTTCACCCCGCACCCCCTTCCCCTGCACCCCCCCCCCACCCCCTCCCTCTACCCCTCCCCCTTGCATCCCCTCCTCCCACCGGCACCATCCTACACCTGTGTAGGGGCCCCAACAACCCCACTGCCTTGTGGGCGTCTCGGGAGAGACCAAGGCTAAGGGAGTAACCCCTAACAGAAAATCCGGAGCGGAACCCCGTAGGCGGTCATGTGTCACCTTTGGCATGTTTCCGGCAGTTCCTGCAGCCATACTGGTGCCAAACGTCGTGTCCTGCACTCCTTTGGACCCCACCAGAAAGGCCGAGAGGGGGGTTTTGACGACTGGGCAACTCTCAACCTCCATAAATTTGCCCAGGCATGCGCCATGGAGAGGTCACTCCATAGTTGCCTCACAGCGACTAAAACAACACGGAAGGCAGCAGTTACGGGTTATAAGTCCAGATAAATTGGCGTAGAAACTGGGCGCCACGGGTTGCCTTTGTCGGTGGGAGAGGTCATTGCACCTCACTGGACAGCTACCGCCCGCCTCAAACCGGGCAGCCCCCGGTCAATAAGGTTCTGTCCCGCCACAGTCTGCCTGCTTCAATGGGTGCTTGGAGCTCAGGGTCATTGCCCGAAAGGTGGACTGATACACCGCACCAAACAACATGAAAAAAGGAAAGAAGGTACCAGCCCTTCGCTTTGCAAGCTGGAACGTCAGAACTATGTGTCCTGGCCTGTCGGAAGACCTTACACAAATCAACGATTCTCGGAAGACCGCCATCATTAACAACGAGCTCAGTAGATTCAATGTGGACATTGCAGCACTTCAGGAGACTCGCCTCCCCGCGAGTGGCTCTCTAGCAGAGCAAGACTACACCTTCTTCTGGCAGGGCAGGGATCCTGAAGAACCAAGACAGCATGGAGTGGGCTTCGCCATCAGAAACTCCTTGCTCAGCATGATAGAGCCTCCCTCAAATGGCTCGGAACGCATACTGTCCATCCGACTGCTCACCACCTCTGGTCCAGTACACCTACTCAGCATCTATGCTCCAACACTCTGCTCCGCACCTGAAGCTAAAGACCAGTTCTATGAACAACTCCATAACATCATTAGCAGCATCCCCAACACCGAACACCTATTCCTGCTGGGGGACTTTAATGCCAGGGTTGGGGCCGACCATGACTCATGGCCCTCCTGCCTTGGGCGCTATGGCGTTGGAAGGATGAATGAGAACGGGCAGAGACTGCTTGAGTTGTGTACCTATCATAACCTCTGCATCACCAACTCGTTCTTTCACACTAAACCCTGTCACCGGGTTTCATGGAGGCACCCAAGATCACGTCGTTGGCACCAGCTAGACCTCATTGTCACAAGGCGAGCCGCCTTAAACAGTGTTCAAATCACACGCAGCTTCCACAGTGCGGACTGCGACACCGACCACTCCCTGGTGTGCAGCAAGGTTAGACTCAGACCAAAGAAGTTGCATCATTCCAAGCAGAAGGGCCACCCGCGCATCAACACGAGCAGAATTTCTCACCCACAGCTGTTACAAAAATTTCTAAATTCACTTGTAACAGCCCTTCAAAACACTCCCACAGGGGATGCTGAGACCAAGTGGGCCCACATCAGAGACGCCATCTATGAGTCAGCTTTGACCACCTACGGCAAAAGTGCGAAGAGAAATGCAGACTGGTTTCAATCTCATAATGAAGAGCTGGAACCTGTCATAGCCGCTAAGCGCATTGCACTTTTGAACTACAAGAAAGCCCCCAGCGATTTAACATCCGCAGCACTTAAAGCAGCCAGAAGTACTGCACAAAGAACAGCTAGGCGTTGCGCAAACGACTACTGGCAACACCTATGCAGTCATATTCAGCTGGCCTCAGACACCGGAAACATCAGAGGAATGTATGATGGCATGAAGAGAGCTCTTGGGCCAACCATCAAGAAGATTGCCCCCCTCAAATCTAAATCGGGGGACATAATCACTGACCAACGCAAACAGATGGACCGCTGGGTTGAGCACTACCTAGAACTGTACTCCAGGGAGAATGCTGTAACTGAGACTGCCCTCAATGCAGCCCAGCCTCTACCAGTCATGGATGAGCTGGACATACAGCCAACCAAATCGGAACTCAGTGATGCCATTGATTCCCTAGCCAGCGGAAAAGCCCCTGGGAAGGACAGCATTACCCCTGAAATAATCAAGAGTGCCAAGCCTGCTATACTCTCAGCACTACATGAACTGCTATGCCTGTGCTGGGACGAGGGAGCAGTACCCCAGGACATGCGCGATGCCAACATCATCACCCTCTATAAAAACAAAGGTGACCGCGGTGACTGCAACAACTACCGTGGAATCTCCCTGCTCAGCATAGTGGGGAAAGTCTTTGCTCGAGTCGCTCTGAACAGGCTCCAGAAGCTGGCCGAGCGCGTCTACCCTGAGGCACAGTGTGGCTTTCGTGCAGAGAGATCGACTATTGACATGCTGTTCTCCCTTCGTCAGATACAGGAGAAATGCCGTGAACAACAGATGCCCCTCTACATTGCTTTCATTGATCTCACCAAAGCCTTTGACCTCGTCAGCAGACGTGGTCTCTTCAGACTACTAGAAAAGATCGGATGTCCACCAAAGCTACTAAGTATCATCACCTCATTCCATGACAATATGAAAGGCACAATTCAACATGGTGGCTCCTCATCAGAGCCCTTTCCTATCCTGAGTGGTGTGAAACAGGGCTGTGTTCTCGCACCCACACTTTTTGGGATTTTCTTCCTGCTGCTTTCACATGCGTTCAAATCCTCTGAAGAAGGAATTTTCCTCCACACAAGATCAGGGGGCAGGTTGTTCAACCTTGCCCGTCTAAGAGCGAAGTCCAAAGTACGGAAAGTCCTCATCAGAGAACTCCTCTTTGCTGACGATGCTGCTTTAACATCTCACACTGAAGAATGCCTGCAGAGTCTCATCGACAGGTTTGCGTCTGCCTGCAATGAATTTGGCCTAACCATCAGCCTCAAGAAAACGAACATCATGGGGCAGGATGTCAGAAATGCTCCATCCATCAATATTGGCGACCACGCTCTGGAAGTGGTTCAAGAGTTCACCTACCTAGGCTCAACTATCACCAGTAACCTGTCTCTAGATGCAGAAATCAACAAGCGCATGGGTAAGGCTTCCACTGCTATGTCCAGACTGGCCAAGAGAGTGTGGGAAAATGGCGCACTGACACGGAACACAAAAGTCCGAGTGTATCAGGCCTGTGTCCTCAGTACCTTGCTCTACGGCAGCGAGGCCTGGACAACGTATGCCAGCCAAGAGCGACGTCTCAATTCATTCCATCTTCGCTGCCTTCGGAGAATACTTGGCATCAGGTGGCAGGACTATATCTCCAACACAGAAGTCCTTGAAGCGGCCAACACCCCCAGCTTATACACACTACTGAGTCAGCGGCGCTTGAGATGGCTTGGCCATGTGAGCCGCATGGAAGATGGCAGGATCCCCAAAGACACATTGTACAGCGAGCTCGCCACTGGTATCAGACCCACCGGCCGTCCATGTCTCCGTTATAAAGACGTCTGCAAACGCGACATGAAATCGTGTGACATTGATCACAAGTCGTGGGAGTCAGTTGCCAGCATTCGCCAGAGCTGGCGGGCAGCCATAAAGACAGGGCTAAATTGTGGCGAGTCGAAGAGACTTAGTAGTTGGCAGGAAAAAAGACAGAGGCGCAAGGGGAGAGCCAACTGTGCAACAGCCCCAACAAACAAATTTCTCTGCAGCACCTGTGGAAGAGCCTGTCACTCCAGAATTGGCCTTTATAGCCACTCCAGGCGCTGCTTCACAAACCACTGACCACCTCCAGGCGCGTATCCATTGTCTCTCGAGATAAGGAGGCCCAAAAGAAAGTGACTTTTATACTCAAACTTTTTTTTTGGTTGTGTTGTTTCTAGTTAATATACTCACATCTTTCAAAAAAAGCTGGTTAAAGAAATTATTTGGTCCATTTAGTGATATTTTCTGTTCAATGATTGGTTGCTTTGAAAAGAATTGACTGATTTGATTACTTAGTTTTCTTATCACTTAATACTTTTTTTGTTATGAAGCAAATTGAAGTTCTTTTGATTTGTATACATTTCATCGGAATATTTCAATGGATGAAATAAGGAGTTGTTAACTTTTAACCTTTGAAGTGTGACATAATAGACTGTTGGATGAAAATCTCGGTAATTCCTTACTTATTCATGAAATGTAAAGTTAAGTTCCCTGAACAAAACAATCACTCTATTGCTTGTGCCTTAAAGTGGATTTAAATGACTGCTAGGGATGTCGTCGCATTTGATTTACATCCTGAATATGGTCTACTTTCGACTGCAAACCAAAGATAATTAGTACAAGGTAACAAACTGGGCTGAAAGACATTCCCAGCAGATGATGCTTTAATAATATTATTGAGTTGTAATGTAATTTCATCTATTTGAGAAGAAATAATTAATTGATTTCAGTACTTTATTTTTTTTGAAATCCTGCCACACTAACTCAACATATTCTACACTTGCAGTCCAGTGTAAAGTCCATGTACCAATACAGAGCATTCCTACCCAGAAAGGAATGTATTGTCAGGAAAGTAAATACAATAAACAATGAGAAGTTGTGATTGATCTATCCCTGTGACGCTGCACGTCACCACTTTTAACCATTTAGTTTCCTTGTTGACAGGTTGTTACTACCGGTGTCACAGTAAGTGTTTGAACCAAATCACCAAATCCTGTGTAAGATCAAAGATTAGCCACCAGTCTGAATTTGAACTCAATATCTGTCCCGAAGTGGGACTGGACAGGCAAGATTACCGGTGTGGAGAGTGTCGGCAGCCCATTTCTCTACGTGAGTATACTGTTATCTGCTTTGAAATATTAAACAATTATATGCTAATTTATAGTTTAGATGAAAATACTCTTCTGATAAAGGTGAAGGATGGGGAAGGTTTGTATCAAAATCTGGTTGTCTGATTCGTAGTGATGGAAGACGTTGATATTTTGTATTTCAGCAATTCAGGATTGCTCGGAGCTATCCCACAAGTGGAAAGCTAACCATCTGATCTGTAATTAATGAGTCTTCTGTATTGTTTGGTCCTCTGCTACTGTACAAACATACATGGGTCTTGACAGCGTAATTGAATGATTAGGAGAGCTTTGTTGGAATGATGGGTGCTAGTATTGAGGTGTCATGACTGGATTCTGGGGGTATGTCTTGTAACTTATTTTCCTCGCTGTTTTCAAAACAAATGAAACAATGATCACATCACAGCATGTAGGGGAACTTAGGATCACACGTGCAACACACATGGGAAATCTGCACAAGCAGGAAATCTCAAGGGAATATGACTAGGAGAGGCCAATGTCTTTTTTGGCTTATGGAGGACTGAATTGGCCAGAGGGAGTACTCTGACAGGGCTTTGTTTTGTTAAAAATTATTTTTCTGAATTGCTTTTGGTGTCTGGACAAAACAGATCTGAAAAATATATTCTGCTTTGGAATAGTCGGATAATCAAGAATTGAGCTTCCACATATTTGCCCTTTGAACTAGAAAGTTCTTTGTAGATTCATAGATTCAGATCTAATATTGAGGTTGCCATCAGATAATTACTAGAGGCAAGTATTTAAAGGCAAACTTCACTTCAAAGTTGATTTAGGCTGTAATATCAAACTAGTTTTTTTTTTAAATTGAAAAGTTGTCTAGGGCTTTGAAGTTTTGGCTGAGTGTCTGTCTCAGCTTGTCTTGTTCTTTTGAAGTAAGTATCCCAAAATTCTAACCGCGGAATCATCTCTTAATGTTGGGTGGCTTGGTCAAATTCAGGGGTCTGCAACTTTTTTTTTTAACCAGAAGAGCGTTTTCTTGAAACACAAAAATTGCCTAAAATAAACCACAAGATGAAAATTTGGCATTTCTGAGTCAAATACTTGGTAAACGGCCAAGTGTCTCCGGTAGAGTGCATAATTTGCATATATAATGCATGTGTTGATTTTATGTATCAAAAGCAAAAAGAAAATGGACCTAACTGAATTATCGGATTATTGACTTTGCTACAATTTTGTCAGTAAAGTTCTTTAAAACAAACTTTAAGATGTGTAGAATTAAGACTGTTTTTTTCAGTTATTGATTCTCATGATAAAAGTAGCTTCCAATAGCACAATCAAAATAATTTATCATCTCTGCTAAATTAGAAACAATAATGGTTGCAACCGTGAAACATGTTCCTTGAATCACAGGCACTATCTGTAACCATGGTGTAGCTATACCACTCGAACATGTTCATTTAGAGAATGATGATACCTTGGAAATGTCATGCCTTACAGGTGTAACTGGCTCTGTAATGACAAACTAAACCACAATTATTGCTGAGCAAGCACTACAAAGGTGACCGTAGTGACTGCAACAACTACCGTGGAATCTCCCTGCTCGGCATAGTGGGGAAAGTCTTCGCTCGAGTCGCTTTAAACAGGCTCCAGAAGCTGGCTGAGCATGTCTACCCTGAGGCACAGTGTGACTTTTGAGCAGAGAGATCCACCATTGACTTGCTGTTCTCCCTTCGTCAGCTACAGGAGAAATGCCGTGAACAACAGATGCCCCTCTACGTTGCTTTCATTGATCTCACCAAAGCCTTTGACCTAGTCAGCAGGCGTGGTCTCTTCACACTACTAGAAAAGATCGGATGTCCACCAAAGCTACTAAGTATCATCACCTCATTCCATGACAATATGAAAGGCACAATTCAGCATAGCGGCGCCTCATCAGACCCCTTTCCTATCCTGAGTGGCGTGAAACAGGGCTGTGTTCTCGCACCCACACTGTTTGGGATTTTCTTCTCCCTGCTGCTCTCACATGCGTTCAAGTCTTCAGAAGAAGGAATTTTCCTCCACACAAGATCAGGTGGCAGGTTGTTCAACCTTGCCCGTCTAAGAGCGAAGACCAAAGTACAGAAAGTCCTCATCAGGCAACTCCTCTTTGCTGACGATGCTGCATTAACATCTCACACTGAAGAGTGTCTGCAGAGTCTCATCGACAGGTTTGCGGCTGCCTGCAACGAATTTGGCCTAACCATCAGCCTCACGAAAACAAACATCATGGGACAGGACGTCAGAAATGCTTTATCCATCAATATCGGTGACCACGCTCTGGAAGTGGTTCAAGAGTTCAGCTTTTATCTTAATCCCTGTATATGTCCATATCTTTATTTGGCTTTCATAAAACTTGCTTGTTACTTCCTGCTTTGCTGTCTGACAATCCATGCCAAGGAGATCACTAAATCTTTGTGGGCAGCTTTGTTCGAGGGCAGCAGTTAGCACTATCACCACTGCTGATTGCAAAATTTGGGTCATTACAGCTTGCTAAAGAAAATCTTAAGATGCCAATTGATCTTTATTTTGTCATAATAAATCTTTGATCTTGGACATCTCACTAGAAAAATGTGACTTCCTTGGCACCTCTGCATGGCACAATGACTAAAATCTACAAATAACAATGTTGGGTGTTACAGTTCAGCCTTTCTCCTGACACTCTTGTGTTCTAAAAGGCTGCGTTTGCTGACCATGCAACCACTAGGTGGCGCAGTACTTGCAATGTGCAAATGCAGGCTCTTCAGCTGCAATCTCTGTCTGTGAGGTTCAGGCAGCTGCCAGGATTAAAGATGGAGCTGCTCAGTTTATCACAGGAAATGCTTATGGCTGGATCGTTCTAGCAAACTGACCTTACATTAAGTTGGATGGAAGCCCAGTAATATGCCACTATGTAGTTATAGGACACTATGTAATCCTCAGATCCATTTAATATTCCAGTAATCCTATTAAATACAAAAGGAATTTTATGATTGCATTTCCATTGGTATTTGGGCAGAGTATAAAATGTGCTGCCAATTCTTTAATGCGATTCGATTATATGACTGACCAGTACTGATTGCATCCGAACACAGCCTCTCGCTCCCGCCCCCATCCCAATGCCTGCTGTCCACCCTCAGCAACTCACTTTCTCCCTCTCCCCACCGGCCGCTTCCCCTCAGCTGCTCACTCCACACCTCCCTGCTCCCCCTGACCGATTTTGTTCTCCTCTGCTCGGCACCCGCTCTCTGGTTACTCGCTGCCCGCTTCACCCCTCCCCCTCCAGTCGTTGCCTCCAAGCCACGCCGCTTCCCAACGTAGCGACATAGGAGCAAGTGGCATGGAGCTAGTGGCTGGAGGGGGTGAAGCGGGGAGCGGGTGACCGGAGAGCTGGGTGGCACAAAGTGAGGAACAATTGGTCAGGGGAGTGGAGGGGAGCAGTGAGGTCTGGAGCGAGCGGCTGAGTGGGGGAGAGCTTCAGCCTTGCAGTCTCCCGTTCAGCCACTTCCTCCAGCTGGGGGGGGGGTTGCTGGATACCTGATGACGCTGTATTGCGCATGTGTGAAGATGGACCAGGTGTGGATACACGATAACGTTGGCACTGTGTGGTGACGTAATCCCACGCATGCGCTACCTCGTCCTGGCAAGATGTAGCTGCGCATGTGCGCAGCTTGGCGTACTCTGATGACCTCAGCGGGCCGCTACGTTGTCAGAAATCACTTTGGTTCTAAAAAGCAGTTTTCTTAAGAAGAGCAACTCTTATGAGCTGAAACCTGCATCCTTGTGCATACTGTTGAGTGGACTAGCATGTTACCAGACAGTTACCAGCTAATTACATAACAATGCATTGGAGACCACATGAACATCCACCACCTTCTCGTGTCTATTCTGAAAAGGTTAAATACCACACTGTCAGACAAAGACTAAAGCTAACAATCATTTATTTATAAGTAGATTTTTTAAAATAAAAATTTACAGTAATGGTACTAATTTTTAGAAAACAGTAAAGATAAAATCCACTCAATGGGTCAAATTTCCTCTTCTGGAAAGTATTTCTTACACCATTCATTGTATGATAATTTTGGATGGAAGTCTAGTGCAAATACACATACAAACATTGAGTGAGTTGTTGAAGATGATGAGATTCTTTGAGAGGCTGTGGTGGGGATGGCCACATTTTCTGACTGTGTCTAAAGATCCAGCCATACTGACAAAAGATACTGGATGATCTAAAATCAGCATTTACCACACTAAATCATTGCCTCCTGGGTCACTGTTCTGGCCATAGCTCTCGCCCCAGTTTTTTCAATGCCTTTCCAGCTGACCTCTAAAGTTGCACCATATTCAAAACTCCAAACTCTTCTGCTGACACCCAAAGTTCCACATGCTATCATACTAATCTATGCTGCCCTTTGCTAGTCAAAGGAGGAAGATCAGAGCACATTACCAGCTACTCAGTGGTACTCCAAACAAATGGAATTGGCCCTACGCGACTGTTCCCTTCTCTTCCCTCAACATAGCCATCCTGATAATGCTACTATACTGATAGTTACAGCTATGCCAACAGGATAGTTACAGCTATGCCAACATACTCAGTGTGACATTTACAAAAGCAATGCTACAAATACAAAATATACCACAGTACCAGTATGTCAGGTTCTGAAACATGCATGTCTTCTGATCCAGAAATATTGTGCAAATAATCTCTTGTGCACATGACTGAAGATGCATGGAGTAGTGTTACAGATGTCTTCATGACCAGCTTCATTGGTGTAATATCAAGTTCTCGCTCCTCTGAAATGTTAATTCCATGTCACTTAATTGGCCTGGTTATATAACATGATGGTGAATGGACACTACTGGAACTTGAACTTCTAACATTTTTTGCCATCTAATGTGGCTCTCGTGGTCCTCATTTTGGAATGCTTAAATTTATCCCATACAGTTTCTTATCAGAGGAGCCTTTAAGTGGAGTCTCTTCAATTATTTAAGGAACGTAAAGGATTGTCTTGGCATTCAGATTTAGCTCAGCTACTTCCACTTGTACTTGTCACTTTTTTTTTTGTAAGTCTTCTGACTTCTACTCCTATTATTTTCACTTTTTATTCTTCAGGTGGTGTGCCTAGTGAAGCGCGAATGTGTGACTACACAGGACGATATTACTGTAGCAGCTGCCACTGGAATGATGCCGCTGTCATCCCCGCACGTGTCATACATAATTGGGACTTTGAAACGCATAAAGTAAGTGTCATGGATGGGAAGAGATAACATTCCTGTTTGGGAGGAAGAGCAATATGGTAACAGCTTTGAAGATAGAAACTGGAAAATAGTCAAAATGGTTTCATTAGCAAATTATTATGTTGGTCATAACCAGAATTGCTATTCCAGTCCAAAAAAATCTGGTAACTTGCCTAGTGTTACACTATGTGATAGAATCCATGTGCATGGCTTTCAGGTTTTCTCCTTTCACTCTTCCCACAATTGGTTGAACTTGTGGGAAAAGTATGAAATGAAACAATAAATGATTCAGTATACAAAAGAAGTATTTTTCTTTTGAAAGAGATGCACAGTATACCATCAATGAGGTCAAACTGTGACATGATTAAAATAACCTGAGTTTGTTTGCAGAGCTTGGCCTGGTTTATGGAAAGTTTTGCATGCATAAACTCACACATAATCACATCTTTATGTATCCAAAGCTTTCAGCGAATGCAACTATTGTGTTTCACACTGGCTCCAGATCATTTTTCACATGCCTAACATGCAAGATCTGCTTCCAGATGCAAGTTCACTTCCCCAAGAACCAAAATGTGATTTTTTTTATCCTGCAAAGTATTATGGGATAACGAGCCACAGGGTGAGCAGTGAATCCTTTAGATATGCACTGGAAGTTGTGCAATTTACCATTATGTGCGTCAGAACTTTGGGCAATTGATGATCTTTGTAACTCTTAGTTTTGGACCAGCCATAGAGCCTTTGACCCAGTTGACCACACCATCCTCCTCCAAAGCCTTTTCACTGTCATCCAGCTGGGTGGGACTGTGCTTGTCTAATCATAACCAGAGAATTGCCATCAATGACCTCTCTTCCCATTCCCACAGTTACCTCTGATGTCCTGCAAGGATTTCTTTTCCTTGGATCCCTCCTATTTTTCATCTAAATGCTGCCCCTCAGCAACATCAATTGAAAACTCATCAGTTTCCACATGTATGCTGATGATGCCTAGCTCTACCTCACCACCATCTCTTTTGACCCCTCCATTGTTTCTAAATGATCAGACTGTTCAACTACCATCCAGTACTAGATGTGTAGGAATGTCCTCCAGTTGAATATTGTGAAGATTGATGTCATTGTCTTTGGTCCCAACACAAACTCCACTCCTTTGCCACCGATTTTCATCCTTGTCCCGAACAACTGCTTGAGGCTGAACCAGACTGTTGGTAACCTTGGTGTCATATCTGATCCCCAAGATGAGCTTTCAACTACATGTATTCTTGCTGTCACTATGACTGCTTATTTCCACCTCTAACATCTCCACCCCAGGGCTTCCATGCCTTTGTTACCTGCAGACTTGTTTATTCTAATGCACTCCTGGTTGTCCGCCCATATTTTATCTTCTGTGAGCTTGAGGTCATCCAACATTCTGCTTCCTGTGTCCTAGCTCTCACTAAATACTGTTCACCACCCATCATCCCTGTGCTGACCTACCCTGGCTCCTGGTTAAACAATGCCTCAATTTAAAAAATTCTCCTCACTTCAAATCCCTCCGTGGCCTGGCCCCTCCCTATTTCCATAACCACCTTCAGCCCCTCAATCCTCAAAGATACCTGCACTCCTCTAATTCCGGCCTCTTGAGCATCCCTGATTTTAATTGCTGGCGGTGCCATCAGCTGCCTAGGCCCTAATCTCTGGAATTTCCTCCCTAAACCCCTCCACCTTGCTCTCTTCCTGTTAAGACACTCTTTAAAACCTGCCTCTTTGACCAAGCTTGTGGTCATCTACCCTAATACCTCCTGATGTGGCTAAATGGGTGGTTAATGGTCGGCACAGACTCGGTGGGCCGAAGGGCCTGTTTCAGTGCTGTATCTCTAAAACTAAAACTAAAACAGTGTCGTATTTTGTTTTATAAGTCTCTGAATCACCTTGGGATGTTTTATTGTGTTAAAGGTGCTAAATAAATACAAGTTGCTGGTGCTGCAGAGATTCATTAAAGCAACCTTGCTACTTGGCAACAGTTGTACTCCCTCTTGGCTTTGAGTCGAACTGGAGCAAAGGAAGAAACCCTCATAGTAACCTTCCCAGTTACTAAAAGCAGTGTTCAGTGATGAGGGAATTTCTGGACCTAGACGTTTTTACACCTAGAGAACACTGCATTTGATTTAATGAGTTATGATCTCCATGCTGGGATGGCTAGCACCAATAACAGCTGTCAACTGTGATGCTTGCTTGTCAGTCCACCTGGGTAGGGTCAGATTTTTAATGAGACTTTAAAACCTTAGACAAGATGTGCATTTCCCCAATACAAAAGAGCTGTTATCTTTAGTGTGTAAAGGAGACACTTAAACTTTGCATAATACTACCAATCTACGTATTCCCATCAAGAATTTTTTTTTTAAAGTCTTTGATTTTAAACTAGACATATATTAGATCCATCAAAGCATTAAGACCACAACAGATCATTTTGTGAATTGTGTGAAAATGTGGGATGTTTTGGTGCATTACTGGGAAGAGAATGTGAATACATTTAAACTTGAGGCTTCTGTATGCAACAAGAAACCTAACACCTGCAGATGATTCATTAGCCATTGCTACTTGGGACTGTCTGATTTTTTTTTTTTCTCCTTTCCTTGCACATTAGGTGTGCCGCTATAGTATGAGGTACCTCACACTGATGATCTCTCGGCCAGTACTGAAGCTTAGAGTGATTAATCCACTTCTCTTCAATTATGTGGAGGAACTGGTGGAAATTCGGGTATGCCTAGACCCAGTGTACACTTTACACCTGAGCATATGCAACAAATAAGGCTGCTTTCTATTGATTAAATTCAGCCGGAAGTGCATGTTACTAAAGGTACTAACTAGAAAATAATGTAAATATTAGGAAGAACTAACTTCAATTACAAACCAGTGATTTGACATGATTTAAAATATTGTCATTATTCAAGCAATTTTAAGTTCTCAAAGCTATTTTTACTAACAGTTTGTACCTCTGAATGAAATCAAATATTTCCCATTTAAAGGTGTACATGAAAGGTTGGCAGTTTTCAAAGTCGGGAAATCATCTGGTCCAGATGAGATGCATCCTAGGTTACAGAGGGATTGCAGAGACTCTGGCCACGATATTCCAGTCCTCCTTGGGTATGGATGTGGCCCCATAGGACTGGAGGATTGCAAACATCACACCCCTATTTTAAGAAAAAAAAGTGAAGGATAAACCTGGCAACTACAGGCCCGTCAGCCTAACATGTAAGGAACCCCTTAAAAGTAATCTGGCACAAAAATAATTGGCATTTGGAAAAGTATGAGTAAAAAAAATGAAAGTCAGCACTCATTTGTTAAAGGCAAATTGACTAACTTGATTGAGTTCTTTGAGAAATAATGAAGTGGGTTGATGAAGGTAGTGTAGTTGATGTGCATATGGACTTACAAAAGGCATTTGACAAAGAACCACATAATAGACTTTTAACAAAATTAAAAAATTGGGATTAAAGGGGCGGTAGCAGCCTGGATACAACATTGTCCAATGGACAGAAAGCAACGAGTAGTGGTGCTTGGTTGTTTTTCAGACTGGAGCGAAGTATACAGTGGTGCTTCCCAGGTGGAGATATTAGGACCACAGTTCTTTTTGATATAAAATAATGACCTGGGCTTGGGTATACGTGCATATTTCAGTTTGCAGATGACTCAAATGTAGTAAACCAATGAGGAGGACAGTAATAAACTTCAAGAGGAGAGACAGACTGATGAAATGGGCAGATAGATGGCAGATGAAACTTTACACAAGTGTGAAGTGATGCATTTTGAACTAAACTGTACACTCAAAGGGGGTGCAGGAACAGAGACCTGGGTGTGTGTGTGTGTGTGTGTGTGTGTGTGTGTGTGTGTGTATATATATATATATATATATATATATATATATATACAGATTTCTTTAAGGTAGCAGGATAAATTGAACAGCTATTTAAAAAGCTTATGGAGTCCTTGCTTTTATTAATACAGGAATAAAATAAAAAAGCAAGGAAGTTACGCCAAACCTTTAGTAAAACTCTGGTTAGGCCTCCGATGGAATATTGTGTTTAATTCTAGGTACCATACTTCAAGAAGGTTGTCAGTGTCCTATAGAGGGTGCGGAAGAGATTTACTGGAATGGTACCAGGGCTGAGGGATTTAAATAATGTGGAGAAACCGGAGAACTGGGGTTTTCTCCGAGCAGAGAAGGTTAAGAGGAGATTTGATGGAGGTGTTCAAATTCATGAATGACTTTGATGTAAAGACGGAGAAATTGTTTCCAGGGTCTGTAACCAGAGGACACAGATTCAAGGTGATTGGCAAAAGAGAACCAGAGGCAATGTGTGGATTTTTTTTTTTTAAACACTTTTTTTTGATGAGTTGGAATGCACTGCCTGAAAGAGTAGTGGAAGCAGATTCAAAAGTAACATTTCCCCCAAAAAATTGCATAAGTACTTGAAGGGAAAATTTCACATGACTATGGGGAAGAGGAGAGGAGTGAGATTAATTGGATAGCCTTACCAAAGCGCCAGCACAGACATGATGTGCTGGATGCCCACCATCTGTAATGTTATCATTCCGTGGTAATTTGGCCAAAGCTGCATGAAAATCAGTTATTAAACAAGAAAATAATTCGTAGTTACTCAGAGGAACATTTGCTTCCTTTGCTTCAATGCTGTCCTTGAAGACTTATTTCACAAACTTTTAAAGTTCGTCTTCCTTTGTTAGAGTTAGAATTTTCAGTGTAGCTACAGAATCTGTCTTGAGGTTTTTTTAAAAGTCCAGATTGCATGGTATAGCACAAAAGCAGTGTCAACCCTATCTTTTCCTTGGACTTTAGGGAAAGTTGGAGAGTTTAGCTCTGTCCAGGACATCTGGCAGAGTGTTTTGTGAACATACTGAAATGTTAAGGAGAATGAGTAGACTTTGTTCTTGATAAAACGTTCCCCTATCCCCTAGGTTAGTTTACCTTTACTCGATCGTGTGATTCTTATTGAATCTTTTCAAATTTTCTGTGAACTGATCTTGAAGGAGTGAAGTGCATCTATGTTAAAAATTATTTAATTAGCTACATGTATTGTTTTTGGTTTCTGTCTGCAGAAACTCCGACAAGACATCCTGTTAATGAAACCCTATTTCATCACATGTAAGGAGGCAATGGAGGCAAGGCTGCTGCTGCAGGTAGTTTGTTCTGGCACTAGAGCCATGTCCATAAATAATATTGAATGGTGTAATATTGGTTGAAATGGGAAAGCAAAATCAACACTTTATTCCAAATTGCCTGCTTTGAAATTGAAGTTGTTGGCAAAAAATACATTATCTTCATCTTTGTGGAACAAATTTTTAGCGTATGTTTAATTATTTGCATTTATAGTTACAGGATCGACAGCACTTTGTGGAAAACGATGAAATGTATTCTTTGCAGGATTTAATTGACATTGCTACTGGGCGCCTGAGCTGCACTTTAACTGAAATTCACACCATCTTTGCAAAACATATCAAACTGGACTGTGAGGTACAGTCAGACTTCTACTGTTAAGAAACCGTTTAAGGTTACATCAGCCTTCAAAAAGGAGATGGACGGTGTGTTTTAGTTGCAGGAAACTGATCCCTCAACCCTTTTCTCCTCCTCCCCCTGCACTGCCCCCACTCACCAGTATAGAAAAATCTTGCGTTTTATTGTGTTTCATTAAGGAGTATTGCAATATTAGTTCTCAGTGGTGTCTTTTTATGGCACATTTTTCAGAAAGAGAAATTGCTAAGGAATATGTTTTCTGTCACTTAATTCTCTTGTGTGTTAATCATGTTACTTAAGAGCAATAAGGAGCATCTGGAGGCTCAGACCTTGCATGTCATACTTCAGTTTTTTCAATAGAACAGTGAATATTTTGTTTAAATGGTTTACCAGTTGTGCATATAAACAGGAAATAATGGAAATGCTCAGCAGCATCTTCTGTATTTTGCTTTTTTTTTGTATTACCGATTGTACAGCTACCTTTGCTACATTGCACTCTGACCTTTTAATTTAAAATTTTCATCAGTGGCTCTAGTTATGCTCCCTCAATGGCTCAACTGGATAAAGCAGTGAAAGTCTGAGTCCTGTGGAGCACAAAGGTCCTGGGTTGATCTATGACCTGACTCTCTTGCTTGATGTAAGCTGGGGTGTGGTAGGGGCATTACAATATTGTGAATCCCACTCCTGACTGCACTCCAGCAGTCCCTGTTAGAGGTGTGCACATGTAAGCATTGGGAGGAGTATAGGATCGATATTGATGTCCTCGTTCCAAATGTTCAATAACCTGTAAAACATCTGCATATCTAAACAATAGTGGTCTGAGTGCTAAAAATACATTATAATGGCACCAAAATGACAGTCCAATCATCAGACCAATCATTTTGCAATAGATTTGCTTAAATATTTTCTGCAACAAAAATCTGTTTGCAACTTTTGAGTTCTTAATTTTCCCTGTTTATTATGTAGTAGTTTTCTATCGAGTGATCATTTTTTTTTTGTGTTATCCAAAGTTTATTGATCTAGTCAGTAGTATTCCACATGATGTATCTGGAGGTAAATGTTTTTGAATCTCTAATCAAAGGCATCAAATGTATAAAATAAAGTGTTACACTACACTGAAAATTCTTTGTTCCAACAATTGTATTAAAATTATTTTAAAATGACGAATTGGCCTAAAATGTGGAGCTGCTGTGCTTGTAGATATAGATAACTGTAAATCAATCTTGATTCTGTGACTTGTTTTGTAGCGCTGTCAGGCTAAAGGTTTTGTCTGCGAGTTGTGCAAAGAGGGAGATGTGCTCTTTCCATTCGACAGCCACACATCAGTGTGCCAGGATTGTTCTGCTGTATTCCACAGGTTGGTACAAAGAAGACCAGGTAATGTTTGCTTTGCATCCTGGTTGGTTTAAATGTTTAGGCCCGATTTACATTGTAGGTGTCAGCAAGCAATTAGGAAGGCTAACGGTGTGTTCGCCTTTATTGCAAGAGGATTTGAGTACAGGAGTAGTGAAGTCTTGCTTCAATTGTATAGAACCTTGGTTCGACCGCACCTGGAGTACTGTGTGCAGTTTTGGTCCCCTTACCTTACGAAGGATATTGTTTCCGTAGAGGGAGTGCAACAAAGGTTCACCAGACGTTCCTGGGATGGCAGGACTGTCCCATGAAGAGAGATTGGGGAAACTGGGCATGTATTCTCTAGAGTTTCGAAGAATGAGAGGTGATCTCATTGAAACCTACAAAATACTTAAAGGGATAGACAGGATAGATGCAGCTAAGATGTTTCCCCTGGTTGGGGAGTCTAGAACTAGGGGGGTCACAATTTCAAAATAAGGGGAAAGCCACTTAGGACAGAGATGAGGAAACATTTCTTTACTCGGAGGGTTGTGAATCTTTGGAATTCTCTACCCCAGAGGGCTATGGAAGCTCAGTCATGGAGTATGTTTAGAGATTGACTGACAGATTTCTAAATACCAATGACATAAAAGGGTATGGGGATAGCATTGAAGTGGATGATCAGCCATGATCATATTGAATGGCGGAGCAGGTTCTATGGACTGAATGGCCTACTCCTGCTTCTATATTCCTAATTCCAGACTCTTAA
Source organism: Heterodontus francisci (assembly GCF_036365525.1). Lineage (NCBI taxonomy): Eukaryota > Metazoa > Chordata > Chondrichthyes > Heterodontiformes > Heterodontidae > Heterodontus > Heterodontus francisci. Next base: position 34,359,901 of record NC_090387.1, on the reverse strand, counting down.
ATTTGAAGCTTGGCCCATGATAAATGAGTGACTTTATTTATGCATTAAGGAATTTGTATTGGAATGGGGTTATACTGGACTGGTACTTTAATTTTTCTTTTAAATGTTAAGTGTATTGTAACTGTCTGCTAAAGCTGCCAACTCAAGAACTGATTGAAGGCTGCTACCAGTATTACTATCATTAGAAAGAAATGAGGAAACAAGTATAACAAATTGATTGAAGTAGGTTGCACAACAAAACTTCAGTAGAGAACATGAATCTTATTTAAAATACAATGCTGAGCTTTCAGGATGAATATATGCTTAAACCACCAAGTTCAGACTAAACAAGTGAAACCTAAACAGACCCAAGGGATAACTGCTGTCTCTGATTCGTATAAATATTTTGGATTCAAAAACTCCATACAACTTGATCAAGCTTGCAGATGATATCAAATCAGGGAGGCAGCTCTGAAATTGCAGAATGTGCTGGATAAAATATGTAAGTGGGTTAAAAAAAATGATGTATTTAATACCGATAAATATACTGCACACAAGAAATATTGAGTGATGCACGTACTTCTTGAATGCTGTTGAAATAGCTAAGCATGAAGCCAAAAGAGACCAATGAACCTTCAGATACTCAACGGTCAACATGTCCAACCAGTGCAGAGCAGGAATGGTCAAAGCCAGTTGAATGTTATACTTGCATAGCAGTAGAATACAGGAAGTTATAACTGAAATGTATAACACTGTTTAGACCGCACCTTCAGTATGTTGTGCAGTTCTGGTTGCTGAGACACAAGTGAGATATTCAAGCACTGAAGATAATGCAGAGAAGAGCCACAAGGCTGATCAATAGTCCAACATCTGAGTTATGAGGAAAGACTGAAGGAACTTGATTTTTTCAGCCTGAAAAGATGTTGTCTGAGTATTGATCTTGTAGAAATATATTAAAAAGTTACAGTAATAAAAATGGTAAATCTGGAATACTACTACGTACGTCAAGAGGACATGACTAAACTAGTAAAAGAGAAGCTTCAAACATGTCAGGAAATTCTTTTTTTACTTTTGAGTAATCAACCTGTGAAATAGACTACCGAGAAGAGCAGTGGAGGTAAAAGTGCTGGAATCTTGAAGAAATACAAGGAACTTAGTGTGTTCTAAGATGGATGAATGAAGATTCTGGATTTGTAACAATTTTGGTGCATTCTGCTGTAATTGAATGTAACCTCCTAATGTAACTAATTGTTATCTTCAGAGTCACAAAGTTTCAGGGTTATTCAGATATGTTTCTTTTCAGGTTTTGAAATTTCAAATCAATCCCTGCTTTTTATCTGTTTGACCTCATGCCAGAAGGCAGGAGAACAGATGCACAACCCGTTCTCAGGCTACCACTAGCACTCTGTGCCACCCTCCTCACCCCCCAACCGCCCCCCAGAGGTGCTAGAGTGTCCTGAATTAAACATCTATAAAAGTTTAGTAGGATCCAGCTGTTCCTTCAAAAGAATGATATTTTTCAGTTTCAGATTCTTTTTTTCTTCATCCTTTTTTCTTCTTGGTACGGCATTTTCTTTGTCTATCTTTGTAGAATGCTACACAGATGATGGAGGGAGCAAGAAAGCAACTTAAACTAAATACAGGTCTGTTGTATCCAGTATTCTGTACAGCAGTCGTGTCATTGTGCTTTTAAAGATATGTTGGGGGAGAGAGAAAGAATGCATGACAACAGGAACATCTTATTACATCTTCAGAAGCAATAATAAAAGTGAATTTGAGTGATTAGAATATTAACTGCACTGAAGTACATAGTTAGAATAGAATCTAAATGCAGTGCACAAGAGTGCGTTTGTGTACAGCAATCTTTCTGCCCTGTGCGGGGTTTTGTATTACTGTTGGGGCATCCTGATTTTGTGCAACAGGGCAGCCAAACTGTTGCCAGGGATTAGGGGCCTGAGCTATGAGGAGGGAATAAAGAAATTGGGAATGTTACACTGGAACAAAGAAGGCTCATAAGATTTTCAGCAAACTAATACTTAGAATCTTAGAAACTGGAAAACTGAAAAATAATTTTATGCAAACATGATTTCTGTATCCAGGGTATAAGGATTTTGGATAAAAAGATGGAAGATGAGTTTAGAATTAACTGCTTGACAAAGTATGGTAAAAGGTGTAGAACAGACTTAGCTGAGAGATTGTAGGAGAGAAATAAATGATATATTTTGAGCTTTGGGGACCAGCCTGACAGCCATAATAGTCTTTTCTGGTCCTGTCTACGTTCGCTTGTAATTTCATGTAAATCAGAGGTCCTGTTTTGCTGTAAACATTCTGTTCAGCTTGATTTGCAGTCATGTGCATTTGTCTAATTAGTATGTTACAATGGTGATTGCTTTTTTTTGTTTGTTTCATTCACAGAGATTGTTACTATGACAATTCCACCACGTGTCCGAGGTGCCCAAGGCTATCAATGAGAAGACAGTCTCAAATTGGGACAACTCACCCAGACTGAAACTAAGCCCAAATGAAGAATTGTTAACTAGGAACTATGTGATGCTGATCATCTCATTTCCTGCCAGCTTACTAAGCTGAACCTTGTGGGAAGATAATGTAGAAGTTAACAATGGCATTGCTTAATTCCATTAGTGGACCAACAAATATAGTATGAGGCATTGAGACCTAGATTAAGTGAACATACGAAATATTGAATAATGGTCCTGAAGTTGGAAGTTCCAGTACAAACTTCAGTGAAGGGCTAAAAAGGCAGCTTCCCCAGTGAATAATAACAGCAGTTTTCGAAATTAAAATTTGAGTATCTTTTGGAAGGTGCTTTCTTAGCTCTTTTAATGGTCTGTAAAATCTGGCCACTATATTATCAAGAGTGCTTTTTTTATACATTCCTTCCTGAGCACTTTCTATTTAAAATAGGTTTAATCCATCTCCATGGGATTGACTGCAGACACATTTATCGCATATTTAAATAGATTTTAGGAAAAGGATGCTGGCCTTTGAGATGATTCATTACAAAAAGGCTTGCAGCTACATAGCCCTTAATCACATTCTTCAGATGAAGACAAAAGATTAGTAATGCTGCCCTTTTTTATTTTCTGCTCACTGGCATCAGTACAAATTTGACAAAGGAGAAATTACTACTCTAATAATCATCTGTGCTGTGGAGCAAATGTTTAAGTGGCAAATAATTATAGATCTGGGCCTGTTAGCATTTCAGATAGCAACATTGACAAATCCTGATTCTTGGTTCAGAAGCTAGAAACTGCACTGTGTGAAAGGAAAGGGTGGAGAGTGAGCACATTAGAATTGTTTAATTTGGAAACAGTAGAATTGATGCTTTAGTGAGCCGATGTCCCCAGCCTATGTGTAGGAATGGAGGATCAAAATGCTTCGTGAGTGAGCACCAGTTTCAAGATAATTAATCCCTGCACAGCAGTGGGTTATAGATGGAAGCAAGCTGATAGTGAGCATCACTCTCACTTGTCATTCTGAAGACTGCTTTTATTTCAGTTGTGTGTCTTGAAACCTGCAAACCCATTACTGTGCTATGTTTGAGTCTCCAAACCAAAGAAATCTGCACAGCCAGGGATTCTTATCTAATCTAGAGGGGTACAGTACATTTATGTAAGCTTGAAGTTTGGCGGACCCTGATTATGCACAGGGGTACTTCTTGTATTTAACCAACTAAAGCCACACAGTGTACTGGTACAAGGGCAGGTAAGCATTCTGTTTGTCCAGCCAGGACCACCTGTCGGCATTTGTTTACAACATTATTTGGACCTGAATTTGAAGAATCTAGCCCCCAGTAATGGGTCCAGCCCTCCATGGTCTATTAATGAGCCATGCTGGCTGGTCAATCATCAACAATGCCTTTCAGTACTACAGGATCAGATATAGGTTGACTGAGTCTGCCACAGAAAATTGTATATTCTGCAGATTGCTATAGTAATGCGATCTGAAATGGACACCTGGATTTTAATTCCAGTCTTGCTGAAAATGGTGATAAACTAGTAATAATTTTGTTAACAAACTATGTTGACATTGTTGGACTTGTTGCATTTTTGAAGAGAGTAAAAGAACTAATGTAATACTATATTATATTTCCCAATGGAATTTTCCAGTTTAATGAAAAACTGAACCATATTAATCACAGCTGAACATTCAGAATTCAACTTTAGACCATCTGTATTCCTTTGAAATGTTTTTTTTTGTCAGCTATTTAGAAGTTCAAATAGCCAACCAGCGACCATGATAATCACCCTGTGTATTTACCCCTTTGTTGCAGTTTTAACCAGTATTGTTTTGCCCAAGTTCAGGATTCTGGTTATTCAGTAGAAAAGAGGGATGTCAAATGATAAAATAAATGATTTGGCTTAGTATACCTGATTAAATAAATGTACTCACAATTAGTTCTATAACACTCTCTTACCATCTATATTGACTTTGTCAATCTGATATGGATTGGGGGTAAAATACACTTAAGTGTTGGAGGTTGTCTCTTCAGTCTGATGCTTTCCTTTGAATAGTTAATTAGTACTTTGTAATACAATTTGACTTCTGTTAAATGATGTCTGAGGAATTATGCAGATATATAATTGAAAACTAAATGCAAAGGAAAATAGAAATGTATTTTGTCTTGGCATAAAGAGGTTGTTGTGGTCTATATTCCCTTTCCTGATCTATATTGTGATTTTCTTGATTGGTTTAATATCACAATTGAGGGAAGGGAGTGGAAGTAATTGCACTTATTAGACCTCACATACCTTAATCTGCTGATTTATCCCCCAAGTCTCAATGAACCCTTCGGTAAAATGTAATGGTTAAATACTGTACAGTCCTTTTCTGAATTCCTATACATAAAGAGCCATGCTGCTAATTGAAGTTTTTTGTATGAAAAGCTGCATTTTGTAGGCACTAAACATTACGCTATGCACTTTTTGAAAAGCTTTCAATTCCTAAGTATTACTATTCCGATTTCCTTCTAAAGAAATTGTGCATTCACCAGTTTATGCACTTTAAAACAAAAAAAATTGTTTCTCTTTTTAAAAATCAAATATAACTTGTCAATAGAAGCCAATCTGATGAATGGCCTTTGAAAGGTACAAGCAGCATATCTGTGGCTTTTTGCTAGTCATAAAATCAAACTAACTGTTTCATTTTAACCCTTTTGAGTACCAAAGGGAAGTATCCATGAGAATTTATATTCATTAAATGAGTGCAGGCCAGTGGAATATTTATGTAGGAGATTGAATATGGCTGTGTATATCTCTTCCACCTTGTTTGGCATTGAAAAGGTTGTCAATTAAAAACAGAAAATGCTGCTATGCACCAGCAGGTTAATCGGCCTTTGAAAGAAGAAGAAAATAGTTAGCATTTGAAGTTAATAAACAGAAAATGCTGGAAACACTTGCAGGCCAAGCAGCATCTGTGGAAATTGCACAAAGGTTAGGTTCATGTTTTTGTTCGATGATAACTCCATAGACCTGAAACATTGGGTATGATGAAAGGTCAAAGACCTGAAATGTTGCTCTAACCTATTTTCCCTTTTATCCACAAGTTGCCTAACCTGCTGAGTGATTCCAACACTTTCTGTTTTTATTTCAGATTTATAGCATCTTAATATTTTTCATTTTATTCAAGTTCATTCTTGAGTTCATACATTGAATGGAAGGTAATTAAAACATTAACTTTTTCTTTTAAAAGGCTGATCAACCTGCTGCACATTTCTACCACTTGCATCATTTTTTTGTGTGTGTGTGTATATAAGCTGCAGAGGTACCAATTTTAAATTTGACCAAAAAAAGTGAAGATTGGTAATGCACCTACAGTGGTGATCATTAGAAAATGCAAGTACTTTTCATACAATAAATAGTTTTTCTTGGATCAGGCAGCTTTTAAACTATCAACTCTTGAAACGTATTACACATGTCCAAGTTTTTCCCTTTGTTGGAAAATGACGACGGTTCTTGGCATGTTTGTTAATTATGTATGTGTGTATAAACTACCAGAGAGTATGTAATTATATACTCTCTGGTAGTTTTAATGTGCATATAAATAATAAAAAAAAAAACACTTGTATATTGTCCACTAAGGTCAACATGGCATCTTAGGCTATTCCTTTTCAATTATACTGCCTATGGTGCTTAAATTACACTAGTGACCATTTCTTGTAATGTGCAGATTAAATATTTAATAAATTATATTTCAAGATTTGTTCACTTCCTTCATTGAACGTCTGTTCAAAATTTTGGGCACTTGCTATATTGTCCAATCCAAATGAAAGCTGAAATGTTGGATCACAGCAAACTTGTGATTGTGTATAACCTCATTAGATATCACTTTGCCTGTCAAAATATACGTGACTCGATGTTTAAATAATCTAGAAGTACAAGCTGTCCTGGGGACATGGTTGACCTGACATTTTTTTTGGTTAATGTATCTTGAGCAGGAATCTAAATATGTTAATGTGAACTACAATTTTCACATATAGCATAGAACATAGGAAAAAAATGTCCAAAGGCACTTCATACAAATATATGGAAATAAATGGACACTAAGCCAAAAAAGGAGATATTAAGGGTATGTAAGATGGATATTAGCGAGTCATTAAAGGAGGAGAGAGGGGTTAGCAGTTTGGAGTGCTTTAAGAAATCACTGGAGTGATTTATCAAATAAAATTTTCCATCAGGTCACAAAGAACTATTGGGAAAGGAGACCAAAAGCTTGTTCAAAGAGGTAGGTTTTAAGGATTGTTTTAAAAGAGAAAGGGGGTTACAGAGGAAATTCCAGAGCTTGGGGCCTCGGCAGCTGAACCGGCCACCAATGGTCAAGCAATTATATTTGGGGATGTGCAAGAAGCTAGAATTAGAGGAACACCAAGATCTTTACAGATATTACAGAGCTAGGGAGGCTGAGGCCATGGAGGGATTTGACAATCAGGATGAGAATTTTAAAATCCAGGTGTTGCTGGATGGGGAGCCTGTGTAGGTCAGCGAGCACAGGAGTGCTGGTTAAATGGGACTTAGCGCGAGTTAGGATGTAGGCAGCAGAGTTTTGGATGAACTCTAATTTATCCAGAGTGCAAGGTGGGAGGTTGGCCAAGAGAGCATTGGAATGGTTGAGTCTACAAGTAACAAAGGCATGATGAAGGGGAGGGGTGGGTGATGTTACAGAAGTAGCAATAGGTGGCCTTGGTGATGGAAAGGATATGGCTAGGAAGCTTGGCTAAGGGTCAAATAGAATGGCAAGGTTGCAAGCAGTTTGGTTCAGCCTGGGAGAGGAATGGGGTCAGTGGCTAGGGAATGATGTTTTGTGACAGGAACAAATGATGTTAGCTCCAGTTTTCCCAATATTGGAAGAAATTTCTGTTCATCCAATACTGGAGGTCAGACAGCAGTCTGATAATTCAGACCCACTAATGGTGGAGAATGCACAAGAGGCAAGAGTAAGAGAAACCTATAGGGGGAGGGGTGGTTGTAGCACTGGAGGAGATCGCAGTGATGGGGAGGGATAAGACTATGGATGGATTTAAGCACAAAGATGAGAATTGTAAATTTCAGGAACTGAAGGATCAGGAGCCACTGTAAGTTAGTAAAGGCAGGGCTGATTGGTGTGGGGACTTGGTGCAGAATAGTGTGCAAGTACCTGTGAAGGTGCTCCCACAATGCCTTAGGTAGGCTGTTCCAGGATTTTGACCCAGCAAGAATGATGAATCATGGAAAACATTCAAATTAGAATGGCTTATGACTTGGGGGTTGTGATTTACAACCTGACTGCATGTAAATTTGGTGCACCCTCCTCACTGCATGATTGTGTGGTCGAGCAGGTCCCATGCTACTGGCTGTCTCAGGCTCCCCTGCTGAGTGCAATCAGCTTTGTGCTCTTAAAGGCAGACTGTCTCCATTGAAGGGAAGCTGTATTACTGAACTGAAGGCTGTTGCCACATCATTTTGAAGGAGTGGAGTTAAAGGAAAATGGCACAGCAGGCAAGGGAGAGGGCTGCCAGATTTAGTGTTGGTGCCTTGGAGGCACTAGTGACCCAGATGGAGTCTAGGAGGGAGGCCAGATTTCCCAAGGGGACTCGGGGGACTCTAATGTTCCAGCCTCGAAAGGGAGTGGGAGCATGTTGAAAGTGAGGTCAATGCCCAGCGTCTGGCCCTGAGGACATAGCAACAGTGATGAAAAATCTAGTGACCTCACATGGGTGGTCAAGGTGAAATAATGTGAGGATGCATTCAATCTCATAACTACCACAACACCAACACCTCTCACTGCTCAATGCACCACACCTCCATCACTCACTCCACAGCACTCCCTGACACTTGGGACTCACTCAACATTCATTTGCTCCACCTCATTCACATACACATTCCAATTATCACAGCCTCTCACTCACCTCTTGCTGTTTCCACACATATGAAGCTATGGCAGTGTTATGACTGGGTGAGGAAGGGGTCTTTAGGCTCCCCTCTTGCCCCTTTTCTGGTTTGGCCATAACGGGTTTTATCTTTTAACATAGTGATTTTAGCTTGCTCACTGCACTCTAATAGTAATTGCAAATGAACCAATTAGACAGCTTTTCTTGAGTTTAAACAAGAAAGATGCAAGTTTATTAGCCTTGTCACTCTGACCCAGTTAAAATTACACTAAAATACGCGACACAACCATGCTCGCATGCATACGAGAGAAACACACACAAACATAGAGGGGAAGAAAGAGTTGGGTGGGGGGGGGGTGAGGTGGGTTGTTGAAGTAGAGTTGGGAATAAATGGAATACAGTTACTGTCTTTTGTGTTCTTGATGTAATATCCTTGATTGAAGTTAAGGTCTTGGAGGTCTCACTGGAGCTTGATGCATAATTTCAGACTTGCTTCTCTGGTACCAGATGGCCAAAGATATGCTTTATCTGTAGTCTTGCAGTTTACGCTGCCACTGTGGGTTTCCTGGGACTTTGCTGCAGAGAAAGAGATCTTCATGGTGTTCAAATTGCAGTCTTTTTTCCTTTTTGTGGCACAATTCAAAAAAGCCCCAGTCTGGGCGGCAGGTAGGTCATGTGACCATCTCTGTTTGAAACAGCCACTTCTTGGGTGGTTGGATTTCCGAGTCTCCCAGGGGTTGGAGTCTCGGTGGGGTTGGGGTTTTCTCTTACAAAGTCAAAAGCCGTTGGTATCTTTTGATCATCTATTGTCCAGACCAATCTTGTTAATTGAATCAAGGAGCACCCCCATTGTCTCTCCATTCATGCCTCTCAGAATGCAAATGTGCAACTATGTTTTCAGCCGCTCAGTTCTGTTATTTTTAAACAAGTTCTTTGCAATGTCCAAGAAAAAGTTTCAAGTAGTGTCCCACATGACAAAATTAATGTTTCCATTTGGCAGGTGTGATTTCCATCACACCTCTGCCCCTCGCTGAATGAAGTGCGATATTGGGAGCATTTCATTATAAGAAGTTAAAAGGAAGAGGAAATACAGGAAAGCACGCATGCTCTCATTTATTCAGAAATCTTAAATTGTTTCAGCCTGTCTTTTCCTTTGTAGCAGTGTTGCTTTAAACTTCTTTTTCTCTTGAGGTGGGTCTGAGATAGTTATGTGTTGCCCAAGGGATTTAAAGTTTCTTTAATATCAGCTTGCAATAAGTTGAGAATGGGCATCCCAATAAACATGTGATGTTTGGGGAGGTTTGGTGTTTGCATATTTCCATAATTGTCTAGGGTGCCTTTGTTCCTGATGGGGTTTGCAGGGGGATTGTTAGATTGTATTAGCTCTGAGTTTGAGCTCTGATCATGGAAGTCTGCAGTGTGTGGATCCGCTTTGACCTACCTTCAGTGCTCTGGTGAGTCATCCAAGTGCTGCTTGCTTCAGGACATTGTTGGTTCCCTTTTCTCCTGACTCTGGGGGACGATTCTTTGCTAATCTTCCCTTTGTCCTCTGGGACACTCCTGCTTGCAGGTATTTGTCCAAATGCCACTGCACTCCCCTGTGGCACTTCGACTAGGTGAGGCATCACCCTCAAGGTTTCTCTGCCCTCTTGAGGACTTTTTGTTCCTGCAGGTTTCTGCAAATGCTGTTAGCCAACCTGGTAGGGTGCTTCTGATGTCTGCATTTACGTAGAAGGACGTGGGGGGTCTAATTTTCCCAACATTTCGGGGTTGGCTGACCGGACAGTAGGGGTTTTCATCTGGGAATCCTCCCGGACCTCCTTTAACTTGTCCTTTTTGTCCCCTTCCCCTCACTTTTTGCCAGCCCTATGCCTGTCTGTCCACTTTTGTTCTCGGCAGGGGTCCCTCACAATTCACCAGCCCTCTGCTGAAGGGTCTTCCAAACACCGGTACGGGAATTAGGGGTGCAGGCTTCACTGCAGGTTGGGGCTTTCTCACAACCTGGCATATGTGGCAACTCCTACAGTAGTACTCCACATCTTTGTGGAGTTTTGGCCAGTCAAACTGCTGCCTTATGTGGGCTTTGCTTTGTTGTATACCGACATGTACAGCCATTGTCAACTCTTGGGCCATTCTTAATATTTCTCTCCAGTACCTGTGCGGCACCATTAACTGGTAAACCACTGTCCACTCTTTGTCCTCAGGTCTGCATGGAGAACACCACTTCATCAGTACCACATTCTTCAAATAGCAACCAGAGACTCCTGCTTCAATTTCAGTCTTGGCAACCTGTGCTAACTTTCTCAATACTGGGTTGGCTTGCTGAGCCTCAGCTAGGGAAGATTCATTTAATCCATTCCCTGGGTCCTCTAACTTTCCAAAGAATGTTATCTGTCTGTCTGAACATTTATCATCTGTCTGCAGTGTTAATTCAGTCTCCTCTGGGGGAGCTGGTTTGGCCATGGCCCAAGTCACTACACAATCAGGGGAACTGCAGGGAACCGTCTACTACCACTGCTCTGTTTCACTGACTACCTTCGGTTTCTCTTTCGACACTGGGGAAGCTGTCACCTTCACCCCTGCCAGATCATTACCTAGGAACAGGTCAACTTCATCCACAGGCAAACTAGGGACAATCCCTATAGTCACCCGTCCCAAAACTAGGTCGCACTCCAAGTGCAACTGACGTAAAGGTATGGGCATCCACTGCCTTCCAATACCATTCACCACCATTCTGGTATTTACTGCACTCTCTGGGGGAAAGGGCAGGCCTTTTCCCAGCAAAAGGGATCTGGTGGTCCCTGAGTATAACTATGGGCTTACTTGCCCCACTTGAGGGGTATGGGGTCACTCTCCCTGCAGATACAAAATCCTGATAACCTTCAGGGATTCTATTGCATTTTCCTTAGCAGTATTTTTCTTGGATCTTACTGCTGCTGCAGTTAAAGCCACAGCCTGCTCAGCTGTGCTTTCCAGCAGGGTTCCTTCTCCTGCACTGAGTGGGTGTGTCCTGATTAACCCTACAGGTTTACCCCATAGTTTCCAGCAGTCAGCTCTTAGATGACCTGCCTTATTACTATGGAAGCACACAGGCCTCTGGGTCTCACTCCTACTTTCAACACTATCCTTTTTGGCTGGAGGAGGGCCTCCTGTGTGTCCAAATTTTCTTTCTCTTCCAGGACTGCTTGGACTCCTATCGTCTTTCTGCCTTTTGTCCTTTTCAGATTTGTGAGAGTGACGAGGAAAGGTTTTCCCTGTAAATGAGAGCAAACTCATCAGCTAGAACTGCTGCTTCCCTCGCTCTATGTACGTTTTGTTCCTCCACATGGGTCTTTATGAGGAGTGGGAGAGAGTTTTTAAATTCCTCGCAGAATTACCTCTGAGATTTTCAGAGCTGAGCTGTACTTTCAGAGCCCTCAACCACTGGTCAAAAGCCAGCTGCTTACTTCTCTCAAACTTCAAGTAAGTTTGATCAGCTTGTTTCCAGAAGGTTCGGAACTTCTGGCAGTAAGCTTCTGGTACTAGCTCATGTGCCCCAAGGATAGCATTTTAGTCGGTTCAAAATTTGATGAACTTTTGTCTGGCAACAGGGAATAAACCTCATGGGCTTTTCCTATTAACTTGATTTGCAGCAGGAGGGTCCAGCTCTCAGCCAGCCATTTTAACTGCCTTGCACGTTTCTCAAAAGATTTTTAACAAAATACTTCCATGTCTCCCTCACTGAATTTTGGAATCAATTGGGGAAAATTTTAAAAGCTCAGCACACAGCCCCGAATTACTTGTATTCTCCATATTGGCCATACTTTCACTTGGGTTACTCTGCGAACATGACTCTGTCTGACTCTAATTCTAACCCTGTCTCTGATTCTTGGGGAACAATGGTTGGCCACTAGTCTTAGAGGTTCCGATCTTTAGCTTTGGCACGGAAAGTGATCTCTCGCTGCTCAGCCATATTCCTCAACTCCTCAATAGATAGTGCCTTTAACTTATCCCAAGTTACATCACCCTGGCTTGGGTCACTGACATGTTGGTATTCTAGCACACAAATCACAAGAAAACCTGTATTGAAGTTTTCTCTCTGGGATCAATTTGATTTCCCACTTCTAATTTCTCGTTTGTCTGTGGGACCAATCCCTGATGAGAGCCCCCAAATTTTTGTTGCAACTGGTTGAGGAAGGGGTCTCTGGCTTCTCTCTTGCCCCTTTCCTCGATTGACTTTAATGGGGTTTATCTTTTTAAAAGTGATTTTTTGCTTTACCCCTCAGTGAGCCCTTGCTCACTGGACTCTAATTGGTTAATTTGCAATTACAATCAGACAGCTTTTCTTGAGTTTAAACAAGAAACATGTAAGTTTATTAGCCTTATCACTCTAACTCAGTTAAAATTACTAAAATACACAACACAACCATGCTCGCATGCCTACAAGAGAAACACACACACAAATAGAGGGGAAGGAAGAGTTGGTTGGGGGGAGGGGGAGAGGAGAGAGGGGTTGAAGTAGAGTTGGCAATAAATGGAATACAGCTACTGTCTTTTGTGTTCTTGATGTAATATCCTTGATTGAAGTTAAGGTCTTGGTCTCGCTGGGGCTTGGTGCACAATTTCAGACTTGCTTCTCTGGTACCAGATGGCTGACGATATGCTTTTTCGGTAAAAAAAAACATGGAAAAAAGGAGCAGGAGTAGGCCATTTGGCCCTTAGAGCCTGCTCTGCCATTCATTATGATTGTAGTCTTGCAGCTGGTGAGACCATGGAGCTTCTGCCCTCCTCCCTTCCCTCAAACCCAAACCTTCTCTTCTGTTTTTATGCTTTGTAACCCAAGAACTGCTACCTGGACAGCCTCGATATTGACAGGAGGAAGAGAACCCCACGACAGTGCTGAGGAGGCACCTTCACTTCACCTAATACTCACTGCCATTAGGTAAAATCATAGAACGGTTATACCACAGAAAGAGACCATTCACCTGTCATATCTGTGCTAGCTCTCTGAGAGCAACTTGGCTTGTCCCACGCTCCTGCCTTTTATCTGTAGTCCTGCAAATTTTTTCCTCTTCAGGTAATTATCCAATTCCCTTTTTGAACACCACGATTGAGTCTGCCTCCACCACACATTCGCACCATGCATTTCAGATCCTACCCAATTGCTGTTTTTTTTTTTTTAATCCTCATGTCGCCTTTGGTTCTTTTACCATTCTCCCTAAATCATCCTCTGGTTCTCGACCTTTCCGCCAATGGGAACCATTTCACCCTATTTACTCAATCGAGACCCCTCTTTATTTTGAACACCTCAATCAAATCTTCTCTAAGGAGAACATAATCATTTGTAGCACAGAAGGAGGCCATTCAGCCCATCGAGTTCATGCCAGCTCTCCATGGAGCAATCCAGTCACTCCCACTGTCCCGCTTGATCCCTGTAGCCCAGCAAATTTATTTCCTTCAAATGCTATCTAATTTCCTTTTGAAAGCGCCAGCTTCTCCAATCTATCCATATAACTGAAGTCCCTCATTCCTGGAACAATTCTTGTAAATCTTTTCTGCATGCTCTCTAAAACCTTCACAATACTCCAGTTGAGGCTGAACCAGTATTTTGTAAAGATTCACCATAACTTCTTTGCTTTTGTGCTCTATGCCTCGATTTGTAAAGCCCAGGATTCTGTATGTGTTATTAATCACTTTTTCTCAACCAGCCCCGCCACCTTCAATTATTTATACACATATACTTCCAGATCCCTCTGCTCCTGGACTCTGTTTAGAATTGTATTTATTTTATATTTCCGCTCCTTGTTCTTCCTACCAAAATGTATCACTTCACTCTTCTCTGCATTAAATGTCATCTGCCACATGTCTGCCCATTCCACCAGCCTGTCGATGACCTCTTGAAGTCTATCACTAATTGCAGCTAATTAAGACTAATCTAATTGAATGTTTTTGATAAAGTAACAAGGTTGATGAAGGGAAAGCAATGGATGTTGTCTATATGGATTTTTTAAAATGACTAAGAACCATACAAAAGGCTGGTTAACAAAATTGAGGCTCATGGAATAGTGTCAGCTTGAATTTAAAAAATGGATTAAGGACAGAAAAGAGTGAGTCACGGAGGACATAGGCTAGTAGAATGGACAGACGTGGCAAATGGAATCTAATACATAGCAGTGAGAGTTGATGCATTTTGGGAGAAGGGATAGGGAAAGACAATATAGACTAAATGGTACAGTGCTAAAGTGTATACAGGGACAGAGGGACCTGGGGGTTCATGTACATAGATCTTTGAAGGCGGCAGGACATATTGAGAGAGTAGTGAGCAAAGCATATGGGATCTTGGGCTTCATAAATAGATATTTTGAGTACAAAAGCAGGGAAGTTATGCTAACCTGTAAAAAGCTCTGGTTTGGCCACAACTAGAATATTGTGTAGTTCTGGTGGTTATACTTTAGGAAGGATTTTTTATTAGATTAGATTAGAGATACAGCACTGAAACAGGCCCTTCGGCCCACCGAGTCTGTGCCGACCATCAACCACCCATTTATACTAATCCTACACTAATCCCATATTCCTACCAAACATCCCCACCTGTCCCTATATTTCCCTACCACCTACCTATACTAGTGACAATTTATAATGGCCAATTTACCTACCAACCTGCAAGTCTTTTGGCTTGTGGGAGGAAACCGGAGCACCCGGAGAAAACCCACGCAGACACAGGGAGAACTTGCAAACTCCACACAGGCAGTACCCAGAATCGAACCCGGGTCCCTACAGCTGTGAGGCTGCAGTGCTAACCACTGTGCCGCCCTGATGTGAGGGTCCTTGGGAGGGTGCAGAAGAGATTTACCAGAATGGTTCTGAGGATGAGGGATGTTAGATACAAGGTTAGGTTAGAGAAGCTGGGGTTGTTCTTGGACCAAAGGAGATTGAGGGGAGATTTGATAGAGGTATACAAGACTATGACTGGTCTAGATAAAGTAAACAAAGAAAAGCTGTTATCATTAGCTGGCAAAAGGACTAGGGAACAGATTTTAAAGTTTTGGGAAAGAGCTGTAGGGGGAATGTGAGGAGGAACTTTATTATGTAGTGAGTGGTAATGACCTGGAACTTGCTCCCTACAAGGGTTGTGGAAGCAGAAATGATCAATGATTTCAAAAGGTAATTGGATGAGCACATGAGGGAAATAAACTTGCAGGGCCTTGGGGATATAGTGGAGGAATGGGACTGATTGGATTACTCGACAGAGAGCTAGCATGGACTCAATGGGCCAAATGGCCCATTGACCAGAAACTGAACTGGAGTAGCCATATAAATACTGTGGCTTAAAAGCAGGTCAGGTGTGACAGTGGAGAATGGTGGGTCCATGTTGTTTCAGTGGAAGTGGAGCCTCACAATCCATGAAGAATGGTTCTGGAGAGCTGCATAAGCCTACAGAACCTATTCAGGAAGGACAACTCAAAATTCGATAATGCTGAACGTTGTAGGGACCTGATCAGGAAGGAATTTGCATACATTCAGGATGTGTGCACACATGTCCCTCAAGTTTTTTTTTAGAGAATCTGCATGAACTCATAATAAAACTTTGATTTCGAAACTGGGCAATGGGAAAAACATTTTAACATTGACATTGAGATCAACAGTGTAATCATTTAAAGTGCTTAAGTGTTCAGAGAAATCTTAGAAGTGAAAGAGCAAAGTGGAAGAACAGTTGTCAGTGAATTTTGTACTTTGCCTTCAGCTTGGAATGATAGATATTTTAAAATCACCTTCAACAATCCCCACAGGTTGGTTAATCTGCAATATTAAAAGTAACTCAATTGTACAGAGGATTAACTACCCGGACACATAGTTGCCTTTGATTTATATGAATAAACCATAACTGAAGCTAACTCAGCAGCCTCATTAATACACTATTGGAAATCTAATGGACTATTACAAATCAAATAAACTACTTCAACAAGAGTGCTTGATCTATTTCTAACCTACTAGCAATATCACAGCTATGAGAGTAGAACAACTTTCTGGTTTTATACCTTTTTGAATGCTACATCACTGAGACGTTCGGAGATGGTGACCGCTGCCAAGTGCTAATTTGAATTCTTCAGAGAGGGGAAAAGAGAAAACCAGTATTTCCTCATCTTACTCCGCTGAAGAATTGCAATCTCCAGATAGTGGGTCTCCTTGATGGCATATCCAAAATCAGGCACTCAATGGAGTATCATTCAATTGAATTCATAACTTTTGCTTTTTGGCATACATGGGATTGATACATCAGTTCACTATTTTACAGCTACCTAAACATAAATTTATTTCATATATAAACAAAACTGGGGAGGCTATATATTCTAAAATTCGCAAGTTTATCCTAATATTTTCCTGCATAACACTTCAAAAAAATAACTGTATATGAAGTACTTTGGAAATATCAGGAGAAATTATAATGTACTATAAAAATGAGTTATTTTTAATTGCCAGACAAATTTGTTAAACTAAACCTCTACCTGCCTGTTCTGGTGCGCATTACTTGAAGTGTTCTCCCAGTGTCTGGGTCAGTATTTAATCCTCCAATATCACTAAAACAGATTAACTAAATTCTGATGAAAGATCGCAGACCTGAAACGTTAAATCTGTTTCTCTCTCAGCTGCCAGACCTGATGCGTATTTCCGGCATTTTCGGGTTTTATTTGAGATTTCCAGCAGCCGCAGCATTTTTCTTTTTAAAAAAAACTACTTTGCAGTTTTGGGGATTTTGCTGAATACAAAGTGGCTGTTTTTTAAAATTTAAAAAAGCAGGAATATAGCACCGAGTCTTCACTCTCATACAGAACAGAACTGTCCAGTTGCGTCCCAGACCTGACAGTCACAGTGATTTCAATGAACAGTCATTGCCGGAACACATTGGCAGGCAGGACGTTTTACCACCGGAGTGAATTAAGTAAAGGACTGGGGACCTAATTTGAGGTGGAACTGTGAGCTGCTGTCATTGTGGTTTTCAAACAGTTTAAAATATAAACTTTACAAAAGAGAAGATAAAGGCGGGCAGTTTGTCCCTTCATATCTGAGTAAATCGGTCGGATTTTGGAGCTGAACGGGATCGTGGAGTCAGTCTGTGAGCGGCCCAGGCGCTGACATTGAGCTTGGAGCCCAGGCCATGGCGCTTGCCTTCAGGCTGCTGACCAGCTGCCGGCGAGTGTTCACCCGGGCCTGGGGACTGTGGCCGGGACAGCGAGGCTGCTGGGTGAGATGGGGACCTGGGAGTGTGATATTGGAGGGTGCCGGTGGGTGAACTTGTGCTGTGTCCAAGGACGCTTCACAGCGGAATTTTTATTTTATTTAGAGATACAGCACTGAAACAGGCCCTTCGGCCCACCGACTCTGTGCCACGCATTTCTGGTATCATCCTTGTAAATCTTCTCTATACCCTCTGAAGTTCCTTTCTATCCTTTTTATAATATGGCGACCGGAACTGTATGCAGTACTGTAAGTGTGGTCTAACCAAGGTTCAAAACAGGTTGACCATAACTTCCCTACTTTTCAATTCTATCCCTCTACAAATAACACCTCGTGCTTGGTTTGCTTTTTTTAATGACCTTGCTAACCTGTGGTGCAACTTTAGTGATTGGTGTATTTGTACTCCCAGATTCCTTTTCCAAGTAATAAGTGACCTCCTTATGCTTCCTGCCAAAATGTGTGTCAACAGTGGCTCAGTTGGTAGCACTCTTGTCTTTGAGACACAAAGTTCTGGGTTCAAGTCCCACCCCTGGGCTTGAGCACAAAAATCAAGGCTGCTACTCCAATGTAGTCCTGAGGGGGCGCTGCACTGTTGGAGGTGCTGTCTTTTGGATGAGATGTTAAACTGAGGTCCCATCTTCCTGCGCAGGTGGATGCAAAGGATCCCAGGGCACTATTTCGAAGAAGAGCAGGCTAGTTATTCCCAGTGCCCTGGCCAATATTTATCCTTCAATCAACATCACAAAAAACAGGATATCTGGTTATTATATTGTGGGAGTTTGCTGTGTGCATACTGGCTGCTGTTTCTCCTTCATTCCAACAGTGACTTCTTTCTTTTGGGCCTCCTTATCTCGAGAGACAATGGATACGCGCCTGGAGGTGGTCAGTGGTTTGTGAAGCAGCGCCTGGAGTGGCTATAAAGGCCAATTCTGGAGTAACAGGCTCTTCCACAGGTGCTGCAGAGAAATTTGTTTGTTGGGGCTGTTGCACAGTTGGCTCTCCCCTTGCGCCTCTGTCTTTTTTCCTGCCAACTACTAAGTCTCTTCGACTCGCCACAATTTAGCCCTGTCTTTATGGCTGCCCGCCAGCTCTGGCGAATGCTGGCAACTGACTCCCACGACTTGTGATCAATGTCACACGATTTCATGTCGCGTTTGCAGACGTCTTTATAACGGAGACATGGACGGCCGGTGGGTCTGATACCAGTGGCGAGCTCGCTGTACAATGTGTCTTTGGGGATCCTGCCATCTTCCATGCGGCTCACATGGCCAAGCCATCTCAAGCGCCGCTGACTCAGTAGTGTGTATAAGCTGGGGATGTTGGCCGCTTCAAGGACTTCTGTGTTGGAGATATAGTCCTGCCACCTGATGCCAAGTATTCTCCGAAGGCAGCGAAGATGGAATGAATTGAGACGTCGCTCTTGGCTGGCATACGTTGTCCAGGCCTCGCTGCCGTAGAGCAAGGTGCTGAGGACACAGGCCTGATACACTCGGACTTTTGTGTTCCGTGTCAGTGCGCCATTTTCCCACACTCTCTTGGCCAGTCTGAACATAGCAGTGGAAGCCTTACCCATGCGCTTGTTGATTTCTGCATCTAGAGACAGGTTACTGGTGATAGTTGAGCCTAGGTAGGTGAACTCTTGAACCACTTCCAGAGCGTGGTCGCCAATATTGATGGATGGAGCATTTCTGACATCCTGCCCCATGATGTTCGTTTTCTTGAGGCTGATGGTTAGGCCAAATTCATTGCAGGCAGACGCAAACCTGTCGATGAGACTCTGCAGGCATTCTTCAGTGTGAGATGTTAAAGCAGCATCGTCAGCAAAGAGGAGTTCTCTGATGAGGACTTTCCGTACTTTGGACTTCGCTCTTAGACGGGCAAGGTTGAACAACCTGCCCCCTGATCTTGTGTGGAGGAAAATTCCTTCTTCAGAGGATTTGAACGCATGTGAAAGCAGCAGGGAGAAGAAAATCCCAAAAAGTGTGGGTGCGAGAACACAGCCCTGTTTCACACCACTCAGGATAGGAAAGGGCTCTGATGAGGAGCCACCATGTTGAATTGTGCCTTTCATATTGTCATGGAATGAGGTGATGATACTTAGTAGCTTTGGTGGACATCCGATCTTTTCTAGTAGTCTGAAGAGACCACGTCTGCTGACGAGGTCAAAGGCTTTGGTGAGATCAATGAAAGCAATGTAGAGGGGCATCTGTTGTTCACGGCATTTCTCCTGTATCTGACGAAGGGAGAACAGCATGTCAATAGTCGATCTCTCTGCACGAAAGCCACACTGTGCCTCAGGGTAGACGCGCTCGGCCAGCTTCTGGAGCCTGTTCAGAGCGACTCGAGCAAAGACTTTCCCCACTATGCTGAGCAGGGAGATTCCACGGTAGTTGTTACAGTCACCGCGGTCACCTTTGTTTTTATAGAGGGTGATGATGTTGGCATCGCGCATGTCCTGGGGTACTGCTCCCTCGTCCCAGCACAGGCATAGCAGTTCATGTAGTGCTGAGAGTATAGCAGGCTTGGCACTCTTGATTATTTCAGGGGTAATACTGTCCTTCCCAGGGGCTTTTCCGCTGGCTAGGGAATCAATGGCATCACTGAGTTCCGATTTGGTTGGCTGTATGTCCAGCTCATCCATGACTGGTAGAGGCTGGGCTGCATTGAGGGCAGTCTCAGTGACAGCATTCTCCCTGGAGTACAGTTCTAGGTAGTGCTCAACCCAGCGGTCCATCTGTTTGCGTTGGTCAGTGATTATGTCCCCCGATTTAGATTTGAGGGGGGTGATCTTCTTGATGGTTGGCCCAAGAGCTCTCTTCATGCCATCATACATTCCTCTGATGTTTCCGGTGTCTGAGGCCAGCTGAATATGACTGCATAGGTGTTGCCAGTAGTCGTTTGCGCAACGCCTAGCTGTTCTTTGTGCAGTACTTCTGGCTGCTTTAAGTGCTGCGGATGTTAAATCGCTGGGGGCTTTCTTGTAGTTCAAAAGTGCAATGCGCTTAGCGGCTATGACAGGTTCCAGCTCTTCATTATGAGATTGAAACCAGTCTGCATTTCTCTTCGCACTTTTGCCGTAGGTGGTCAAAGCTGACTCATAGATGGCGTCTCTGATGTGGGCCCACTTGGTCTCAGCATCCCCTGTGGGAGTGTTTTGAAGGGCTGTTACAAGTGAATTTAGAAATTTTTGTAACAGCTGTGGGTGAGAAATTCTGCTCACAAAAAACATCACAAAAAACAGGATATCTGGTTATTATATTGTGGGAGTTTGCTGTGTGCATACTGGCTGCTGTTTCTCCTTCATTCCAACAGTGACTACGCTTCAAAATATTGGCTGTAAAGTGCTTTGAGACATCTGGTGGTTATGAAAGGCACTATATAAATGCAAGTCTTTGTTTCAAAATATACTGCCTCGCATTTATCTGTGTTGAACTTTATTTGCCAATTATTTGCCCATTCTGCAAATTTATTAATGTCCTCTTGTAATTTGTTGCAGTCCTCCTCAGTATGGACTATCCTCCCCAATTTGGTATCATCCGCAAATTTAGAAATTGTCTTTTTGATGCCATAGTCCAAATCGTTAATTAGGACATGGGCAGTAGAGTTTTGAATGAGTTCTCATTTATTGATGGTGCAAGATGCAAGGCTGACCAGGAGAACATTGGAACAGTCTAGAGTTAACAAAGTCATGGATGAAGCAGGGGCAGTGATGGACAATGCTATGGAGCTGGAAGTAGGTGGTCTTAGTGATGGAGAGTATATGTGGTTGGAAGCTCAGCTCAGCGTCAAATAGAAAGGCAAGGTTGTGAAGAGTCTGGTGCCGCCTCAGACAGTGGTGAGAGAACAGAGTTTGTCGTCTTCCCGTTATTGGAAACAATTTCTGCTCATCGAATACTGAATCTCAGACAAGCAGCATGACAAACCAGAAACAATGCAGGGGCCACGAGAGGTGATGGTGAAGTAGTTACATCATTATATTTCCCAAACTATTAAGACTTCAACACTCCTATTTTTCCAGAATAACCAGAGCTGGGTGTCATCAGTGTACATGTGGAACCTGACCTGTTTTCGAATGATGTCGTTGGACAGCTTGTAGATGTGAAATAGGATGGGGTCAAGAATAACTCATTTGGGAAGTCCAGAAGCAGTGGTGTGGGAATGTGAAGAAAAGCCATTGCAGGTGATTCTCTGGCTCTGACTGGATAGATAAGGAACCAGGCGAGTGCAATTACACCCAGCTGAACATCAGAGGGTGTGTCAACCATGTTAAAGTCTCCAATCAGCTCAAGAAGGATGAGGAAGGATAGTTTACTATGGTCACAGTCACACAAGATATCATTTGTGACTTTGATAAGGGCTGTTGCAGTATCGTGGCAGGGTCAGAAACTTGATTTAAGAGATTCAAAAATGGAGTTGAGGGAAAAGTGGGCATGGATTTGGTAGGCGACAACATCTTCAAGGACAAGTGGTGGTTTGCAGGGACTGAGGAGTTGAGTTTTTTTTAAGGAGGGGGACTGGTGACACCAGATTTGAAGGGTAGGGGGACAGTGCCTGTGGAGAGGGAGCCATTAACAATATCAGCTCATGTGGGAGCCAGGAAGGGAAGTTGGGTGGTCATCAGTTTGGTGGGTATAGGATCAAAGCAAGAGGCGATGGATCTCATGGGCGAGATGAGCTTGGAGAAGACTTGAGGGGAGAGTGCAAAGCTTCAGGACAAACAAGCAGGTTATCTTAAACTTGCCCACTAGTTACTGGTTAGTCTGAAAAAATAGGGGTGTTGAAGTATTAATACTTGGGAAATATAATGTAATTACTTTAAAATAATTCCCACATATTTCTCTTTTTAGAGACTGTCAAATCAAGCAGCTTAATTTAAATAAAATCAAACTCTGAGTCAGAAGATTGTTGGTTCAGGTCCCACTCCAGAGACTTGAGCACATAATCTAGCTTGACGCTTGAAAGTGCAGTACTATCAGATGTTCCTTCTTTTGGATGAGACATTAAACCGAGGCCCCGACTGCTCTCCTGTGGCGCTATTTGAAGAAGAGCAGGGGATTTTTCACCCGTGTCCTGGCGAATGTTCATCCCGCAATCAGTATCACAATCTGGTCATTATCTCTTTGCTGATGGTCTCTCGGGATGAAAGATGACTTGCTTCCACTCCAGGTCGATGGATTCTGAGATGGGTGATGTCCAATGCATGATCTGCAGACTGCCACATGAGGGGCAGGTGGTGCATGAGGGGTCAGGTAGATGAGTATTTTGGAGGGTTTGTGGCTCTCTCCGATGCCTCAACTTTGCCTCCGCGTGCTCCTGACGAAGTATCTCAAGGTGTATGATGCCTTCCTGAATGAGCTTTCTCTATCCAGTATGGTCACGAGCCAGGGACTCCCAGGAGCCGATGGGGATGTTTGATTTCTTCAGGGATGTTTTGAGGACATCTCTAAAGCGTTTCCACTGTCCTCCTGGGAGTCTCCTGCCACGACCAAGTTCTGAGTAGAACAGCTGCTTCGGAATCTGGTGTCAGGCATGCAAACAACATGTCCCACCCTATGGAGCTGGTTTTGGGTGTTTAACGCCCCGATGCTGGGCAGATTGGCTTGAGAGAGGACGTTGCTGTTGAATCGCCTTTCTTGCCACCAGATATGGAGGATCTTGCGGAGGCACCTCTGATCGTACTTCTCCAGTGCTTTGAGGTGCCTCCTGTAGGTTGTCCAAGTCTCCGAAGCACATAGGAGTGCAGGGATCACTGCTGCCTGGTAAATCATGATCTCAGTCTCAGGTTTGAGATCCTGATTCTCAAATACTCTCTGTCAGCCGAAGACTGAGCTGGCACATTGGAGGCAATGCTGAACCTTGTCGCCTATGTCTGCCGTCAGCTGAGCGGAGGCTCCCAAGATGAGGAAAATGGTCCACATTTTCCAGGATCTCACCATTGATCTTGATTGACAGAGGGAGGTGTTGTGCTGTGAGAGCTGGTTGGAAGAGGACCTTCGTTTTCCGAGTGTTTGGTGAAAGACCCATTTTCTCACGTGCTTCAGAGAAGGAGTCGACATTGATCTGGAGCTCAGTTTCAGAGTGAGCTCTTTATCTTTTTTCTGACACTGGGAGCTTGCTGTGTATAAATTGGCTGCTGTGTTTCGCACATTATAACAGTGATTACACTAATTGTTGGCTAGAAAGTGCTTTGGGGCATTTTGTGATCATGAAAGGTGCTTATGTAAATGCAAATTCTTGCTTTATTATTAAGACCTAATCTACATTCAACACAAAAAGTTGTCTGTAAATCAAAACCGAAAACTAAGCTTATAAGATACAAGCTGTTGTGGATTGCAGTTCATTTTGTCGAAATGATTTAATCTGTCTGTTTGAATAAATGCTTTGAGCATCATATTTTTAACATCGTACATCAGGAGTATTAGAAACAAAGATTACACAATACGCCACCATGACACTTTTTTTCTTGCTTCAGACATTAGTGAAGGAGTACAACTGAATTACAGTGTGCTGGAAGATGATTGATGTAAGATAATAGAAGTTTTACATGGTTGAAGGAAACACTGTGTTTAAACTAAAAATAGTTTCAGGTTTTGCTTTAACCAGACTTGGAACAGGGCTCTTTTTCCAAATTAGCTGTTTGATAATCCTGTTACAAAACTGTATTGTATTTTGACGTTGAGGAGTTCCTGAGCTGAGTTTAATTGTTTTTTTTTATTCTGAATTCAGTATATCGGACCATACATTGACAGAAGTTCAGGATATCAAGGCAATATGTTGACTTTTAGATTGCACACTTCGAAACAACCAAAAGGTAAGTGTAAGAGAATCCATTTTTATTTATAGCAGAGACAAACTAGTGATTTACAATAAATGTTTTTTATTGCAGAAATGTAGTGTTTTTCCTGTAGAGTTAGCTTAGCAGCTATGAAATCTAATGTAGTATGCTATGTGGGATGTCTGCTGTAAAATTCAGTGCAACAGTAGGGTCCGGGCAGATAGACCTACAAATGCTAAATATATTCACATGAAATTCATGTATGTTGGTTCAGACACCAGTTAAAATGGCAGGTGTAGAAATGGCATCTGAGCACATTGTGTGCTCATTGGCAGAGGTTTGCACCATGTAGTTTCAATGTCAGAATGATTTTGCTTATCTCAAACAGGTCGTTTTATTAATTTTCTTAAAATGTGAGAGGTGGTATGTTCTTCAGAAATCAGAAGAGACTTGCTAATTTGCTCTCCTTTGGGCTATGTGCAGTGTTAAATGCAGCAATGGCACCAAGATTGATCTGCAGAACATGGGGCCAGATTATAAAGATGGGGCATCCTATTAATACCTGCTCACTGCTCTGGATATTACATGATCATTTTGGACATAGAGAAGCATTACTTTTTTGTCCAAAATGTCATTTATTTTCAGTTCACCTTCCTAGGAATTTTAAGTTAATAGGAATTATTTCATTAAGCAGCATTATCATAGGTAATGAGAATGAGTTTTAGTTTAATTATTTCTTGTTTCAGGATTTGAGAAGTATTTCCCCAAAAATAAAAAGGCAGCAGGACCAAAAGCCAGTGACATTAAAGGTAAAGCACTCCTGAGTTTTGATTCTGAAAACGTATTTCCTGATGGGATAGATGCCGGTGTTCAAGTTTCTCTAATAGAGTCTCAGTCATTAACAGCGCAGAAGGCGGTCATTCGGCCCATTGAGTCCATGCTGGCTCTCCACGGAGTTACGCTGTCAGTCCCGCTCCCTGACTCAATCCCTGTAGCTGAATAAAATAAATCATGTTTTTTTCTTTTATTTCACGGGATATGGGTGTCACTGGCAAGGTCAGCATTTATTTCCCATCCCTAATTGCCCTTGACAACTGAGTGGCTTGCTGGGCCATTTTGGAGGCCAGTTAAGAATCAACCACATTGCTGTGGATCTGGAGTCACATGTAGGTCTAAAAGGCATTTACAATAATTAATGAGTAGTTTCATGGCACCATTGTTGAGACCAGCTTTCAATTCCAGATTGTTATTTATTAATGGAATTTGAATTCCACCAGCTGCCATGGTGGGATTTGAACCTGTGTCCTGAGGGATTACTAGTTCAGTGACATTACCACTATGCCACCGTCTCCCCCTCATACCAGTACTGTTTCACTACTAATATTTGTAATAAGAACATTTTTAATCTCTCAGACTTTTTATTAATTCTCGAGATGTGGGTCTTGCTGGCAATGCTGGTGTCCTAGGCCCAACCATCTTCAGCTGCTTCATCAATGACCTTCCCTCTATCATAAGGTCAAAAGTAGTGATGCTGGCTGAGGATTGCATAATGTTCAGCACCATTTGAGACTCCTCAGATACTGAAGCAGCCTGTGCCCGGATGCAGCAAGACCCGGACAACATCCAGGCTTGGGCTGATTAGTGGCAAGTAACAATTACACCACACAAGGGCCAGGCAATAATCATCACAAACAAGAGAGAATCTGACCATCTCCCTGATGTTCAATGGCATTACGATCGCTGAATTCCCCCACTATCGACATCCTGGGGGTCACCATTGCCCAGAAACTGAACTGGACCAGCCGCGTAAATACTGTGGCTACAAGAGCAGGTCAGAGGCTAGGAATTCTGCAGCGGGTAACTCACCTCCTGACAAAGACTGTTCACCATCTACAAGGCACAAGTCAGGAGTGTGATGGAATACTCTCCATTTGCCTGGATGGGTGCAGCTCCAACAACACTCAAGAAGCTCAACACCATCCAGGACAAAGCTTCCCCTCCAAGCCATACACCATCCTGACTATAGTGGAACTATACCACCGTTCCTTTGCTTTCGCTGGGTCAAATTCCTGGAACTCACTTCCAAACAGCACTGTTGGTGTGCCCTAAGGACTTCCCTGAGAGGGAAACTAAGTGACTTGCTAGGCTGCTTAGGACAAGTAAGAGTCCATCAAGTTTGTGTGGGACTGGAGTCACATATGGATCAGACTGGGTTAAGGACAGCAGGTTTCTTTGCTAAAGGGCATTAATGAGCTAGTTCATTTTTTTATGACTATCTTACAGCTTCATGGTCACTTTTACTGATACTAGTTCTTTATTTCCAGATTTTTTAAAGCTATCATGAGCTCAGGTGCTCTGAGTTATTAGTCCAGGCCTCTGGGTTACTGGTTCTAAAGCATAACCTATGTTACTGTACCCTGTACTACATTAGTTGATATTAGTTTATCCAGCTATTGGCCCTCCCCACCCCTTGGATTAGATACTGCTGTACCCATATTGGTGTGTCTTGATGGTTTCGTGCAGGTAACAGTACCTGGAAGAACCTCCACCACATGGACTACAGCAGTTCAGAAAACAACTCCTCACCAACTTCTCGACTGCAATTAGGGATGAACAATAAATGCTGGGTTGCCAGCGACGTCCGCATCCCATGAATGAATAAAAATAGAGATAAATACTTCTATGTACAAGATCAAAAGTCATCTCAGTATTGTAGGGGTGGCACAGTGGCGCAGTGGTTAGCACCGCAGGCTCACAGCTCCAGCGACCCGGGTTCAGTTCTGGGTACTGCCTGTGCGGAGTTTGCAAGTTCTCCCTGTGACCGCGTGGGTTTCCGCTGGGTGCTCCGGTTTCCTCCCTCAGCCAAAGACTTGCAGGTTGGTAGGTAAATTGGCCATTATAAATTGCCCCGAGTGTAGGTAGGTGGTGGGGATGTAGTAGGGAATATGGGATTAATGTAGGATCAGTATAAATGGGTGGTCGTTGGTCGGCACAGACTCGGTGGGCCGAAGAGCCTGTTTCAGTGCTGTATCTCTAAATAAATAAAAATAAATAAAATAAAAATCGTAATGCCTTTTTCTACAGCAAAGCCAAAGGAGTCTGGAGGTGGAGCAAGAGGTAGTGGCAAGAAAAGTGGGAAAAAAGAAGAATCTGCCTGGTGGAACCGGCTACAGAAGGTTTGTTTTTTGGGCGAGTTAGTTCTTCTCTTGCTGACTAATACACACAGCTAATTAGGTACAGCCAATACTGTAACTGTAGTGAAGTAATCTGTTTGTGAAATGTAAAAACAAATCATTTCCATCAATCTGTAATTGAAATAAAAAAACTACAGTCATTCACTGTATAGAGATGAAATCCACTGAACTATATCTATATACATAGAAAATAAAGTTTATGTTGAAGGGTTCATCATTATTGTTTAATATTTCTAAATTAAAAATTGTTTTGGTTATTGTTACGACTGACCACTCCTGTCAAAGTCCCCAATCAAAATATACGATTCTGATTGTAGTGGGACCAATGCACTTTTAATTCAATCCCATCGCTCTATAGATCGGCTAACGTATCATTTCAAACTTTACAAATTAAAGAAAGACCCAGCCAAATTGTACCATTTATTAACCCCCCCCAAATGAGGCTAACCAAACCAAACCAAAAAGTCTTTAAATCAACAAATTAACTCTTTAATTAGAAGAACTAAATTCTTAAACACTGAAGATATAAACAACATTTAAAATTGAAAAAAATTAGTGTCCTTGCAAATTTACAGTCCAATGTTGCTTGAAGTCCTCACAGAATGTTGCTTTCCTTCGCCAGCAAATTTCAACAATTAATGACTTGCAAATACCTTCAATGGAATCAAGCTGCCATAGAGTTTTTGAGGGATGAAAGATTGTCACAGTCTAGCTTCCCTTTCTTCAATCTAAATTACCAGAGATCTCTGTTTTGGCTTGACTTTTAGAATTTTGAGAGATAATAATACGTAGACTAAAGTCCTATTCCTTCAGTTTAAATGGTTGCGAGCTCTTTTTCAGGTGTGCTAAACACAACTGTGTCCTCTGTGTCTGTGTCTGTTAGAACAAACTGTCTTCGACTAAAAAGCCAGTTCAAAACTGAATTGTAACAAATGTATCGCATGAGACTCACTCCCAGTGGTTGTATCTATGGTAACAAGAATGCACCCTTTGAATCGCAGTCTCCAAATGGCTGTTTGTAAGGCAACGAAAATGCACCTTCCTGTAACTCCTAAGGCTTGCCGGCTCTTAAAGCAATACTGATCCCTTGCAAGCCTTAAAGGCAAACCGCGTATTCCGAAAAAAAAAACTACAGGACCATGACATTATCAATCTAACAGTTTCATTCCAAATGTGACTTTTAACTTTTTGAGTTTGAGTTTCTAGTGCTTTGAATGTATGAATAATTCAGAGAGTAGTACTTTTTTGTTAGCACAATCAAGCATAACTTATGTCACATCATTAACATAACAGTTGACTCTCGTGATTCTCTGAGTAATGTTATGACAGAGGCAGGATGAGTGCACTGTCTTTCTCTAATTCCACTTCTTCGCAGGTCACAACATATATTTAAATTTTTACCCAGTTACTGATATAACTAATTATATACTCTTTTTATTTCAGAATAAAATCCACCAACCAGGTTTCTTTAAACAACAAAATTATCAATTTATTATAAAACAAAACATATTCAGTAAAGATGCAAAGCATTAACACACAGATTGAAATATAAAAGTTCCCTTCTAACTTAGCCCAACACACACACACACTCTCTCTCTCTCTCTCTTTCTGTCTCTCTCTCTCTCTTTCTGTCTCTCTCTCTCACTCTCACACACACACACACGCGCGGTTAGAGAAAAAAATGAGAAGTTTTCTCTGCAGAGATCGCTTTACAAAGAAAGACAAAAAAATACTTTAGCCAAATACTTGGTAATTCTTGAAGGGAAAGGATAAAGTATAGAATGATATCAGTTGTCCTTTTCCTGGCGTCTCAAAATACACGTAAACGCCCGTCACTGGGATTCTTTTGGAACAGTTCTCTTCAGGCGACGTCAGGGATTAGTCTGGCAGGCTTTCAAGGAGAAATGTGGCATCAGGGGTTTCAGCTATCACACTCTGTATTCTTAGGGTTTCTCAGAGAGGTGGAGAAAGGATGAGTTGGATGCTTCTCTCAGCAGGCTGCAAACCCAACTGACTCAAAACAATATCCAAACTGAAATCAACTTTTGACATGTCACTTCTCTGTAAACAACTCCCATAGTCAGAAGGCACCAGCTTACCTGAAGACATGTGACTTCCAGTAAGTGTTTTTAAATAAAGTCCCAAAGTCCTTCCAGTGACCTTTTCAAAAAAAAAAGTCCAGCATTTATGGCATCGTTTCAGTCCTCCAAAGGAATCCATTTCCACAATTATAAAACACAGATCCTCACAAAAATGTTAACAAATGGAGGTACTTTCATAACAGCAACAGTATCTGCCATATTATAACGTAACTATTTGAATAAGCATGCATGCCTCACTGTAATCTCATATTAAACCAGGATTTCAAATCTTTAATTTCCATCTAGTTTTAACAATTTATTAATATATCACAACTGAAAAATCTTTTTTGATTTGATAGTCAATAGTTTCCATGACTATTAATTCAGAGGGACTGAATGGTTGATATAGGTATAGATATAAATTTTATGTGATGTCTTCTATATACTTTTTATTAATTCTAGGGAGACCTTCCATGGGATGATAAGGAATTCCGATATTTAGCTGTGGGGATAGCTGGACTTTTCTCTGGATTCGTGTATTTCTACTACCGAGACCCTGGCAGGGAAATTACTTGGAAAGATTTTGTAAATTATTACCTGGCACGAGGTATGGTAAGTAATTTTAAAACCTGTCTTCCCGATACAAAAATAAGTTTATGACAATGCAAGAGTAATAATGCATGTATTCAGCTTGGGCTCCCACATAAGAACATGAGAAGTAGGAGTAGTCCATTCGGCCCTTCGAGCCTGATCTGCCATTCAATATGATCATAGCTGATCTTTTACCTCAACTTCACTCTCCTCCCCGCTCCCTATATCCCTTGTTTCCCCGAGAGTTCAAAAATCTGTCGATCTCAGTCTTGAATAAACTCCATGATGGAGTATCCACAGGCTCTGGGTTAGAGAATTCCAAAGATTCACAACTCTGAGTGAAGAAATTTCTCTTCATCTCAGTCGTAAATGATCAACCCCTTATCCTGACGCTGTGCTTTTTCGGTGCTTGGTGAGGGCAGGTGGCGCTGTTGCTGCCAATGCTGCTGTTGGGCCCCTTGTGGGCCCCCCCACCGGAGCCCGCTGGGAGGCCACCAGGGTTTACCTGGCAGTCTTCCAAAGCAGTGGAGGATTTCCCCGCCACCTCTGGTTAAATGCCAACAGAGGCGGGAAGAGGCCCTTAATTGGCTACTTAAGTGGCTCAATTGGGCTCTGGGCTGAAGGGCTGTCTGCCACCTTTCCCACTGCTGGCAAGATGCCATAGTGGCAGGAAGACAATGGGCACGCCATCAATCACCTCCCTGCGCCATCTTGCCAGCTTTTCTGCCTCCTAGACCATCCCCAAAGGGCTGGTAAAATCCAGCCCAAGCTCACACTGTCCACCCCCTTCGGAATCTTGTATGTTTCAATGAGATCACCTCTCATTCTTCTAAACCCCAGAGAGTACAGGCCCAATTTACTCAGCTTCTCATCATAGGGCAATCCTGTCATCACAGGAGCCAATCTAGTGAACCTTCGCTGTACTGCCTCCAAGGCAAGTGTATCTTTCTTTAGATATGACCAAAACTGCGCACAGTACTCCAGGTGTGACCTCACCAAAGCCCTATACAGTTGTAGCAAGACTTTGTTATTCTTGTACTCCAATCCCCTTACAATAAAGGCCAATGTGCCATTTGCCTTCCAAATTGCTTGTGCACCTGCATGCTAACTTTGTGTGTTTTTTGTATGAGTACACCCAAACATGGAATTGTAGAATGGCCTCCTTCTGTGCTGTAACCATTCAGCCCGTCGTGTCTGTGTTGCCTCTCTGCAAGAGCAACTCACCTAATCCCACTCTCCAGCCTTTTCCCCATAGCCATGCAAATTTTTTCTCTTCAGATAATTGTCCAATTCTCTTTTGCAGACCTCGATTGAACCTGCTTCCACCACACTCTCAGGCAGAGCATTCCCAATCCTAACCACTCACTGTGTAAAAAAGTTTTTCCTCATGTCACCTCTGGTTCTTTTGCCAATCACATTAAGTCAGTGTCTTCTGGTTCTGTATCCTTTGGCCAATGGGAACAGTTTCTCCCTATCTACTCTGTCCAAACCCCTCATGATTTTGAGCACCTCTATCAAATCTCCTCTTAATCTTTGCCAAGGAGAACAGGCCCAGCTTCTCCAACCTATCCACGTAACTGAAGTTCCTCATCCCTGGAACCATTCTCGTGAATCTTTTCAGCACCCTCTCCAATGCCTTAATATCCTTCCTAAAGTGTGGTGCCCAGAACTGGGCACAATACTCCAGCTGAGGCCGAACCAGTGTTTTATGCAGGTTTATCATTAACTTCCTTGTTCTTATACTCTATGTCCCTATCTATAAATCCCAGGACCCTGTATACTGTATTAGTCTCTTTCTTAGCCTGCTGTGCAACCTTCAATGATTTGTACACATATACCCCCAGGTCCCTCTGTTCCTGCATCCCCTTTAGAATTGTACCCTTTAATTTATATTGCCTTTCCTCGTTCTTCCTACCGAAATGTATCTTTTCACACTTTTCTACATTAAATTTCATCTGCCGCTTGTCCGCCTATTCCACTAGCCAGCTATGTCCTCTTGAAGTTTATCGCTATCCTCCTTACAGTCCACAATACTTCCACATATTGTTATCACAAATTTTGAAATCGTGCCCTGTACACCCAAGTCTCTGTTGTTAATATATACCAAGAAGAGCAGGGGTTCCAACATTGACGCCTGGGGAACCCCACTATATATCTTCCTCCAGTCTGAAAAACAACTGTTCACCACTACTCTCTGTTTCCTACCACTCGGCCAATTATGTATCCATGCTGCTACTGTCCCTTTTATTCCATGGGCTCTAATTTTGCTGGCAAGCTTTGTTATGTGGCACTTCATCAATTGCTTTTTGGACGTCCGTGTACACTACACCAACCGCATTACCTTCATCAATCCTCTCCGTTAACTCATCCAAAAACTCAAGCAAGTTAGTTAAACATGATTTGCCTTTAACAAATCTGTGCTGACTTTCCTTAATTAATCCACATTTGTCCAAATGACTGTTATCTTAGTCCCAAATTATCGTTTCTAAAAGTTTTCCTACCATTGAGGTTAAACTGATTGGTCTGTAGTTGCTGGGCTTGTCCTTGCACCCTTTCTTGAATAAGGGTATAGCATTAGCAATTCTCCAGTCCTCTGGCATCACTCCTGTATCGAGGATTGGAAGATTATGGCCAGTTCTTCCACAATTTTCATCCTTCTCTAAGTTTTCTTGGATGCATCTCATCCAGTCCTGGGGACTTATCAACTTGAAATACAGCCATTCTATCTAGTACCTTCTCTTTATCAATTTTTAATCTGTCCAGTGTCTCAACGAACTCCTCTTTCATCATCACTTGGGTAACATCTTCTTCCTTAGTAAAGACAGATGCAAAGTACTCATTTGGCACCTCAGCCATGTCCCCTGATTCTGCATAAATCCCTTTTAGGTCCCGAATTGGCCCCACTCCTCCTTTTACCACCTTTTTGCTATTTATGTGCCTATAGAAGATTTTTAGCTTCCCTTTATGTTAGCTGCTAGTCTCCTCTCATACTGTCTCTTTGCTTCTCTTATTTACTTTTTCATTTCCCCTTTGAACCTTCTGTATTCAATCTGGTTCTCAATTGTATTATCCACCTGACGTGTCTTATGCACCCTTTTTCTGCTTCATCTTACTTTCTATCTCTTTCATCATCCAAGGCGCTCTGGATCTGTTTGCTCTACTTTTCCCCCTCGTGGGAATGTACCTCGACTGTACCTGTACTCTCTCCTCTTTAAAGGCATCTCATTGTTCCATGACAGTTTTTCCTGCCAATCTTTGATTCCAATTTATTTGGGCCAGATCCATTCTCACTCCATTGAAGTTGGCCCTCCCCCAATTAATTACTCTTACTCTGGATTACTCCTTCTCCTTTTTCATAGCTAACCTAAACCATATGATGTGATGGTCACTGTCCCTGAACCAAGTCCCTCTCAACATTAACATTTAAAAGTTTCATGCCTTTTGCAAAATATTCTGCTTTTCTATTCTTACTGCTAAAGTGAATAACCTCATACTTCCCCACATTATACACCTTCTTGCACCTTGTTCCCCACTCACTTAACCTGTCTATATCTCTTTGCGTCCCACAGCTTGTATTCCCACCTAAAGTTATATCGTCAGCAAACTTAGATACATTACTCTTGGTCTCTTTGTCTTTGTCATTAATATAGATTGTAAATAGCTGAGGCAACATCATTAATCTTTGTGGCACTCCACTAGTTACAGCCTGCCAAAGAGACTTGAAAATGCCCCTAATCTTTGCTTCCTGTCTGTACTCAATCCTCCATTCATGCTGATATATTACCCGCGACTCCATGAGCCCTTATCTTGCCTATTAACCTTTTGTGTGGCATCTTATCGAATGTCTTTTGGAAATCTAAGATTTCCCCTTTATCAGCACTACTAGTTACATCTTCAAAAAACTTGTAATAAATTTGTCAAACACTATTTCCCTTTTGTAAAACCATGTTGACTTTGATCATACTATAATTTTCCATGTGTATTGATGAGACTTCCTTAATGGATTCCAGCGTTTTCCTGATGACTGATGTCAGGTTAACTGGCCTGTAGTTCCCTGTTTTCTGACTCCTTCCTTTATTGAATAGCAATGTTATATTTGCTAACTTCCAATCTACTGGGACAGTTCTCGAATCTAAGGGATTTTGGAAAACCATAACTAATGCATCTACTATCTCTGCAGCTACCTCTTTTAGAACCCTTGGATGTAGGCCATCCAGTCCTTTGTCTGCTTTTATACCCTTCAGTTTCTCTAATACTTTTTCTCTGTTGATATCAATTACCTTAAATTCCTCATTCTTATTAGCCCCTTGGCTACCTTCTGTTTCTGGTATGTAATTTATGTCTTCTTCTATGAAGACAGACACAAAATATTTGTTCAGCATCTTGGCAATTTCCTCATTCCCCTGATAATTTCTCCTGTCTTTGCCTTTAGCAGACCAACGTTTACTTTTAGCTACTCTCCTTTTTAGATACTTGTAAAAGCTCTTATCTGTTTTTTGTATTCCTGGCTAGTTTACTTTCATTCTATTTTTTCTCTTTTTATCAATTTTTTGGTGGCCCTTTGCTGGTTTCTAAAACCCTCGCAACCTTTACTACTATTCGTTGCCACATTATAAGCCTCTTTTACAAGAGAAGTTATGGATAGTATTAGATTAAGCCACAGATGAATCTTTCTTGCTGAGTTTTTATTTTTTAATGGAATGTATTTTTGTTGAACGTTTTAAAAAGTTTCTTTAAATGTTTCCCACTGTTTATTTACTGCCATGCCTTTTAGTCTATTTACCCAATCAACCTTAGCCAGCTCTCCCCTCATACTTATATATTTGGCTTTGTGTAAGTTTAAGATTTTTGTCTGGTACTGGAGTATCTCGCTTTCAAACTTAACATGGAGTTCAGTTGTATTCTGGTCACTTGTTCCCAGAGATTACTCCTATGAGATTACTAATTAAAGCTGCTTCATTGCACAATAGTAGATCTAAGATAGCTTTATTTCTAGTTGGCTCCATCATATATTGTTCCAGGAAACTGTTGCGAAAGTATTCCAAAAACTCATCTTCCAGACTATCTTTGCCAATTTGATTTGTTCATTGTGGCTTTCAAAAGGAATTGGATAATTATCTGAAGAGAAAAAATTTGCAGGGACATTGGTAAAGGACTGGGGTGTGGGATGAGCTGAGTTGCTCTTTCAGAGAGCTGTCATGCCTCCTGTGCAGTAATCATTCCATGATTTAAGTCCCCCACGATTATTACATTGCCTTTGTTACAAGCTACAATTATTTCTTGGTTCATGCTCTGTCCAATGCTGTAACAACTGTTACAGGGTCTATAAACTACTCCCACCAGTGTTTTATGAGCCTTGTTATTCCTAATCTCCACCATATTGATTATACTTCCTGATTTTCTGAGCCAAGATCCTTTCTCGCTAATATCCTTACGTCATCCTTTACTATCAGGGTTATTCCTTCTCCTTTTCCATTCTGCTTTTTCAAAATGTTGAATACCCTGGGATATTTATTTTGCAGCTTTGGTCATTTTGTAGCCATGTTTCTGTCATGGTGATTAGATCTAAACCATTTATCTCTTTGTGCTGCTACGTTATTCTACGTTATTAGAAATACTTTGTGCATTCTGATAAAGAGCCTTATTTGCTGATGTACTATTGCAAGTAAACTCTCTGTCCCCTCCTGTCCCACTCTGCATTTTTTTTATTTGTTTGTGGGATGTGGATGTCACTGGCTAGGCCAGCATTTATTGCCCATCCCTAATTGCCTTTGAACTGAATGGCTTGCTAGGCCATTTCAGAGAGAATTTTTAAGAGTCAACCACATTGCTGTGGGTCTGGAGTCACATATAGGTCAGACCAGGTAAGGATGGCAGATTTCCTTCCCTAAAGGCCATTAGTGAACCAGATTTATTAATTGAATTCAAATTTCACCATCTACTGTGGTGGGATTCGAACCCATGGCCCCAGAGAACTAGCCTGGGCCTCTGGATTACTAGTCCAGTGACATTACCATACACCACCGCCTCCCCCTTAACTTGTCTTTACCCAAATCACTACACTGCTCTATTATGTCGACTTACTCTTTAGATTTCTAAATCTCCCTTCCCATGACCCCTCTTTTAGTTTAAAGCCCTATCCAGAACCCTAATTTATATGATTCGCTGATCCCTGCCCGGTTTAAGTGGAGCCCATTCCAATGGAACAGCTCCCTCTTTCTCCAGTATAAGTGCTGGTGCCCCAAGGATCAAAACCTCTTCCCACACCACTCTGAACTACGTGTTTAATTCTCTAATCTGCTTGCCCCTATACCAATTGGTGCGTGGCTCAGGTAACAATTCAGAGATTATTACTTTTGAGGTTCTGCATTTTAATTTGGACCCTAACTCCTCAAACTCTCAGCAGAATATCATTCCTAGTACTGCCTATGTAGTTGGTTCATATGTAGACCACAGCAACTGGATCTTCCCCCTCCCACTCCAAGTTCATCGTCAGCCTGAGGAGATGTCTCTAACCCTGACATTGGGCATGTACCACAACCTTTGGAACTCCTGTTTATGGCTGCAGAGAACACTATCTATCCCCCTGACTATACTGTCCCCTATCATTGCTGCATTCCTTCTCACTCCTCCCACAAATAGCTTCTTGTACCATGGTACTATGGTCATTTTGCACGTCCATCCCACAGTCATTGTTCTAATTCACACAGGTAATAAGTACCTTGTCCCTGTTGGTCAAGGACCGAGGCTCCTCCATCACTGCATCCTAGATCCCCATACCTGCCTGACTCGCAGTCACTACCCTCCTGTTCTGACTATTGAGCAACTCTAAAGTTCTACTTCTCCAATGGGATGTGACTACCTTCTGGAACAAAGTGTCCAGGTAACTCTCCCCCTCCTTGATGTCCTGCAATGTCTACACCTCAGACTCCAGCTCACCAAGTCCCTCAAGCTGCAGACACTTATTGCAGATACGGTTGTCAGGAATGGCAATGCTTTCCACAAAATCCCACATGTTGCAGTCATGACACACCACCATGTCTGTCTGTCCTTATTTATTTATTTGATTCATGACCAGTGATCAACACACCATGAGACATGGCACTTGCCCATATAGGAGAGGAAAGCCCCAATTTCAATCCCTGCTCACTGACAAGTTAGGCGATCTCACCTGCTCCTGATTTGTGTGGAAAAGTAGAAATTAGGCAAGGACACAATATAGCTTAGTTGTGATGTTCTCAGTTGAACTGACAGCAGACACTTGAGCCTAGATTTTTATTGGCTCGGAGACTGTAAGGCTCTATCTTGGAGCTGTGGTGCGCTTTACATCTGCCAGTTTGCTCACAGGCTGACTTCATGGGATCTTTATGGAAGTCAGTTTCTGGCTCATGTTGGAGAATTTAAAATGGATGTGGCCACATATATGGGGATAGAAATCAGTATAGCTTTTATGAAGGCTGAATTGATGCAGGCTGGCTTTAATAGATGAAAAATAAAAAGCCTTTATGGGGCAAATTATCGATTGACACAAACCAATGACAGATCAAATATATGGAGGCAGGACATGGAGTCTGTAGCAAAATAATGGTGCATGCAACATCTGAACCTTCTGTTTGATGACTGGCAAGATGGGTCTGAGGAAAGCTGTTGTGTTTATCACTCCAGGGCATTCTTCTCAGAACATACCACTACAACATAGTGGTGAGGCTCATTGCTGTGAACAGTTCCTTGCATGAACTCGAACTGATGCAGAAGAGAGTGGTATATCTTGAGGAATTGCCAAGAACCCTGTTTTCTCCCCCCACCCACTCATCAGTATTTTGGAAATGTTGTGACATTGGCAGCTACATCATGCCCTGGTGCTAGTCATTTGTAGAGGAAGTGGAATAGCACTTTATTCTGACCAAGCATCAGTCACTTGTTCCACACCTCTGCGGGCAGCATATTGGTTGATATTGCTGATAATTTGTGTGCGAGACTGGACAGAAGTGGAAGCAAAAGATTTTAGTCTGCTGGTAATCTTGCCTGACACTGATGGTACTGTCCGTATGGTGCAGGTTGGGTGCAAGCGTCCTTGCAGCAGGTGGAACAGCTGATGCGGAGCCTGCAGAGCCAATTCACTGCAGTCAGTGACAGGTAGGTGTGCCAGGGCCTGCAAATATATTTGAATCATCAAATTTTATAGCATAGAAGGAGGCCATTCAATCTGTTGCACTCATGTTGTCTCTGAAAGAGCTATCTAAGGTCCCTTTCCCTTCACTTTCTGCATGCACTTTTAAATAGAATCATGGCCCTCTCTATTTTAGATGTGGCATCATGGTGGATGCAGCCATACTTGTCCTGTTGCTGCCTGAACTCTTTGGCATGCCTTCTTGTACCAAGTTCTACTTAAAACATTAAATATTACGACTGGGATGCTTTCAAAGCAATCCTGGCATTAAGGTTAAAATGATTTGCTATAGGTCAAGGGCACGGACTCGGGGTATGTTCTTCTTAGATGCCAAGGTACACCCTGGGTAAAATGAATGTTGGTATTGTGGGT
Organism: Heterodontus francisci; assembly: GCF_036365525.1. NCBI lineage: Eukaryota > Metazoa > Chordata > Chondrichthyes > Heterodontiformes > Heterodontidae > Heterodontus > Heterodontus francisci. The sequence goes on along the minus strand of NC_090387.1, from coordinate 34,321,137 downwards.
GATGCTTAACAGATCCCATCTTTAAGGAGTACCTTGTTTTGCAGAACTCATGGAAATAGTTTCTGTACAGTAAGTTTTTCTGTGATATTCTGTTGCTCTTATTAGCTACACATTTCTTCTATGATCTGTTTCAGAAAAGCAGGAAAACATTATATGAAATGTTAGAATTAGAATTAGAACATTACAGCGCAGTACAGGCCCTTCGGCCCTCTATGTTGCGCCGACCTGTGAAACCATCTGACCTACACTATTCCATTTTCATCCATATGTCTATCCAATGACCACTTAAATGCCCTTAAAGTTGGCGAGTCTACTACTGCTGCAGGCAGGGCGTTCCACGCCCCTACTACTCTCTAAGTAAAGAAACTACCTCTGACATCTGTCCGATATCTATCACCCCTCAACTTAAAGCTATGTCCCCTCGTGTTTGCCATCACCATCCGAGGAAAAAGACTCTCACTATCCACCATATCTAACCCTCTGATTATCTTATATGTCTCTATTAAGTCACCTCTCCTCCTCCTTCTCTCCAACGAAAACAACCTCAAGTCCCTCAGCCTTTCCTCGTAAGACCTTCCCTCCATACCAGGCAACATCCTAGTAAATCTCCTCTGCACCCTTTCCATAGCTTCCACATCCTTCCTATAATGCAGTGACCAGAACTGCACGCAATACTCCAGGTGCGGTCTCACCAGAGTTTTGTAGAGCTGCAGCATGACCTCGTGGCTCCGAAACTCGATCCCCCTACTAATAAAAGCTAACACACCATATGCCTTCTTAACAGCCCTATTAACCTGGGTAGCAACCTTCAGGGATTTATGCACCTGGACACCAAGATCTCTCTGTTCATCTACACTACCAAGAATCTTCCCATTAGCCCAGTACTCTGCATTCCTGTTACTCCTTCCAAAGTGAATCACCTCGCACTTTTCCGCATTAAACTCCATTTGCCATCTCTCAGCCCAGCTCTGCAGCCTATCTATGTCCCTCTGTACCCTACAACATCCTTCGGCACTATCCACAACTCCACCGACCTTCGTGTCATCCGCAAATTTACTAACCCACCCTTCTACACCCTCTTCCAGGTCATTTATAAAAATGACAAACTGCAGTGGCCCCAAAACAGATCCTTGCGGTACACCACTAGTAACTAAACTCCAGGATGAACATTTGCCATCAACCACCACTCTGTCTTCTTTCAGCTAGCCAATTTCTGATCCAAAGCTCTAAATCACCTTCAACCCCATACTTCCGTATTTTCTGCAATAGCCTACCGTGGGGAACCTTATCAAACGCCTTACTGAAATCCATATACACCACATCCACTGTTTTACCCTCATCCACCTGTTTGGTCACCTTCTCAAAAAACTCAATAAGGTTTGTGAGGCAACCTACCCGTCACAAAACCGTGCTGACTATCGCTAATGAACTTATTCTTTTCAAGATGATTATAAATCCTGTCTCTTATAATCTTTTCCAACATTTTACCCACAACCGAAGTAAGGCTCACAGGTCTATAATTACCAGGGCTGTCTCTACTCCCCTTCTTGAACAAGTGTACAACATTTGCTATCCTCCAGTCTTCCGGCACTATTCCTATCGACAATGACGACATAAAGATCAAGGACAAAGGCTCTGCAATCTCCTCCCTAGCTTCCCAGAGAATCCTAGGATAAATCCCATCTGGCCCAGGGGACTTATCTATTTTCACACTTTCCAAAATTATTAACACCTCCTCCTTCCGAACCTCAATCCCATCCAGCCTAGTCGCCTGAATCTCAGTATTCTCCTCGACAACATTTTCTTTCTCTACTGTAAATACTGATGCAAAATATTCATTTAACACTTCCCCTATCGCCTCTGATTCCACACACAACTTCCCACTACTATCCTTGATTGGCCCTAATCTAACTCTAGTCATTCTTTTATTCCTGATATACCTATAGAAAGCCTTAGGGTTTTCCCCGATCCTATCCGCCAACGACTTCTCGTGCCCTCTCCTTGCTCTTCTTAGCTCTCCCTTTAGATCCTTCCTGGCTAGCTTGTAACTCTCAAGCGCCCTAACTGAGCCTTCACGTCTCATCCTAACATAAGCCTTCTTCTTCCTCTTGACAAGCGCTTCAACGTCTTTAGTAAACCACGGCTCCCTCGCTCGACAACTTCCTCCCTGCCTCACAGGTACATACTTATCGAGGACACGCAGTAGCTGCTCCTTGAATAAGCTCCACATTTCGATTGTTCCCATCCCCTGCAGTTTCCTTCCCCATCCTACGCATCCTAAATCTTGCCTAATTGCATCATAATTTCCTTTCCCCCAGCTATAATTTTTGCCCTGCGGTATATACCTGTCCCTGCCCATCGCTAAGGTAAACCTAACCAAATTGTGATCACTATCACCAAAGTGCTCACCTACATCTAAATCTAACACCTGGCCGGGTTCATTACCCAGTACCAAATCCAATGTGGCATCGCCCCTGGTTGGCCTGTCTACATACTGTGTCAGAAAACCCTCCTGCACACACTGGACAAAAACTGACCCATCTAAAGTACTCGAACTATAGTATTTCCAGTCGATATTTGGAAAGTTAAAGTCCCCCATAACAACTACCCTATAACACTAAATTTTAATTGAAATAAAATGCACCAAAGATTTTCTGAAAAATAAATACTTTCATATAGTAAACACCAGCTCAAAAATACGAAATGTATAATTAAAATAAATGACAAACTTATTTCCTTCTGTCCCTGCAAATGAGGACATTTAGCTGTTTTCATTTAATTTTTAAAAATTATTTTATGGGGATATGGACGTCGCTGGCCAGGCCAGCATTTATTGCCCATCCCTAATTGCCCTTGAGAAGGTGGCGGTGAGATTCCTTCTTGAACCGCTGCAGTCCATGTTGGGTAGGTGCACCCACGGTGCTGTTACGAAGGGAGTTTCAGGATTTTGACCCAGCGACAGTGAAAGAATGGTGATATAGTTCCAAGTCAGGATAGTGTGTGGCTTGGAGGGGAACTTGCAGCTGGTGGTGTTACCATGCATCTGCTGCCTTTGTCCTTCTAGTTGTAGAGGTTGCGGGTTTGGAAGGTGCTGTCTAAGGAGCCTTGGTGCGTTGCTGCAGTGCATCTTGTAGATGGTACACACTGCTGCCACTGTGCATCGGTGGTGGAGGGAGTGACTGTTTGTGAATGGGGTGCCAATCAAGCGGGCTGCTATGTCCTAGATGGCGTCGAGCTTCTGAGTGTTGTTGGAGCTGCACCCATCCATGCAAGTGGAGATGGCGGTGGGGGGCGGTTGGACCTGCTCAGTGGATCACTTGTCTAAACATTGCACATTTCTGTGGGCTTGCTAAAGGCCTCCTTTGACATGCTGAATGCTTTTGTAATTAGCCTTATGCTCAAAATGAGTAGGAGTGAAGTTATTTGGTTGTGTATTTCCAAACAGAAAGTTGGTCCAGGTATGAATCTAGTGTGGATTAGATAGAGACATTTACGGCCCAATTTTTTTCAGTCCTCAGTCACCTGAAATCTGCCACCACCAGGCGGAAAATCCTCTCTGCTGTTCAGGCTTAAAGTTTAAGATTGACAGGTCTGGCAGCATACTTGGGCTGTGCATTAGGCTGTGATAAAAGCGCAGAAAATTGGGACTGAGAAAATGAGCTGTTTAGTGTAAATATTAACTGCCAAAATGTACAGGTCTATACTATACTAGTTGCATTACTCAGTTTCTATCACAGTATACCAAGTGGGTTTCACCTGATGCACTAGGGCTATATAAAGCCCCTAAACCTTGACTAACTGGTCCTTGATACTAGTCAACTTAGTCCTATTTGGCTTATATTTCTTATTCACAAGTTCATCCTATTTGAGTTTTCAGCGCCTGGAGGTTAGGAAAGGGCTGTTTTTTGCACCATTGCCTCTTTTGGTGAAATCCAGAATCAAAACACCTAGAATTGTTAGTACCAACAATTTGAGATACATGCATGTTAATGGAAACATGGTTTAATCTTATGTGGTCTCTGACATGCTATGGTATGTACCCGTACCCCGTCTAAGAGCGAAGTCCAAAGTACGGAAAGTCCTCATCAGAGAACTCCTCTTTGCTGACGATGCTGCTTTAACATCTCACACTGAAGAATGCCTGCAGAGTCTCATCGACAGGTTTGCGTCTGCCTGCAATGAATTTGGCCTAACCATCAGCCTCAAGAAAACGAACATCATGGGGCAGGATGTCAGAAATGCTCCATCCATCAATATTGGCGACCACGCTCTGGAAGTGGTTCAAGAGTTCACCTACCTAGGCTCAACTATCACCAGTAACCTGTCTCTAGATGCAGAAATCAACAAGCGCATGGGTAAGGCTTCCACTGCTATGTCCAGACTGGCCAAGAGAGTGTGGGAAAATGGCGCACTGACACGGAACACAAAAGTCCGAGTGTATCAGGCCTGTGTCCTCAGTACCTTGCTCTACGGCAGCGAGGCCTGGACAACGTATGCCAGCCAAGAGCGACGTCTCAATTCATTCCATCTTCGCTGCCTTCGGAGAATACTTGGCATCAGGTGGCAGGACTATATCTCCAACACAGAAGTCCTTGAAGCGGCCAACATCCCCAGCTTATACACACTACTGAGTCAGCGGCGCTTGAGATGGCTTGGCCATGTGAGCCGCATGGAAGATGGCAGGATCCCCAAAGACACATTGTACAGCGAGCTCGCCACTGGTATCAGACCCACCGGCCGTCCATGTCTCCGTTATAAAGACGTCTGCAAACGCGACATGAAATCGTGTGACATTGATCACAAGTCGTGGGAGTCAGTTGCCAGCATTCGCCAGAGCTGGCGGGCAGCCATAAAGACAGGGCTAAATTGTGGCGAGTCGAAGAGACTTAGTAGTTGGCAGGAAAAAAGACAGAGGCGCAAGGGGAGAGCCAACTGTGCAACAGCCCCAACAAACAAATTTCTCTGCAGCACCTGTGGAAGAGCCTGTCACTCCAGAATTGGCCTTTATAGCCACTCCAGGCGCTGCTTCACAAACCACTGACCACCTCCAGGCGCGTATCCATTGTCTCTCGAGATAAGGAGGCCCAAAAGAAGACTCAGTTTCTATCACAGTATACCAAGTGGGTTTCACCTGATGTACTAGGGCTATATAAAGCCCCTAAACCTTGACTAACTGGTCCTTGATACTAGTCAACTTAGTCCTATTTGGCTTATATTTCTTATTCACAAGTTCATCCTATTTGAGTTTTCAGCTCCTGGAGGTTAGGAAAGGGCTGTTTTTTGCACCATTGCCTCTTTTGGTGAAATCCAGAATCAAAACACCTAGAATTGTTAGTACCAACAATTTGAGATACATGCATGTTAATGGAAACATGGTTTAATCTTATGTGGTCTCTGACATGCTATGGTATGTACCCATATACGTACCACATGAAGATAAAAGCTTGAACACCCCTAACGTAGGTTATTAATAAAGCCTAAATGTTGTTGTAACCTCTGCTGGCTAGGGTCCGTTACTACAACAATGTGTTGATGCTTTCCTTTTTGTATTAAGGATGCTAACATAAGTGAGGTATCCTGAGCAATACTGCCTTTGCCATGGCAACGGACAAACCAGCCTGCAGTCTGGTTTTCTCTAAAACATGGAAACTGGCTGTATATGTTCAGAACCACATGTGATTTGTGTTTCTGTTTCCAAATGCATAGCAGCATCCTGAATTTCCAAAGAAATGTCTGGTTAGTGTATGGACTTTTTTTACTTGATTGCACATGCTTAGAATTACGTGTTGGAGAGAGGGTTGCACTTATTGGTAGGTTTTCCAGTGTGTCCTACAACTTTTTTTCTTTGCAAATGGAGACACTAAAGAAACGGATGTCCAGATAGATAAGAAGTAACAGAGACAGCTGGAGAAGAAGGAAATAGAACAGCAAACAGGAGGTACATGGAATCAGATTGAAGGATATAAGTGTAAGGTTAGAGAGATTTAATTGTTTCAGATTAATTTCATTGTAGTTTTCATAAATAATATGCTAAAAAATTCATGTTTGTGACCCACTAAAATTAATCAATTGCTGTCCAGCAACTCCCTCTTGGTTCTGAAGTCTCAATATGTTTGATTTTGTCTATTACCTCCAAAATGGTGTATTGTATAGAGATGGTATCCCTGTAAACAAAACACAGATTTCAGAAAAAAAAACTAGTTGCCAGCAAATCCTGATTGTAGTTTTATTCTAGTTTCATTTTGTGAAACATCTTTTTCTATTGTGCGTTGTGGAGCTGTATATATAAACTTAGCTGTAATAATGGCAATAACAGAAGATATAAACCCTAGTAACAAACTGGAAAACTCAAAGGATGAACCATATTACAAAGAGTAGTGTTTGAGATTATAATGAGGTAGCCATTGTTTACACATTGTTTACACAGTGGTGCAGTGGTTAGCACCGCAGCCTCACAGCTCCAGCGACCCGGGTTCAATTCTGGATACTGCCTGTGTGGAGTTTGCAAGTTCTCCCTGTGTCTGCGTGGGTTTTCGCCGGGTGCTCCGGTTTCCTCCCACAGAGCCAAAAACTTGCAGGTTGATAGGTAAGTTGGCCATTATAAATTGCCCCTAGTATAGGTAGGTGGTAGGGGAATATAGGGACAGGTGGGGATGTGATAGGAGTATGGGATTAGTGTAGGATTAGTATAAATGGGTGGTTGATGGTCGGCACAGACTCGGTGGGCTGAAGGGCCTGTTTCAGTGCTGTATCCCTAAATAAAATAATGTTGGAAACCTATAACCTTTATTTGTATGGACAAAACAAGTACAGAAATTGCTCAACATCAATGGAGTAATGTGATGGAAGGGGTCGTCAACAGTGCTCCCAAGTGGCACTTGCTCAGCAATAACCTGCTCACTGATGCTCAGTTTCACTCCACCAGGGCCACTCAGCTCCTGACCTCATTACAGTCTTGGTCCAAACATGGACAAAGAACGGAACTTCAGAGGTGAGGTGAGAGTGACTGCCCTTGACATCAAGGCAGCATTTGACCAAGTATGGCATCAAGGAACCCGAGCAAAACTGGAGTCAATGAAACAGTCCATGTCCAGATGCAGCAAGACCTGGATAACACATCAAGGTTTGGGCTGATAAGTGGCAAGTAACATTTGCACCACATAAGTGCCGGGCAATGACCATCTCCAACAAGAGAGAATCTAACCATCTCCCCTTGATGTTCAATGGTATTACAATTGCTGAATCCCCCACTATCAACATCCTGGGGATTACCATTGACCAGAAACTGAACTGGACCAGCCACATAAATGCTGTAGCTAGAAGAGGAGTTCAGAGGCTGGGAATTCTGCAGCAAGTAACTCACCTCCTGACTCGCCAATCCTGTTCACTATCTACAAGGCACAAGTCAGAAGTGTGATTGAATACTCTCCACTTGCCTGGATGGGTGCAGCTCCAACAACACTCAAGAAACTCAACACCATCCAGGAGAAAGCAGTCCACTTGATTGGCTCCCTATCCACCACCTTCAACATTCACTTCCTTCACCACCGACGCACAGTGACAGCAGTGTGTACTAACTACAAGATGCATTGCAGTAATGCACCAAGGCTCCTTTGATAGTACCTTCCAAACCTGCGACCTCTACCACCTAAAAGGACAAGGGTGCAGATGCATGGGAACACCACCACCTGCAAGTTCCCCTCCAAGCTGCACACCAACCTGACTTGGAACTATATCACCCCGTTCCTTCACTGTCGCTGGGTCAATATTGGAACTCCCTTCCTAACAGCACTGTAGGTGTACCTACACCCCAAGGACTGCAGCGGTTCAAGAAGGCAGCTCACCACCACCTTCTCGAGGACAATTAGGGATGGGCAATAAATGCTGGCCTAGCCAGCAATGTCTACATCCCATGAACAAATAAAAAAAAATTCTAACACACATTAGTCTCTTTAAGTTGGGATTGAGTGTAATGTATCTAGGTTTACTGACATAAAGTTAGGTGGGAAAGTAAGCGGTCAGGTGGATGCAGGGAGGCTGCAGAGCGATTATAGACTGGTTGAGTGAGTGGGCAAGAACATGGTAGATGGAATACAGTGTGGAGAAGTGAAGTTATCCACTTAGGAAAAATAAAAAACAGAATATTTTTTGAATGGTGAGAGACTGGGAAATGTTTGCATTCAGAAAGATCTGGGTATCGTTGTACATGAATCCCACAAAGTAAAAGTACAGGTACAGCAGGCAATTAGGAGGCAAATGTTATGTTAGCTTTTGTTACAAATGGACTGGAGTATAGGAGTAAATAAATCTTATTCCAATTATACTGGGCATTGGTGAGGTCACACCTGGAGTACTGCATGCAGCTTTGGTCTCCTTTTGCAAGAAAGGTTCACTGGACTGGTTCCTGGGATGAGCAGATTGTCCTATGCATAGCAATTGAGTTTCGAAGAATGAGAGGTAATTGAAACATAAAATTCTTAAGGAGCTTGACTGGGTAGATGCTGAGAAAATGTTTTCCTCACTGGGGAATCTAGAACACGGAATCACAGTTTCAGAATAAGGGGTCAGCCATTTAGGACTGAGATGAGGAGAAATTTCTTAACTTAAAGTGGAGTGTATCTTTGGAATTCTCTGTCTCAGAGAGCTTTGGATGCTCTCTCGTTAAGTACATCCAAGACTGAGGTTGATAGATTTTTGGGTGCTAATAGATATGGGGATAGTGCAGGAAGGTGGAATTTGTTTAGAGATACAGCACTGAAACAGGCCCTTCGGCCCACCGAGTCTGTGCCGACTATCAACCACCCATTTATACTAACCCTACACTAATTCCATATTCCTACCACATCCCCACCTGTCCCTATATTTCCCTACCACCTACCTATACTAGGGGCAATTTATAATGGCCAATTAACCTATCAACCTGCAAGTCTTTGGCATGTGGGAGGAAACCGGAGCACCCGGAGGAAACCCACGCAGACACAGGGAGAACTTGCAAACTCCACACAGGCAGTACCCAGAATTGAACCCGGGTCGCTGGAGCTGTGAGGCTGCGGTGCTAACCACTGCGCCACTGTGCCGCCCCACAGGTAGAAAATCAGTTGTGATCTTGTTGAATGGTGGAGCAGGCTTGAAAGGCCAAATGGCTGACTCCAGCTCCTGTTTCTTATGTTCTCAACATCAACCCACCAATTGAGGTGATCTAACCAGAGGTTAAAATTGGAGTACAATTCAGTTGCTGTACACAGGGATTTGCAATGGTATTTCAATTCGAGTATTGTTTACTTATACAGAAACGAAACACGAAAGTTTTTCAAATGCCCTAGCTTAACATTACTGAAATAAGGAGGCAAATAAATGTCTGTCAAAGAACCCTGTCAAGCCCTGCAATTTCTTCTCATTATTTTGCCTGATGTCCTTCACTTTTGATGCAGCCTTTCCCTTCTCAATCCAACCAAACATATGCCAAATCAGTTACTGCTTCAAAAGAACATGATTTTGCCAAAACTAAGTAGAGTGACTACATCACATGAAGTGAAATATAAATGGTGTGGGGACCAAAGTAAAAATGGAGCTGGGACTTGTGTGGTTGCCTGATTCAACAGATTGTTGACAGGATATGTGCTGCCACTGAATTTACTGGTATTAATTTGACCCTTTCAGTCTGTTATTGAAACCAATAGTGCTAAATTTCATAGTTACTATCATTTATTATATATCCAATAACTTTATTTTGTAACTGATTTATCAAACATTTATAAACAGTATGTGGGAAATTGGTTAAATAGTGCTTTTGTGATGGAGAAAATTAACACGGCAATGGGGTTTCATATTAAAGTAACAATTCTGCTTTTGTTCATTTTAGAGATGTGGGCATCGCTGGAAATGCCTGCATTTATTGCCCATCCCTAGTTACAACTGAGTGGCTTACTAGGCCACTTCAGAGTGAGTTAAGACTCGACCATATTTATTTAAACTTCAGCTTTACAGTTTTAGTAAGAACAGACTGAAGGGTTGAAGCTAGTGTCATCATTGTGTTTCAGCAATAGCATCTCCATTTTGAAGATATTTCTCTGTTGAAGTTAAAGGCATTTGCTTAGTTTCTTCGCTGACGATTCACATAGGAACTTGGGAAAAGTTTGAATTTTAATTTTGAAGCTGTGAACTAGTTATTGTTGTATACTGATTGTACAGATCAGAACTTCAGAAGCTGTAACAGTTCTCGCAGTGTTAAAGTATCACCTTTTCACTGCTATTGATGAAACGCATTCCCCTCTATTGCAAGCACGGGAGTCTCTTCATTCTGTTTATTTGTTGTTTCAGGTCGATCGCCTAGAAGTTGTCAACAAGCAATTTGTGCGGGTGATTTTCACTCCAGGGACTACAACTGATGCAGTAAGTCGAGTCTAACCTACATATTATTTTGTCTGGGTATAGTGAAAACTGTACAACAATCTTCTTTGATGATTATTTCTGACAGAGGTTCATAAATCTGAAACATTGCCCCTACCTTCATTCCTCAACAGATGCTGCTTGACCTGCTGAGTGTTGCCAGCATTTTCTGTTTTTATTTAACTTTAAAAGTGAGATTAGCCAATAGAGGGTACTCGTGTCCAACATCAGTGTACTCACCAGCAATCCTAGTGATTACTCATTGAAGCTATAATAACCTGAGCTTAAACCTTAAAAAGTATCATAGCACCTATATTTAACTTATCTCTGCTTCCTTTCATTATCACTGTAGTGGAATAATCTTTTTGTTAAGGTCCAACCTATGCAAATTTAATTAGTGCTTCAGAGAATTTAGAATAGATTTCTGGATGTAAAGTTAGACCTTTAATTTTGTTCAAGTAAAATTTTACTAAATTGCCAAATTTGTTACTCGACAAAATAGACTAAATGTAGGGGTATAGGTTACTGTTTTGTTTATTAATTTGCTGTTCCATCCCCTATTCACTCAGAGCTATGTGTGGTTTAATATTGGAAGTGTGGATACATTTGAGCGCAATTTGGAAAATGTGCAACAGGAGATAGGAATAGAATCAGCAAATCGTGCAGCCGTGGTGTACATCACCGAGAGTGATGGGTAAGCAGAAACTGAATGTGTGTGTGCTTGTGGCCTTTCAAAATAAGGGCGTATGTTCATTTTTAGTGTATGTGTAGGCATGTGTATAGTATCTTAATCTCTCTGTGCTCGGTGCTTTAATTCAGGAAATGACTTGTAGGAGTTACTGAGCTCACTGGCATCAGATCTTGATTGCTGTTATATGAGGTGGTTATTAAAGCAGTGTACTCCATAATAAGGTCACTTCAACTGCATGAAATTTTTTTTTCCACTGTCTTAGATTGGTAACTCCAAGCCAGATTTCCTGAAAATGTAATTAACAATTCCTGTTTAATAAAAAAATCCTCTGGAATTAACTAGTCAAAAACCTAAAGGACATGCTGAGAATCTTTTGTAGGTTTTTGCTTTAAAGGGTCAATGAGGGTGAGGCTTAATCTTTAGGAATAATTTATTACTATGTACAATTAATTAATAGTAATTGCTGGATTTTTTTTATGAACAAGAAAGATCATGTGGGACTGGTAAGCATACTGTAAAATTGGAGGTATACCACCCATATATCACCCCCATGTATGTTAGATTTCTAGACTCAAGAATAATTAAAAGGGCTTTCAGACATAGTACAAAATAAACACGGATTGGATGTTCCACTAATGAGTAAAAGATAAAGTATTCAGAAATACACAGTGGCGCAGTGGTTAGCACCGCAGCCTCACAGCTCCAGCGACCCAGGTTCAATTCTGGGTACTGCCTGTGTGGAGTTTACAAGTTCTCCCTGTGTCTGCGTGGGTTTCTTCCGGGTGCTCCGGTTTCCTCCCACAGCCAAAAGACTTGCAGGTTGATAGGTGAATTGGCCATTATAAATTGTCACTAGTATAGGTAGGTGGGAGGGGAATATAGGGACAGGTGAGGATGTGGTAGGAATATGGGATTAGTGTAAGATTAGTATAAATGGGTGGTTAATGGTCGGCACAGACTCGGTGGGCCGAAGGGCCTGTTTCAGTGCTGTATCTCTAAATCTAAATCTAAATTTGCTGAAACATTAAGGTTCAATTTGCTAAAAATATTCATCAATTCAAGTTAAGGATGGACATCAGACAAGTTAGTCTGTTGAATCTACTCTAATGGCGCTCATCTTTCGCAGTAGACTTCTGAAGTGTTCTTTTTCCTCAACTAAGGATTCACCTCTGCTACGGTCAGCAAGGTCTTTGATCATGTCTGTCCCATTTCCCATGCTTGTGTCCTGACTTGCTGCTCACAACTATGGGAGTCCCTCTTCCATCCAACCAGCCTTCACATTTGTTAGATAACTTTCTGCTGTTTCTGCCACCAAATACATAGTCCCATCCCCTCTTTGCTTTCTAGAGGGATTGTTCTCTCTGTGACTCCTTGGTTCACTCTTTCACCATTCCTACTTCCAGATGCAATACTTGCCAATCCACACAGTTGCCAAACACTCCTGTGTGATACTGAATTCACTTGTCGTGGTGTAGTCCCTTCTGTGTAAGGCCAACGAAATGCAGACTAGGTAACCGCTTTGCTGAACATATCTCTATTGTTCACAAATACGACCTCGGGCTACCTGCATCTCATCACAACTGTGTCCCATTCCTATTCTGACCATACACTGTTCCAACAAAGCTCATTTCATGCTTCAAGAACAATATCTCTTCTTTCTCTTATCTGATCTTACCAGATGCTTCAGACTTCAGCTTTATTCTCATTTCTAACCCTCTTTTAATTTCATACTTGACCCCCAGGCTTTACATGTTTTCCATCTCTTCCATTTTCTGTATTTCCCAGGCCTCCCACTTCTTCAGTTAGTTGCACACTTTATTTAATGCCTTAGAATCATGGAATGGTTACAGCACAGAAGGAGGCCATTCTGCCCATTGTGTCCATGCCAGCTCTCTGCAAGGGCAACTCAGTTAGTCTCACTCCCCTGCCTTTTTCCTGCAAGTTTTTTCTCTTCAGATAATTATCCAATTCTCTTTTGAAGGTCTTGATTGAATCTGCCTCCACCACGCTCTCAAGCAGTGCATTCTTCTTTTACTGATTCTGATTCTGACTACCTTGCTGTGTTTCCAGCATTTTCGATGTTTGTTTGTTCACTGGCAGATTGTAAGGTAGCTTGGGTTAATGCAGTCATATTATCTAAAGTTTTGTTTGTTCAAATGTTTTTGATCTGCCTGCAGTTCGTTCATGCTAAGTATCTTCCCCACACTGTTACTCATCGGCTTTTTGCTCTATACACTGCGGCGAGGGTCTATGGCAGCAGGCCGTGGGGGACGAGGTGGCGGACTCTTCAGTGTGGGGGAAACAACAGCAAAAATACTGAAAGATGAAATTGATATCAAATTCAAGGATGTCGCAGGATGTGAAGAAGCTAAATTAGAAATCATGGAGTTTGTCAACTTTCTGAAAAACCCTAAGCAGTATCAGGATTTGGGGGCCAAGATCCCAAAGGTATGAAAATTGTATTTATATAAACAATCTAAAAAATGTTTTTGTGTTTGAAAAAACATAAAGTACAGTATCTTAATTGCAAGAATTTTCCAATTATAGTGTTTTAACATGAGGAATATAACGGCCATGTGGTGAGGGGTGTGTGTGGTCCCCACAGTTCAACTCCCGACTGACCACAGCAAGTGTTTTACTAGGGTTGTGTTTTATTTGTCAAATAAACAGACAGCAACAGGTTTTCATGTACGATTAAAGCAGAATAATTATTATTGAGCAATGTTCACTTCCGAAATGGTTGCAACCACACCCACAAGAGCATTCACTCATGCATGTGTGTGTGCACACACATACACACACACACGCAAAGACAGATAGAGAGGAAAAGGGGTAAGTGTTTTGAAGTGAGGTAGGTTTTCAGGGTTCACGGTAAACCTGCTGAACCTTTTTGGAGGTCAGTTTCTCATTTTAAAGTTGCAGGCCTGGGGTGTTGGTAGATTTCTCTTGTTGAAATTTCACTCTGAAGACAGGGGATCCCTTTTGGTTCTGTGCTGCACAAGTTGAAGTGTAGAATGCACAGCAGGGCACCTTATTTTTGGTTTTTGCTGGATTTTCTCCCAGCTCTCAGCTGGACAGGCTTTGGTGATGTTTGTGCTGATTCCTTCTGAAGTCAAAATGGTCTTGCATCTTGCCTCTCTTGGGAGACATAGATCTTCCTCCCTGTGATGACTGACAATGGCCCAGGCGGTGGCTATTTCACACCTTTTTGTTTCAGAAGAACCCATTCAATTCAAAAATGTCTCTTGATGGGTTCCGGATGGGTGTAATTTACACTTGTTAGCTTAGAATGTATCCTTTTGTCCTTGCCAAACAGTAAGACAGTTTGAATATCCAGGACCTTTGGTGACCATTTTTGAAGCACTTTTTAAAGGAAAAGTCCATTTTTATAACTCTTCAAATTGAGTTCTGTATTTTTAATCGCTGTACTTCGTGTGGGCAGGACAATATACACATGGTGCCAGCAAACCTTTGACAATGTTACATTGTGCAACAAACATCTTTCCTATTCCCATACTCCAGTTGATAGTCAGTTGACTAACTGTTGGAAACTGTGCCTTATAGGACAATACAAAAGGAGCAGCATAAGAATATCCCAACATTAGAGGTAGAACAGTGCAGTATTTCAAAAGTACTTCATTGGCTGTGAAGCAATTTTTGGATGTCATAAGATCATGAAAGGTGCTATATAAAAGCAAATTTGTTCATTCTTTCGTTTTCTTAATTTTGTTTATTCTTTTTAAGGTCTTTGTCACACAGGATAGTAACTCAAAGGAAAGCAGACTGATTATTCTAATTAGTTGATGTGGTGTTTTTACTTGTAGGTTTTTGAAACTGTGCAATGCACAAGTATAAAATTTACAGAGCTTCAAACTGAGAAAGTAAGGATGTATATAGATTGTATGCACATCCAATTTATGCTGCAGTTTTTGCAAAGTCACATTAAAATGTCTTTATTTATAGTTGAGCTCATTTTAATTCTACAGATCTTGTAAACCTATTCTATTGCAGATTCTAAACATGCCCAATAGCTGTAGTAATGATCTCTCATTGGTTACAGGGTGCTGTCCTATCTGGACCACCAGGAACTGGGAAAACCCTACTGGCTAAAGCAACAGCTGGGGAAGCAAATGTTCCGTTTATAACTGTGAATGGATCTGAATTCCTGGAGATGTTTGTTGGTGTTGGACCAGCTAGGGTAAGAAAGGGAACTGCTATATGTCACCTGAATTGAGTTTGTATTTTTTAATACTGTCGTCTTTCTATTTGGCAACTAACGCTGCGCCAAAGCCAGTATGGTGGGGCATCTAACAGACTGTTAAAAAAAATAATGAACAATTCTTTCCATTTTGAATAACTGACTTGGTGAAATGGCTGTACTGTCTCTTTTTATTCTTACTCATACACTTTTGTTTATTCTTGGGGACAATTAAGTAAGTCTTCAATTTAAAAAAAAAGTAAAATGACAGTCATTGTATTGTCACAGATCTGCAGATTTTATGTTTGACACTAGCAAAAGAAGAGCAGTTATTGTAAGTTTAATATTTTATAGACATTCTAAGGATGTGCATTTTATCTGTTGAGCCCATTATCTGAACATGTGATCCTTTCTGACTTGTTATTGTCATTCCTCCATGTCGTATCCTCCCCTAAACATGAGATGAGCAATCACTGGTCTTTTAAGACTTTTGTTGTAATTGCATTGTAGTATCAGACTCATTAATGGGGGAAGAATTTCCTACTTTGTTTTGTCCATTATTTGGGAACAACAGGAGGGAAGAGATTACCAAAGATCAGGCTGCGATCTACATGCCTGATCTACACATGAACTGTGGTGGCTGCCATATTGATTGGGCGACTTTTAGTCATCCCGGGGAGCCGCCTGAAAAGAGCACAAGCCTAATCAAGATGTTTAAATAAAGTTTGTGAGTCTGTTATGGACTCTTTTGAGATCTTGGGAGTGCAGCAGCACCTGATTTTGTTCATTCTTTGGCCTGCCCAGGAAATCATAGTGGGAAGAGTCAGCAAGCAGGCTACATTAGCTATATTTAAAAGGTTCTTCACCTCCATTAACTCTGGTTAGTCTTTATAGGTCATAGGTGTGCAGAGAATCATCCAGAACTATTGTACATGCTTCTCTTCTATGAGAGGGCAGCATATGCCTCTCCCGTGGAGCCAGTGCCACTCAGATGGGGCTGCACCTCAACTCTCCCGCTGTGCTGTGAGAGAACTCTCTGCTTCATGCTTTGAAAACTAGAGATGCTGGAGCCCAGAATCAAGATGGTAGCAGATTAAGCTCCCATTGGAGTTGTTAGAGTCCTCACCAGAGGCTTCATCTGTAGCCCGATTATAGTGTTCACAGAGATGACCACTTGCTTTTCGGTTGACTGCATGCTTTCGATGCATGCACCAAGACACGTGTTAGAATTGGACTACTCCACACTTTCTAAACATTGTACACTTAGTTCCTAGTGTATAGCCGTCTTCTGTAGGTTGGGCCCCTGAAGTCTCTACTTGTGCTCTCTGCAACAGGGCTAGAATGCAAACTCGCCCTCTGGTGAACTGGTTCCTTGGGCATCCTATTCCCCTGCTATTACTCCTAAGCATTGCAGGGTGAATCTCCAGTGCAGAACTCTCTACTTATGTGGGATGCCAGTCTCTAAGCTGAGTTAAGGTGGAGTGTCTGTAAGTGGAGTGAAGTGTGCTGCAGTGAATGAATGAGCTTGATGGGAAGTGAGGGGATGGGATCTGAGTGCAAGGGCTACAGGTGGTGCAAGGTCAAGCAGAGAGTAATGAGAGGTAGGAGTTGGGAGTCTCCTTTGGAAGTCCTTGTCAGATCATTAAACTTGCTTCTTCATCACAGTCAGGTCCTGGGTGCAATCCTTCTTGCATTAACTCACTCTGCTTCTGCTGACGATTTCTCTCCTCCTGACCTCCTCCATCAACATCTCCAGAGCAGTGTCAGAAAATTGGGGGGGCCTTTCCTCCATACCTCTGCCTGTATTTGGACTGTTCCATTGCAATTCTGTTAAATGCAGCCAAAATGCAACTTGCATTTAAGAGCTGCAAGCTGCCTTTATCAGAGCCTGATTGCTCGTGTCCCGCCCCGCCCTGTGGATTGGGTGAGTTTCCAATAAATAGTGTGGGTAGCGCTAGCAGCTCAACAATTTTAATCACATGAGGCATGAGCACAATGTGGCTCGTGCCTCTTACACATGTGATCAGCCTCAAGGAATAATCACAATGCTAATTTCTTAACCAATTACAGGCCTTAACCTGTTTTGTTGCCATAGAGCTTTGTTTATGCGCCCACTTACAAAGTTAGGGAATTCTTGTTTGCCTAGAAGACTTTGGAAGTGTGAAATGTTGTTAAACTGATTCCACATAACAGAGCTATAATGTAATGTTCTGATAACTCTCCAAATAAAATGGTAGAGTGTCTGAGGGCTACACATATTCCCAAAGCTTTGAAGGTCGTCTGCTGTAACAGTTGGTGCTCATTCTGCACCTGCTAACCCCCACCCTCTCTTCATATACAAGTGTTTATGTTTAGTGTTTAGCTTTTGCTGCTTAAGACCACACCACTGGCAGATTTCTGAATTCACTTGTAATGCATGTTTGCTGATGACGGAGTTGTTCTTGGTTGGGTTTTGTTGCAAGGATTTTACAGCATTGACATTTCGATATTAACTTGTATGTTAGAAAACAAGAATCTGAGCACTTGCTAATGTTGAGTGGTGATTCCTATTTCAGGTGAGGGACATGTTTGCAATGGCACGAAAAAATGCTCCATGTATTCTCTTCATTGATGAGATTGATGCTGTTGGAAGGAAACGGGGAAGAGGAAATTTTGGTGGACAGAGCGAACAGGAGAACACCCTAAATCAGCTGCTGGTTGAGATGGATGGTACGTGATAAGGGTAAACGTTGGCATGATTGGTAACTGGGTATTACAAAAGTCAGTCTAGTATTGACTAGGAATTTAAAAATATCAAGCATACATATTCTATCAATAATGAGATTTGGGATAGCACACACCATCACACACTTTCTGTAATGCTTTTCTGTATACTTGAATGCCCCCAAACTCTTCTCAGTTCTTGGGTGTATTGAGGACCTGAAGCTAATTTTTAGTGACGTCAGTGCTTTATACTGGATTTGCCCACTGTATTCACAACTACTGTTATCAAATGTAGTATCAAACAAATCACTGAAAACTGGATATAAGGCTAGAATAGGTAAAAGGGGGTGTGATCTCAAACCCCAGGATCATTTCAATCCCCAAAGGACTAAGCCAAAGACCCCCATGGCCATCTGCAATCTCCACTGCTACAAGATGCCTATTTTCAACCTCTTGCATCCTGACTATCATTTCATAGAACCATAGAAAAATTACGGCACAGAAGGAGGCCATTCAGCCCATTGTGTCAGTGCCGGCCGGAAAAAGAAACGCTAGCTGCCCAATCTAATCCCACCTTCCAGCACCTGGTCCATAGCCTTGCAGGTTACAGCATCTCAGGTGCATGTCCAGGTACCTTTGAAAAGAATTGCGGGTTTTGTCTCCACCACTGTTCCTGGCAGTGAATTCCAGACACCCACCACCCTCTGAGTGAAAATATTTTTCCTCATGTCCCCTCTAATCCTTCTACCAGTCACCTTAAATCTGTGCCCCCTGGTAATTGACCTCTTCGCTAGGGGAAACAGGTCCTTCCTGTCTACTCTATCTAGGCCCCTCATAATTTTGTACACCTCTATTAAGTCACCCCTCAGCCTCCTCTGTACTTAGGAGAACAACCCTATCCAATCTTTCCTCATAGCTGCAACTTTCAAGCCCTGGCAACATTCTTGTAAATCTCCTCTGTACTCTCTCCAGAGCAATTATGTCCTTTCTGTAATGTTGTGACCAGAACTGTATGCAATACTCCAAATGTGGCCTAACCAGCGTTTTATACAGTTCCAGCATTACATCCCTGCTTTTGAATTCTATTCCTCGGTCAATAAAGGAAAGCATTCCATATGCCTTCTTCACCACAATATCTACCTGTCCTGACACCTTTAGGGACCTGTGGACAAGCACTCCAAGCTTTCTCTCTTTTTCTACCCCTCTCAATATCCTCCTGTTAATTGTGTATTCCCACGCTTTGTTTGCCCTCCCCAAATGCATTACCATTTGCCACTTTTCTTCCACTCAATCAAACCATTGATATCTTTCTGGAGTCTACGGTTATCCTGTTCACTATTAGCTACACAGCCAATTTTTGTGTCATCCGCAAATTTCCTAATCATGCCTCCCACATTTGAGTCCAAATCATTAATATATACCACAAACAGCAAGGGACCCAATACTGAGCCCTGTGGAATGCCACTGGAAACAGCTTTCCATTCACAAAAACATCCGTCAACTACTACCCTTTGTTTCCTGTCCCTCAGCCAATTCTGGATCCAACCTGCCACATTCCCCTGTATCCCATGGACTTTCATTTTACTGACCAGTTTGCCATGTGGGACCTTGTCAGATGCCTTACTAAAGTCCAAGTGCACCACATCCACTGCACCCTCATCAATCCTTGTTACTTCCTCAAAAAACTCAATTAAGTTAATAAGACATGACCTTCCCTTAACAAATCCATGCTGACTATCCCTGATTAATCCGTGCCTTTCTAAGTGGCAGTTTACCCTGTCCCTCAGATTAGATTCGAACAATTTACTCACCACTGAGGTCAGACTGACCAGCATATAATTATTTGGCCTATCCCTCACACCCTTTTTAAACAAGGGTACAACGTTCGCAGACCTCCAGTCGTCTGGTAACTCTCTTGTATCTAGTGAGGATTTGAAGATGATCCTCAGCGCATCCGCTATTTCCTCCCTGGATTCTTTTAACAACCTGGGATGCCATCCATCCGGCCCTGGCCCCTCTCATTATGCTTATTGTATCTAATATTTCACACTCTTCCTTTAACTACAATGTCTGCATCAACTTTGTGAAGACAGAGATAAAAAACTAATTAAGAACCCTGCCCACATCTTCTGCATTCATGCATAAGTTCCCTTGTACATCTCTGATCGGCCCTACCCTTCCCTTAGTTATCCTCTTGCTCTTAATGTACTGATAAAACATCTTAGAGTTTTCCTTGATTTTTACCTGCCAATAATTTTTCATGTCCCCACTTTGCTTTTCTAATTTTCTTTTTTACTTCACCCCTGCACTTTCTATACTTCTCTAGGCCTTCTAAAGTATTAAGATTGTATGTATCATGGGCTTTAAAAAATGTACAATGAAAATTAAGAACATAGGTAAAGCAATATATAAGAATGATTTATGGTTTTCACTGTAGAATGTAATCCCCAAAATGACAAAAATTCCAGAATGCTATCCTTGGCTCAGATTCAGAAGGTTGTAAGTTCCACTCCAGAAACTTAAGCACGTAACATAGTTAACACTTCAGTCCAGTCCTGAGAGAGTCCTGTTCTATCAGAGGTGTTGCATTTAGATGAGATGTTAAACTCTCAGGTGAACGCAAAAGAACCCACAATGCTATTCGAAGAAGAGCTGGGGAAATTCTTCCAGTGTCCTGGCCAACATTTATCCATTAACCAACACCTTTTTAAAAAAAGACACAATCTGGTTATTTCGTTCATTGCTGTTTGTGGGAGCTTGTGTGCAAATTGCCTTCCACATTTCTTACATTAGCAAGTGACTACACTTTAAAAGTACTTAATTGGCTGTAAAGCACTTTAGGGTGTCCTGAGGTCATAAAAGGAGATATGTAAATGAATTTTCTTTATTTCGTGAACATTCTTGCACATCCTGTAAATTTTACACTTCTAACACTTTGCCCAATCACACTTTTTTGTTAATGCCCCTATTATAAAACAGTGTATTCTTTGATTTACAGTGAGCATTACACAGGAGAACTGCTAGTGTGATTAAAAAATTAACTTTACTTTTAAAAGTCCATATAAATCAGTAACCCCAATAATTTATTACACAGTATAACCTCTCTGTTTCTTACCAAACTCTGTATCCTCGAATTCACAGTGTGTAGTGACATGGAATTGAGCGAGTCTATGAGTGGTATTTTATGGGGCCTGTAAGAGCAGGAAATGTGGCGAGCGACTTAATAAGGCGGGAGTCTAAATTTCGTTTTCCCAACGGCAAATTGACAGTCAGTGATCAAGTCAACAGCGTCTTTATGGCGGGTTGGTCCTTATGTCATCCCGTTTAATACATTTGCATGCCATGAATACTCATTAGCTTATAATTATTTGTAATTAAGTTCTACCTTCCAGATTAACTGAGAGGCATATGGAAATCTCGTGGCACACGCTTCACGATCGTTCAAAGGTGCCGTGCACAGTCGGCTTTGTGCCGTTCTGTCCGAGGTCAGCGGTTTACTTTGTTGAACTCAGCAGCACAAGGAAGGGCAACTGGAGAATGGCAGTTTGGCTGGAGGCTCGGGAACGGCAAGGGCGAAATGGGTGGGGGGGTTAGGTGAACGAAGGAGTGGCAGAGGGATCCAAGGGATAACTGAGGATGGGATCAGGTGAACGGGGGAGTGAAGTGGGAAGGGCCTGGCGTCCTGGATATGGGGGTTAGGGAGGCACAGTCAAGGTAAGGAAAATGAGGGGCTGAAGTGGAGGGGTCCTGTGGGTCAAACTTGGGATGCTGACTGGCAGAGGGAATGATCACAATCACCGGGGGAGTCTGATTTGGTAGGGGGTGGCAGCTCCAATCTGAGGTTGGGAGTAAGCAAAGGTCTCGTAGGGTAAGTCAGGGGATCTAACAAAAACTCTAAGGATAATGCGGGGAGGGTCTAGTATCAGAGGGATTGTGGACAAGGATGGGTGTAGGCTCGGGAGAGAGAGGGCACATCCAGTTGGACGGTGACAGAGTCCAAAGTAATGGGGTGTGGTTGCAGGGTTAAATAGGGAAGGAGTAAGGTGGTGTTGGGAGGGTCAAGGGTAATGGGGACAAGCGTGAGGGTGATGGGTCACAGCCTTGAGCTGAAAGCTCGCACGCACCATATGCTCAGAATGTCTCAAGACGCATGTAGGGCTGCAAGGATTGCAGATCGAATTGGGAGGAGGCTAGAATGGGGTGGGTGGAGTTGTCTGTGTGGACAATGGGAGGAGTCTAGCAACTCACAGCTCTTCAATTTATGGATGAAAAGAATGGACAAGCATGTTTTCATTTCACTGTCTGCCTTTTGCACACAGTTATATTGTTGGAATCACATAGGTCTCATACACCCAATATTCTCGGAAGCAGGAGGAGAGGATGCTACTGAGGAGGACTTTTGCTGTTCAGCAACTGATGCTCCAGCACCAGCAGTTGGCAGCACCAGATTGGGAGGCTGGTCAGTTATGAAACCAGCCAGGGCAGGCACCATGGAAGATGGGCACTGGCGCATCACTGCATACTCAGGATAAGAACTCAGTTTCTGCAGATGTTGGAGAGACAGTGCCAGAGACGACTGAGGCTGTCCCTGGAAGTGGTCACTGCGAGAGGTGAGATTGTACAGTAAGATCTGTAGCCACGTGGATCTTGCGGCAAACCTCATGCCAGTGTCCCTCAAGGTGACTGTGGCTCAGTTTATTTGCCAGCGTTGCTTTCCAGAGCTCCACGGGCAACATTTGGGGCATTTCACAGGCTGCCACACACAGGTACATAAAGGAGGTGACCAATGCCCTCTTCCGTCGTCCGAATGATTTTTTTTTTATATACTACTCCACAGATGATGACGACCAGGTGGTAAGGAAATTGAGTTTCAGGGCCATCAGTCCTTTTCCCAGAGTGCAAGGGGTAATCGACTGCACTCACATGGTCATTAGAATTACTTGGGACCAGTCAGCGGCATTTGTGAATCGCAAGGAATTTCACAGTGTAAACATGCATCTGCTCTGCGACCACAGGCAATGAATCATATAGGTCTGTGATCATTTCCCAGGGAGCTGGCATGATGCTTTCATTCTGCGCAACTCTAAGCGTCCAGAGCTCTTTGATGCCCCAGACCAGGTTGACGGCAAGATCCTGAGTGACGATGGCTAGCCCCTGCAGATACCGTTCATGACACGAGTGAGGCACCCCCAGCGCGCAGCAGGATAGCGGTGCAATGCAGCTTATGCCTCCAGCAGAGCCATCATGGAACACAAAATTGGCGTGCTAAAAATGTGCTTCCATTGCCTTGACTGCTCTGGAGGGGCTCTGCATTACACACCACAGAGGGTATGATGATTAGTCGTGGTTTGATGTGTACTGCACAATGTGGCTATGCTACGCGAGGAACTGCAGCAACAGGACAAGCAGGAGGAGCAGCACTCATCCTCGGATGCAGATGATTAGGGTCTGCCTGAGGAGCAGACCAAGAATGTGTATCATGCTTTACTGGATGCCAGGGCCATGGAGAGATGGTAACAGGAAACCAGGGACAACCTCATATGCAATAGATTCGCCCAAGAGTAAGGCAACTAAATGACCATTTTCCCCTCGCTGGAACTCCATTGGCTGCCTGGGTTATAGACCAACTGCTGCCAGCCTCCCTGGTAGTTATTTTCAAACTTGCATCCAATGCCACCTTGAATAGCATAGGGAGCAGAGCTTTGTCAGACACATTCGCTATTAAATACTAGTACAGAGGACATGTGTGTCAAACTCAGATGTACATCAGTCAGCCTACCATGACAGAGAAAACAGATCCTACACCATCGTTACAGACCTTTCAGTGCATCTACACTATTTTAATTATCCCCGTTGAGATTACTCTTGGACAGTCTCCTCAACATTGCACAAAAGGGAGCACCAGCTGAGCCTGCATGATCAACTGTGTCCCACAGGCTGGCGAGTACAAAACTGGACATTACCATGAACATTCATTAAAATTTGATTGCTGACAGTTAACATTTTTACTTCCACATGAAAGGCAATGTTCCTATCTCCTCTGTAACCATCAAGGCATGCCAGTACGTTTAGCTCTCCGACTAAGCCAGTCCAAACAATTAAAGATGATGCACACATGAATAATTTGAAAAAGATATATTGTGAAATATTTACATGACAAATCAAGTTGAAAAACACCCGCTACACCTTAGTGCTCGCAATAGCTCTTATATTTGTGCCTACGGTCGCTAGGAGCCAGAAGCTGAGATGGAGGCGTCTGCTCAGTGTGCTGCCCCATTGGCTTTGATGACTCTGGCGGGCATCCTCGGGTGATCCAAGGCCTTGAGGGCTCTGGCCTAATGGGGGGGTCTCCTGCACTGGTGCAGGGGCATATTCCGTGGCCTCGCCTACTGGAGGTAATGGGGTCAGTGTTGGAGAGAATAAGGATAGGCAACTCGCCCTGGGGGTGTCTGAGACGATGGCCCCAGGGCAGTTGGCAAGCATTCCTCATCCATCTGGGTGCGCAAAGGAACCTGTCTGTCTCCTTGAAGTAGCGGCACCTGGAGGGAGGTCCATGTCCCATGTCCCTCGTCCCCCACTCGCCTAGCCGCTGCTGCACTGAGCCCATGACTAGAGCGATGGAATGTAGGTCAGAGTGCATATGGGTCAAGTCATCTACCTGGCTCTCCATGGCAGTCGCCAACCTCTCCATAAACAAAAGATGTGCTCACATGGCAGAACTCATGGCATGCATGGACTTGTCCATTACTTGTGCAAAGCTGCACATGTCCTCTGGCATCTCCGAGATTTGTTCCCCTACCTTTTGCTGCATGTCCAGCAGGCTTCTTATGGCCATTAACAGAGGCCCATCATCAGCATGGGTCTCAGCAGGGGCCTGGTCCCCAGCAGTCCTCTGAGTGTCAGGGGACCCATCTATCACTATCTCTGTCTGTTGCTCTGTGACCTTGGTCAAACGTGTCTGGTTTGTGCTCATCAGATTGTGACCCCGATTCTAAACATGACCCCTCCGCGGCCCATTGGATGTAACTGCACTGGCGGAGGTTGATGAAGAGGCATGTGATGGTGCATCCTCTGGGACAGTGGTGTCATTGTCCCCGGAGGTGGAGTTTTCAGGCTCCTCCTGTGGTTGTGGCCTGGTCCTGAGATTGTGATGAAATGCAGTAGAGAACAAACAGAACCACATTAAGGTTCATAACAGAATGAGAGCTACACATTTCCTCGCATTCCACCAGTGCGCCTATATGCCATCACCAGGTTGAATGATTTCTATGCTTACACCTGGCTTTTCCAGCCTCATCATCTTTTACTGCTCGTCCTCCCTCCTCTCCTGTGAGCTGCAGAGCCTCTTCTCCTGCACGCGTGAGAAGCCTCCGGTCTGGAACACCACCTTCTGTCTTGACTTCTCTCTCTCATTATGTTTCAGCTTATCCTGCATAACACAGCATAACAAAATAAACAAGAGTTATTTACATGTCAAATGACAGATAACTCAATTGTCATGTGACACTGAGGCTGATCACCCATTCACATGCCTGGCATACCTGCCCACTCACAAATATAAATTGTTGTTCGCCCCACGAGAGACCCTTTGGCACGATATGAGCCTCACACTTACCCTGGCAGTTTGGAGCAGGTCACTGACCCATTTCCTACACTGCACCTACGTTCTCATATGCACCCCATGGTTGCTCACTTCCTGTGCCACCTCGGTCCAGGTCACCTTGGTCAGGCAGGAGGGTTTTTTTGGTGTCATTTGAGGGGAAAAAAACACCACCTGCCTTTCCCTAACGGCCTGGAGGCGAACCTGCAGAGAGTATTGCTGAACCACAGGGCCAGTCTATGTCTGCTCACAGACATTGGACATGATGGGGGGAGGTCAATAACAAATAATAAGGAAATGAATGATGGGAGAAGAAATTTTATTGGAGTTGAGAAACAAGATCTGTTGTACGGAAAAAATAAAGAAATGACTTGACGTAAGGAGTTGGACCGAACGTTCTGGCCATGATGCAGAGCCTCCCTGTTTTTCCAGGCGGCTCTTTTATGGCCCGGCCCTACCTTCTGCGTTGTTAACTGACGGTGGCTTTCACCAATAAAAAGTTTCCTCTGCCATGTGATCGTACGTGTCTCCCGTGCCTGCCTCCGGCCCTTTACATTTTAATATTAATTGCATGGGAACTGGCTCCCAACACAAAAGCGTAAGCGCCACCCGCTTCCGCCTTCGGGAACGGTGCACCAGGGATAAAATACCGCTTTCTATGTACGTGAGACACACCTTGCATTTGCTATCACACTTCTATGTGTAAATTTTGTGTGCACTTAAAACTGTTAAAGCCAAAACTTGTAAACGACAGGAATTTTTTCCATCAAGAGAAAGTACTTTGTTGGCTCGGGATTCAGAATGTCATTGGCCTCAAGTCAACCTTGGGAGTCAAATTTACAAAGAAAATCAGTCAGACCATGAATAGACCTGTTCATCTAAGAGTAATCAGAAAGTAATTAATTTCAAGAGAAACACCCATGCACTTTAGTATACCAGTTTTCTCCGATACATTAGCCACTTGCAAATTGGGAGTCTAGATGTGGTGAGTTGCATTTCTGACTAGTAAATTAAAACATGAGGGCGGCACAGTGGCGCAGTGGTTAGCACCGCAGCCTCACAGCTCCAGGGACCCGGGTTCGATTCTGGGTCCTGCCTGTGTGGAGTTTGCAAGTTCTCCCTGTGTCTGCGTGGGTTTTCTCCGGGTGCTCCGGTTTCCTCCCACAAGCCAAAAGACTTGCAGGTTGATAGGTAAATTGGCCATTATAAATTGTCACTAGTATAGGTAGGTGGTAGGGAAATATAGGGACAGGTGGGGATGTTTGGTAGGAATATGGGATTAGTGTAGAATTAGTATAAATGGGTGGTTGATGTTCGGCACAGACTCGGTGGGCCGAAGGGCCTGTTTCAGTACTGTATCTCTAATCTAAAATCTAATCATGAGTAACCAACATCGTTGAGCATGTGATTTCAATACTTATGTTCGCATAGTCGATTCATGTATATTTTAACCATTTTGTGCATTTGTTCGTAAAGTGGGGAGATGAAAAGTGGGGTGTGCCAGTGTATTTGACCAATGTGTGTGCTTTACTTCTTTGGTTGCCGCATATTGGTTATCTGCTAAAATGGTGTGTAACATTGACATCATTGACACCACCAGCAACATTGAATGGAGAGGAGAGCTCGACCAATCAAAATATTAGCTCTAGACCAGCAAAACCAAGGAAGCCCAACCAGTAATGAGCTTGAACGGGATATGTCATTGCAAAGGGCAAGCAACATTCAACCCTATCCTGGATGGAGGGCAAGCTGTGTCTGCCACATCTTATGAAAGAAAAATAATAAAAGTTTGATTATGCTTGCTAATGGATAGAATTATCACAAAGATTGGTAGTAACAGCAGAATTTTCTGAATAGATCTTTTAGAGAGCTGGCTGACTGCAGCAGTGGAGTCTCCAATCTAAAACAGTTGAGAATGGGCAAAAATCGGCTAAAAATTTCATGAATAGGGAAGTTCAGTGTGCCATTGTGGAAAATGACAAGCCACTTTGCCTCTTGTACACAAAATTGTTGAGAATTTGAAGAAATATTTTGAACATGTGGATTCTAGATTTGACAGAAAAATTTCAATCTAATGACAGAGCTAGATTGTCTATATTCTCTATCAATATTAGTACCGTATTTATATTTGTAACTACCTGTTAACATTTTAATTTTTATTCCTTTAGGGTTTAATACGAGCACCAATGTTGTTGTTCTGGCAGGAACAAATCGACCTGATATCCTTGACCCAGCACTGATGAGACCTGGACGATTTGATAGACAAATTTATATTGGTAAGTTGACAGCTAATAAATTATGCAGCCAACAAAGTTTATGATTCACTGTGTGAGATGCCAGAAGGTGGATAAAGATCTAATTATTTTGGTAGACATTTTTCTCCAGTAGCTGAGTATGATTAAAATTCCTAACTTTTCATGATTTAAACTATATTAGAACCGTCATGCCACAGCGCCACTTACCTGTTTGTATATTTTAAATGGATGCAGTATCAATATATGGGGTAGTGTTTTTGCTTATTTATGCTAGTTTTGCACCCAGATTCGAGCACAATCGGCTGAACCAGTGCAAAAGATTGAAGAATTTTAAACGTGAGTTATGCCCAAAAACACTACATTTGTGCTTTCTTCAATCTTTTATGGTGGTTCATGATTTAATTTGCCCGAGTCTGGCCCTGCTCACAAAATTGGCCATGTCCCAGGTCGAAATTGCAAGAATCTGCCGTTTCTGGAAGGCTCTTCAAATTCGATCTGCTTATTTCTATTTTCTATTTCTCAACCTTGTAAATGCAGGATAGTGATGGTCCTTGGTGATGGTGAGCTCTGATGGCTCATTTCCTTAGGTGCACAGGCACATTTTAAGAGTTTTTTCATAACAAGAATAATTAATTTACTGAGAATTTGACTAGTGTACACCAATAAAGCTATTAAATGGTTCAGTGTAATTTTTTTTAAAAAGTCATTTTCAGTTATTCTGAATTTGGTTACTCACAAGTGAAGGATTGGACTTGGATTGGATAAACCCATTTTCAACTGTATGCACAAGGTTATCACTTGAATATATCAAGGAATACTTTGGAGAAAAAAAGAAATAATTGCAATCTATTACACTTCCTGATTGGTTCAGGGAAGATTTTGTTTGTAATTATGCAAGCACATTTTGGGCACAATTTCTCGATTGCACCAAAAACAGAAACTTAACCCCATGAAGTTCATCTTTTTTTTTATAAAGTCTTTCACATGCAATATAAATTGACTTGATGAGTCTTGTTTAAGAACCATGTATTAATGGGTGAGTCGGTGTTTCCTGCTATTAACCTTGAAAGTACAAGACAGTAATTAGGAAACTTAAAAAGTGAACTGTAAATGCCTATACTAAAGTCTTAGACAACACCAGGAGATCTTTCACAAAATAAGAAAAATTATATTGTTTCTTATAATAGGATCGCTAATATATGACCCAAGAATGTTTGAGTTGCTCAGTCTTACCTCCTTTGGAATTAAACCAGGTATCAGATGATTGTTTCTTAAACTGTCTTGGGTTCTGTTTTCCCACATCAAGGTTATAATTTTTCCCTCATTGTCATAGGAATTCAATTTTCCAATTTTGCACAACCAATAGGATGGTCGCATATGAATATTTAAAAGGAGATGATGTGTTGCATTTATATCACAACTAGATTAATTTAAATTTGTGTCACAGATGGGATCCTTGCCACTGTCTATTGTTTCAAATTAAACAGTTGATCCTACTAAAATTAAAATAGGAACAAAAAATATGTAATGTGTCTCATTTGCTCAGTCAGAAAATAATGGTATGTAATATTTCACAGGAGTTATTTGACGTTGGAATCTATAGCATATATATTTACTGTGAAATTAGCCAGTTTCATGGTAATTTATCTAAACCTTGGCTTGATGTTTTGTTTTGACTTGCAGGTCCTCCTGATATCAAAGGACGAGCATCCATTTTCAAGGTTCACCTGAGTCCGTTGAAAATGAATCCTAGTATCAGTAAGGAAACATTGGCACGTAAACTGGCTGCACTCACTCCTGGGTTCACTGGTGAGTCCCAGAAAAAGATAGTGAACTCAATTATATTGCTGATCTTGTGTAGTGTAGAGCTAGTTACCAAATTTATAACCAAGCCCTTATGTATGTAGTCCCCAGGTATTCATGAGACAAAGTAAGTTGAATGAGTTGCAGTTTAAACCATTACAAGAGTTTGAAAAAAGAATTTGTCACTGTAAAGCTAAGGTATTTGGCAGACATTGACTCATGGCCATTATTTAGATAGACTTCGTGATTTGTGGGCTTGCATGCTATTATTGCACTTCTGGAATTTATGCTTAAATCCATGTCTCAGACAGATGAGATTTAGACCTCCCAGTTGGGTACCTATCTGAAATTAGATTGGGTAGCCTTAAACAAGTTCTTAGTAACACAGAACCTGATGATTTGTTACTAAATTGTCAAGTCTCTATCAGAGTCCTGTGAGGAGAGATCTCACATTGGTAAGATTGGGCCAGTGCAGAAGTAGTTTAATCTTGCATCTGATTCATAATCTACATAGCCTTGGAGAGCTTAATGCTGGCACTTGGTAGAAAAAAAGGCATATTTCATTCCCTAATGCGCAAACGCCCATCATCTAGAAAATAATTATTTTACAATTTGTATCAGAAACTGATGCAGCATATTCTTTTCAGGTGCTGATATTGCCAATGTATGTAACGAAGCTGCTCTAATTGCTGCTCGTCATTTAAATGAAACGATTCAAGTGAAGCACTTTGAACAGGCAATAGAACGTGTGATTGGAGGTGAGGTCTACTTGACGTGTGTTTACTGTGTTTAGCATCCCATGTTTGGATCTGCTTATTTCTATTTTCTATTTCTCAACCTTGTAAATGCAGGATAGTGATAGTGAGCTCTGATGGCACTTTCACTGGTTGCAGCTGTAAGCAAGTTATGAACTTTGAAAGAGTACTTGGAGCTTCCACTGCTGATGAAATATTCTGTTTATTCCATGCTTGTATAGCTTTTGGTAAAAGTACAAATGGATCTTTTAAATTCAGGATTCTTTGCTGCTCCCAATTCTTTCTGTGCTTGTGAAAAATCAACACAATTTATATCTGTGTGAAATGAATGATCTTTCTTTCACCCATAGAAGTGTGGGCATGAAGGCAAAATCTGTTTCTTAAGATAAAGTTGCATACAGATAGTAATGATCTAGGCAAGTCTGTCTTGCTGTTTCTTTGTATCTGTGTCACTCTTACAAAGGTTGCTGACCAGGCAATATTTCCCTCACTCAAGCATGTAAAATGCATTACTATCTAATAGATATTGAAGTTTTCACAGATGCATTGTTCAATTCACTGCTCTAGTTTTTCCATTATAGCAGGTCGAGTAAAGTAAGGGATCATTGTATGTTAGCAGGAAGCCAGATGCATGTGTATGTCACCATGGTTAAATAACCCTCTGATTTTGCATCGAATTACATAGAATGTACAGCACAGAAATTGGCCATTCGGCCCATCTAGTCAGTGCTGGTGTCTATAATCCACACCAGTCAAGTCCCATTCTATCTACCTCATCTCAGCCTTTCAGCATATCTATTGTAGCACAATCACTTAAATTGATCTTCAACATGTATACATGAATTTTAATCAAATCAATACTTTACTGTTTAATGTCTATCTACAGAAAAAGTACCTTCCTAGAGTTTATTATAGTCAAGTTTCTTTCTTTCAAGATACAGTAACATTGGTATATCGGCTGATGGGGTTTAGAGTCATTCTATTGAGAGCTAAATGCACATGAACAGTGTTACGACCAGGTGAGAAAGGGGTCTAGGGTTCCCTCTCAGCTTTCACCTGGTCTTACCGTAACAGGGTTTAATTTTAAACACACCGTTGTTTTTTTTAGCTCCCCCTGAGTGAATCTTTGTTCACTAGCTTCCAATTATATCGCAAAGAAACTAGCCAAATAGGTTTTCTTAACTTTAAAGGAAAAAAGTTGAACTTTATTAAACTTAAACTCTAATTCGGATACGCCTACGGATATGCGACACGCCCACGCTAGCATGCATACACGATACACACATACAGATAGAGACACAAAAGAGCAGAAGAAATAAAGTGGAAAAGTTTGAGGCAATATCTGAAGATGGTTTTGGTTACTGTTCTTCGAGCTCGCTGTAAAGTCCTTAATTGTAGATAGGTCTTGCTTTTCGTTGGGGCCCAGTTTAGACTTTTTTTTAGAGATACAGCACTGAAACAGGCCCTTCAGCCCACCGAGTCTGTGCTGACCATCAACCATCCTTTTATACTAATCCTACACTAATCCCATATTCCTACCAGATCCCCACCTGTCCCTATATTTCCCTACCACCTACCTATACTAGGGGCAATTTATAATGGCCAATTTACCCACCAACCTGCAAGTCTTTTGGCTTGTGGGAGGAAACCGGAGCACCCGGAGAAAACCCACGCAGACACAGGGAGAACTTGCAAACTCCACACAGGCAGTTCCCAGAATTGAACCCGGGTCGCTGGAGCTGTGAGGCTGCGGTGCTAACCACTGCGCCACTGTGCCGCCCAGTATTATTCTTAAACCTTGTTCGATGTAGCAGACTTTGCTCTCTTGAAGTTCATGTGTCCTCAGGGGTCCAGAGGCTTGTGAGAAAGAGATGGGAGCAGACAGGAGAGATCTTCTCACTCCAGGAGCAAACAATCTTTCTGCAATTCAAAAACTCTCTGGCTAGTTCAAAAAACCCTGGACCAGCCAGTTAGTCATGTGACCAGTTGGTTTACCCAGTCCTGGCTTTTGTGGATTGTATCACCTTAGCCGTCTCAGGAATGCTCTTCCTTACACCTTCAATGTCTGGTGATCAAAATCCATTGTAGGTTGAATGTGTCAGGGAACGGGCCTTTTGTCTCCACAAGCACTGTCTGTTAGTATGCAAATGTTTTTCAGCTAAGTGTCTGGCAGCCCTTCTTCCCAGCAAGTTTAAAATCAATGTTCATATGACAAAATTCTTGGCAGGTGGGGGGCTGCATGACAACACGTTGCTACTTTTAATCTTTTAATGCCAGTAAGATTTGACTTTAGTTCTATAGAAAAGACTCCCTATAATGATGCTGTGTAATAGCATGTTTTTCTTTTGAAGCACATTATAATTTAAAGGTACTTGTTTCTGAGATTCTGTTTACAGTCTATCTGTATGATAGATATGCTTCCTTGGGGTTATAGGCTCTTTCTTTTCTGAGTAATCCCGCAGTGACTAATTCAACTGAGAATTCAAAATCAGATATAGAAAGCAACCATGACAGTTACAAATGTGGGAACATATAATGCAAAGTACAAGACTTCAGCAACAAGGGTCATATATATGTCCAAAGCCTCAGAATGGGACAGAGCTAAACGTCAAAAGCCACACCTGGGCTTCAGAGTACCTATAAACAGTGCCATGGGATGGGCGTGCAGGGAACAGATTTATTAGTAACTACAAATTTCTATGATTGCTTATAACCATTTTATTTTTGGCTCTGCTTTTTTGAAACCTAAAGTTTACTTTGGCTGCCCTGGTAATCTTTGCAATGTCAGACTATTTCTTGTCTTTAAATAGCAGGTGTGTTGTATGCAATAGTATCTTCCAATAATACCTAATTGTCAGAGGAGAAAGCAAAGAGTCGACTATGCAGAGATTGATCGAGGTCCAGGGAGGTGTGTAGCAGCCTCAGTTCTTGCTCCTCTGCTAATGTGCAGTAAGCAGTGAGAATAAACCCAAAGGCGAAGAGCAATGAAGTGCAGGGAGCCAGGGGAGGGTGAAAAGTTAATCCACATGCTCAGTGCAGGCAAGGAAGCTCATCTGAGGGACAACTGTAGAGAAGTAAGGAATGTTCAAGATCAGGAGAAGTAGTGGGAGCTTGAGGAGTCAGGGCAGCAAAGGATGACTGATGATCTCTGTAGGATGAATGGCCATAGGATGCAAGTGAAAAGCTGCAAAGCAGAGCTCATTCAACACTAAGGGAGCAGAGTCCAAAACATGGTGGGAACTAGTAAGAACAGATAAAATCTTTCTCAGCGTAGTGTAAAATTCCTAGTAGAGAGCAGCAGATATCCCAAAGAAGCAAGACATGTACTGGAATAAAGCCAGTTCAACAGAGAAGAACGTCTTGGTAGAAAGCAGCAGGGAAGGTGGAAGTCGTAGTAAAGCCCAGAATCCAACAGAAAAATGGACGTTGGCTCAAGAGAAGGCACATTTTTGTCCGGGTGCCCAGATGGCAGCAGAGTAAAGCTGAGAAGCCAGTATGCACTGAAGCACAGTTCTGAAGCTCAGCAGGTAACAGCAGCAGTGGGAGGATGGATGGCAACTGTAGGCTAGAAGAGATTACCTTAAACTTGAGGCAGTTGAGTGCAGAATAAAGTCACAGCAACCAGGGCATACAGTGTAGTCCAGGAGTGGAGTGTAGTCCTGATGACAGAGGAGCCCAGGTGACTGGAAAATCAAGTGTGGGTGGATTTCCAGCTGTTGGGGGAAAAAAGCACAGTAAAAACATGTGACAAGGAGGATGGGCAATGTGCTGTGCACAGGTAGCTATAAACTTATAGTTGGACCTTATAGATTGAACTATTAGGGCAGGGAATTTTAAGCAGTGGAGGAGAAGGGAATGAGGATGATGTGGGGATAGGTGCTGATGAATGGCCATAGATAGAATTGCAAAGGAGAGCTTGCCGGCCCGGAAGCCATCTTAGATTGTGAAGTAGTCATTTTATAATTCCTACACCCGGTGTCCCTTTGTAATTAAAAATGTTTTCTGAATTTTATTTTTGTATCTATAGATACTTCTGCGTATGTGATGAATATACTGCCCTAGTTAAGCAATTTCTAAATGTACATTAACAACTTGCATTTATATAATGTAACCTTGATACCACCCATGCCTTTTTACTGCAATGGTCTCTCACGGCCAAGACCTCTGACCACTTTATTGTATACCTCAGCACTCTCATTGACATGCTTGAAACAAGTCTGTCTTTTCTCGATTCACATAGTGTCAAAATTTATATAAGGTTAAATTGTATCACGCTGAAATTGTTTAAGCATTTACCTCTCTGACCATTATACTATTTGAAGTTTTGATTTGGAAAGTACAATAGAGGGGGAGAGGAGAGGATACATGGAACATCTAAACCTAGATTTCACTGAACAATTCGTCTGTTTGAATCTGCATGTTTCTTTTGCTAATCATTTCCCCCTCATATTTCACTGTAGGATTAGAGAAAAAAACCCAGGTCTTGCAACCTAATGAGAAAAAGACTGTTGCCTATCATGAGGCTGGACATGCAGTTGTTGGCTGGTTCCTGGAACATGCAGACCCTCTGCTTAAGGTAAGGAATGAACATATCTATGTTTGGAAGAGAAATAGAGTGCATGATAAGTATGCATTAAATATTTTGACATTGAATAGGATGTGAGACCTCAGTAGCACAGTGCAGCAGAAGTAGTAATCTGTGCAATTGGCTGGTTTTACACTGATTTAGCCAGAAGTTGTTAATCCCAGACTGCTTAATAGAGGCACTAAATGGAACAGATTGATTCTTTCAAATAGGTAGAAGAATTTGAGGAACAATCTGATACAGGAGAACTAAAACAAAGAAAATGGATTATAAAAACAAGTGGTAAACTGAGAGGGAATGTAATAGCACTGTTTTTCGCAATAAGATTCTCAAAGGAGTTTCTAATAATTGTTGTAGCATAAGCCAAATGGCCCTTTTTATACCACAACAACCCAGAAAGAAGATAAATAGGTAATTTTATGACTTTCTACTCGTGGGAAGGAGCTTCAGCATTCATTTTAATAGTAAAAAAGCAAGGCATGGACTTGTAAAATTACCCCAAGGAGCATCATCGATGTACAATGCATAATACCAATCCTTTTGGAAACATTAAACTGTTTCATTTCTGAATTATATGCTCTTCTCATTTTATTGAATTCAGATTGTGATTGCACTAAACCTATTCTGGTGCAATTGGTAGTTAGAAAAATACAGAACAATTTCTTTTCCCCATATTTATTTTTAATCTATTTTTCATCACCAAGAAAGCTTTCAAGGAAATAAATTTCTATTCACGTATACTGCTGATACCTTATGGTGAAACTAAAGGTATAGAAGAATCCTAAAGGGAAGGCATTATTGAGGTAGAGTTTTCTTTTTAGGTGTATTGAGGGTTTTTGATGCACTTCAACTGTTGAGCTAGGTATAGCATAAATTCTAGGTCAAATTTAATGCAGATTCACAATGTTTTATATTGAAATTTATAAATATCTATATGTGTGGTGTGTAACTCTTTCTGCAGGTGTCTATTATACCTCGTGGGAAAGGCCTTGGCTATGCGCAGTACTTGCCCAAAGAGCAGTATCTTTACACAAAAGAGCAGCTTTTCGATCGCATGTGCATGATGCTTGGTGGCCGAGTGGCCGAGCAGATATTTTTTGATCGCATCACAACTGGTGCTCAGGACGATCTGAAAAAAATCACACAGAGTGCTTATGCCCAGGTAAATCCTCATTCATATCTAATTATCATCTCAATTGTTTTGTTGCAGTTGGGAATGTGTTAACTCCAACACTTGGATAGCCATCCAAAAGACCAGAGTTTGAATCCCAGCTTAGCCTGCAGTTCACTCAGGGGTTTCTCCATTTTGAAATGAGTCACTTGCAGAAAAAGTGCTCGCTTCTTGCACAGAAACAACTGTTTCTCGTGGGGCAACCAAAGAAGCATGTTGGCTATTTGCATAATGTACTTGCCTCCTGACGGGGTAGAGCCTATGGAAACATGTTTACAAGTTGTATTAATGCCAACATTTTTTTTTCCATATGTGGTGGTGGCATTTTGTAAAATTCTTTTCCTCACTGAATGCAGCTATGGTTAGAAGTGTATAACTGACCCAGTAGGATGTCTCATAATTGAGATGCCATTTTATTTTTAACCAAACTTAATAGTTTTACTTTGGCATAAATTTTTTGAGCTCAGTATATTTTAATTTCATATAGATGCTATTTAAGAGAGAAACATCTTCAACATTTGCAATGTGCACTATATTTAAGTTTTCAATTTAGTAATCATTCCTGCCCTACCCTGAGCTTGTTTCCAAAATGTCCTCTCACCCTCTGCCTTGAATGGCTCCTCACCCAAGCGACTTCAATCTCCCTCTTGGCTCCCCTTCCATTCTGCTCTGAATTAGTTGCCATTTTGATCTCTCTAAACCTGTCCCTCCATATACACTTTCATACTCAGATTCACAGCCATCCCCCTAACCTTGCCATCACCTTTGGCATTGATCACCAACTGGTATCTCCAACCACTCCTCAAAACCCGCAACCCCTGACCCTTCTTCCTTTTATATCCACCCCAGAAAAAACTCTTTTTCAGGTTGCTTACAGCTCCTTACTGTCTAGCTTTTGGCCCTCCATTTGCCACTACCAATCATCTCATCAAATTCATCTGCTTTTCCCATTCCAAGTTCACCTCCAGCAACAAATGTGCTGAGCTTGTAGCTTTCTTCATCTCCAAGCAAGAGATCATGCAGCAATCTTCCCCTGCCTCTTCCCCTTGGCCACTGAACTCAACCTTTATATCCTCTATCCTGTACTACTCTAAGCCTGAGCCCATGTCTTTCCCCTTCTCTCTCTGTCACATTCTCTTGTGTTCTGTTTCTCTCTTGTGCACGCTCTTGTTTATCCCTCATGTCCCCCCACATTCTTAAGGCTCATTTCATCCATGAGACGTACCTCTTGCTCCCTTGATCACATTCCCACTAAAATCCTGATTACCCAACCTTCCTTCTTAGCTCCCATTTTTGCTAATTATTATAAGTGGTTCCCTCCCTTTAGGCACTGTCCCATACCTTTAAAAACCATTATTGTCATCCCATCATCCCTGACATCTTTATCTTCGCGAACAACCCTTCCCTCTCCAACCTTCTTAAAATGTGTTTTTATCTCCTGATCCACACCTGATTCTCCCACAATTCCTTTTGGTTGAATCCTTCAAATTATGGCCCCTCCCACATCACTGATTTAGCCCTAAAGAAAACTACACAGCATTCTGTTAATGTGACCATTCTTCATTATCACTCCTTGTCCTCTCAGACCTCTGCAGCTTTTGACACAGTCAACCTTCAAAGTCTCTCCTTTGTTATCAGCTCAGTACAACTGCTCTTGTTTGGTTCCCCTCTTATCCATCAAATCATAACCAACTATCAATGACTTCTCTTCCTATCCCACCATCATCACCTCAAGAATCCTTGCCTATCAAGCTGTAGCCAGAAATTGTAAAAGCTTCTCTTATGGTGCCCACACCTTTACTTCTTGGTGACCTCACCTGCATGCGTGGGGTCAGCTTCCACATGTACGCTGATGGCACGCAGCACTACCTTTTCACTGCTTCTTGGCAATTACTTGCCCAACGTCCAGTCTTAGATTACCTAAGATAGTGGGAAGACCAAAATCATGTCTTGAGCTTCCATGGCACCCTACATGCCTTCTAAGTTTGCTCCATTCCCTTCCTAAAGATGGTATCATCATTCAATTGTCTGAAATTTGTTTAGTAGCCATTGGTATGGATGTCTCAGTAAAGTACTTTTAGAACATAGAACAGCACAGTACAGGCCTTTCGGCCCACGATGTTGTGCCGAACCTTTAACCTACTCTAGGATCAAACTACCTACATACCCTTCATACTACTATCATCCATGTACCTATCCAAGAGTCGCTTAAATGTCCCTAATGTATCTGCTTCTACTACCACCGCTGGCAGCGCATTCCACGCACCCACCACTCTCTGTGTAAAGAACCTACCTCTGACATCTCCCCGAAACCTTCCTCCAATCACCTTAAAATTATGCCCCCTGGTGATAGCCCTTTCCGCCCTGGGAAAAAGTCTCTGACTATCCACTCTATCTATGCCTCTCATCATCTTGTACCCCTCTATCAAGTCACCTCCTTCGCTCCAAAGAGAAAAGCCCTAGCTCCCGCAATCTTTCTTCGTAGAACATGCCCTCCAGTCCAGGCAGCATCCTGGTAAATCTCCTCTGCACCCTCTCTAAAGCTTCCACATCCTTCCTATAATGAGGCGACCAGAACGGAACACAATATTCCAAGTGTGGTTTAACCAGGGCTTTATAGAGCTGCAGCATAACCTCGTGGCTCTTAAACTCAATCCCCCTGTTAATGAAAGCCAACACACCATACGCTTTCTTAACAACCCTATCAACTTGGGTGGCAACTTTGAGCGATCTATGGACATGGACCCCAAGATCCCTCTGTTCCTCCACACTACCAAGAATCCTGTCTTTAAGCCTGTATTCTGCATTCAAATTCGACCTTCCAAAATGAATCACTTCACACTTTTCCAGGTTGAACTCCATCTGCCACTTCTCAGCCCAGCTCTGCATCCTGTCAATGTCCCGTTGCAACCTACAACAGCCTTCCACACTATCCACAACTCCAGCAACCTTCGTGTCATCGGCAAACTTGCTAACCCAGCCTTCCACTTCCTCATCCAAGTCATTTATAAAAATCACAAAGAGCAGAGGTCCCAGAACAGATCCCTGCGGGACACCACTGGTCACCGAGCTCCGTGCTGAATACTTTCCATCTACTAGCACCCTCTGTCTTCTATGGGCCAGCCTATTCTGTATCCAGACAGCCACCTTTCCCTGTATCCCATGCCTCCTTACTTTCTGAATGAGCCTACCATGGGGAACCTTATCAAACGCCTTGCTAAAATCCATATACACCACATCCACTGCTCTTCCTTCATCAATGTGTTTTGTCACATCTTCAAAGAATTCAATAAGGCTTGTGAGGCATGACCTGCCCCTCACAAAGCCATGCTGACTGTCTCTAATCAAACTATGCTTTTCCAAATAATCATAAATCCTGTCTCTCAGAATCCTCTCCAATAATTTGCCCACTACCGACGTAAGACTGACTGGTCTATAATTCCCAGGGTTATCCCTATTCCCTTTCTTGAACAAGGGAATAACATTTGCCACCCTCCAATCATCTGGTACTACTCCAGTGGACAGTGAGGACGCAAAGATCATCGCCAAAGGTGCGGCAATCTCTTCCCTCGCTTCCCGTAATATCCTTGGGTATATCCCGTCTGGCCCCGGGGACTTATCTATCCTCATGTCTTTCAAAATTTCCAGCACATCCTCCCTCTTAACATCAACCTGTTCGAGCATATCAGCCTGTTTCACGCTGTCCTCACAAACGACCAGGTCCCTCTCACTAGTGAATACTGAAGCAAAGTATTCATTTAGGACCTCCCCTACCTCCTCCGACTCCAGGCACAAGTTCCCTCCACTATCCCTGATCGGCCCTACCCTCACTCTGGCCATCCTCTTGTTCCTCACATAAGTGTAGAACGCCTTGGGATTTTCCTTAATCCTACCCGCCAAGACTTTTTCATGTCCCCTTCTAGCTCTCCTAAGTCCATTCTTCAGTTCCTTCCTGGCTACCTTGTAACCCTCTAGAGCCCTGTCTGATCCTTGCTTCCTCAACCTTAAGTAAGCTTCCTTCTTCCTCTTGACTAGCTGTTCCACATCTCTTGTCATCCAAGGTTCCTTCACCCTACCATCCCTTCCTTGCCTCATCGGGACAAACCTATCCAGCAGTCGCAGCAAGTGCTCCCTAAACAACCTCCACATTTCTGTCGTGCATTTCCCTGAGAACATCTGTTCCCAATTTATGCTCCCCAGTTCCTGCCTAATAGCATTGTAATTTCCCCTCCCCCAATTAAATATTTTCCCATCCCGTCTGCTCCTGTCTCTCTCCATGACTATAGTAAAGGTCAGGGAGTTGTGATCACTATCCCGAAATGCTCTCCCATCGAGAGATCTGCCACCTGGCCTGGTTCGTTGCCAAGCACCAAATCCAACATAGCCTCCCTCTAGTCGGCCTATCTACATATTGAGTCAGGAAACCTTCCTGGACACACCTGACAAAAACTGCTCCATCCAAACTATTTGCACTAAGGAGGTTCCAATCAATCTCAGGGAAGTTGAAGTCATCCATGACAACAACCCAGTTACTTCTGCACCTTTCCAAAATCTGCCTCCCAATCTGTTCCTCCGTGTCTCTGTTGCTATTGGGGGGTCTATAGAAAACTCCCAATAAAGTGACTGCTCCTTTCCTGTTTCTGACTTCCACCCATAATGACTCAGCAGACAAACCCTCCTCGACGACCTCCCTTTCTGCAGCTGTGATACTATCCCTGAGTAGCAAAGCCACTCCCCCACCTCTTTTACCTCCATCCCTATTCCTTTTGAAAAATCTAAACCCCGGAACATCCAACATCCATTCCTGCCCCTGTGATATCCAAGTCTCCGTAATGGCCACAACATCGTAGCTCCAAGTACTGATCCATGCTCTAAGTTCATCACCCTTATTCCTGACACTTCTTGCATTAAAATAGACACACTTCAACCCATCATACTGGCTGCAACTTTGCCCTGTCAACTGTCTAACCTTCCTCACAGACTCTCTGCACACTTTTGGAAGAGTAGTAGTAGTTTGTGGGTATTCTAGTATCTCAGCAAGGATCTCCAAAGAGTTTTTCTGTTTAATGAGGCCAGCACTTAATGTTGACTCTTGTATAATGAGAAGAAAAAAAGCGAAAGTCCTGCTCTTATGTGCATGCACTTAGTCTTACTCAGTTATGTTATTAATTATTTAGAGAATCAGCACAGTAGTAAATAACTCGTTACAGAATCCTGTAAGTGGTAGACTTGATCTGTGAATGTTTATCCCTATGATTATGCATAGTTATCAAGTATCGTGAAACTGATACAAGAGCTCTGCATCTAATCAGCTAGCTCAGCAGAAACTGGAAATTGAGCCTCGTCACTTCTGCCCTGCTTGGCTCAGCTATTTAATTTGTGTCCTCACGATTGGGGAGTTCTGATCTGTTTTTATTAATTCTCTGTTTTCTTTTCCCCCATTTGTCAGATTGTTCAGTTTGGTATGAGTGAAAAACTTGGGCAAGTGTCCTTTGACCTTCCACGTCAGGGTGATACAGTTGTTGAAAAGCCATACAGTGAGGTCACAGCACAGATTATTGATGAAGAAGTTCGGGCTCTTATTGGTACAGCAAACCAGAGAACCCTGGCGTTACTGAGAGAGAAGCGATTGGAAGTTGAAAAAGTAAGTGATCATATTGTTACTGGAGTATCATCTTTGCACAACCAGACTTCCTCCTTCACAATGCATTATAGTTTCCATTGTTCACCAGTCAGAAAACCATTGTTTTCTTTTGAAAACTCCTAAATCCCAAAGGATTACTTAGAAATAGCGTCCTGCCATTCCGTGCTTCTTACACTAATGATTGCTCAGTCAACATCCACTCAATACTTACCTGTAAAATATTCAGTGTTGGTTTTATTACTCCTTTCAAATTTTCTGATACCTTCATTACTGCCTATGTTGTTAGGGATTATATTTTCATATTTCATGTCTTATTAATACAAATGTGACAACAACATCATTTTAGCTGATATATATTTAAGATGGAAACCAGTGAAAGTGTAAACAATATAATGCTGGCAGTAGACACTGACCCTTCTGTCACTGACGCCATTTTAATGGATTAAGACTGGAACAGATTAGATTTCATTCTAATTTTGTCCCTCTAATTTGTAAACTTTTGAATTAACGAGTTAACAAGGACGAAGTGAGACTAACATTTTAAAAAATCCCTTCCTCTCTTCAATTTGTTGTCTGCATTATCGACTTCAAAATGGATAAAACTATCACTCCCTGTTATAGAAGCAAGATCTTGCAAACAGTGACTTTTAAATCATGTGTTGGTTGTTTTGCCCTGCCTGCTTCCAAATAAGCCATATCACAAACGTTGGGGGTGTGAGTGGGAGAACAACAGTACTGAATACAGTTTCTGACACTACGTGTAAAAGACTAGCAGCATTCTTCAAATTTCCAAAAATAAAAGCCTTTCTTGACAATGACAGATGGCACCAAAACAGCATCTTTGGAATCAGAAACACCAGGTTTTTCCGCGAGTTTTCTTATCTTCCAAGTGTGGAACGTTCCTTTTGATCCTCCTGAATTGAGATCTGTGATCTTTTCTTTTTTTTTGTCAGGTAGCTGAACGATTACTAGAGAAGGAAGTACTTGATAAAAGTGACATGATTGATCTTTTGGGACCACGGCCATTTTCAGAAAAATCCACATATGAAGAGTTTGTAGAAGGTACAGGCAGCTTTGAAGAGGACACCACCTTACCTGAAGGTCTGAAGGACTGGAACCAGGAGAGGGAGGAGAGTAAAGAGGAACTGCCGCAAAAACAGTTAGCATGAAATTTGTTGAACACCTATCTATTTTCTATCAACTGGAGAGTTTAGTGCTGTCCAAATTGAAAGGTTTTTTTTGCTAATATAAGATGAGAATGACCTCACTGAAGTTTGAAACCGTTCTATTTAAGATGGTCCTTGGTAACTCTAGGCTGTATGAAGCTGCTCATGCAGCTTTATCTTACATTGACCCAGGTGGTATGTGATTCGTAACTGAACTGGAAGCAGTTTGGACTGAATCTGTGGGGTTCCTGACACTGGGCTGAATCTACTAAAGTTATTTCTCTCCCTGCCTCTGGAAAGAGCATTTAGTCTATTTATTGATACATGACAAGAGTGAACCTAAAGAAGAGTTCCTTTAGTAAGTAGACTAAATTTTCAGTGGTTGTTAGCTGACAATTTCAAAAAGATTTGAAGATTATGCAAGTGTGTGAAAATGTTCACCTCTGAGCACACACATTCTTCACTATTTGTCAATGGGCGGCACAGTGGCGCAGTGGTTAGCACCGCAGCCTCACAGCTCCAGCGACCCAGGTTCAATTCTGGGTACTGCCTGTGTGGAGTTTGCAAGTTCTCCCTGTGTCTGCGTGGGTTTCCTCCGGGTACTCCGGTTTCCTCCCACAGCCAAAAGACTTGCAGGTTGATAGGTGAATTGGCCATTATAAATTGCCCCTAGTATAGGTAGGTGGTAAAGGAATATAGGGACAGGTGAGGATGTGGTAGGAATATGGGATCAGTGTAGGATTAGTATAAATGGGTGGTTAATGGTCGGCACAGACTCGGTGGGCTGAAGGGCCTGTTTCAGTGCTGTATCTCTAAATCTAAAAAATCTAAAATCTAATATTTGTAACTTTTGGTTTTCTTAATTATTTTCACTATATACAGAAACAAATTTATCAACGTGAAATGTTTAGCCCCCCCCAAACCCGGCCAGGACCCCATTTCATTTTTTTATTACGAGTACAGGCCTAAGCTGGTGTAGGGTGTCGATGTATTTGAAAGAATTAGCAACCTTCACAAAATGTCTTTAATGCAGTTAAATTACAGTTCAAACCATCAATGCTTATTTCTGTCTTTCATGTAATATCCTAAACAAATGCAACCTGATATTTAAGCATTCAAGTAAGAACATTACCTTCTCTGTTGAGTAGTTAATTTTTTCCAAACTGATCATGTTTCAATGATCTATCTTTAGTTGTCATGTACACTGTGTAATGCATTTAGCTTAGCTATTCTGTCAGGTGCATTGCTGTTGGTGTCTCCCATAAGCGATCTGAGTATCTTAGGGACGTGTACATACTGCCCAATATTTAATTTAACGATACTGTAACTTAGGGGTGTAACAATTCGACCCCTTTGTGACCTGAACTGGATATTGTGCTTTCGCACTTGCTTTAATATGGTTCTTGATTCTTTTCAACTGTGGATTGAGAAACACAGTGAAACAAGGCCATCTATAAATCATTAATTATTTCACAGGCAGCAAGTGAACATACAGAATAACAGTCAGGTTCCACTTCTTAACTCAAACCCACTTCTCTCCACAAAAAAAGAAATAATAGTAAGCCCTATCCCTTGACTAACTTCTTTTCTTTTGCCATCACTTTTCCTTCAGGGGAACCTCTACTGCAAACATTGTTGATCTTTTGCATTTTATTTTTACAGCTGCTGGCCCTAGGCTTACAGCCTCATGTCGCCTTTTTTAATCTTGACTGTCCATAACGACCCTTTGTGTTGGGGTGGGAGGGTTGGTGGTGATGGGCAGCTGACGTTCTCGCCATGGTAGGCCGGTCAATAAAAGTAACTGCTAATTTCCCCCTTGTGGTGTGAGTTTAAAGAGGACTTCTGTGTTTCTCAAGAAGAATGTGACCATCTTGGCTAATTGGCCTAGGATTAGACAACTGGTTCTTGCTGTTGTGAAT
Source organism: Heterodontus francisci (assembly GCF_036365525.1). Lineage (NCBI taxonomy): Eukaryota > Metazoa > Chordata > Chondrichthyes > Heterodontiformes > Heterodontidae > Heterodontus > Heterodontus francisci. The sequence goes on along the minus strand of NC_090387.1, from coordinate 34,276,258 downwards.
TTCACAAACTAGCCCATCTAGCTTCAGTGCACGTATTCATTGCCTGCAGCAAGTGACCTTTTTTAAACCTGTATAAATTATTTTGTTTTAAAACACAATCCATTAAACATAACTCAGTTCCAAAACCCTTTCCATGAAGGAAGAAATGGTCAAAAATCCCGAAAAGATGCCTTGGCTGATCTCTGAGAGAATGCATTTGAGTCAGATTTAAGGCACCCGTGAAGTGTTATACTTGTTGCCACTTAAGTATAGTTTAGTTTATTTTATTTCCAAATATGTGAATACAAAATTAGCCTTTTTATTCATTCAGTAAGCTGCCTGCCTCATCTCCAGACAATAAGACCTTCACTTCTACTGTTTTCTGTATTCGTTGCGCTTTTCCTTCATTAAAGTAAGGTATAGGCACCAGCGTTATACTGATATTTATTCATTCTTGAGAAACGTTCATTTTTCTTGAGCTGCATCATTTCCTTAATCAACCGTCTGAAAAGCTGAATGGTATTCTCCTACACATCACAAACAACTGCTAGCAGCTGTGATTGGTTAACTGTAATATAAACTTTCAGCTGCGTTATTTGCATTGGTTGAGGACTGCATTTGCCTCAGATGTAGGATAATTGATTATCGGCCTGTGCTACTTTAATTTGGCATGGAAGATCATCAAAGTGAAAGGTCAACAATATGTGGGAAATTTATTTTGTGGTTTCAGTGTGTACCTAAAGTGTAGATACAATCTTGCCAAATTGAAGCTTTTCTTTATTTGATCTTGGGAAGTGAGCATCACTGGCAAGGCAAGCATTTACTGCCCATCTCTGATTGCCCTTGAGGTGGTGGTGAGCCGCCTTCTTGAACCACTGCAGACCATCTGTTGTAGGTACACCCACAGTGCTGTTGGGAAGGGAGTTGCAGGATTTTGACCCAATGACAGTGAAGGAACAGTGATATAGATCCAAGTCAGGATGGTGTGTGGCTTGGAGGTGAACTTGCAGGTGGTGATGTTCCCATGTGTCTGCTGCCCTTGTCTTTCCAGGTGGTAGAGATTGTGGGTTTGGAAGCTGCTGTCAAAGGAGGTGTGGTGAGTTGCTGCAGTGCATCTTATAAATGGTACACACTGCTGCCATAGTGCGTTGGTGGTGGAGGGAGTGAATGTTTAAAGTGGTGGATTGGGTGCCGATCAAGTGGGCTGCTTTTTCCAGGATGATGTTGAGCTTCTTGAATGTTGTTGGAGTTGCACTTATCTAGTCACACTCCTGACTTGTACTTTGTAGTTGGCGGACAGCCTTTGTCAGGAGGTGAATTACTCACTGCAGTATACCCAGTCTCTGACCTGATCCTGTAGCCACAATATTTATATGGCTGGTCCAGTAAAGTTTCTGATCAATGGTAACCCCCTAGGATGTTGATGGTGGGAGATTCAACTATGGTAATGGCGTTGAATGTCAAGGAGAGATGGTTAGATTCTCTATTGTTGGCGATGGACATTGCTTGGCACTTGTGTGGCCTGAATGTTACTTGCCACTTATCACCCCAAGCCTGAATGTTGACCAGATGTTGCTGCATGTGGGCACTGACTGCTTCAGTATCTGAGGAGTTGTGAATGGTACTGAACACTGCAATCATCAGCAAACATCCCCAACTCATCCTTATGATGGAGGGATGGTCATGGTTGAAGCAGGTGAAGAGGGTTAGGCCAAGGATACTACCCTGAGGAACTCCTGCAGCAATGTCTAGGGGCTGAGATGATTGGCCTCTAACAACCACAACCATCTTCCTTTGTGCTAGGTATGACTCTAACCAGTGGAGGGTTTTCCCCTGATTTGCATTGACTTCAGTTTTGCTCAAGCTCCTTGATGTCCAGGGCAGTCACTCACCACACCTCATCACTTGCCAGCTAAGCTGGAAGATCACCAGACTCGAATTTCAGTCTGGGGTGGCCTGTCCTTCACTTGATAAGAGTGTGAGCAGTAAACCATTCATCTTGTATTGCTTATATTACCATCCCCACTAAGTTGGTTTTTAAGTCTTGTGGGGATCAAACTTGGGACTTTCCTAGCCTATTTAGCACAGCTGCCCACCAGTTAAAGCTTGAATATTGTTGCTTACTGGAAACATTCCTGACACAAGGTGATTATTTGTATTCTGTATATTTTAGCATCTTTTCATGTTTGAATTAATTGGTGAATTACGCTGTCAGACTACAGTTGGTTTTGGTGAGATTGAACCCTATGATTACAATTACTGTGAATTGGCTTTTGACAACATTTGTATTGTGAATATTGCTACATAATACCAGTCATATGACTGCAGCAAGTAATGGCTTAATTACCCATATATCTTTTGTATAGAGAGGATTTAGTCTGAACAGAGATTTTAAATTCTGTATGTTCATGTGACCTTGATACAAAAAATGTTTTAAGACTTCTGCTTGCATTACAAAACTGTATTTAACTACTTCACTGTGGCTTTTTGTAATCATTGTGCCTTACCAAGTGTTATATCAGCTGCACTATTTCATGTTTCTGGCAATGGAAAATTAGTGGCAGTTGAATTTCACACTATTTATGTAGTAATTTGTTTGTAGTGTTGTAATAAATTCTTATATGGCTGAGATTTTTAAGATGGGAAAATCAGCAACAATGAGATATTAAAAAGTAAAACACTGATGGCATTGCCAAGATAAATGGATGCCTACCATACAGTCTTGCAATCTTGAAACTTAATACAGTTTAGTGAAGATGAAAAAATCTACATAATATATATAGATTGCTGTAACCTGAACAGGTCACAACTGATGAATCAGTTTAATGCCCTTGAAATCAGGTTTGTGTAGTATTGGTAACAAACACCAACATATCTGTATCAAATCCTTATTATCCTGGGTGCCAGAACATGCTGGTGTTACCTGTATTCAGCTTTGCTATAGCACTAATAATGCAAAAGGAAACGTATGGCATCACTCCATCATTACTATTTTGAATACAGTTATCCATATTTCCATAAGTATACTGAATATGTGCCATCGCTTCCAGCAGAAAATTCCAGAAATGGCAAAACCTGGCCAATATGTCTTTTGATTCCTTTTTTTATTTAACTGAGGGGCAGTGTAGTAGCTCAGGCTGTCGGTGATGTGACTGGCACGATTTGACTGAAAAATTAACTTCAGAAGATGGATTAATGTGTTTACTTTCATTTACATTGGGCCTCTATGTGGTTATTTGCAAGCCACTTTAATGGTAGGGTTGGAATGATTGACAAATAGGTTTGAAGTATAAGCAAGAAAGACATTTTGGAACATCATTGATTCCTGAAGCTATCAACAACGGCTTGCATTTATATAGAACCAATGTCATAAGGCACTTCACAAGAGTATTATCAAACAAAATTTAACCGCGGCATGTAAGGATATATTAGGACAGGTGACCAAAAGATTGGTCATTAGGTGGATTTTAAGGAGTGTCATAAAAGAGTTTAAAACAGCGGAGAGGGTTAGGGAGAGAATTCCAGGGCTTAGGGCCCAGGCAGTGGAGCAATTGAAATCAAGGATATGCAAGAAGACAGAATTGGGGACACGCAGAGATGTCCAGCAGGAGAGGCTTGGGGGGTGGGGGGCGGTTGGTTGAAGGAGACCACAGTGATAGGGAGGGGCAAGGCCATGGAGGGATTTGAAAACAAGGATGAGAATTTTAAAATTGAGGTGTTGCCAGAACAGGAGCTAATATAGGTTGGTGAAGCACAGGGTTGATGAGTGAATAGGTCTTCCCAATATTTAGGTTGAATATAATCTCTACATTGTTTTTTTTGAGCATCCAGATGCTGCTGGTGCATCACTAATGCTTCTAAATGTAGTTTAATATTGAACTATAATCTTTTTGAAAGCTATCACTACAAGTTTCTAACAATATTTCAAATTGCTTTCACCATCAAACCAGCACGTTAAGGATTAAACTTCAATTAGTTTCAGTGAAACAAATTCAAGATCTTATAGGATTACATTCAATTTTATCTTTTTCTCTTCCATTTAGCAAAATAGGAGGATAGAATTGATCAACTTTCATTTTTCTTTACCAATTTTCTTCCCTCATTTACAGATGATACTGATCCTTGCTGGACCCTAGTTCCATAAACTTTTGCAGCCCTTGTTACTTCAATTATGAGTGTTGACAGGATATTCAACAAAGGGAATTACAGCTGACTTCATCCTGTGCCCAACCATTTCCACATTTGTGCATTTCCTAGCAACAGTCACTAGCTAGCAATTAGGGACAGGAATCCACTCTGATTTTTATTTTATTCCTTAGCTCCAGGCACTGAGACTGAATGTAACACCCCATTGCTCTCAAGAGATCAACCAACACAGCACAGATCAAGAAATGAAGCTGGGACTTTCCAGCTGTATATGACATCAAGGCATACCACACAATGTCATCACCCACTAAGCCACCCAAAGAGTTAAATCAGTTTCAAGCTGTCCTGATTTTGAGATTCTGTGTAAGACATTTGGTTTGTTTTTAAGCATCATTTTGAACCTTTTGCCATATCCAGCCAATAGACGACTCTAGCTTTTCACTGGATTAAACATTGGGTATAATTCTTAATGAAAACATGATATATTTTAGTTCAAAAATTAAAGTTTTGTTTAAAAATTTGGGCAAAATTGGATATTACAGAAAGATCTGAAAGCTGACAGTTGCAGTCAAGCTGCAGATTCACAATTTTTTTTAACACTAGTCAATATATAGTTAATAAAAGCAAAATACCGCTGATGCTGGAAATCTGAAATTAAAAACAAAGTGCTGGAAATACAGCACTTAATGCTTTTATATAGTTAATGTTAGTTACAATTAAATACGGTGGCGTAAAAGTTGATAATGCAAAAGACTAAGTAGTAAATTATATCTTATGTATTAAACATCATGTGTACGCTTCCTGTCTACATTTTCATTAATAAGTTCCTATGTCCACATTTACAATGCAAACTGCCTATGTAACCTTGTTAAGCTTTAACTGTACATTCTTCGAATAGAGGGGCTGTCTTGTGCGTAATTAAAAGCTTACCTAGGCAGTTTCCATTATAAATGTGAGCATGGAAACTTATACTGCAAATATAGAAGTAAGTACAGAATGTTTGACTTTAAAATGAGGACTGAACTACACAGGTGTGTGCCTTGTCCAATTATCATCAGCCTTTAAATCCTGCTTAGTCTGAAGACTACACTTGACTCGCCATGCGCAGTGTCATCAGCGATCAACTGCAGCAGGAAATTACTCATGATGGTTGGAAAAACCATGAGTTTTCAAATACTTGTGAAGGATTTAAACATCAGCTAAGTAGAAAAGTGTTAAATTAAGCTCGGAATGAGTAATTGTAATTGGGCAAGTGTCTGGCTCATTGTGCCCATGACTCAATGCATTCCATTATTTGCCTTGTGAAAGCATCCTTAATTTACACATGTAAATTAATCAACCTTGCAAGTTATGAAAGTGTTTGGGTAAATCTCTTGGTAAGATTTGAGCTGGCTACACGTGTGTTTATGTATATATAAAGATTTTTTTTTAAATGCCACTGTTCTTCCCTCGTGGCTAGCTCAGTACAAGGCAGCCACCAAGACCTGGGAGAGCACAGTCATTTATAATCTTCCTTGATCTGTGTTTTAATGCCAGGGGATTTGATCTATTTTTATTTCCCTAAAGATTGACTGATTTTCTACATAGTAATTTATCTAAGTGCCCTGTCAACCTGATCCAAATTTCCCAGTGGAAGTTGGCAGATTTAATGGCAGCCCTGGGAATGCAGCTTCTCCATTCTGTTTGGGAAATGTGTTCTTCTGCTTTCACTAATGGGCCATGTATGTGTGGTTCAGTTTTCATGGTGAGGAACTTATTAGCAGTAAAATCAAAGTGAGGACTTTTGAGAACTAAACATTCTAGTTATCAGTATGTTCAATTATTAATGTTGCATTCCTCACTGATAATTAAGATTCACTGCATCATCTAATTAATTCCATCTTTCCTAGGATTTCAAAGCAATGAAACTCATCTCCTTCCACCTTTTTTTGGTCTTTCAAAATACGAACATGGCATCACCTTCGCATTACCTCATAATCTATTCCATCTTTTTAGCACTTTATCCTCTCCATGGATCTTGTTCCTTACTCATTAGTTGCTTGATAAAATTCAGCTGTAACTTTTTTATTTATTACCAGATACCGGTATTTCAACATTGTTCCATCTTCTAATTATTTGGCATTCTAGGTATTATCAAGTGGGAGAAGAGGCATTGAACAGATCATGTATGGAGAACAGATACTCTCACACTACAAGTATTAAGTTCTCATGTTTATAACCACAGAAATGTTGGCACATCTGTGAAAATATAGGGGCAATGTAACATGAATACACAAGTTAAACAAGAAGGTTTCCATTTTTTTTTTTACATCCAATCTTTGTATGATAAATGGCTTAAATTGATTTGCTATTATTATAATGCAACTTTAGGAGACCAATATACAAGATGACTAGAACTAGAGGGTTATTTGTGAGTCTGAAAAAGTTAATTTAAAACTTGCAAATAAAATCATTATAAAGGAATTTCCTGAAATTTGGCAGTTCTTCACACACCAAATGCTTCTCTATTCATGATGTATTTCACTGAATGCTATCATATGCTTTAAAGTAAAATAATCTACCTCATTTGATAGAACACCTAGTTCCAACTACAGCATTCACATTATACCTTCAGCGTCAAAGGGTTTGGTTGCGGGGGTGGGAAGGAAAGCTCGCATCCTTTTTGAGAGTAACTAAGAGCAGCTTTCTGGTCTTTCAGATAAATCCTAATTTATCAGGATAACTTAATACATCTATAGAGTTGGCATCAGACTTGGATCATTCAATTTAACTGTTAATTTCAGGTAATACAGTATTTTGATTTAGAGTAACGGCTTTTGTAAACTGGAATTAAAAGTGATTTACATTTTTTTGCCCATGTTTGTAAATCACATTTCCTTGAATATGTTTTTTGCAAGTTTAGACATGTAGGACAATGCATTTAAATCACTGAAAAGGACAAATATATCTGGAAAGAAAATGCCTTGTTTATAAACTCAGTTCAGGGACTGAGAAAAGTGATTTTATTTAAGGCGCTTTTATTCCATGGATTAATAATTTCAGTGCTGATAAAGCTGTTCTCTAAGATTTAGACACCTATGTTTGGTGTACAGATTCTGCCCAGAGGGTGCTGCCTGAAAAATACAGAATATCTCCTTTATCTTGGTGTCTCACTCCAGAAAATATAATGGACACTCATTGGTACTTATCTTTCTTTCCAGTCAAGAGTTTCTCCAACATCGTCATAGGTGAGATAATCCATATTTACCTCCATTTACCATTTATACTGGTTTTAATTTTTCTGTTGCACATTGAGACCTGTACATGCCCCCACCGGCATTGCAGAGTGTAACAGATTTTACCTGTGCCTGATGTGAGGTGAAATGGACAATTTGTCAGACTTTTCTACTACAGCAGCTGATTGAGAACAAATATTCCTAGATGGACAGTGATTCGCAGCTATTGGCTGAAAGTCTATAAGCCAAATATGATGATGATCTGTTTCAAGAGGGATTTTTTTAAGAGTGATAAACAAAGCCATCTGAGTTACCTGAAGCAATAAAAAGTCCCAGTTCTTCAGATATTTTCATATAGTGTCCTAAGAGGGTCACAGCACTGGCCCATACAAAGCACCAAAAGCATGAGAATGGACTGTGATTGATGCTTTGAACTTCATAGCTTTAGTGACCAATGGTAAAAATCCCTTCACTGAAAGCATAAATGCCATGTAATTCACTGCAGGGACAGTATGTGCAAATCTATCTTATTATTGTAGTTGCAAACTGAAGAATGAGGGAGGGGAAGAACAATCATGAATGATGCAGCAGAACTATTCAGTACTGCACATTTTACTGAAGCAAGGTCCAATCTTATCCCTAAGGTTTTTTGTGAGTTTCAACTGTGTGAAAATGGTCTGATATCTCCAAAGGAACATCTGGGTCACTTGGGTGCTTCCTATCCCGGCCCTGCTCACTCTTGGCTCTTGTCCATGAAGGGGATTTTAAATGTGTTCCATGTGAGATGATCGGATACATCAATGGTTGGTGCAGTTCTATAAAATAAAATGTTAACAATTACTGTGTGATGCATCTTAGAAACTCCAACATGCCCAAGATGTAAGATATATCTTGATACTTTGGCACACAATGTTTTACTGACTGATTTTTTTCTTACTTCTGAGAGGTTTTTTTGGGATGTTTTAGTAAAGCTCAACAGAAATGAAAACATTTACTCAATTACAAGAGACTGGTCCTTTATAAGGTAAATGCAATAACATTTGTAGATTTCATGTGATCAGATGTCTCATGATCTGATATCATATGGTCAGAATATCATGCAATCAAACCTTCAGGAATGCCAACAACCAGAAGTGGCAACTGTACCAGCCCCACCACCACTTTCCCCATCATCTGCCAGTTCTTGTCTTTAGGTCCCTGCCTTAAAGCACCTTTTGCACTATTGGTGCTTGCTGATTTATGTTGTCTTTAATGAACATAAGTTTCCATAAACAAACAAAAATGCACTCATAATATATTCAATGTTCACCACTTACACAGTTCCTATGTTTTCATAAAAAACTTACATTTCGAATTCAAAAATGGGTTGCTGTCTTTTTCAGAAGATAAGATTTTTAAACTGAATTTTAGCCAAATGAAGAGGGAAAGGGCTTGTCATTATTGGTATGGGCAGTGCCCAATTAGGACAAACTCAGTAATTCAAATTATTCTTTCAGCTACATTTAAATTACTTGGAAAGACAAAATGAAGTACTTTTGACTGACGGTCTCCTTGTAAGGGCTTACTGTCAACAGCTGTAAATAAGTGTTTACTGAATTATATTTCTAATTTGGGAAATGTTTCCAAAATAAAATGATTGAAATCTTGTTTTAAAACTGTTCTTCATCTGCTATTTGTTGACCCTAGCCTGACGTGGATTTCAGTATCAGCACCTTAACCACAATCAGTGTAGTTCATAAAAACTGAGTATTAAAAAACTTTAGGTTTCATTCCTAATTCTTCTTATGCTGCTTTACAACAATTAGATCTGTCTATACATTTTTACTTCCATAGACTTGGTAGCATTTTGATTACTGACATAGATTGGAACAGAACATCACCTTAGCGGCAGAATAATACATTATAGCAGTCTTGTCCTTATAGAAGTGTACTCACTAATATACCTTGAGCAATGCAAAAAGAGATCTGTTTATAGTGTATTTAAAAAAAAAAGGTAAGTCCGTGCACGCAAATCTTGCACTTTTTTAGGTGCAATACAATCTAAAAATGCTGGATAGTTCTCAGCTGGATCTTGAAACTGATGGGCACATTCCAATCTGCAAATTTCTTTGATCAAACTGAGTGACATCAGACTGTATCTAAAATTAGGGGGGGTGGGGGGACTGTGTGGCGATGAAGTGTTCCTGTTGCTTCTGCTCAGTTTAAGCTATTTTAAAATATGCTATATTTACCAAAAAAGTGAAACGTGGTCAGTTTAAGTGTTGTGAGGAGGCTATGATTCCCCCCTTCCCCTCAACCATGGGAAAGGTGGAAGTAAATAACAAGATTGTGGTTCTATAGTTCTGCAATTGTATCTTAATATTTAGTATCATGAAACCATGCAAAATAACTGCAGCTGTTTCCTCAGAGGATAAAGCATTTTCCACACACTATTTAAGCTCAAGTTTTCCCTGTGATGCAAAGTGAAATATTACAGTATTTATTCATAAAAACACATGCAAATTGCACCACAGAAAAATGCTGTTGATGCAGTTTATGTTTATTTTCCAAATGAGCAGCTGTCCTAAATCTTGTGCCTTTCTGTTCCAAAATCCTTTTATCCAACCTGCCTTTGACCACCAATCTATCCTACCTATTCTTAAATGTTGTCCTGATTTGTGCTTTAACTCTGGTAGTGCATTCAACAGCCTTAAATCTTCTATGCAAAGCAAGTTTTCCCTGCTCTGTCTCATAAATATTTTACAATTCAGTTTGTACACCATGGAGTATATTTTACTCTGTGTAAAAGAAAAGAAAAATGGTTCAACTAAAGGGTTTTTTTAAAAGCTCAAAATAAAATACATTCAGTTCCTAAATTGGATTGAATCAAATTTATACATATCTTTAAAATCTTATTGTATTAAAATTAATAAATGACATGATCATAAAGTGAATGTTGTAAATGATTACAAGGAAGAATTAACCATGCAGTTATTTCAGATACTTTTTAAAGCACTTTTTTAAAAAAAAATTAAATCCTCACTAAAACCCATATGGAAGATAGTAGGGTAGTGGTAATTCCCTGGGGACATGGGTTCACATCCCATCACAGCAACTGGTGGAATTTAAATTCAATTAATTAATAAATAAATCTGGAATTGACAGCTAGTCTCAGTAATGATGCCATGAAACTATCATCGACTGTCGTAAAAAACATCTGGTTCACTAATGTCCTTTAAGGAAGGAAATCGGCCGTCCTCACCTGGTCTGGCTGACATGTGACTCCGGACCCACAGCAATGTGGCTGACTCTTAACTGCCCTCTGATATGGCCTAACAAGCCACTCAGTTGGCAAGGGCAATTAGGGATGGGCAACAAATGCTGGCCTTGCCAGTGACGCCAGATCCCATGAAAGAATTTTTAAAAATCTACAACTTGCATTTATATAGTGCCTTTTAATTGTAAAAATCCCACCGAGCTTCACAGGACTGTATTCAGCCTAAAAAATCAAGCCAAAAAGGGAGATATTAGAATTTAAGGAGTGTCTTGGTGGAGGGAATTGCAGAACATGGGGCCTAAACAACTGAAAGCAAGACTACCAATGCTGGGGTCAAAGGAATGGGGGATGCATAAGAGGCTAGAATTGGACGACTACAGAATTCTTGGAGGGTTGTATGCCTGGAGGAGATCACAGAGATAGGGAGGCCAAAGCTATGGAGGGATTTGAACACTATGATGATTATAAAAACAGAATTGGTGGACTGGGAGGGAATATAGGTCAGCAAACACAGGGATGATGGGTGAGAGAGACAGTGCAGGTTAGGATATTGTCATGCTAGGCCCCCACCTGCCATGAATGAGGCACATCAATTTTATCATGAACATTGATTTTTAACTTCTTGAAGCAAGGAATGACTAGTTAAACAGATCAGCCGTGGCTGGAAAAAAACATTTACATACTAATAGACATTGAAGGTGAGGAAGTGCATTCCAGGGACTGCTAAGGAGGATACAATCCACAAGAGCCAGGACTGGTTAGACCAGCTGGTCACATGACTACCTGGCTATTCCAGGGTTTTCTTTTGAGCTGGCCACAGAGAGTTTGAAGGCAGAGTGTCTGCATCTCCACCTCCCAGTTCCGAAGGGTCACTGACCCGAAACGTTAACTCTGCTTCTCTTTCCACAGATGCTGCCAGACCTGCTGAGTGATTCCAGCATTTCTTGTTTTTGTTTCAGATTTCCAGCATCCGCAGTATTTTGCTTTTATCTCAAATCTTTGTCTTTTGTTTTAGCCTTTAATTCTAGTTAATTTTAGATCTAATTTTAATTCAGTCATCAAATATACAATCCACATCTATTTTCCTCCTCATTTTCAGAATGAAATAGCATTGAGCAGGGCTAGACAGCTCATCTTTATCTCCGCATGTGCTCACTGACACTGACCTGTGGATGAGTCATGCGGTGGATTCTCATCATCAGAATCGGCAAAAACCTCTGCAAGTTCTTGGTCAGACATGTCCGTGAGTTCAGTCAGATCCATAAGGTCGAAGTGTACCTCAAGAGATGAGACGCTGCTGAGAGGCTCTGTGAATACAAATGCACAAAAGAAAATGCTTGATATGCAACGAGGACCTCAGCAGTCAGGTTCAGAAGTTACTGGTATCCAATCCATAAAATATTATGATATAAAATGCAGGTTTAGTGGCAGTAGCATTGCTCATAGTTGAATTCTGTGTAGAGTGTTGAGTGAAACAATGTCACAGAAGCATGATTTACAAACAGAATCGGCTCATTTTTGGAATTATCTTAATGTGATTCACCCACCTGTTTGTGTGTTGTGCTGTACTTCACTGTGGTGGGGGATGGGGGAAGAGACAATCTTAGCATCTTGTAGCTAAGTTGCGCTAGCCCACATGATATGGGGTAGAGATGTGCTCTTCAGTGGGTTGTTCCAAATCTGCAGGAGAAGTGAAGCATCTCAGACTACTGCCCAAAACAGTTCAAAGAGGAAGTGTGTGTGCAGCTGCGTACCCTTCTGACTGCAGCTCTTCCAACAGTTGTTATTTAGGAAGTGGTGGAATTTGTGAGGCATCTGTGGGATGCAGTATGCTAAGTGTATGATATTAAACTGACCCTCACAAACTTTGCTGCATGTGATAGTTGCAAGAGTCTGCCCCTACACCACTCATTTTCTCCTCTATTTTGTCATCCTAAGTCTTGTTCTCAGCTCCATTTAGATTTTCTATAATGCCTTTGATTTGAAGGCAGACATGGTGGAAAAGGTGGAGATGTATTTGTGGGATTTTTCGTGAAGGTGCAACTCCAGAGAAGGCTGTCAAAATCAGCATTTTTGAAGTGTTGATGGGTGCTGGACAAAGGGTTTAAATTGAAGGTAGTGGTAACTGTCATGCCGAGTGATGTACAATTTGTCAGCTTTTGAAAGAGGATAATATGACTCTCGTGGAGGAACAGCCCAGCCTGATGATGCCTTTCCTGTACCATTATCAGAATCCACTGATGGTGAATGCATCAGATTGGAAAGGGGACCAATACCCCCTCCAACCACACCTTCCCTCCCCGCCCACCACCTCCGCCAGAATGATTTTCAGTGAGAATATAGGCCTTCTCCCAGGCAGAAACTGTTTACAATAGGTTTCTTGATCCTGCCTTGAGAGATCTATTAAGGAAGGCTATGTGAGTGGCTGGATGAGTGGCCCTGACCCCCATGATGGGTTACATTAATATATTGGGGCAGCTATCTACAAGTTTGGGTAACAGCTCATATAAATTAAGAAGCACTTTTTAAATCCTAATAAATCTTGCATCCTGGTTAGAATTTGCATCTTCTTGATGCAAATTCACACCAGGTTAGGCAGCACTGTTAATGGTCTATACCAATAATGTGTTTTGTGCTAATATGCAACCAAATACAATTTTACTGTGTTACTTTTCCTGACCCATAAGCCAGGATCTGTGAAGGATATAATGCTGTTAATTTAATCTTTATTTGGGATGAATCTGATTTCCCACAAAGCTTCTGCAGTGAAATTGGCAGAGTCTGCTAGTAATCATGCCTGACTGCCAGAAAAACTTTGAAACCTATAAGGAGGTAAGAGGTGGTTAGGGTTAATAAGAAAGTAAGTTAGTTAACGTTAGTAAGACATGCTACAGTAGCAAAACCTTGTTTTCGGATCATCTATATCTGAGCAGATGATATAAATATGTAATTCAAATAAGGTGCACAGATTACCAAAGTAATTAAAAGATTATTAGTAAAGTAAATGTGCATAATTACAACAATGGTCATTACTCATGGCTTAAAATAGCAGAGGATGATATCCTATTCACTTGTTTGGAAACAAAATAAACTATCAAACATATAATTGTGCCACTTGCTTATGATAAGATGATGATGAAAATGATGCACAGTCTTTCTCGTTCTTTTCCACCCCTAACAAAATGAAAACTTCATTTTGACCTATTTTGATACTACATTTAATCTTAACAGTAAACAGAGAGAGACAAAGAGTCATTTACGACATAGAAGGCCATGCGGTCCATCGAGTCCATGCCGGCTCTCCATGGAGCTCACCAGTCAGTCCCATTCCCTCACTCAATCCCATAGCCCTGCAAGTTTATTTCCTTCAATTTCCCATTCAATTTCCTTTTGAAATCACCGTCTCCACTTACACCACACTCGTGGGCAGCGCATTTCAGGTCATTACCACTCGCTATGTAAAAAAAGTTCTTCCTCACACTCCCCCTGCACCTCTTGCCCAAAATCTTCAATCTGTGTCCCTTAGTCCTTGTACCATCAGTTAATGGGAACAGTTTTTCGTTGTCTAACTTATCTAAGCCTGTCATAATCTTGTGCACCTCTATCAAATCCCCCCTCAATCTCATTTGCTCCAAAAAGAACAACCACAGTTTTTCCAACCTAACCTTGTAACTAAAGTCCACTATCCCTGGAACCACTCTGGTAAATCTCCTCCGCGCCCTCTCAAGGACCTTCACACCCTTCCTAAAGTGTGGTGACCGGAACTGGACACAATACTCTAGTTGGGGCCTAACCAGAGCTTTATAAAGGTTCGGCATAACTTCCCTCCTTTTGTACTGTATGTCCCTATTTATGAAGTCCAAGATCGCATATGCTTTGCTAACCACTTTCTCAATATGCCCTGCACATGCACCCCAGGTCCCTCTGTTCCTGCAGACTCTTTAGAACTGCGCATTAAGTATATATTACTTCACCCTATCCCTTCTGCCAAATTGCATCACCTCTCACTTGTCAGCATGAAATTCCATCTGCCACTTGTCTGCCCATTCTGCTAGCAAATCTATGTCGTATCATCCTCACTTTTCCATTCCTCCCAGTTTGGCATCATCGGCAAATTTTGAAATTCTACTCTGTATTCCAAGATCCAAGTCATTTATATATATATATTTTTAAAAAGCGGTGGTCCTAGCACTGCCCCTTGGGGGATTACCACTGTCTACCATCCTCCAGTTTGAAAAACAACCATTAACTGCGGCTCACTGTTTTCTGTCCTTAAGCCAACTTTTTTATCCAGTTGGACATACTGAGGCTTATTCCATGAGCCTCAATTTTGTCAACTGCCATTTTATGTGATACCTTATCAAACGCTTTCTTAAAATCCATATAGAAAACATCCATCGCATTCACTGGTGTATTGCGTCCAGTTCTGGTCACTACACTTTAGGAAGGATGTGAGGGTCCCTGAAAAGGTGCAGAGGAGATTTACCAGTGGTTCCAGGGATGAGGGATTTTAGCTACAAGGTTAAGCTAGAGAAGCTCTTTTTTTTTCCCTCCTTGGAGCAAGGGAGATTTGATAGATATGTACAAGATTATGGCAGGTTTACAGAGAATTACATGTAAATATGGTAGATAAAGAAAAGCTGTTCCCATTAGCTGATGGTACAAGGACTAAGGAACAAAGATTTAAGGTTTTGGGCAAGAAATGCAAGGGGGAATGTGAGGAAGAACATTTTTAAGTAGCGGGTGGTAATGACCTGTAACTTACTGCCTACAAGTATGGTGGAAGCGGAGACAATCGAAGATTTCAAAAAGAAATTGGATGGGCACATGAGGGAAATAAACTTGCAGGGCTACGGGGATAGAGTGGGGAAATGGGACTGACTGGATTGCTCGACAGAGAGCCAACAAGGACTTGATGGGCCAAGATAGCCTCCTTCTGTGCTCTATGACTCTAAATGACAGTTAATTCTTTGCGTTAAATTTAGAAATGAGAAGAACAGGAGTTGAAAGTTGGGAGATCAGTACCAAAATAATAAGTATGACCTGAGCATTAATTTATAAAATAAATTAATATTCATCTGGTAGAGAATAATACAGTAATTATCCAAAATTTAATTTATTTGAATTGCAAAAAAGTTAAAGAATTTGGCTAAATTTGGCTCTGAATAATTTACCTTTAAAAAACAGTAATCAGACCTCAGCTGGGGTATTATGTTCAAATCTGGGCACCACATTTTAGGAAGGATGTCAAGACCTTAGAGAGGATACAGAAGGGATTTACTAGAATGTCAGGAGGAGGAACTTCTGTTTTGTGGAGAAGCTAGGGTTGTTTTCTTTAGAGCAGAAAAGGTGAAAAAGAGATTTGACACAGCTGTTCAAAACCATAATACAGTTCTGACACAGTAAATAAGGAGAAACTGTTTCCAGTGGGAGAATGGTCTTTAACCAGAGGACACTGATCTCAAGTGGTTGGCAAAAGAACCAGAGACGACATGAGGAAATCTTTTTACACAGTGAGCTATTGTTATCTGGAATACACTGCCTGGAAGGGCGGCTGACACAGATTCAATGGTAACTTTCAAAAAAGAACTGGATAAATACTTGAAGGGAAAATATTTGCAAGGCTATTGAAAAGAAGCAGGGGGGTGGGACTAGTTGGATAGCTCTATCAAAGAGCCCGCAAAGGCATGTTGGGCCAAATAGCGGCCTCCTGTGCTGTATCGTTCTAATGATTATTCAGTCGAACAGAATATAAAATGTTTCTCTCATCAACATTTTCCACAACATACAGCCAATGGGCAAGCAGACAAACTATTCCCAAACATTTACCAAAATTGCTTACAATCTGAGGCTGGACTGGGTTTGCCTGTTAATTTTCCCTTCCTTCCCATTTAATAGCATGTAGCATATAATTTTCCAGATGGTGACCAAGATTATACACCCACTGTTTGGAAAACCTGGAGTAAAAGCCTGCATTGCACCACTCATGCTACAATGTACAACAGCATTAAAGCATATATTATACACTGGAACATTACTGAAAATATTTATAAACCAGAAGGACTTTCAATTCCTTTTGCAATTAATCAGATTCAGGATGTTATGGATGCATTTCTGGCAGTAGAACAAGCAAGTTAACGTATTAGGGCACTTAATACATACGCCTTCTCTCTACGACCTGCAGTAGTCCTGATGTGGAAATTGGGATTCCGTCCTCCTCATCCGCAGAGGCAATGTAAGATTCCGAGTTAGCTGAATGTTCTTGATCCTTTGGCTTCTTTGGACTCTGTTTGTTTTTGTTGAACTCTCCTAGATCGGGAGAATGTGAAAGAAAAATACATTATTTTAAAAATGCATAATGCATTTCACCCCACTCCCATCCTCAATGCCCTAAACTGGTCCTGGTTCTCCAAATCATCATTTAAAATTTCTCATCCATGTCAATAATGCCTTCGTGGTCACACAATATGTGAAAAAAGAGAGATTGTATGTGTGTGTATATTGTTACGACAAACCACTCAAATCAAAGCCCCCAATCAAAATATACGATTCTGATTGTGCTGGGAGAAACGCACTGTTGATTCAGTCCTGTCCCTCCACGATCGCCTAACATATCATTTTTAAACTTTCCAAATTAAAGAAAGACCCAACCAAATTGTACCGTCTATTAACCCCCAAATGAGACTAACTAGTCTTTAGATCAACAAATTAACTGTTTAGTTAGAAAAACTAAATTCTTAAACACTACTAAGATATAAACAACATTTAAAATAGAAACATTAGTGTCCTTGCATATTTACGTTCCTGCCGAAGTGAAATCTGCCAATGTGGAACAGTCCAAGGTTGTTTGAAGTCCTCACAGCCGTCCGATGGGGAAAAGAAAGGTTCTCCAACAATAGAACAGTCGTAGTCTAATTCAGCAGTTGAAATAATGCTCTTCTCTTCCAGCGATGAATTTCAGCAATTACAGTTCAGCAGTTAAAGGAATTGATTATTTACTTTTATAAAATTAATCTGGCTTGACATCAGAATTCTGAGAGTAAAATAAAAAGGGTTTAAATAAACGGAGAGAGCTCTCACTTCCTTCAGTATATGCTGGTCCAGCTGTCTGTGTCTCAAAAGCCAGTTTTTCAGCTAGTTTCAAATGTCAATTGGCAACAATGTATCTCATGTCCTTGGTCCTGAGTGGCTGTATCCTACGGCAATGAGAAAGCATATCTGAAGCTGGCTGTATCCTACAGCAACGAGAATGCATCCTTTGACTCAGTCTCTGGAGCTTGATGCCTTACAGCAGCACTGATCCTGTTACAGCCTTAAAGGCACACTGCATACTTCCCTGGAAAAAAACTACAGGATCATAACACCTCAGCCCCTGGTGGAATGAAACGCCATTCCTAAAAATGAGTTTTATTACAATGTATAGAAAATACAATTTAAAAAAAAAGCTAACATTTTTTTCCCGCATTTACAGACATACACTTATCAAAAATATTAGGACTGCAGCAACAAGTTCCAGCAGAACTTTTTCCGTTTAAATTTGCGAAAAGGTTGTCTGAATTAACCCATTTCAAATTTCCAAGCATAGTCTTCCAGTTGTTTTGTGTTTTCCTTCCAAGTATCCCTATTGTCCATCACCTCAGCCAGGTGAACTGCACAGCTAGGATTACTGACCACTACTGGATTCACTGTTCTCTGAGAAGTTTCTCGAGTACCCCTTAACCTATGTGGCATCACTTGACATCGGAAAACTCTGTCCTGTGTAACAGAAGCTGACTTTTTCCTACCCAGGAGTGTCAAAGCAATTTGACAGTATCCCTCCAACACATCTGTTTCTTAAAGATGCATTGTGTTGCCCACTCTGTCCATACAGTCCTTTAAATAAGAATTTGGGTAGGAGTCTGCCTTCTTTCCCCAGTTACTTTGCTAGAGTCTATGCAAGTTTGAGCCGTCTCACCAGGTTTAAGCATCAAGACCAAGTGCGAATTCCTGCTGTCCTGACCAGGTTCAACTAAGCTGCCCTTCAGCATGCATTGTACCCCTGTTTCCACTTGGGCCTGTCTGTCTGGACCTAAGCGGCAAGGATGTTGTTTTAAAGGAATGGTTGTACATCCTGGCTTATCCCTATAAATTTTTTGAAAAGTTGTGAAAACCCTGGTTAGGACTTCATGCTGTTTGCCTCTAAATGTAAAAGCCTATTGCTTAATTTCCCTAGCCATTTTATATTTGCTAATTGGACAGTTGGAGGTTCAATCTGAAAATTTCCGAAGTCTATTTCTGCCTCATCCTCACTATTCTTTTCCTTCTCAACTGTCCTGATTACCTGACATACCTGTACTGGCTTATCCTCCTCCCTGCGGTAACATTGTTTTAGCATATTAATGTGACCACAACCGGTTCTTCTTCCAGTGATCAGGGGTGTCAATCAAGTAATCTACCTTACTCACTCTTTTGATCACTCTATATGGGCCACTGAACCGTGCTTTTAATGGTTCTCCCTGTAATGGTAACAAAACTAATACTTCATTCCCTGGTTTTATGGTATGTTGTGGTTTTCCCACCATTTGACAGGTATGACATATCCTACAAAATTGTCTCACATCCTTTGTAAGACTTGGCCAGTAATAACGTTTGCTTATGTGTGATTTGGTCTTCCAAATTCCCTTATGTCCTGCAAAAGGAATGTCGTGTGCTAACTTTAAAATCCTTGTCGATATTTAGGTGGTACCACTATCTGTTCAACAACTGTCCAGTCTTCGTCAGCAGGTCTATGAGGCAGGCTCCATTTCCTCCTCAAAACCCCGTTTGCCATATAATAGCCTTCCAGAACTCCTCTCGCCTCAGTTTCTGTCAGAGCCGTTTCTATTCAGTATATCTCTCGATCAGCTTGCCGTGCTGCTGATCTGTTGACGATTGACGATCTGTTAAACATCTCATTTGGACTGTCTAAATCCTCAAATAAGGTTTCAGATACTTGGCTATCTATTTGTGGTGCCCCTTTTACCTAAGACAATGGATCCTGTTTAGCCATTGCTCGGGTGACTACACATGCAGGAAATATTCCCGGAACTTATTCCTGTAATTACTCCGTATCCTTAATTTCACTTGGTTCCTCTGTAACTATAGGGGAAACTGATACTTTTGATCCTGCCAAATCATTTCCTAGGAGTAGATCAATTCCCTTTACTGGTAAACTGTGGACAACACCTACAGTAACTATCCCAGATATTAAGTCACTCCCTAGGGGTACTTTATACAAAGGTATGGGTAGATACTCCCCACCAATTCCGTTAATTAAAACTTTAGTGTTCATATCTTTCCCCAGCAAGAGTGTTTGGGTTGCTCCTGTGGCTCTGAGTATAATGATAGGTTTTCCTGCCTCACTTACAGGATACGAGTTACTCTCCCCTTTGACGAAAATTAATTATAAACCTCAGGTATTTTACTCTTAACCTCTACACTCCTATTAGTTTTAGTATCTGGTGTCACAGCTGTCATTAAAGCTATAGCCTGGTCTGCTATACTCTCAGTCAGTCTTTTCCTCTGCACTAACCTTGCGTGCCCCAATATGTCCTTTGGGTTTTCCTTGCAATTTCCAGCACTCTAAACGACGATGACCCGTTTTGTGGCAATGATAACACTTTGGCTTGCGAACTTCACCTCTCCCCTCAGCACCTTCCTTTCTGACCTGAGAAGGTGATCCTGGGGCATTCCCAGCTGTTCCTTCTTGTCCCTGGCTACTTGCCTTCCTTTCACTCTCCCACTTTCTATCCTTCTCGGGTTTATGGGGGTGATGGACAAAATATGTTGGCTTATTCACAAGCTCAAAATCATCAGCTATTTCTGCTGCTTGCCTAGCTTTCAAAACTTTTGGGTTATCTATATGAGTTCTCACTACTGAAGGAATGGAATTTTTAAACTCTTCAAAGACAAACAATTCTCCAAGGTTCTCATATGTGGTTTCTATCTTTAATGCCCATATCCAACAGTCAAAAGTAATTTGCTTCACCCTCTCAGATTCTAAATATGTCTTCCCAGCTGTAAGTTCCTAAACTTCTGACGGTAAGCTTCAGGGACTAACTCATACGCAGCGAGAATAGCCTTTTTTTCCATCTCATAATCTGCAGAAGCCTCTTCAGGAAGCATGGCACAAGCTTCATGAGCTCTTCCTACCAACCTGCCCTGCATAAGCAGTGTCCAGCTTTCTTTCGACCATTTCATCTGTTTGGCTATTTTTTCAAAAGATATGAAAAATGCCTCTACGTCCCTTTCCTCAACCTTAGGAAGAGCTTGTATAAATTTAAACAAATTTTCGCTGGGTCCTGTGCTAAATTCAGATTCTTCCTGACCCAAATTTTCCCTGGATTTAAGACTACCCTTTTGTCTTAGTTCCATCTCTTATAACTTAAATTCCCTCTCTTCTCTTTCTCTCCAAAATGCTCTCTCCTTCTCACTTTCCTCTAATTCAAGTTTTCTTATTGCTATTGCTTTTTCGTTTACTATTTCAAGTTTTTTTGTGTCTAACTTAATCCTAGCCAATACAACTGCATCACTCTTGGACCTACTACTTTCTTGTCTCTCGTATTCCCTTTCTTGTTCCTCATATTCCCCTTCATCAGTATCATCATTATCATCTTTTACTAATTCCAGATGTTCGGCTATTATGTCAATTATCTCTGCTTTTTTGGCACCTAATTTCAATTCCAACCCCAATTTCACTGCCAATTCTTTTAATTTGTTCTTAGTTATTCAGGGATACATCCTGCTTTCACAAAAACTCTGCTACAACCACTTCTTCTTCTTTGGCCTCTTTGTCTCGGGAGACAATAGGTAAGCGCTTGGAGGTGGTCAGTGGTTTGTGGAGCAGCGCCTACAGTGGCTCTCAAGGCCAGTACTAGAGTGACAGACTCTTCCACGGGTGCTGCAGAAAAAATTGGTTGTCGGGGCTGTTACACAGTTGGCTCTCGGCTTGCGCTTCTGTCTTTTTTCCTGCCAACTGCTAAGTCTCTTCGACTCGCCACACTTTAGCCCCGCCTTTATGGCTGCCCGCCAGCTCTGGCGATCGCTGGCAACTGACTCCCACGGCTTGTGATCAATGTTACAGGACTTCATGTCGCGTTTGCAGACGTCTTTAAAGCGGAGCCATGGACGGCCGGTGGGTCTGGTACGAATGACGAGCTCACTGTACAATGTATCCTTGGGGATCCTGCCATCTTCCACGCGGCTCACATGGCCAAGCCATCTCAAGCGCTGCTGACTCAGTAGTGTGTATAAGCTGGGGATGTTGGCCGCCTCGAGGACTACTGTGTTGGAGATGCGGTCCTGCATGTAATGGTATAATGGTATATACTGTACCTTATTATACAAGAGACCAGGTTCTTTTAATTTCTTTGTAATTGTTGTTAGATTTAGATCCCAACAATTGAATTTCCAATTGCTCTGATCCCAAATACGAGAGAAATAAATATGATGCCAAACGCAGGACCCCAATTTAAATGTTATCCCAGAAATGAGTAATTAATATGATTCCAAATGTTTGCCCTCCAAGTTAGTCTGAATTTGATCCCAGATGCAAGCCACTGAATTAAATATGATTCAATCTCAAGTGAGCCCCCAATTAATATGTTATGACTGACACTCAAGTCAAAGCGCCCGATCAAAATATACGATTCAGACTGTGATGGGAGAAACGCACTGTTGATTCAGTTCTGTCCCTCCACAGATCGCCTAACATATCATTTTTAAACTTTCTAAAGTAAAGACCCAGCCAAATTGTACCATCTATTAACCCCCAAATGAGGCTAACCAAACCAGGTGTCTTTCAATCAACAAATTAGCTGTTTAATTAGAAAAACTAAATTCTTAAACACTAAGATATAAACAACGTTTAAAATAGAAACATGAGCGTCCTTGCATATTTACACTGTGGAACAGCCCAAAGTTGCTTGAAGTCCTCACAGCCGTCCGATGGGAAAAAGGTTCTTCAACAGAAGAACAGTCCGTAGTCTAATTCAGCAGTTGAATTGATGCTCTTCTTTTCCAGCGATGATTTTTAGCAATTACAGTCCAGCAGTTAAAGGAATTGGTTATTTTCTTTTGAGAAATTAATCTGGCTTGACATCAGAATTCTGTGAGTATAATAAATAAGGTTTAAATAAACAGAGACAGAGCTCTCATTTGCTTCAGTATATGCTGGTCCAGCTGTCTGTCTGTGTCTCAAAAGCAAGTTTTTTAGCTAGTTTCAAACGTCAGTCGCCAACAATGTATCTCGTGTCCTTGGTCCTGAGTGGCTATATCCTATGGCAACGAGAATGCATATTTGAAGCTGGCCATATCCTACGGCAAAAGAATGTATCCTTTGACTCAGTCTCTGGAGCTTGTTGCCTTAAAGCAGTACTGATCCTGTTACAGCTTGAAAGGCACACTGCATACTTCCCAGAAAAAAACTACAGGATCATAATATATACAATATATGTAAGGTGCATGCTTTCTGCAGTACATACTATTTATATTATATATAATGTGTGTTCAGTGGAATGTGGGTGTATTTGCTTGAGTGTCTGAAAGTGAGCAAGGAGAACATGGGGGCATATTTGATAGTCTGTCTGGCTCCATCTGTGGGGAGAATTCATATAACACAGTACGGTTCTTCCTTGGTAGCATGTAGTAGACGGAATTTATAATATATATAATATATGTGCACATGTATAGTGCATATGCAGTTATACAGTGTGTGTGTACATATATCGAGGTATGTATCTGTTTAAAAATATGAGCTTGTGTGGAGGGGCTGAAGTATTTATGTATTTGTGTTCAAAAGTAAGTGCTTGTGTTTATGTATACAGGTATACTACTTTTGTGTGGAAAGAATATGTATGTATGTGTTAATGTAGAGTGTTGTTATGAATGTGCTTCTGTTTTTGTTTAAAAATATTTTTTGAGGAATTCATAGTCAAACTGAAGAAATGTTGGACCAGTTTTTTTTTCAAGAGGGTCATCAAGAGGACACTGAAAGAACTAGTTTGGCAACAACGTTTACTGGTTGTCACATGACTCAAGTTAAAAATAGAACAGAAACCCAAGTAACTCCGGAAGATGTGTGCAGAGAAGTGTCAGTTGCGCGCCTCTTAACAGGTCAAGCCCGGGTGCAGTAGCATGCACCTGAGAGAGCAGCAAACTTGCAATCTTTTGGTTATAGTGTCAGTCTTTACTTTCTGGAATGGGATAAAGAGTCTAGCCTGCTAAAGAAGTGTCACAGAGGAAGAGACCAGATTCTTGCTGAATGTTTAAAGAGTCAAGCCTGCAGAAGGAGGAGAGATTCCCAAGGAAGGAGAGAAGACCACAACCCAGCTCAGCTTTTCAGCACCTCCCTAAAAGACCCCTGTGTCAACTCATCTGGTCTCCTGTCTTTGAAGAAAAGCCTGCTAAATTAATTCTCAACGTCGCCTGAAGAGAACTGTTCTAAAAGATCCCAGTGACCCGTCTATGTGTACTTGGAGGCTAGACTGTATGCTAGTTTTGGAACACAACCTATCTCATCTGCTGTTTTTTTATTTATTTTGATTTTTTATTTAGAGATACAGCACTGAAACAGGCCCTTCGGCCCACCGACAACCACCCATTTATACTAACCCTATACTCCCTATGTTAGGGGCAATTTACAACGGCCAATTTACCTATCACCTGCAAGTCTTTGGATGTGGGAGGAAACCGGAGCACCCGGCGAAAACCCACGCAGACACAGGGAGAACTTGCAAACTCCGCACAGGCAGTACCCAGAATCGAACCTGGGTCCCTGGAGCCGTGAGGCTGCGGTGCTAACCACTGCGCTACTCTGCCGCCCAACGTTTACTGGTTGTCACATGACTCAAGTTAAAAATAGAACAGAAACCCTAGTAACTCCGGAAGACGTGTGCAGAGAAGTGACAGTTGCGCGCCTCTTAACAGGTCATTTTCTTCAGGAATGAACAAGTATTCAGCCCAAGTTTTTTTTATGTCTGTAATAGAGCACTGAACAAAAATCCCTTTTATTTTTCCAGTTAACCAGTGCGTGTGTGTGTGTGAGTATGAGGGGCTAAGGTAAAAAGGGAACTTAAAAAAATTTCAATCTGTATTTATGCTTTACTTCATTACTGGTTAAGACTTGTTTTATAATAAACTGATAATTTTGTTGTTCATTAAAGAAACCTGGTTAGTGTATTTTATTCTGGGAAAAATAGAGTATATGATTGACCATATCGATAAATAGAAAAATTTAAATATATGTTGTGACCTGTGGAGAAGTGGAACTAGAATAAACAGTGCACTCCTCCCGCCTCAGTCGTAACAGTGTCCATATGGAGAGATTTCACTGTCCAAATCATTTATGTAAAGCAATTGCTGTTGGACTTGCCTCCATCTGGTAGGGGTGCTAACTAATTAATTTCTCAGCTAGCAACTCATTAAATATTGACAGCTGCTTTGGCAGCAAGAACACAGTGGTGTGTTGCCAATAAAAAACTATACTACATGCCATGAAGGAAAAGACCAAATAGAATCCTCTCACATTTCAGTGATGGTGCATTCTATAAAACAACACAAAGAAACCACAGTAAAGAGTATTCAATTATATTAAAGTCAAAAAGAATAACAAACAAAACCACACTGAATAGATGATAAAATCAGCAATATAGAATGTTGGAAGGCAAAAAAGTCATCCTTTCCTTCTGTAATGTTGATAATGTTACTGGAAACAAAAAGTAATCAGACATTATTAAGATAAAATTCTACTGCCTCAGGCAGAAATTACCTAGAAAACTTACTTATAAACAACCTCTCCCATTTTGTGATCATGTTAAGTTCGACGTGCTTCGAATGAAGCTATTATCATTGAAAATAAAATCATAATCCTTTAAGAGCAGATCATCCTACACATCATCTAATGCCATGGCAGGTATTTATTAGTAGAATGTGTAAAATGTGTAAATGTCACTGTATTCATAGTAAAAGAAAATAAAACATGCTAACCTTGTGAAATGCTGGGAAAACACTTAGGGCTGAATTTTACCAGCCCTCCGACGGCGGGGGTCGTGGCAAGGGGGCACGGAATATCTAGCGGGAGAGGCCCACCATGACCCCCGATGCTGGGTATGTCCCACCCCATTTTACCGCCGCCGGCGGGACCTCGGTACAGTACCCCGCCACGCTGCAGCGGCACACCAATTAAATATGCTGAGCGCTACTTACCTTGCCTGATTATGCATCCTGCTGCTTGTCGCTCCTCAGTTCCATATTTTTCACTGAATGGACAGCTGTCACGTGCTGGCCCGTTCACGAATGAGAGAAGCCGGCAGGGCAGCACAAGAGGGAGTAATCGGAGACAGTGCAGGTAAGTCTCTGTATATTGGGGAAAACCAGTAGGATTAATCAGGCCAGTGCAGGGAAAGGGGCTCTGATGGAAAGCACAGCAGAGCAGGCAGTGGCTTTATCTGTGGCAGTAAGAGCCAGTAAACATACCGCTATGAGTGCAGGAAAATGTAATAAAATCCTTGAAAGCTACCAGGAAAAGTTACCCCATACCCCTCGAGTCAGGCAAGCAAGCTCATAGTCATACTTAGGGATACAGGGGCCACCCAATCCGTTCTGCTTGGAAAAGGCATGACCTTTCCCCCAGAGAGCATATTGATCACTAGAGTGCTAGTAAATGGTAACAGAGGATGGTATATGCCCATACCTTTATATCGGGTGCACCTGGAGTGTGACCTTGTTTCAGGACTGGTAATCGTGGGGATTGTGTCTAGTTTACCTGTGGACGGGGTCGACCTGCTCCTGGATAATAATTTGGTGGGGGCAAAGGTGGTAGCTTCCCCAGTAGTTTTAGAAAGACCAAAAGAAGTCAGGGAGACAGAGCAGTTGCAGAAGAAGGGCCCCGGCATTTTCTCTGACTGTGTGGTGACCCGGTCCATGTCCAAGCAAGCTCCGTCAGAGGAGGCTGAAGTGGCACTACAGACAGATGACCCTACAGTCTGGTTATCTGAAACCTTCTTTGGGAAGTTGGAGGACACAAAGCTGTGTTAAACAGGTCTTCCTTGGTCAAGGTTCAGCAAGCCGACCCAGTGTTAAAAAAGTTAGGACAGACTGGCCAGACTGAAGCTGAAGCAGAGGGAATTCCAGAGTGGAACTATTTAAAAGATAAATAGTGGTGCTGAGGTGCTGATGAGAAAGTGGAGACCTCCTCACAGACCTGTGGATGAAGAGTGGACAATGGTTCACCAGACAGTGGTGCCACCAAGATACCGTAAAGAAATACTAAGAATAGCTCATGAACTTCCAATGGCTGGACATATCAGTGTACGAAAAACCCGTGCCTGCATAACACAGCATTTTCACTGGCCACAACTCCACAAAGATGTGGTGGAGTTCTGTAGAACTTGCCACACGTCCCAGGTTGTGCGGAAGTCCCAACCTGCAATGAAACCTACACCCCTAATTCCCATACTGGCTTTTGGGGAACCGTTCAGCAGAATGCTGTTGGATTGTGTGGGACCACTCCCGAAAATAGGGGGCTATCAATATCTTCTCACCATTATGGATGTGGCTACCTGATTCCAAGAGGCTATCCCCCTAAGAACTATCTCTGCCAAGGTAGTGGTGGAGGGCTAACCCAATTCTTTACCCAATGTGGGTTACCTGTCGAGATCCAGTCAGATCCGGGAATGAATTTCATGTCTGGTATCTATCAAAAAGTCATGGGTAATCTGCGCATACCCCAGCTAAAGTCCTCAGTCTACCACCCACAGTCACAAGGGGCTGTGGAACGGTACCACCAGACCCTAAAGACAATGATCAGGGCATACGGCTATGAGTATCTCCATGACTGGAACAAAGTGCTGGGAATTCTCCTGTTTGCCACCAGGGACTCACCCAATAACTCCACTGGCTTTAGTCCCTTTGAATTAGTTTATGGATATAAGATGAAAGGTCCTCTTAAACTATTTAACTGACACCCCAGACTGGAGAAATTTTTGGGACACAGGGTTGAGCCTTCCATGTTAGAACTCCATGTTCTGGGAACGGCTCAGGAGAGCCTGTGCAGTGGCTCAAGGGCACCTGAAAACCTCCCAGACAGTTATGAAAAGGCAGGCAGACAAATATGCCAAGGCCAGAACATTTTGGCCCGGAGACGAGGCGTTAGTACAAGGTGAACCCATGAAAGCCCATTTCAGTGGCCCCAATAGAGTAATAAAGAGGACTGACAGAGTGAACTATTTAATTGACACCCCAGACCATAGAAAAATACAAAGACTGTGCCACATAAATATGTTAAAGCAGTATCACAGCTGGGAAGGGGACAGACAAGCCCAGGTCTGTCAGGAGGGAGGGAGGAGGACGAAAAGGACAGTGAGGACGGGTTAGAGTGAGGCTTGGAAGATTCCCAAGTCGAACCCCCAACTGTTCAGTTAGTCAACACAGAAATGTTAGGAAAATTAGACACTATATTCTCCTATTTAAATGCAGAACAGAGGGGCCTTAACAAGACTGCTCACAGCATTTAAAGAAATCTGCAGAGACAAACCAAGGTGCACAACCCTAACTCTACATGATGTGGATATAGGAAAGACCCCTCCCATAAAACAAAACCCTATCGCCTAGGTCCCAGGAAACTGACCCAGGTTCAGGAGGAAATTTGGTATATGCTGGAAAACAAGATGATTGAGCCCAGCCAGAGCAGCTGGAATTCCCCAGTTGTGTTGGTGTTGGTGCCCAAGCCCGATGGCTTAGCAAGGCTCTGCATTGATTACAGGAAGGTTAATGCAGTGACCAGAGCTGACTCCTAACAAATTCCCCACCTGGAAGACTATATTGGTAGAGTAGGAAATGACACCTACATAACCAAGATAGATTTGCTAAAAGGATACTGGCAGGTTCCCTTAACAACCCGAGCCAAAGAGATCTCAGCTTTTGTCACCCCAGATGGTCTATTCCAGTGCTGAGTGATACCCTTTGGTTTAAAGAATGCCCCAGCCACCTTCCAAAGGCTGATGATCCAGATAGTGGCTGACTTACCCAACTGTATAGTGTACCTGGATGATTTGTTAGTGTACAGTGAGAACTGAGGGGACCACCTAGACCAATCAGAAGCCCTCTTCTGAAGGTTACCATCAGCTGACTAGTGGAACCTTGCAAAAAACAAGTTTGCTAAAACTCAAGTAACCTACCTATGGCATGTTGTAGGTCAGGGGCGAGTGTTGCCCAGAGCAGCAAAAGTGCAGGTGCTGATAGATTTTCCCGTCCCCACGACCAAACGGGAAATAATGCGATTTTTGGGGATGTGTGGGTTTTACTGCACGTTTGTTCCAAACTTCAGCACTATAGCAGCCCCACTGACAGACTTACTGCAGAAAAGAGCAAAGGTAGTGTGGTCAGAGAGGTGCCAAACAGCTTTTGAGAGGTTAAAAGCCATTCTAACCAATGAACAGGTGCTCGCAGCTCCAAATTTTAATTAACCATTTAAAGTGGCAGTTGATGCTAGTGACTTAGGGGTAGGTGCCATCCAGCTCCAAGATGATGAGTCAGGCATTGAGAGACCAGTTGGGTACTTCTCCAAAAAATTAAACCAACACCAAAAGATGTATTCCACTGTGGAAAAGGAAATGCTGGGACTATTGCTAGCTCTCCAGCACTTTGAGGTCTACGTCCAAAATGGATATAGGGAGACAATAGTCTATGCCAACCATAATCCTTTAACCTTTGTGGAGAAATTCAAAAATCAAAATGCAAGGCTTTTTCGATGGGAGCCTCCTTTTGCAAGCCTACTACTTAAAAATTACCCACATTGTAGGAAAAACAATGTGATGGCTGATGCTTTATCCAGAGTCTAACTCAACACAGAATCATCCCAGGTGAAAATTAAACCAGAGCATAGTTTTGGCAGTGTGAGATTGAGAAGTGAGTGTTTAAGGATGTATGTGTGTGCAGTTTCTTTGTTTTTCAACCTACAATTTATCATGAAATGCTCCTGTTGTCACATTTCATTCCGCGTGATGTGGAGGTGTCATGGACACATGCTATGCCAAATGATATTTTTTTAGTCCATCAGTTGGAAATCTGCATTAAACTTTAAAAAGCAAGCAGGATAAAGAACTTGAATTAAACTTTAAAAAGAAAGCATCAAAAATGGCCACTGCAATTTGTATCGAAATACCTCATTTACTAAGGTATCGAGGTGGAGACAAATGTCTGGTTAATTCCACCAGAACAGTGACTTGCAAATTTTGAATGAACTACCTGCCTTACCTCCATTAACCAGACATTCAAAGCCATCTTGGAACATTAACACTGGTGGAGAAAAACCTCAAAGGGGAAACACCGAAACAATGGGATCCTGAGAGATTGGAATTTAGACATGATCTAATTAAAGTGCAAAAGAGAGAATACACTAGACAATCATGTGACAGTCTCTCCATCTGTGTGAAAACCTGCAGTTTCTTTTTGCTACAGTAGACAAACACCTGAGTTTGACCAGTGCAGAACACAAGTGGGGGTCTCTCTCTCTCTCTCTCTCTCTCTCCAGGCATTCCTGTAAGTTCGAAGCCTGCCTACAGGCTGCAAAACATCCAAGTCTATCACTGCTGCAGACAGAGACCCTGGGGAGAAAAGCATCTACATCAGTGTCTCCAAGAAAACCCTGAACCAGGTGGCCACCTCCACCAGCCAGAAGTTTCAGGACCACGAGTTGATCTGGAAGACAACTAAATTACCAGACTCCACAGACTATATATCCTCTTATTTGTTCTGGACTCTAATCCAACCAATCTACTCTTCTTCACTCTGTAACCTATTTGCGTGTGTGTGTGACTCTCAGCTGTGTGTGAAAATTGGAGCGTAGTTTATTATTTTACTTAGATCGGGTTTTGGTTTGAAGTATAATAAACTAATCTCTTGTTTAAACTCAAGAAAACCTGTCCGACTGGTTCTTTTATGATCATAGCACGTAAAAATAGTTAAACATTCACTGAATCGGTAAGCATATTCACTGTTTAAAAGAAATAAAATCTGTTGCGGTTAAACAAGGAGAGGGAAAAGACGGGAGCCGTTTGACTCCTCCTCACCTGATCATAATATTTTGATTATTCTATCAACTGGGGAATTAACTTTATGTAATGATTTTGTAGCTCAATAATTGTACAGCAGAGAATGAACAATTCAGAACTTTTAATATTTGTCAGTTCCGAAGAAGGGTCACTGACCCGAAACGTTAACTCTGCTTCTCTTTCCACAGATGCTGCCAGACCTGCTGAGTGAATCCAGCATTTCTTGTTTTTGTTTCAGATTTCCAGCATCCGCAGTATTTTGCTTTTATTTTAGTGTTTAATTCACTGCCACTTCTCTTCCAGGAATGCCTACCTTGAAGAAGTTACTTTTAATATTTGTCAGTTCCGAAGAAGGGTCACTGACCCGAAACGTTAACTCTGCTTCTCTTTCCACAGATGCTGCCAGACCTGCTGAGTGAATCCAGCATTTCTTGTTTTAATTCAGAACTTGGTCTCTGTTAATTTAACCCTAGATATTTCCACACGTATCTTCATATCCAATCCCCAAATGGTGGCTATGAAATGTGCTAACTCACTGAAAATGGCTGTGGGGATTGCAATGCACAATTCAACCGTGCCTGTTGCTTCCGATGCAGGCAGAATGTAAACTTCATGCTGTCTACTCATTTAAATGATTGTCGGGTACAGCTACTGCTAAGCGTGTTGTTAAGTGGATGCATGCTAGACCAGGGTGCACAAAATTGGAGGGGCTAGCTCAAGTTCAAGCCAGCCTGCACCTCTTAGGCGGGAGGTGGATTCTGGCTGGAGCAAGTGCTGGAACTTTTAAAAGCTAGCTTTGAAAATAGAATCGAAAACTTAACTGCAAGATAAGGTGTTTGTTTAATTGAACTGTATTGTAGTGAATAAGGCAGACTTGAAAGTCTGTCAGGAAAAGGCCTTTGGCTGCAAATGTTTCGAAGATAAAAGAGTTATTAAAGATGCAGCTGCTGCTTTGTAATTTTCACATTAAAAGCAGATAGGAAGGTGAAAACACACAGATAAAGGAAAAGAATATGTGCAGAATAATCTGGGCTGTAGTCTGGAAATGATGGGAAATTACTGAGGGCGAAGTACTATGTGAGGTCAGGTGGTAAAGGGAACCAATCAAGAGATAGGAGGTAGATTCAAGCCTGCTAAAGGAAGAACAGCAGAAAAGGAGACATTTTGTGCTTTGAAAATGAGTACAGTAAGAGCACGCATGCTTACATATGCTGTAATCTATCTGTTGACCCTGCTTCATTTGTAAATTGCTTCCTTTGCTGAAGGAAGAAATAAAGGTTTGAATTTCCGAACATTGAGTATTTTTGGGACTGCTGAAGTAAAAAGAAAACATTCAGTTTTTTACCTACATGGCCAGGAGCCCCTCCAGACAAACTTTGCAAAGGCACTGGAATGAGATAGCTGTGGTGCTCAATGCCCGAGGACCTGGATGCAGTGCCACAAGAAGTTCAATAACTTTTCATGAGTGGTCAAGACTAGTGGATGTATCTTCCGATGCCATAACCCAGCAACTGCACCACCACCCTCAGACATTGCTCAATGCACCAAATCTCCATTACTCCCTCTTCCAGTAGCTTGCCCAGCTCTGTTCCGCATTTGTTCATTCTCCCTGTCATGCTGTAGTCCAAGGGAGATGCAAACTACTGCACCCATGTCTGCGAGCAAGTGGTTTGTGCAGAAACCTTGAAGTCAGAACAAAGTCCTTCAGCATGTGCCACGCCACTCCTTACAGACTTCAGCAACTTTGGAAACTTCAAATATCTCTACAATCACAGCAAGAGCCAGTAGAAATCAATCAGCAATGAACCTGAAAATAGTTGCTGATCCCATTAAATAGTGCCGGTTGTGGTTGGGTAGGGTGGGGGGTCCTTCCTGCTATTGAATGCATGTTCAGCTGTGCAAGGTTAAAAGAGGGCATTAGCTGAATCACTGAACTCCAAAATGATAGTGCTGGCATCAAATCAGTTACACGCTCCCTGCGTGCATGTGCTAATGCCCTCAACAAAATGGCTTCTCTTTCGGCTAGCACCAGAAGTGTGTGTGCATTTTGGAGGCAAAATGGCATTCATAGCACCAGGAAAAGGTGCTATGGAGGCAGATTTCATGGCCAATATGTCCTAAGAGTTGTGGTCTCAAGTCTCAGAATTTTCTCTGAAGGACAAGGGATATCTGCTTTCTGCATATTGAAAGAACCTGCACAAGGACAGCTTGTGACTCACCAGCCACTTCAATGTTCCAGATGTCCAACCAGGCTTACTCATCTCCAACTGTTTAATCCCTTATGTGAGAGACTGTAGCAAACAGACATACCTGTTGTGAGGCTGGCTTTTCTTCAGGGCACTTAATAAAAGGTTGTTGTACTGGAGACTGCCATATGTACAAGTGTTTTGCCTTTTTGCCTCAAATCTAAGGTTGAGTTCAGTTGGGTATAAATCCTGCACATGTATCAAAGACTTTGTTTTCAATTTAGTCATTACTGCAGTATATTTTTCAATGTTTAATGTTCTTTGCATTTCAATGAAGTTTCATCGTAAGAACAGTCAAGGATCAAAATAGCCTGTTCAGCTCACTGAAGGTTGTTCCTCCATTAGTGCTCTACCTCACCAAACTGCATTCGGAACACCTTCAATTACGTTTTACTAATTTAACTTTATCCACTTGTCTTAATAGCCTGGCTTACTTTGAAGTGATATGCTGACTTTAGCTTATATATACTCACTAAATGCAGTAGATATATTTTGTATAATCTGATAAAGCCAACTTATTTAAAGAGTGACATATTCATAAATGAGAGAAAGATCAATTCCAGTAACCATTATATATGTAGCTAGCAATGTCTATTTGACTGCAACTGTGTTGATTTCTTTGCTGAGAATATATGTTGGAACTCTGCCTGTGAGGCCTGTAATTCTTGATAATTTTTTAAGAAAGAACTGATTTGCATTTATATAACACCTTTCACAACCTCTGGTCCCAAAACACTTCACAGCCACCGAAGTGATGAGCAAAATGTTAGTTAAAGAAGTGGGATTAAATAGAGTCTTAAAGGCAGAGGGAGATGGAAGGGTATAGGGAAATTCCAGAGCATAGGGCCTAGATAGCTCAAAGCACAGCCACCAATGGCAGAGGAATGGAAGAAAGACGAGTGAGTTTCAAGTGGGGTGGGGATTTTACAGAGACAGGGAAGAGTGATGTATGGAGGGATTTAAGAAATGAAGAATTAAAATTTAAAATCTGAGGCATCGGAAGACCAGGAGCCTAGGTACATCAGCAAGAATAAGGGTGATAGGTGAGCAAGACTTGGGGCAGGATAGGATATGAACAACAAAGATTTGGATCAACTGAAGTTTACAGGGTGGAGTTTGGCTGGCTGATGAGTGCATTGAGATTGTCGGATCTGGAGGTGATAAAAGTATGGTTAAGGCTTTCAACGGCAGATGGGCAGAGGTAGGGGTGGAGCCAGGCGATGTTACAGAGTTGGAAACAGGCACTCTTTGTGATGGGAAGGGCATGGGGAAACTCAGCTCAGGGTCAAATTGGAATTGGAAACAGTCTGATTCAATTTGATACAGTGGCCAGAGAAGTAGAGTGAAGTTGGTGTGAGTGTAGTGAGTACGGTAGGCAGAAGACAATGGCTTCAGTCTTCCCAATGTTTAACTAGAGGAAACTACATTTTCTTGAAGTTTGCAGATCAGGCAAGCAATCTGATGGCGTTGAGGTAATGAAAAGGTCAAGAGAGATGATGAACCGAGTGCACCTCTACCAGGGAGTTAAAATTCAAGATAAAGTTATTCGGCATTTCAATTAACTTGTTTTTAGGAAATAGACATCATTGCCACAAATTTCCTTGGCGGTTCTCCCAATAAGTTCAGCAGAAGTTTGGCAGATACTCAGTTCATGCAGTTTAACTGAGATTTCTGTTAACCTTTTGCTGTGTGGTGACCAGCTGGGAGAAAGCCCAAGGAAATTTTCAGCTTATGTTTTTGTGGGGAGAAGAATTAATAGATAAGACTTTTTTAAAATACCTAATTTAAATTTATGCTAAGAAGATCATTTCATCATTTATTAATATTATGTTTACAATGAGATCACATGATTGTAACAAACTTTTTGATTTTATTGTAATCTTGCAAAATATTGTGCTGATGATTAGTGTCTTTTGTAGGCAAATGCAGTATGTGAGAATGTAACACAAGGACTATAAATGTCAAAATCAGACCATGTTATCAGCAACAGTTAGCAAAACTACATTCTTATATTTTTGAACATAACGTAAGGTTTTGACTTACCTGGGAGCGGAGCAACGAATGGCAGACCTGCAAGGAAGCTGATCCGGAGCGGCGGCTATAAATAAAGAGTGGGGCTCGAGGCCCTTACTTACCTGGGAGTGGAGTGGCGACTGGCGGACCTACGAGGAAGCTGATCCGGAGCGGCAGCTATAAATAGAGTGGAGCTCGAGGCCCTTACTTACCTGGGAGTGGAGTGGCGACTGGCGGACCTACGAGGAAGCTGATCCGGAGCGGCAGCTATAAATAGAGCAGGGCTCGAGGCCCTTACTTACCTGGGAGCGGAATGGCGACTGGCGGACCTGCGAGGAAGCTGATCCGGAGTGGCGGCTATAAATAAAGAGCGGGGCTCGAGGCCCTTACTTACCTGGGAGCGGAGCGGCTACTGGTGGACCTGCGACGAAGCTGATCTGGAGCGGCGGCAGGCTCTCTCTTGCTCCCTATGTCTCTCGGCGCGCGCTGAGACTCGAAAGAGGAAAAAAAGACTTACAGTGACATCACGGGAAATCTGCAAGGTGATTGGTTGGGTAAGTAACAGCTGTTAGTTAATTTAAATAGCTTAAAAAGTCAGGAAAGTTGTTTTTTTTTAAAAGACCTCAAGTGATAAAGTGAGTACTACTAGTGTGTTTTTTTTTAATTAGTGTAATTTAGATTGTAGTGGGTAGTGTTTGGGGTAGAACAAGGCCCCTAGTGTAATTAATATTTTTTTAAAAGGAAGTAACTGATTAATCTAAAGGTAAGTCATGGAGTCATGGCAGGGGAGCTCACACCCGTGGTATGCTCCTCCTGCGCTACGTGGGAAATCAGGAAACGGTGGATCCTGTCGGATGGTTCCCCGAGCAGACCGTCAAAGTCATTTGGCGGAATGCCTCATCACCAGAACTTTCAAACAAGCACCAAGACGTAGCTTGGCTGGTGGTGAGAAGGGCCCTCCCCGTCAGATCCTTCATGCACACCCGAAGTCTCGCCCCCTCCGCACAGTGCCCCCGCGTTGGCTGTGGTGGGGAAGAGACGGCCGCCCACCTCCTCCTGGAATGTGCCTTTGCAAAGCAGGTGTGGAAAGAGATGCAGTGGTTTTTGTCAAGGTTCATCCCAAGCAGCTCTGTAACACAGGAGTCTGTGCTCTACGGGCTGTTCCCAGGGACGCACACCGAGACAAACATCAACTGCTGCTGGAGGACTATCAATTCGGTGAAAGACGGCCTTTGGTCTGCCCGAAACTTGCTGGTCTTCCAGCGCAAAGAGTTGTCCACCACCGAATGTTGCAGACTGGCACATTCCAAGGTCCAGGACTACGTGCTGAGGGACGCACTAAAGCTTGGGGCAGCCGCAGCAAAGGCTCAATGGGGAAAGACCACAGTGTAAGGTTCCCCCACCAAGCTGGACTGAGGGGCTGGATCCATGGGAAACCCCTCGAACTGTATCGTTAATATTCTGAATTGCTGTAAATGTAAAACTGTAATTGACATGACAATTGTGAAACTGAAGGGTTGGGAAGAAACTCATGACAGTATTGAAGGAAACTGATCTCCCTTGCAATGTTTGTATTTTTTGGTGCTGTTTGGAAACTGTTTGGCAATGTAATTTTTACAGATTTTTATGAATAAAGTATATTTTGGAAATAAAAAAAAAATGTGGGAAATCAGGGATGCTTCCAGTGTCCCTGATGACCATGTGTGCAGGAAGTGTATCCAGCTGCAGCTACTGGCTACCCACATTACGGAGCTGGAGCTGCGGGTGGATTCACTGTGGAGCATCTGCAATGCTGAAGACATCGTGGATAGTACATTTAATGAGGTGGTCACACCACAGGTAATGGCTGCACAGGCAGAAAAGGGATGGATGACCACCAGGTGGAGTAGTAGCCACAGGCAGGTAGTGCAGGAGTCCCCTGTGGCTATCCCCCTCTCAAACAGATATACTGCTTCGGATACTGTTGGGGGGGTGGCCTCCCAGAGGAAAGTAGCAACAGCCAAGTTCGAGGCACCACGGATGGCTCTGCTGCACAGCAGAGAAGGAAAAGGAGTGGAAGAGCTATAGTGATAGGGGATTCTATCGTAAGGGGTACAGATAGGCGTTTCTGTGGCCGCAAACGTGACTCCAGGATGGTATGTTGCCTCCCTGGTGCTAGGGTCAAGGATGTCACGGAGCAGCTGCAGGACATTCTGAAGGGGAAAGGTGAACAGTCAGAGGTTGTGATGCACATTGGTACCAACTACATAGGTAAAAAGAGGGAGCAGGTCCTGCAACAAGAATTTAGGGAGCTAGGTAGCAGATTAAAAAGTAAGACCTCAAAAGTTGTAATCTCTGGATTACTCCTGGTGCCACATGCTAGTGAGTATAGGAATAGGAGAATAGAGCAGATGAATAATTTAGTTTCCTGGATCACTGGGTCTGTTTTTGGCAAAGGTGGGACCTGTACAAGTTGGACGGGTTGGAACGGAACCAACATCCTTGCTGGGAGGTTTGCTAGTGCTGTTGGGGGGTTTAAACTAATTTGGCAGGGGAATGGGATACAGAGTAGAGGTACAGTAGGGGGTGATGCTCAGTCAAATATAGAAGAGAAACTGAGTCAGTCTGGAAGGCAGAGCAAATATAGACCTGTTAAGGCACAAGGGAAAAATGCAAAGCTGGATGGCAACTATTTTAATGCAAGGAGTCTTACTAGTAAGACAGATGAATTGAGGGCGTTGTTTAGCACATGGGGTTATGATATTGTTGCTATCACAGAGACATGGTTGAGGGAGGGGCCGGACTGGCAGCTCAATATTCCAGGGTATAGAATCTTCAGGCATGACAGGGGAGGGGGTAAAAGAGGAGGTGGCATTGCACTGCTGATCAAGGAGTAAATTACTGCAGTAAGGAGGAATGATATCTTAGAATGTTCTTCAAATAAGGCCATATGGGTAGAACTTAAAAACAAAAAGGGGGCAATCACTTGGCTGGGAGTGTACTACAGGCCTCCAAACAGTCAGTGAGAGATAGAGGAGCAGACATGTAGGCAAATCTCAGACAGGTGTAAAAATAATTGGGTAATAATAATAGGGGATTTCAACTTACCTAATATCAACTGGGATAGTCTTAGTGTAAAAGGCTTAAAGGGGGCGGAATTCTTAAAATGCATACAGGAGAGCTTTTTGAGCCAGTACGTAGAAAATCTGACAAGAGAAGGGACAGTACTGGACCTAATCCTAGGGAATGAAGCTGGACAAGTGGTAGAAGTATCAGTGGGGGAGCATTTCGGGGATAGTGACCATAACTCTGTAAGATTTAAGGTAGTTATGGAAAAGGACAAAGACGGGCTGGAAATAAAGGTACTGTATTGGGGAAAGGCCGATCTCAATATGACAAAACAGGATCTGGCCAGAGTGGACTGGGAGCAGCTACTTGTAGGAAAATCTACATCAGACCAGTGGGAGTCGTTCAAAGAGGAAATAGTGAGGGTTCAGAGCCAACATGTACCCATGAAGGTGAAGGGTAGGACCATCAAGTCCAGGAAACCCTGGATGTCAAGGGATATAGAGGATTGGATGAGGAAAAAAAAGGAGCCTTATGGCAGATCCCAAGCGCTGAAAACAGCGGAGGCACTAGAGGAGTATAGAAAGTTTAGGGGGGGTACTTAAAAAAATAATTAGGAGAGTGAAGAGGGGCATGAAAAAACACTGGCGGGCAAGATAAAGGAAAATCCTTAGGCGTTTTATAAGTATATTAAGGGCAAGAGGATAACCAGGGAAAGAGTGGGGCCCATTAGGGACCAAAGTGGCAATCTGTGTGTGGAGCCGGAGGACATAGGTGAGGTTTTAAATGATTACTTTGCATCTGTGTTCACTATGGAGAAGGAAGATGTAGGTGTAGAGATCAGGGAGGGGCATTGTGATATTCTTGATCATATTAGCATTGAAAGGGAAGAAGTATTAGCTGTTTTAGTGGGCTTAAAAGTGGATAAAAATCCCCAGGCCCAGATGAGATGTATCCCAGGCTGTTATGTGAGGCAAGGGAGGAGATTGCAGGGGCTCTGACACAAATTTTCAAATCCTCTCTGGCCACAGGAGAGGTACCAGAGGACTGGAGGACAGCAAATGTGGTGCCATTATTCAAGAAGGGTAGCAGGGATAAACCAGGTAATTACAGGCCAGTGAGTCTAACATCAGTGGTTGGGAAAATATTGGAAAACATTCTGAGAGACAGGATAACTCTCCACTTGGAGGGGCAGGGATTAATCAGGGATAGTCAATATGGCTTTGTCAGGGGGAGATCGTGTCTCACTAACTTGATTGAATTTTTCGAGGCAGTGACTAGATGTGTTGATGAGGATAAAGCAGTTGATGTAGTCTACATGGACTTCAGTAAGGCTTTTGATGAGGTCCCACATTGGAGACTGGCGAAGAAGGTAGGAGTGCATGGGATCCAGGGCAATTTGGCAAAGTGGATCCAAAATTGGCTTAGTGGCAGGAGGCAGAGGGTGATGGTCGAGGGTTGTTTTTGCGAGTGGAAGCCTGTGACCAGTGGTGTATCGCAGGGGCCCTTGCTGTTTGTAGTGTACATTAATGATTTAGACATGAATATAGGAGGTATGATAAGTAAGTTTGCAGATGACACGAAAATTGGTGGTGTCGTAAATAGTGAGGAGGAAAGCCTTAGATTACAGGACGATACAGATGGGCTGGTAAGATGGGCGGAGAAGCGACAAATGGAATTTAATCCTGAGAAGTGTGAGGTGATGCATTTTGGGAGGACTAACAAGGCAAGGGAATATACAATGGCTGGCAGGACCTTAGGAAGTACAGAAGGTCAGAGGGATCTTGCTGTACTTGTCCACAGATCACTGAACGCAGCAGCACAGGTAGATAAAGTGGTTGGGAAGGCATATGGGATACTTGCCTTTATCAGCCGAGGCATAGAATATAAGAGCAGGGAGGTTATGATGGAGCTGTATAAAATGCCACTTAGGCCACAGCTGCAGTACTGTGTACAGTTCTGGTCACCACACTAAAGGAAGGACGTGACTGCACTGGAGAGGATGCAGAGGAGATTCACCAGGATGTTGCCTGGGCTGGAGCATTTCAGCTATGAACAGAGAGTGAAAAGGCTAGGGTTGTTTTCCTTCGAACAGAGAAGGCTGAGGGGGGAACATGAATGAGGTATACAAAATTATGAGGGGCATTGATAGGTCAGATTGGAAGAAACTTTTTCCCTTGGCGGAGGGGTCAATAACCAGGGGGCATAGATTTAAGGTAAGGGGCAGAAGGTTTAGTGGGGATTTGAGGAAATATGTTTTCACCCAGAGGGTGGTTGGAATCTGGAACGCACTGCCTGCAGAGGTGGTGGAGGCAGGAACCCTCACAACATTTAAGAAGTATTTAGATGAGCACTTGAAATGCCATAGCATACAAGGCTATGGGCCAAGTGCTGGAA
Organism: Heterodontus francisci; assembly: GCF_036365525.1. NCBI lineage: Eukaryota > Metazoa > Chordata > Chondrichthyes > Heterodontiformes > Heterodontidae > Heterodontus > Heterodontus francisci. The sequence goes on along the minus strand of NC_090387.1, from coordinate 34,235,892 downwards.
AATGGGATTAGAATAGTTAGGTGCTTGATGGCCGGCACAGACACGATGGACCGAAGGGCCTGTTTCTGTGCTGTATAACTCTATGACTCTTTGACTAACAAACAACAAGTTCTGTTGACTTGTCTAAAATCTTAATCAGCAATTGGGTAATAATGATTAAGGTACTTATCTTTACATGGCTGTGATCATGGTATAGAATTCCAGAACCGGCTGAAACATACCATACAGCAGTCAAATCCTGGCCACACCCCCCAGCAGGAAAGCACAGTGTATTGGGTCATAGCTGTGTACATGTGTGAGCTCAGGGCAAAGAGGGAAGGAAGTAAGGTTGTTAGCTGGAAAAAGGGCATTGTACTTCTCCCTGCATTCGCTCAGACAAGCAGAGATATTAATTCTTGCATTACAGTTATAGAGAATTATCCCAAATGTAGAGCTTTGTCTTTCATACAGCTTGATTTATATGTTATTCTTCAGTAACAGAATGTGGTAGATACCATTTGTTTAAGACTTTGTTAAAGTGCTGTATTCATCAAGTTGTTGCCATATCTCCTTATCTCCCCTAATTTTCCCTCTCCTAAAGCTGGCAGTCTTGGGGTATGGTTCCATGGACACCGCTTACCTCAATAAAGCAGGCGTAGAACCATAGAACAATTACAGCACAGAAGGAGCCCATCGTGTCCATGCCGGCTGAAAAAACTAGCTACCCAATCTAATCCCACTTTACAGCATTTCAAGTGCATGTCCAGGTACCTTTTAAAAGAATTGAGGGTTTCTGCCTGCACCACCGTTTCTGGCAGTGCATTCCAGACACCCACCACCCTCTGGGTGAAAAAGTTTTTCCTCATGTCCCCTCTAATCCTTCTACCAATCATCTTAAATCTGTGCTCCCGGTAATTGAACTCTCTGCTAGGGGAAACAGGTCCTTCCTGTCTACTCTATCTAGGCCCCTCATGAGTTTGTATATCTCAATTACGTCACCCCCTCAGTCAACTCTGTTCTCAGGAAAACAACTCTAGCCTATCCAATCTTTCCTCACAGTTGCAACTTTCAAGCCCTGGCAACATTCTTCTAAATCTTTGTACTCTCTCCAGAGCAATTATGTCCTTCCTGTAATGCGGTGACCAGAAATATATGCAATACTCCAGTTGTGGCCTAACCAGCGTTTTATACAGTTCCATCATTACATCCCTGCTTTTGTATTCTATACCTCAGCTAATAAAGGAAAGCATTCCATATACCTTCTTCACCATTCTACCTACCTGTCCTGTCACGTTGAGGAACCTGTGGACATACACTCCAAGGTCTCTCACTTCTTCTACCCCTCTCAATATCCTCCTGTTTATTGTATATTCCTTCGCTTTGTTTGCCCTCCCCAAATGCATTACCTCACATTTTTCTGGATTTAATTCCATTTGCCATTTTTCCGCCCACTCAACCAAACCATTGAAAGAAAGTGAATATCAACAGATTACTTCTCCATATGGTAGTGTGGGGGGTGGTGTGGCCATGGTTTTAAGCCCAATCTTCTCCCAACTCCCCCTCCACATATGCATCTTCCAGCAGAGATCACAGGGCAGTTGTTGGAAACACTAACCATAACTAAGTTTCTTCCTGCCTAATGTAGGGACAGTGGATATTGCTGAAGACTAATTTTCCTCTGATTACTTCATAACTTACTGAGTTAGGCAGTGAGTACCTGGGCTATACAGAAAAGGAATCCCAGAATTGGTCTGTGCTATATTGGTTGATTACAGCTAAGATGGTTGCAATTAATCTCAGCAGTCCTGGGTTAGAAGAGGAGAACATCAGTCAACGTTCCTGTTGGGTCTTGAAGTATACCTGTCTGGAAGTGAGGTGAGGATGGGATTCAGTTCAGCTGTGGCGCCCCATGGGGTTAAATAACTTGCTACTACTCTTAGTCAAAGTTCGCACATGAATAAATAAAAATGACTCTCTGAATAAGGGCAGAGTACTGGAGCGCCACTAGTGGTGCCCATGGAATCATACTTCAGCAAGAAATTGTCACGCAGGCCCCCAACTGCCAGGAATGAGGAATATTAATTTCGCCACATGAACATTAATTTTAAACTGTTACTGGAGTGAAGAAAGAACTGGTTAAAAAACCCCACAATGCATCCTTGGCTGGAGAGACATTTTTGCATATTAACAGACAGTACTTGGAAAGGACAAAGGGGCTACTCCCTACTCCAATTTAATCTACAATGGACTTTTGATTACCAGACGCTGAGGGCGGAGAAGCTCGCATTCCAGGTTAACTGCTAAGATGGCCGAATACACAAACGGACGTGGTCACACCAGCTAGTTACAAGATTAATCTGTTGACCTGAGTTTTTTTTTTATTTGAACTTGTCACAGAGTTTTGAACTGGCAGAAAGTTCCTGGCTCCTGGATTGAGAACATCTCTCTCCTGTCTGCTCTCGTCTCTTTCCCACCAGCTTTGGCATCCATTGAAGACACATGAACCCCAAAAGAGAAAAGTCTCCGACAGTAAACAAGGTTTAAAAAGAATACTAGGCCCCAACAAAAAGCAAGAATTACCTACAAGCAAGAACTACCTACAAAAGGGCTCTACAATGAGCTCGAAGCAGAGTAACAAGAAACTCCAGATATTGCCTCAAACCTCTCCACTTTATTTTTCTTCTGCTCTTTTCAGTCTCTATTTGCATGTGGATATCGCATATGCATGCTAGCGTGGGGCGTGGCGTGTATCCGTAGGCGTTACCCAAATTAAAGTTTAACTTTAATTTTTAATAAATTTCATTTTTCTTCTTTAAACCTAAAAAAGCTTGTTTGTGTTCATTTCTTTGCCTTATAATTTGAAAGCAGTGAACAAGGAATCACCAAGGGGGAGCTCAAAACAGTGTGTTTAAAAATTAAATCCTGTTACAGTAAGACCAGGTGAAGGCTGAAAGGGACTCCGTGACACCTTTCTCACCTTAACAGAAACTAATACTTTAAGGAAAGAGAATATTTATCCGGATAACACGTTCCCCCCAACACCCTGCCGCCCACACCGCCACTTCTCCATTATTTTCTGATTCATTTGTTCTAACTGTCCAGTTACCGTAACCAACATGGTGTGTTTAAAAAAAATCACTTGCGTTTTATGAAACAAATAAACGTGAAAGCAAATCCTCAGCACTCAAGTTCTAGGTGCAGTAATGTCGTATAACGTATACATACTCCTCAATGGATGTATCAGTTGCAAATTGTTAGAAATCAGTGATACACTGAATTAACTCTTGTATAAACAGTTAATTTGGATGAAATCTGTGGAAGGTAATTACTGTTTGAAATTGTAAAATAATGTGCATAAAATTTAACTATTTAAACAAGCCACTGAACATTAAATATTGAGCTCAATGTTAGACCAAGAATTTACTAGGAATACGTTTATGGAGTAGTTGTTTCGTAGTAAGTGAACATTAAAATATACAAATGTCACAGTTGTCAGGTGCACAATCCTCCCTCATTTTGATCGCGCGCTAAACAGATATGAGAAATTGTTTCTTTTCAGTTTAAATATTACAAGTATTCTTGACAGTCCCAATGAATGTAAAAATCGCATTTTAATGAATATCACTTTTATAAATAATGTGTGGTGTTATCCTTGTTCACTTCTGCAGGTTATAAAGAACTTCCAGATATAAAGGGTTAACTGTTTTTGTGTAAGATGCTGCTTACCCTCAGCTACTGCCCCTCCTTGTTTCTCCATCCAGACAGTCTGACTCGATCCCACCTTCCTGCAAGCACCATCAGAGGGAAAGAGAAGTGAAAAAGGCGAGCCCGTAAAAAAACAGCTGTAGTGCCAAAGATCAACACCACCCAGATCTCAAAGCCAGCATCTCATTTTAAAAACCTGAGCATTGCACCAGCACAAAAAAACAATGCAATGCAAGCATATCAGATTGCAAATTGGGAGATTACAGTGCAAAGTAAGTATTGCATTGCAAATGAGGAAAAGAGACTGCAGACGGTCTTTGGCAGTCAGCCCAAGAGAGAAACTGTAGCTGGGGTGTACCATTCGGCACGCTATCTCACTCTATGAATCACAACATAATTCCTCACTAGTATTGCCTACAAAAACTGAATGAATTTAGTTGCACAGCGCTGTGTCATAAGTAAACTAGGCAAAATTATTTGCAGCTTTTCAACATAAAAGAAAACTACCTCAATAATTCATATGGACTACACCATCTTTTGTTGCATTGTCCTACAGGGATTTTTTTAACATCATCTCTTAAGCTTTTTCTGACAGTTTTCTCTCGTAAAAATATTACGTGTTAAGCAGAGCGTGTGATCAGAGGTGCACTCATTTCACAATTAGAGCTGAAAGTCATATGCACCGCATTTTCAACTACCAGCAAAACATTTTTATTAAAAATGCTCAATATTTATCAAGACCAATGCTATAATAAAAAGTGGGGGCGGGGTTAATTTAAAATGCAATACCATTCTACAAATAGCATTTTGGATAGATTGTATATGAACTCTACCGCGTTACCTGTAGTAAACAGATTGTCCTGGTTTATTATGTCTGGTAGAGGAAGAAGGTTTGGAAAAGAAGTCAATTTTTGTGCAAAAAGTGTCCTCAAGGGATAAATTGCTTGAAAGAAAGAATGAGGTCAATAATTTAATTAAAAACTTTTAAGGCTACGGTTACCCGAATCTTGGTTCTAACAAAATCTGTGCGCCTAAGTAGCAAACAGTATTTATAATTTCCCACAGTGTCAGAAATGACCAATGCTGTCTAATGAATTACGTTGAGGTCACGTTTCATGAGACTTAATGGTCTTTCTCCCTTCCCTTTCATAGTTTTTCCCCACAAAAAAATCACTGTAAAGACTGTTCTACATTACTGCACTGGTGTTTGGGAACAACACTGCAGCAGTAAAGGTTAAACAGATAAATGCTACCAATGTGGCAATAAAATGCCATTTTATTTATTCATTCATGGGATGGAGGCATCGCTGGCAAGACCAGCATTTATTGCCCATCCCCTATTGCCATTGAGAAGGTGGTGGTGAGCTGCCACCTTGAACTGCTGCAGTCTGTATGGCGAAGGTACTCCCATAGTGCTGTTCAGTGGGGAGTTGCAGGAATAAAAACAGAAAGTGCTGGAAGTACTTAGCAGGTCAGGCAGCATCTGTAGAGAGAGAAGCAGAGTTAATGTTTCAGGTCTGTGACCTTTCACCAGAACTGGCAAAGGTTAGAAAAGAATTAGGACTGCTTCACAATCTGAGGAGCTGCGAATGGATCTCAAAACTGTATAGACAACAGCAAACATCCCCACTTTTGACCTCATGATGGAGGGAAGATCATTGATGAAGCAGCTAAAAATGGTTAGGCCGAGGACAGGGTCCTGAGAATCTCCTGCAGCAATGTCCTGAGGCTGAGATGACTAGCCTCAAACTATCACAACTATCTTCCTTTGTCCAGGTATGGCTCGAACTGATGGGAAGCTTTCTTTCAGATTTTACTGGGGTTCCTTAATGTCACAGTTCATCAAATGTTGCCATAATGTCAAAAGCAGTCACTTTCACCTCACCTCTAGAATTCAGTTCTTTTGTCCATGGTTGGACCAAGGCTGTAATGAAGTCTGGAGCCAAGTGGTCCTGGGGGAACATAAACTGAGCATCAATGAGTAGGTTATTGGAAAGTGCTGCTTAACAGCACTATCGAAGACATCTTCCATCACTTTGCTGATGATTTGAGGGTAGACTGATGGGGCAGTAGTTAGCTGGATTGGATTTGTCCCGTTTCTTGTGGCTAAGACATACCTGGGCAATTTTCCACATTTTGGATAGATGCCTGTGTTGTAGCTCTACTGGAACAGCTTGGCTAGCAATGCGGCAAGTCCTGGAGCACAAATCTTTAGCACTTTAGCTGGGATGTTGTCAGGACCCATAACCTTTGCGGTATCCAGTGTGCTCAGTCATTTCTTGATATCACATGGAATTAATTAAATTGGCTGAAGACGAGCTTTTGAGATGGTGAGGCCCTCAGGAGGAGGCTGAGAAAGATCATCCACAAGGCACTTATGGCTGAAGATGGTTGCAAATGCTTCAGTCCTATCTTTTGTAGTAACATGCTGGGCTCTGCCATCATTGAGGATGGGAATGTTTATGGATCCTTCTCCCATTAGTTGTTTATTGTCCACCACCATTCACAACTGTGGCAGAACTGCACAGCTTTGATCTGATCCAATGGTTGTGGGATTGCTTAGCTATAGCATGCTGCTTCTAGTGTTTAGCATGCATGTAGTCCTGAGTTGTAGCTTCACCAGATTGGCACTGCATTCTTAGGTATGTCTGGAGCTGCTCCTTGCATGCTCTTCTACACTCCTCATTGCACAAGGATTGGTCCCCTGGCTTGATGGTAATGTTAGAGTGAGGGATATGCTGGACCATGAGGTTACAGATTGTGGTAGAATACAATTCTGCTGCTACTGATGGCCCACAGTGCCTCATAGATGGCCAGTTTTGAGTTGCTAGATCTGTTCTAAATCTATCACATTTAGCATGATGGTCATGTTACACAACACGATGGAGTGTATTCTTAATTTGAAGACGAGACTTGGTCTCCACAAGGACTACTACAATACTCTCATGGATAGATGCATCAGCGACAAGTAGATTGGTGAGGACAAGTCAAGTAGGTTTTTCCCTTGTGTTGGTTCTCTCACCATCTGCCACAGGCTAAGTCTACAAATAAGAATCAGGAGCAGGAGTAGGCCATTCAGCCCCTCGAGCCTGCTCTGCCATTTGGTAAGATCATGGCTGATCTGATTGTGACCTCAACTGTACTTTCCTATCTACCCATTATAACCTTTGACTTCCTTGTCAATCAAGATTCTATCCAACTCAGCCTTAAAAATATTCAATGACCTTGCCTCTACTGCTGTTTTGTGAAGAGAATTCCACAGTGTTACGGTCAAATGAGGAGGGGTTGAAGGGTTTCCCTCTTTTCCCTCTCCTTGTTTGACCACAACAAGTTTAATTCTTTCTTAAAGTACTGGCCAATTCAGTAGTGTTTGATTACTTACTTGCTTTGATCATAACAAGAACCAATTGGACAGGTTTTCTTGAGTTAACAAAGAAAGTGGTTAATTTTATTGTACCTAAACCGAACTAATAAAATCATAAACAATGTGCCAACTTTCACTCTTACACACATACTAGGGATTTACACACACATAAGTTGGTTACAGAGTGGGGAAATGTAGATTGGTTGAGCTCAGAGTCCATTAAAAGGGTATACAGTCTGTGGAGTTTGGTGATTTTGCTGGCTTCTAGCTGAATTCAGTGGTGCGGAGGCTTTCAGTTTGAAGAGGTAGATGACTAGTTCAGTGAAGCTCTTGGAGATAGCGATGCAGATGATTTCCTCCAATGCAGTTGCGGATTGTAGCCGGAGTATGCAAAGGTGGTCAGCCAACAAGCAGGATTTGAAAGCTTTCAAGCTGGAATGAAGAGAGAGAGAGAGGGGGGGGGGGGGTCCCCCACTTAGGGTCTGCTCAAGTCAGAGTCCAGTTTCCTCTCCTCTACTGCAGAGAAAAAACACCAGCTTAAAACCACAGATGGAGAGTTACTCAGCGATTCAAACATAGCAGTTAGCAGTATTTCTTCTTCTTGCTGGCAGAACAGGTAGTTCCTTTAAACTTCCTGGGTCTTGGTTCTTGCTGCAGACTTAGCAGACATTTTGTCTCTCTCCTCACAAGCATTGCAGTGTAGGATGCAGTGTTGCAAATTAGTTGATCATCTTAAGATGAAAGATGACTTTGCTGGCAGCTTGTCTTTTTAAAATGTCTTTAAAAAAAATATTAATTCAGATCTCCAGTCAGTGGATTAAAGAGAATTATCATTCAATAAAGCACATTGGCATAACAAGAGATTACAACCCTCTGAGAGAAAAAAAATTCTCCTCATCTCTGTCTTAAATGGGAGACTCCTTATTTTTAAACTGTGTCCCCTAATTGTACTAATGTCATCCTTAACTAACCGAGATACCCCACCACCTTTTCCTAACTTCCTGTCCTTACAAAGTCTGGCTGGTATGTCCTTCACAACTTGGCCAGCTCGGTCACTACTGGTGCTACCAAGTTTCTCTTGGTGATGGATATCAAAGTTCCCTGCCAAGAGTACAGTCTGTGCTCTTTCTATCCTCAGTGCTTATTCCAAGTGGTGTTCAATATGGAGAGCTGATACATCAGCTGAGGGAGGGCGGTAGGTAGTAATCAGCAGGAGGTTTCCTTGCCCATGTTTGACCTGATGCCATGAAACTTCATGAGGTCCAGAGACAATGTTGGGGACTTCTAAGGCCAGTTATTCCCAACTGTACCCCACTGTGCCACCACCTCTGATGGATCTGTCCTGCCGGCAGAACAGGACATACCCAGGGATGGTGATGGAGGAGTATCATAGAATCATAGGAATTTATTGCACAGAAGGAGGCCATTCAGCTCATCATGTCTGTGCCAGCCAAAAATGAACCATACAGCTTAATCCCACTTACCAGCTCTTGGTCCGTAGCCCTGTCAGTTATGGCACTTCAAGTGCATATCTAAGTACTTTTTAAATGTTGTGAGGGTTTCCGTTTCTACCATCCTTTCAGGCAGTAAGTTCCAGACCACCATCACCTACTGGATGAAAACATTTCTCCTCTTCATCACAATCATCACTTTGGCTGTGTTCTTCCACTGTAAGATGTAACAATCCTCATGCCTTTTCTATTTATCTCTATCCCTTGCTGTTCTCACCCATGTGGTTCCTGGATATGATATTATGCCATCTCTCCATCTTCTTCTCGGTCTCCTCCTTTTTCCTGTTCTTGGCTGCCACTCCATTAATCTTTTTGTCCACTTGTTATCATTTCTTCAAGCAACATGCCCAACCCATCTCCATTTGGCTTCCTTGATCTTCTCAATGATGTCCTTAACCCTGGTTTTCTGGTGTAATTCATTACACCTGCCAGAATACACATCGACAAAGACGTAACACAGTTGATAAGTATTGAAAGAGGAGTGAGACAAGGGGATACAATCGCACCAAAAATATTCACCACAGTAGCATAAGACATATTTGAAGATACCCTTATAGGAGAGAGGATAAAATATTGATGGAGAACTGCTAACAGACTTACGCTTTGCAAATTATGTCACACTAATTACTTAATCTGTTAAAGATTTAGAAGTACAACTAAGTAACTTAAATAAGGAAAGTAAAAATATTGGACTGAAAATGCATAAAGGAAAAACAAAGTATATGACGAACTTTAAGACAGAAGATAGCAAACAAGTTGAACACAAAGAAATTGAAAAAGTGACTGAATACAAACATCTGGGCAAAACATTAAAGATGAATGATCCACAAATGAAGAGGTACTGAGTAGGATTAGGGCAGGATGCAGTTATTTCAGGAAATACAGAGATATTCTCTGTGATAAGAAAATACCACTGGCATTAAGGATGAGGGTGTATCATCAGTGTGTTCTACTGACCATGACATATGGGGCGCTATCATGGACAACTACAAAATATATAGAAAATAAACTGTGTACAGCTCAGACAGCAAATGTTACACATCTCCATTTCTCAACTCCCCAATAATTCTTCTATCAATTACTCTAATTCTGTGCCCCCCAACATTTTAATTCAAACTTCCCTCAGCCTCCTTTGTTAAAAAGAAAACAACACCAGCCTATCCAGTTTTTCCTCATAGCTAAGATTTTCCCGTCCTGGCAACATCCTCATAAATCTCCTCTGCACCCTCTAGTGCAATCACATCTTTCCTGTAATGCGGTGACCAAAAATATATGCAGTGGACTAATTTTTTTTGTACAGTTCTAGAATATCCTCTCTGCCTTATATTCTATGCTCCAGCTAATAAAGGAAAGTATCTTTTATGCCTTCTTGTGAAGCAGAACGCAGATTGGTTTCAATCTCACTTTGAAGAGCTGGAACCTGTCATAGCCGCTAAGCGCATTGCACTGTTGAACTACAAGAAAGCCCCCAGCAAGTTAACATCTGTAGCACTTAAAGCAGCCAGAAGCGCTGCACAAAGAACAGCCAGGCGCTGCGCAAATGACTAGTGGCAACACCTGCAGTTATATTCAGCTGGCCTCCGACACCGGAAACATCAAAGGAATGTATGATGGCATTAAGAGAGCTTTTGGGCCAACCATCAGGAAGATCGCCACCCTCAAATTTAAATCAGGGGACATAATCACTGACCAACGCAAACAAATGGACTGCTGGATGGAGAACTACCTAGAACTGTACTCGAGGGAAAATGTTGTCACTGAGACCACCCTCAATGCAGCCCAGTCTCTGCCTGTCATGGATGAGCTGGACGAACAGCCAACAAACTCGGAACTCATTGATTCTCTAACCAGTGGAAAAGCCCCTGGGAAGGACGGCATTACCCCTGAAATAATCAAGAGTGTCAAGCCTGCTATACTTTCAGCACTCTACGAACTGCTTTGCCTGTGCTGGGATGAGGGAGCAGTACCACAGGACATGCGCGATGCCAATATCATCACCCTCTATAAGAACAAGGGTGACCGCGGTGATTGCAACAACGACGTTGGAATCTCCCTGCTCAGCATAGTCGGGAAAGTCTTCACTCGAGTCACTTTAAACAGGGTCCAGAAGCTGGCTGAGCGTGTCTGCCCTGAGGCACAGTGTGGCTTTTGAGCCAGAGAGATCCACCATTGACATGCTGTTCTCCCTTTGCCAGCTACAGGAAAAATGCCAAGAACAACAACTGCCCCTCTACGTTGCTTTCATTGATCTCACCAAAGCCTTTGACCTCGTCAGCAAACGTGGTCTCTTCAGACTATTAGCAAAGATGGGATGTCCACCAAAGAACAAAGAACAAAGAACAGTACAGCACAGGAACAGGCCATTCGGCCCTCCAAGCCTGCGCCAATTTTGATGCCTGCCAAAACTAACACCTTCTGCACTTCCAGGGCCCATATCCCTCTATTCCCTTCCTATTCATATATTTGTCAAGATGTCTCTTAAACGTCGCTATCGTATCTGCTTCCACCACCTCCCCTGGCAGCAAGTTCCAGGCACTCACCACCCTCTGCGTAAAAACCTTGCCTCGCACATCCCCTCTAAACTTTGTCCCTCGCACCTTAAACCTATGTCCCCTAGTAACTGACTCTTCCACCCTGGGAAAAAGCTTCTGACTATCCACTCTGTCCATGCTGCTCATAACTTTGTAAACCTCTATCATGTTGCCCCTCCACCTCCGTCGTTCCAGTGAAAACAATCCGAGTTTTTCCAACCTCTCCTCATAGCCAATGCCCTCCAGACCAGGCAACATCCTGGTAAACCTTCTCTATACCCTCTCCAAAGCTTCCACGTCCTTCTGGTAGTGTGGCGACCAGAATTGCACGCAATATTCTAAGTGTGGCCTAACTAAGGTTCTGTACCGCTGCAACATGACTTGCCAATTTTTATACTCCATGCCCCGACCGATGAAGGCAAGCATGCCGTATGCCTTCTTGACTACCTTATCCACCTGCATTGCCACTTTCAGTGACCTGTGGACCTGTACGTCCAGAACTCTCTGCCTGTCAATACTCCGAAGGGTTCTGCCATTTACTGTATACCTCCCACCTGCATTAGACCTTCCAAAATGCATTACCTCATAAAGCTACTAAGTATCATCACCTCATTCCATGTCAATATGAAAGGCACAAATCAACATAGCAGCGCCTCATCAGACCCCTTTCCTATCCTGAGTGGCGTGAAACAGGGCTGTGTTCTCGCACCCACACTGTTTGGGATCTTCTTCTTCCTGCTGCTGTCACATGCGTTCAAGTCTTCAGAAGAAGGAATTTTCCTCCACACAAGATCAGATGGCAGGTTGTTCAACCTTGCCCGTCTAAGAGCGAAGAGGAAAGTACGGAAAGTCCTCAACACGGAACTCCTCTTTGCTGACGATGCTGCATTAACATCCCACACTGAAGAGTGTCTGCAGAGACTCATCGACAGGATTGCGGCTGCCTGCAACGAATTGGGCCTAACCATGAGCCTCAAGAAAACGAACATAATGGGACAGGACGTCAGAAATGCTCCATCCATCAATATCGGCGACCACGCTCTGGAAGTGGTTCAAGAGTTCACCTCCCTAGGCTCAACTATCACCAATAACCTGTCTCTTGATTCAGAAATCAACAAGTGCATGGAAAAGGCTTCCACTGCTATGTCCAGACTGGCCAAGAGAGTGTAGGGAAATGGCGCACTGACACAGAAAACAAAAGTCCGAGTGTATCAAGCCTGTGTCCTCAGTACCTTGCTCTATGGCAGCGAGGCCTGGACAATGTATGTCAGCCAAGAGCAGCGTCTCAAGTCAATCCATCTTCGCTGCCTCCGGAGAATCCTTGGCATCAGGTGGCAGGACCGTATCTCCAACACAGAAGTCCTCGAGGCGGCCAACATCCCCAGCATATTCACCCTACTGAGCCAGCGGCGCTTGAGATGGCTTGGCCATGTGAGCCGCATGGAAGATGGCAGGATCCCCAAGGACACATTGTACAGCGAGCTCCTCACTGGTATCAGACCCACTGGCCGTCCATGTCTCCGCTTTAATGACGTCTGCAAACGCGACATGAAGTGCTGTGACATTGATCACAAGTCGTGGGAGTCAGTTGCCAGTGATCGCCAGAGCTGGCGGACAGCCATAAAGGCGGGGCTAAAGTGTGGCGAGTTGAAGAGATTTAGCAGTTGGCAGGAAAAAAGACAGAAGCGCAAGCCGAGAGCCAACTGTGTAACAGCCCCGGCAACCAATTTTATCTGCAGCGCCTGTGGAAGAGTCTGTCACCCTGGAATTGGCCTTTATAGCCACTCCAGGCGCTGCATCACAAACCACTGACCACCTCCAGGCGCTTACTCATTGTCTCTCGAGACAAAGAGGCCAAAGAAGAAGAACTGCCTTATCTCCCTGTCCTGCTTCCTTCAGGGATCTATGGACATGTACTTCAAGGTCCCTCTGCTTCTCTGCACTTTTCAGTATTCTACCATTTATTGTATATTCCTTGGGCTTGTTTGTTCTCTCCAAATACACTGACTCACATTTCTCTGGATTGAATTCCATTTGCTACTACTCTGCCCATCTGACCAGTCCATTGATATCTTCCTGCAGTCCAGTTTTCTTTCTCATTATCAACCACATGGCCAATTTTTGTATCATCTGCAAACTTTTTAATCGTGTCCCCAACATTTAAGTCTACATCATTGATATGTACAATGAAAAGCATGGAACTTAGTACTGAACCTTGTGGAACCCCACTGGAAGCCTTCTGGGTTGTTGGCTGGAAGATATGATTCTGACTGTATGACTATGTCAGATTGTTGCTGATGGGAATGTTAAAGACATTTCCTTCAACTCTTGTTTAGCAAATGTGATGGCATGAATTCATGGTTAGAAAATCTGTCTTTTGAAGCACCAAGGCATACTGACCAGAGTGTTATATCTTACACCATTTGTATTTCGATCCCTAAGTCTTCTGTGGCGTGCATCATTTGCTGGTCATTTATTTTCATGCTGCCCTACATTGCTTCTAGCTTTCAATATTTCTCTTGTAACTATTTCCAAACGTAAGGTGGTATTCTCACCACAGTTGCAGAGGGAAAGATGAATCATTGCAGCAACACCTTGGGACAGTCTAAGCTGTTACCAATAGTAACAACACTATCTAAAATGTGACAGACTGCAAATCTGTTGGAGTCAAGAACACTATTTGTGAAGAATTTGGCCAGTGCTGTTACAATTGTCAGACTTTGTGTGAAGATTTAAATTCTTCAAAAATGGAAATGTTCGTGAGAAGATGGTGAGGGGTTATTTTTTGCTATCAGTTAGTCACAGGCTGAGGATGTGACTAAGCCCTAAAGCACTGTTTGATTTTTCAATTTTTCAAATTGCACATTGTCTCTGGAGTTTGATTTAAAGTGAGTCTGAGAGAATAAAAAAGGACAAAATCATTTACCTGAACAGGAAAGTGAAAACTTAAGATAAAAATGTATCTAAAGTTAGGGGCTGCAATAATTGTGTTTGAGCAACATTGTGCATCCTGTGCCATGAAGCAGGAAGACATCTAACTGGTGCAATGATTTTCCACCTGCTTGACAAGTTCCTGTGCGAAGGGCAAATAATAAAAATGACGGGAACTGCAGCTCACCCCAGCAGAGGTGTAGCAGCAGCATTACTGATGTGGTGTTGGCTGACTATATCTCCATGGTAACAATTAATTAAATTAGATGAAAGGGGAGTCATTTAGAAATACTCAAAGGCAAGGGATTAAGCTGTGATCATCAGCATTGCGCTTATTTTTTTTAGATAATGCTTATAAAAGTGAGCATTATATAATAATGAATTCCTTTTTTGGTTTATAAAAGCCAACAGCAAAAGCAGTATTTCATACCTCAGAACCTACAGAATCTGCACTATTATTCATTTTCTATCTGCTTAATATTTATGATTAGTGAAACCCTCATTAATCTGTGTGCCAAAATATCTAATATAATTTTTTCAGAAACAGCAGCGCACAGTTCTTGTTGACAATTCAGCTGACATTGAGATTGATTAACTCAAATCACACATATTGTAATTGGTAAGCAAAATGCAGCTGCTCCTGAGAGGTCAGGGCCCACATAATTTTCCAGCCATTAATTTCAATATGGACGCTGAATTCATTCTATTGTCTTGCATGCCCAAATTCCTCATTTGCACCCATCCGCACTAAACTCTGTGATAGGTGCACTAATCTGTAAAATTAAAATCTGTGACGTGATGGATACCCGTAGTTTAGCCTTAAGAATCTGGTAACGTCACATATCCAACCTTTTTATCTGTGGCAAATTAAATGGGAAGTTAGTCTGTATGTTTGTGGCTGTGTCATAGATTTACTTGTTTTTTATTTTGTGGTTTGGAGGTATACTTTAGTCCAAAACCAATCAATGGCTATATCACAATTGTGTTAAGTAATTAGATTGGATATACAAATGAAAACAATCTAATTAAAGTAAAAAATGCTATTGTCCAGACATGTGAATAAAAGGGTTGCTTTCTGCTGCAGGTTAAGGTGTTATGGATGAGCATGTGTGGGTTTATGTATACACATATTTATTTCCAGTATAAATGTCCTACATAAATAAAAAATGTACAAAATATCCTATTAATCCAGTTAAAACTCTTAATGGTTTAGACATCAATGTAATACATTGAGAATAACTCAGCCATTGTCATTAGACAGAGTCTCTTTCGTAACTAAAAGATCGACCTCACTTGAGTTTAGTATGGGAGTCAGACTTGACTCAATGGTAGCACTCTTGCCTTTGAGTCAGAAGGTTCAAGCCCCCATCAAGGACTTGAGTGCATAATCTCAGTGACACTTCAATACAATAGTGAGGGTGCTTTTCAAATGGAATGTTAAACCAACCCTCTGTCTGTCCTCTTAGGTGGAACTAATTGGAAAGCTCTTTCATAGAGCCAGCACAGACACAATGGGACAAATAGCCTCCATCTGTGTGTATGATTCTATGATAATAACAATGATTAGATTAGATTAGAGATACAGCACTGAAACAGGCCCTTCGGCCCTTCGAACATCAACCACCCATTTATACTAATCCTACACTAATCCCATATTCCTACCAAACATCCCCACCTGTCCCTATATTTCCCTACCACCTACCTATACTAGTGACAATTTATAATGGCCAATTTACCTATCAACCTGCAAGTCTTTTGGCTTGTGGGAGGAAACCGGAGCACCTGGAGAAAACCCACACAGACACAGGGAGAACTTGCAAACTCCACACAGGCAGTACCCGGAATCGAACCCGGGTCCCTGGAGCTGTGAGGCTGCGGTGCTAACCACTGCGCCACTGTGCCGCCCCAATGGCTACACATTAAAAATTCTTCACTGATAATGAAGTGGTTGGGGTCATTATGAGGATGTGAATCATGCCTTATAAATGCATTTTTCCTTGCAAAGAACAGTAAAATTAAAGCATAAAATGATAGTTAAAATTGAAACTGAACTTACATTTAATGAACACTGTGATACCTAGCTGTTCCAATCAGCGTTATTTTAATAATAGTGTTAAAACAAATGGGTTGACACTGATTAGGCTTGAGAGTTGATGGTGATTACATCAGGGCAGAGTAATATTATCAGATTATTTACACGATGGCATAAGAAATAATTGTTTTTGCAGTTGTAAAAAATATTATCCCTCGGACTCACCACGGACTACATTTGGAATCAGATAGTCTTGTGTTGACCCTCCTGTCCTTAATTGAACCTCTTTTCAAGGAGCTGTCTCTTTCCCAATCTGAGTGATGGACAGACATATTTAATAACACATACATTATAAGGTAATAAAGAGCTTATACATATGAATTTTTTTTTAGAAGATTCTTAAATTAACTCAGGAATGCTTGGAAAGATGACATATGATTAAAAAGGTTCTATAAATTATAACAGGATTTGTTATTGGCTTTATTTAGAAAGCTTGTCTAATTGAAACCTTTGTTATGTGCTCATGGGACACGTATTCCAGCTGCCCCAGAATCGGAATTGCACACTGACAATTAAGCTGTCTGCTGGCACTGGCAGCTGATGTCCAAATATTCTCACAAAAGGGAACAAAGCACAGTTTCATCTGTTCCCACAGTGTATATCCTTAAGGAGGTGGTGTTTCAAGATTTTCCATTCTCCAGCTCCCTAATGGGAGTCTAAATGGTTCGAGAGAAAATCAGAGGACAAGTCACCTCAAGTTGCTTCAGACATTCACTGACAGGTACAGGACTGAGCCATCTTGGGTACCCTTTCAATGGAAAAATGATGCATGACTCAAGGAAACCTAAATATGAAGTGGAAATAGAATGAACCAATAAGATTAAAAGGCAACATTCTGCACCAACTGCCTTACAAGTCTATCAGTTACACTAATGCTGTTCTTTACAGTTTTGAACACATTCCATTTTTTTGCAGTAGAGATTAATAGTTGTAATCTGTCACCTGTGCTCGCTGACCTACATTGGCTCCTGGTCAAGCAACATCTTGATTTTAAAATTTTCATCCTTTTTTCAAATCCCTCTATGGCCTCGCCCCTCCCTATCTCTGTAATCTCCTCCAACCCCACAACCCTCCAAGATATCTGCCTTCCTCTAATTCTGGCCTCTTTTGTATCCCTGACTTTAATCGCTCGAGCATTGGTGGCAGCGCCTTCAGTTGCCCAAGCTCCAAGCTCTGGAATAGCCACCTATACCTCTCCGCCTTGCTTTCCTCCTTTAAGACACTCCTTAAAACCTACCTCTGACCAAGCTTCTGGTCATCTGACCTAATATTTCCTTTTGTGGCTCGGTGTCACACTTTGTTTTATAATGCTCCTGTAAAGTGCCTTGGGATGTTTTATTATGTTAAAGGCACAATATAAGAATGTTATTTTGTTATAATGTGCAGTTTTATGTTTACACAGCTGATTTTACTTTTTTGCCCAAGCGTCTGCCTCTGGGATTGGCATGAGTACATGAATCCACATTATTAATACTAGTGCATCATCCATAGTCTTCCTGCTTCCATTGTACACCACCTCCAAGGGCTGATGATTTTTTTCAGCAAGTCTACCAACTCAAGTTCACTGAAAAAGCTTTCTTTTTTTTTAAATGGTAAAACAGATGAAGAAACAATTAGGTCAGAAGTAAGTAGCTGTGAAAACGTTCAGCAGGGGGAAGCTATCTGTGGGGACTACTTATACTGGTGCAAAATCTAATGAAAAAATTGCGAGGGGGTCTAACTGGTTTAACAGATTAACACCCCTTAATTGGGTGCAAACAATTGGAAAATCTACCACAATAGGCTGGATTTTGTGCAGGAGGTGGGTCTCCCGGCGCCAGGCTGAAAAGGCGGGGGGAACCCCACCTCTGCATTCTTTCAGCTCCCGGGAGTGATCCTCCAGTCTTTTGCGGTGAACGTTTAAGGAGGCGGAATCTCCGTTCCTTTAAAGACTTAATAGGGACGGGAATCCCGCCCCCAGGTGCTGGCAGCCAATTACAGGGCTGGCAGCTCAGCAGTATCGGCAGCGCCACCAGGAGCAGTGGGTGGCCACTGCCGGTACTGCAGAGGCCTCAGACCCAAACCCAACGATGGAACCCTGGAGAAAAGGTAGGTGAGGCGGGATCGCCGGAGCCAGTCCAGAAGGCCCTAGTAAGGGGAGGTGAGTGTTTGGTCCAGGGGGAGGGGGGGATCCAGAGGGGTGAACTGGTTCCCAGTGGGAGTCCTCCATGGGCCACAAATTGCCCACGAAGGAGGGACCCTCTCCCAGGTCTGCATTTTCCAAGGCGTCCTCCCCCTGCGGCGAAGGGTCCCGCCCACAACGCTTGTAAGATACCGGTGGTGGCGGGAAGACACCCTTAAGTCGCCGTTAATAGGCCACTTAAGGGCTTCAATTGGCTTTTGGGGGGGGAAGGCCATCATCAGCCTATCCCACCACAGGGAGAATCAGAACCAGCAATCCTGGCATTGGGTTCCAAGGCGGCCGCTGCCACTCCGATTCCCCGCACCACCCATTACGAAACCTGCAGTTGGGAGGAGAACAAAATTCAGCCCAATGAGTAGAGAATCTATCTTTCTATTAACTCCTTTACCTAGAGGGTAATTAGAATGTAGAACTGGATGCAACACCTGTCCTTTTACCTCCTCTCTCCTCATTGTTCAAGGCCCCAAACAATCCTTCCAGGCAAAACAACAATTTACTTGTACTTTATTCAATTTAGTATACTGTATTTGCTGCTCACAATGCAGTCTGCCCTACATTGGGGTGAAACGCAGATTGGGTGATCACTTTGCGGAACAGCTCCAGTCAGTCCATAAGCGTGACCCAGAGCATCCGGTGGCCTGCCATTTTAATTCTCCAACTTACTCTCACACTACATCTCTGTCCTCAGCCTACTACAGTGTTCCTATGAAGCTCCATGCAAGCTCAAGCAGCAGCACCTCATCTTTTGATTAGGCACATTACAGCCTTTTCGACTCAACATTGAGTTCAACAATTTCAGACTGTAATCTCTAACCCCATTTTGATTCCTTTTCTTTGTGTGTTTTGGCCTTAATCTTGTTTTTCACTTTTTTCTCTTGTTTCTGTTTTCAGACGACAGCTGTTCATTTTTCTGCCATTGGCACCTACTCTGGACATATCTTTTATTTCTTTACTTGTCCCATTATTACTCCCTTTGGTTCTGCCCATCAACTCATTTGTCATTTAATGTCTCCCGTCTTCTGACCTAACACATACCATCCCTTTTGTTCTTTTTCCACCCTCCCCTGTTTGACCTACTTAAAACTTATTACATTTCTAACTTTTCCCAGTTCTGATGAAGGGTCATTGACCTGAAACTTTAACTCTGTTTCCCTCTCCACAGATGCTGCCTGACCTGCTGAGTATTTCCAGCATTTTCTGTTATTATTGCTACCACATGGAGGAGAACGCAAGAATAGTGAGAATTGTATTTGTCACATCTCAGACTGAAAGAATCACATTTGAAATCACAGATTTAACTTTAACATAATCACAACACAAAGCTCCACATTTAGGCATATGCTTTGTGTCAAGATTTGCTGTTTTTCAACTTAAAATCACATTGTTTTAAATCACCAATTGTTGCTCCACACTGATTTCCAATTTCATGTTCTGTCAATAAATCACACACAAAATCTTCATATAGATTTGATGGTCTTCTCTGTGCCATGGTCTGCCTGTTGTCTCAGGAACTCTGGTCACTGCATCAGGATTAGGAAGTGTCATCGCCGCCTCTGGAACCGATGTTTCTTCCTCTGGATAGCAAGCTGTTTGCCTGCCAACAGCATCACTGGCTTGGACTTCTGAATTGCTGGATGTCAGCTTCGCCTCAGCTCCTACATCTGGTTCATCTGCTGCTGTGTCTTTGTCACCATGATACTTTTTGACACATGAAGAATTCCTCCTTCTGGCGACTGCACAGTCACACTTCTTGGCAATGACAGTGTATGGTTTGGGGTAATATGGTGTATCCATTTTACTCGGACTCTTCCATCTCAGCAATACTTCATAACCTGGCATCACATCAGACTGTCCAGCTCTCCTTCTGTGGTCTGCATAAAACTTGGCAGCACCCTTTTTCACAGCATCCTGATCTTGAACCTTCTGATCAACTCTAATGTCCCTCAACTCCGGTATCTTGCTGCATATTTTGCGTCCAAATATCAATTCAGCTGGTCTCTTATCCTGTCGCAGTGTGTGTAGTTGCTCTGTACATGGCCACATATGACAATAACACCTCTTTCTAGTCTTTACCCTCAGCCTGAGCAATTTTCATCTCTTTCTTTAAAGATTGGTTTTGTTATTCCACTACCCGATTTGCTTGTGGCCATTTAGGGGTTACTCTGTGATGGAGAATGCCTGTGACTTGCATAAAATCTGCAAAGGTCTGTGAAATGAATTGTGGCCCATTGTTTTAATACAGAGTGACTGGTAGACCATGCCTTGCAAATATTTTAGTCAAAGCTGTGTTCTCTGCCATTGTAGACTTCATTACCACATACTCATAATAACAGCTGTAATAGTCAATCACCACTAGTATGGACTCATCTGATGGAAATGGGCCTAAGAAGTCAACTGTTACATCCTCCCATGGCCCAGCTGGTAACAGTGGGCTGCGTACTGCTTCTGGTGGATTGGGTCTGCTGACAAGTTGACATCCATGAGACACTTTGACAAACTGCTCCACATCTTTCTCCACCCCTGGCCACCATACTTTGGTTTGTAAATTTTGCTTAGCATCAACCACTCCCAAGTGACCCTCATGAGCCCTTTCCTATCCTGAGTGGCGTGAAACAGGGCTGTGTTCTCGCACCCACACTTTTTGGGATTTTCTTCTCCCTGCTGCTTTCACATGCGTTCAAGTCCTCTGAAGAAGGAATTTTCCTCCACACAAGATCAGGGGGCAGGTTGTTCAACCTTGCCCATCTAAGAGCGAAGTCCAAAGTACGGAAAGTCCTCATCAGGGAACTCCTCTTTGCTGACGATGCTGCTTTAACATCTCACACTGAAGAGTGCCTGCAGAGTCTCATCGACAGGTTTGCAGCTGCCTGCAATGAATTCGGCCTAACCATCAGCCTCAAGAAAACAAACATCATGGGGCAGGATGTCAGAAATGCTCCATCCATCAATATTGGCGACCACGCTCTGGAAGTGGTCCAAGAGTTCACCTACCTAGGCTCAACTATCACCAGTAACCTGTCTCTAGATGCAGAAATCAACAAGCGCATAGGAAAGGCTTCCACTGCTATGTCCAGACTGGCCAAGAGAGTGTGGGAAAATTGCGCACTGACACAGAACACAAAAGTCCGAGTGTATCAGGCCTGTGTCCTCAGTACCTTGCTCTATGGCAGCGAGGCCTGGACAATGTATGTCAGCCAAGAGCGACGTCTCAATTCATTCCATCTTCGCTGCCTCTGGAGAATACTTGGCATCAGGTGGCAGGACTGTATCTCCAACACAGAAGTCCTCGAGGCGGCCAACATCCCCAGCTTGTACACACTACTGAGTCAGCGGCGCTTGAGATGGCTTGGCCATGTGAGCCGCATGGAAGATGGCAGGATCCCCAAAGACACATTGTACAGCGAGCTCGCCACTGGTATCAGACCCACCGGCCGTCCATGTCTCCGCTATAAAGACGTCTGCAAACGCGACATGAAATCCTGTGACATTGATCACAAGTCGTGGGAGTCAGTTGCCAACATTCGCCAGAGCTGGCAGGCAGCCATAAAGGCGGGGCTAAAGTGTGGCGAGTCGAAGAGACTTAGTAGTTGGCAGGAAAAAAGTCAGAGGCGCAAGGGGAGAGCCAACTGTGCAACAGCCCCGACAAACAAATTTCTCTGCAGCACCTGTGGAAAAGCCTGTCACTCTAGAATTGGCTTTTATAGCCACTCCAGGCGCTGCTTCACAAACCACTGACCACCTCCAGGCACGTATCCATTGTCTCTCGAGATAAGGAGGCCCAAAAGAACCACTCCCAAGTGACCCTCATGAGCTAGCATCACCAGTCTAGGCCTAAGCTTTTGTGGCATTTCAGATCTGTTACCTCTGAGAACACACTTCCCAATTGTGCACAGTTCATCTCGTATAACAATGTATGCCTTGAATGGGCAATTCTCTCAATTTCCAGCTTGGATTCTCTGTCTGATGTCATCCAATTCTGGATCTTGTTTGACCCTCTTTCCATCTCTCTAGTTGTCCTTGCTCTGGATGTAGCATGAACTGCCCAAAACTGCACAACTGCTTCCTTCTGTAGTGAAGATCTGTGTGTTTGTTCTTCAACTGGTTCTATGATGTCTTGGTCAACCAGTTCCTTGATCTTTGCCTCAATTTTTCCTCTCAGACCAAAAGGTGTTCTGAATACAGGCTGAGCTACAGGCTTCACGTTCTCATCAATGATTAATCTCATTTGGCGGTTGTGCAACTTCCCAATTCCATGAAACACTGGTCCAAACTCCTCTTGAAGCTCTGCATAGGATTTCACAGAATTCACTTTCAATCCAATGTGTAGCACCCCCAAGGCTTGGGCAGTTTCTCTGCTCAGAAGAGGCTCACCATCCTCCTCAATCACTATGAATTCTGCCTCTACGTTCTGATCCCCAGCTCTCACACTAGCAGTGAAGCATCCAACAGTTTGAAGTGGGATTTTATATGTGTAAGGATAAAGCTTTTTGACACATTTTCGAGATGTGCACTTTATTCTCTTTGTCTTCAGTTCTTCCCACAGTGCTCTGCTGATGACATTACTGTCACTGACTGAATCTACAATAATGCTCACTTCAACACCCCCAACAATCACTGGAACTTTCTCATGGTTGCTCCCGCTGACAGAAATCATGTATCCATGATTGCTATTCGTGTTCTCACTCTCTGCATCTTCTTCAACTTGTCTCACAGTTGTACTACTTTCATCTCTCTTTCCTTTATGTGGTTTGCCAGGATTCCCACTCGGTTCAGCTTTGCTTCTGTACTTCTTGGCAAAATGGTCTTTGCCCTCACATGTTCTGCATATCCTTCTCTTGGCAGGGCAGCAGGCATCTCTTCCATAGTGCCCCAAGTTGCCACATCTAAAACACTCTCAGACTTTTGCTATTTACATTTACACATACCTGAATGTTTTTGTGTCACTCGGTTAACCTCAGATTTGGTTGTGCTGATGGCAGAGGTGGGACCAAGTTTCATGCTGTGAACTTGTCCATCCATTGCTTCAAATGAAGCTGCTATTTTCAAAGTGTCATCCAACGTCACCTCATCTTAACAGCAGCCTGCACTTCATCTTATCTGACTTACAATGTTGGAACACCTGATCTATTATCTGGTTATTCAGATCCATCACAACATAATTGCATCCATCCGATGCCTGCCTCAAACGAGTCACAAATTGAGCTACTGTTGCCCCCATTTTCTGTCTCATCTGACAGAAAACATGCCTTTGGAATGTGGCATTTGTTGTCAACATATAATGGTCCTTCAAAGCTTTCACTGCACGTTCATAATCTGCCTTTTCTCCCGTGTCAGGCAACATCTCGAAAGTGTCCCTCACCGAAGCATCCTTATTGAACAGCAATAAGGCCCGTCGCTGTGCTTTCAGCACCTCCGTCATCCCGTCCAAAAACAAACCACAACTGTCAGTATAGGCTTCAAACTCCTCCAGCCACGCTTTCCATTTCACACTGATGGTACTGGTATCAACTGACAAATCAAATGGCTCAATTCTGGATTGCAGACATATCAGCTCCAGCAAATGCCATGACACAATCCCAAATATCTCCGTATTTACCTCTTTTTTTAAATCTTTGTCGCCAATGTCACAACTCAGGCTAAAAGAATCACACTTGAAGTCACAGATTTATTTTTAAGAAAGATTTTACAAGCTTTAATCACGACTTCTTACTGCTGCTGCATGTGCTACCTCACCTTTCAACACCCCCCAGGTCAGGTGACTCCCTATAGTAGAGTGTTCCTTTCAGTTTCTCATCCAAGTACCCTAGAGTCTCAAAGCCCACACACCCATACACACAAACAATCAGCCATCATGATAGTATTTATGGGTAAACTAGTTAACTCCAAGAGGGAGAAAGGAATAGAAGGATAAGCTGATGAGGTTAGTTGAAGTAGAGTAGGACGAAGCTTGTGTGGAGCAAAGACCAGTTGGGCTGAAAAGCCTGTTGCTGTGGTGTAAAGTCTATGTAATTTCATAAATGCAAAAAGATCATTACTGAAGCACAGATTTAATCACTTCCATAAAACTTACATGAACAGATTATAAAATCAAAACCTCTACCCTGCTACATTAGATTATTATAGGCAAAAATGCTGAAGATTGCAAAACAAATAAATACAAATAAATCTATGAAAAATTTGGTAGAATACTTCAATATTATTGCAGAAATGTAGGGGATAGTTTTATCCTTACTGTGGCTGGGCAGTTAAATTCACCTAAGTTTTATTTTATTTGTTCATAACTGCCAGGGAGCTGACAGTTTCTGATTTTCACCTGCTCTCCTGAGCAGGCAGCAAGAACAGTCACGCAAAGTCAGCAGAGTATTTTTTCATGTCGCCCGGACAACCCATCGGTAAAGTGGATCACGACCACAAGAGGCCCAAAAGGTAAATTTCATATTTAAGCATATGCAAAATACCGCAGATGCTGGAAATCCGAGCAAAAACAAAAAATAAAACACTCTTGACAAAAGGTCAACAACCTGAAACGTTAACTTTCTTTCCCTTGCCACAGATGCTGCCTGACCTGAGTATTTACAGTATTTTTTGTTTTTATTTAATTTTGCATATTTTGCTTTCATTTCCTTGGGGGCCTGGAAGAGCAGGAAAGCTTAAGCTTTGCCTGCCGAAATCGACAGCTGATCCCACTACTTACTTGCCATCGGCCGGCAGGTTTTAGGCTGCTTGATTTTCCTTTGTTTTTCCACCGACTGCGTAGCGGAACAAGCAGCTCTCTGGGTGCCTTACACAGACCTGCATGATATTCGCCACTAGCTGTACGTGGATAGAGTATAGCATCCTTTTCTATTTACATATGTTGCTGGCTTGTGTTCCAGTGCCCTGATGGCCACATGTGAAAAGTCCAATGTGCCCTGGATGTGATGGAAGCCAGCCATTGCTGCAAAGCCACACGCTATAAACCCTGACTGCTGAGGAGCTTGATGGGTAGATGTACCCTGTAGCAGACCGTAAGGCTCCTGCGGTGTAAAAAAAATCAGGGCTGAGGTGACTTTTAGGGCCACTGGCATGGCCTCGTCTTCCCCAGGTCCAGAGAAAGTCTGGTGTAAATTGTGATGCTGTAAAATATAGATGGTGTTGATGCCTTTTCGGACAAGAGGCTTTGGAACTCTACCTCCTCAGACTAATGGTCTCCACGTGCCATGCACCTACCTATGGTGCAGGAGGTTGTCAGGTGACTTAATCGGCATGGGATCATCTTTCCGCTGTTTTTTCTTCCTTTAACACCTCTAATGTGGTCTTTGTAGCTGCAGACTGTTAAGCCACTGGTCTGAGATATATGGTGCTAAAGTGTCGCCCTGCTTTACTTTTTAAATATATGCTGGTAGTTTCGGTGGAAACGGTCACAGGAATCATGAAAGTGTACGACTGATTTTCACTTAAAGTGTCACCCGTTTTACAGTAAAAAATAAAAGATCTAAGTCTAATTGCCATACACCATCTCCCTTTAGCATTCAGAGCCCCATGTTGGAAAATATTGTGCTAATCTTTCTCTTCCTCTGTCTTAAAAGAAAAAAATTGGCTGACATTCCCTTTGAAATAAATCCATATGATCTAATCAGTTACTACGGGGATGGTCACAACTTAGTATTGCTGATATCCACAAATATTATTGAATCCGTTGTAAATCCTGGATATTTGTCCTAATGCTTCAGGAAACTATAACCGTACCGAAATGCTAAGGAGTTTATGGCTGTTCCGAGCCGTCACTGGGAGGGTTTACGCTGGCCTGTTCTGCTGGTCTTCACTGCCTGGCTTCGGTACATTCAAACTGCAACTCTGATTATTTATAAATAGATTCTTTTCTAAGTGTCCAATATTGACGTTTTAAACTGTGTGGTCATTTCAGCAGAATAAACTTTGTTTTTACGCTTGTCTTCGTTGCCATGGAGCTAAGTGTTGCTAAGGTAACGACGA